>NC_057796.1:268559322-269220192 GCF_018294505.1 Triticum aestivum | reverse complement strand
GCCCTTTATGTGATGTCGCTCAGACGTCCGACTGTGGCATGCACTGTCTTTATTTTCTGTTATAAGCCCTTTATATGGTGTCGCCCCGACACCCGACTGTGGCATTATTATTCTCGCAGTTTCCTCTCGAGGAGTCATTCAGACCCTCGTTTGGCACCAGTATTACTATTCTGCAGTTTCCGCTCGAGGAGTCATTCAGACCCTCGTTTGGCACCAGTATTACTATTCTGCAGTTTCCGTTCGAGGAGTCATTCAGACCCTCGTTTGGCACCAGTATTACTATTCTGCAGCTTCCGTTCGAGGAGTCATTCAGACCCTCGTTTGGCACCAGTATTACTATTTTGTAGTTTCTGCTCGAGGAGTCATTCAGACCCTCGTCTGGCACCCAGTATTTATTATCTCTATGTCTGAACGCACTGGTTAACTTGTTCTTATGCTTCATGTTTACATTTGTTATATCTTATGTCCGAACTGTCTTGCGAGTACTTTCATAGTACTCACCTGGCTTGTTGATTTGGCCAGATGTTGACGAAGGCGATCTCTTGGATGAAGAGTTTGATAGCGCGTCCAACGCCTAGAGGAGTCCCAGTCAGTCCCGCGCGATCCCGGATATTGGTCACTTGTATTATATACGCTTCCGCACCCGCAATAAGTCTCCTCGAGCCTCACTCCGACGCTCGAAGAGCTGTAGTCTTCAGGAGTCATATCACTCGCTTCGCGGTGATATTTCCGCCACCGTTATTATCGTGAGTTAGTAGTATGCCACCCTATCCGCCGTCTTGTTTTATCGGCGTGCGTGTAATAAATTGTTGGGCAGTCCCCGCTCAACCTTGTATTATATTCAGTACTTCTGGTATTTTTCTTCTGTGACCAAGATATTTTCTACCAGTGAGAAGGAATTCTTCCTTACTGGTCCGTAAAAGGGATTGGTCTCTCAATAATTATTTTATTGAAAAACCGGTCGTGACAGTCGGGAAAGGGCGGTTGTCCTCGCCCCATATTTGATTGGGAGGAGGGATATGATGACTCTCAACATATCATCAGGGAGGTTCCTGATGAAGTCTAGGCCTGCTGGAGTCGCTTGCGGTTCTTTCTCGACCCGCCTCCGCTTGTTGCCAGCCTCGTTCTCCACCTCGTCGGCGGCGATGGAAACCTCTGTCTCCATATTCATGCCGTGCTGCAGTGCACTCTGAGAACTGAGAGCGGCATCGAGGATGCGTGCGGAGAGAGAGGATTGTGTGTTTGGCTTGATGGGGGGTGCGGCCGCTCGGGCGCGCCATTAATACAGACCAGTGGGAGCGAGGCGGGCGGCAGTCAAAGGCTGTCTCGCTTCCCGGTGAGCCTGCACGTCGGACTTCTGCATTCCTATACAATCATTTCACAGAGCGAGGTGGACGCGCCATTAATATGGAGGAGTGGGAGCGAGGTGGGCGGCGGTCAAAGGGCTGGCCCGCCTCCCGGTGAGCCTACCCGGCGGACTGCTGGCACACCTACCGTCATTTCACACAGCTACTAGCACGCCCTGTACGGTGAGTGCGTAGCGAACACGCGCATGAATTAGATAGTGCTAGTGATTTTAGTTGCAAAAATTAGATAGTGCTAGTGATTTGTAGCTGCATATTTTGACAAATCACAGTGTCTCTTGGCTTAGCGCCAAAGTCTGGCTTTAATTTGCATACCGCATTCAATCTGAACCGTTTGTGTTGAAGAGATGCACAAATCCTGCGTTGAATAGCTCGCACGCTTCCCGATGAGCCTGCGCACCGGACTGCACTCGCACACCTCCCGTTCAGTCAAGCAGTTGTCCGCACGGCACCTCCTATAGCCATTAATACCAAGATACGTGGCGTCATGTAAATGGTTAACAGAACGCGCATGATTTGAATTATACAAATGTTTGAGATATTAAACTAGCAACTATTTTTTAAAAAATGCCTTTGTTGGCTGTTATTCGAGTGCGCCTTCTCTCAAAATGGACATGAAAAATACCACAGCATGTCGGGTGCGATTCCATGATAGCAGGCCAAGTTTCATGAATTTCAGACAAGTTTTGGATTTACTAGAATTTAAAAACAAAGTATCTCAACATTTTGCCGGCAATCAACGGTGCCCTGGTGTTTGAAATTCATTCTCATTTCTTGCATGGGACCTAAGCATGCACCCAAGGACACAGATTTGATTTTCCAACCAATTTATATGCACTGGAGCATGTGTGTGTAGTTCAAATCTGAATTATGCACATAAAATGCCTAGAAAACACAGTTAATGTATAAAAATGTCCAAACGAACCCCAAAAAATTTCAAAATTTAACACAACACTCCTGTTGTTCTATGTTGACGCTAGAAAATTTTTGAAAGCAATAAGAGGCAGCGGATATCGTTTCGTTCCCAAAGGTGGGACGTTCCCTACCGGAACCATCAGGCTTGTTGTGAGAAGCTCTGGTTTGTGGGAAACTTATACCCAAACCTGGCCCAAATGGGACAAAAAATTTACCACGGCATGTTGATGCCGCTCCATGATAACATACCAAGTTTCATGAATTTCAGACGAGTTTAGGATTTACTAGAATTTAAAAAACAGGTATCTCAATGTTTGCGGTCGAGTGACGGTGGCAGGTTGTTTGACATTCATTCCCATTTCTTGCATGGGACCTAAGCATGCAACCGAGGACACATATTTGAAATTTCAACCAATTTATATGCATTAGAGCATGTGCATGTAGTTCAAATTTGAATTATTGTGACGCCCCAAAATTTTGACCTTGTTTTATTAAAATTTTGCCAGGAAATAAAAATTTTCCATTTGTCTTGATTTACCCTTTGGATATTGTGGGTTTTTACCTCAAGTGGAAAACTTTCCTAAAGATTATTGGGCTTGAATACTCTCTCTATAAAACAATCCTTTATCAGTAGAATTAATGGCATAATTACTTTTTCTTGAGCTTTATTCTTTTAAAAGGATCTTTCACAAAATTGGAGCCTGTTTTGCACTGCAACCATTTGACCAATGCCTTTAAAAATTCCAGCAAAATTTGGGGATGTCATGTGATGTTTCCACATCACTTTTATGCAAAAACATCTTTTGGTTATTGGAGATTTTTGAGCTCTACATCAACTTTTCAAATCTGGTCCAGTAGTCATTTTTGCACTACAACCTATTTAAATATTTCTTTAAAAATTCTTCCAAGTGTTTGGAGATGTCAGTAGATGCATACAATTCAACTTCATGCAAAAACCCAGTGATGTTCTTTGAAACTTTTGAGTGAACCAACCTCTTTTTCATTCTGGTCCAGTTTGGTGATTTGTACTACAACCCTAGCTTATGTTGCTCTAGTACCCATGATCTTTTCCCTGCTTGTAGCCCTCCCTACCAAACCCTTAAGTCCAGGAGATTGGACCCATTGGAGGAATTTAGATGCCTGCAATGAGCCCCTGTTCTTTCTGGCCAAAACTGAAGTTTTGCAAAACTTGCACTAGCAAGTTTCTGTTTCTGCTCAAATGATCTTACCATCATCATCTACATCTAAAGAGACCCTGATCTAGAGATTTTGGCCACCCCAAGAGTTGTCTAGATGCACTTGGCATTCTGTCGAACACTTGGTGGGCACAGTCTGTTTTGACATGAGTTCTTTGTTTGCACTGTGATCTTGATCCACTGACCCAGCAACCTTGTCCACTAACCTCCTAGCTATCCCTAACCCTGGCCTGTTGACTACCAGCCTCACCCAAGCTCTCTAGCACGCGCTGGCTTTTCGTCGAACACCTAGGGTGCGTGCTCTGGGCGCGGCCAGAGCGCGCGTTTTGCACGTGCGTGCGCACGGGTCGCCGCGTCGCACCCCGGCCCTTGCTCGCCTGCAGAGCCGCGCCATGCACTCGCCCACTCACCAGAACCATCCAAGACTCCCTGGCGCCCTACAGCGCCGCCGCCAAAGCACCCTTGGCGGCACGCCGGCGTCGGCAGCGGGCTCTGCCGTGGTCGGCGCCGCCCCAGCCACCCGCGCGCGCCAGCTGCCCCCTGGGAACAGCCCGAGCTTATCCGCAAGGCGTCGGCACGGGCTCGTCGCCGCCACGACGCCCTGCAGCTACAGAAACGGCGACTTGTCATCGTTCTTATCCACCGCCGCGGAGCCAGCCCCGTGACGCTATAAAAGGGGACCCCGAGCCCCTCCGAGCACTCAGGCAACCCCAGGCCACCCCCATAGTACTCCCGCAGCCAGCAATCGACGGAGAGGGGCCTTCTTCCTCGTCTCCGGCCAGTTCGGCCACCGCCGAGCTCCGGTGCAATACGTCGCAGCTAGGCCCTCCCCCGCCCATCCAACGCCACCAAGAGTCTCCCCATAGCCTTGCGGAGCTACCTAGCGACTCAGCCTTGACCAAGGACCACCATAGCCCGAAGCTCACTTTGCTCCCGAACCTCCGTCCGCCGCGGAGCGAGCCGCCGGTGACCTCCTCCGTCCCCACCTGCCTAGCGCCCACCGAGAGGACCGCCCGAGTCTGGCGGATCCATCCCTGCCCTCGGGGCCCCGTGGGGAGCTGCCGTTCGTCGACGGCGATCGCCGGAGGCCCGCCACCGTTCGGGCAGAGAGAAAGGAGGGAGAGGGAAGAACGGTCAAACCTGACCAGTGGGCCCTCTGGACCCACTGTCAGTGACCCGCACGCCGTCCACTCTGGCTAAGTGAAGGCGCATAAGTCCCGAGTACGTCTTCTCTGCTTCGGAAACGTATTCTTCCCCGAAACGTTTTCTTTTATGTTTTTTATTAAAAACAGAAGTTTGACTGATCTTTGACTGGCTATAACTTTTAAATGAAACTCTAAATGAGTTGATTCTTTTTCCTACCTTCCTCAAATTTCATCTAGTTGATTTTAAGATTTATTTCAAAAATATTTGGACCACTTTTTGTACTGTGTTTGAAATATTTGTTATTTGAATATTTTTCAAAATAGGGATAATGGAGAGAGAGGAAAGCTTTCAAAAAGTGCATCCTTTGCATACTCTTGAAGGCAAGCATTTCTAAACTCTGGCATAATATTTTTGTGTGGTGTCTTGATACGGTTGCAACACCACTTGACTTGGAGCATACGTTATTTTTATGTAACGATAAGTCACACGCATGAGTGCATTATGGAGATACCTTGCTGTTATTAATGGATATGTAGGTGATAATGATCATCCTCGTGAGCCCCTCATGCATACCGGAAGGAAGCCGGGAAAGTCGTGGTCTTGGGTAGACACGAGCTTGTCCCTAGTTCCTCGTCGGGACGAGTGTGTCCGGTATGGCACGATGAGATTTGATGAGCGGTGATTCTGTCTGTTGATGGAAATATTTTGGTTGTGTTAATCATTTGGTGAATTACTTGGACCACCTGAGTCGGTCGTAGGTCGAGTCTTGATCAGTAACTTCCCTATTTGTTTTGTACTACCACTTGTCCCTGTCGCAGACGGGGTATGGTTCAGTAAGTTGTCAACCCCTTACCAAAGCACACACCGTACAGAGAGGCCATGGTGGAAGATGTCGGAGGCCTCCGGTAGGGATGCCACCTGGTCTGGGGGCATGGGTGTTTCCGGTTGGGACCGAGAGGGGGGCACCCCTTAGAGCGCGCGAATATAAATTTGATCCCATGCTACGTCGAGGTTGTAGCCTCCCCACTTAGAGTTTTGCTTGGCAGGTGTCGTGGGTGATTCCAGACACCGGTGAGTTAAGCTGGTGTGTGCAGGTCAGGCGTGTTTTCAATTAAAAGGCCGTAGGCGGAATTAGTCCCGATGGGCTAAATAAATCCGTTACTTGTGGGTAAAAAGTACACCCTCTGCAGAGGCCATATCTTCTTGGATAACCATGTCCATGGGTAAGGACTACAGGCTGAGATGGGTCTAGTGACGGTTTTCGGATGGAGACACGGTTAAACTAGAATCTAGTGACGGTCTTCGGATGGAGAAACGGCTAGACTAGAATTCTGCTTATGTCCTTTGACACATGAGGATTGTGATTATTATTATCATGAACTAACCATTTACATTACTTGTTTTATTGAGTATCCCTGGGACGGTTCTACCTCCTGGATATTCACTGTGATTATTCCTTTATAAGCCCTTTCTGTGGTGTCGCTCAGACGCCCGACTGCGGCATGTTTGTTATTTATTTATTCTTATATAAGCCCTTTATGTGGTGTCGCCCAGACGCTCGACTGCGGCATGTTTGTTATTTATTTACCCTTTATAAGCCCTTTATGTGGTGTCGCTCAGACGCCCGACTGCGGCATTATTAATTTTATTTGCACCCTTTCGAGGAGTCATTTCAGACACTCGATCAGTACATTTTTATTTCTACTCCCGTATTGCACGCTCCTATTTTTCCTACATGCGTGCATCGCAGATTCTCGTTTACTTCATGACAGACGTTACCATCATAAAATATTTCGGAGTATGATTATGCCTTGTGATATTATGCCCGTGTATTTTTAATGTTTGCGAGTACATTCAAACGTACTCACTGGCTTGTCCCTGGCTATTGTCTTGGCCAGATTTCTTGCGTGGAGAAGAGCGTTACGACTACAGCCCCGGAAACCATGTAAAGGTGATAGCAGCCTCGCGAAGATAGGAGTTATCCTGGTCAGCTGTTCTTGTGGGAAATGGAGTCCCATAGACGCAGATGAACCACAAACCGCTTCCGCCATCAGCCACTAGAAACCAAGTGTTGTACTCCTAGGCCACAATGGTCTTGTACTACATATTTTGTACTTCGCTTGGAATTCTTCGCTTGGAATTCTTGTATCAAGTTGGTGCCTCATCAGCTAAAAGTAATCCTGGGGCTGGTGAGCACAAAGGCCGTTTCTTTTGGGAAATTAATATCCCGAAAATCCAGTCGTGACAATTATGCACATAAATGCATTGAAAACTCAATTATTGCATAAAAATGTCCAAATGAGCCCCGAAAAATCCCAAAAATTGACACACTCCTCTTGTTCTATGTTGACACGAGAATTTTTTTGAAAGCAATAGGAGGCAATGGATATCGTTTCGTCCCCAAAGGTGGGGCGTTCCCTACCGAAACCATCAGGCTTGTTGTGAGAAGCTCTCGTTTGTGAGAAGCATATCCCCAGACCTTCCCCAAATGGGACAAAAATAATTACCACGGCATGTTGATGCCGCTCCATGATAGCATGCCAAGTTTCATGAATTTCCGACGAGCTTTGGATTTACTAGAATTTAAAAATCAGGTATCTCAATGTTTGCGGCCGAGTGACGGTGGCAGGGTGTTTGACATTCATTCCCATTTCTTGTATGGGACCTAAGCATGCAACCAAGGACACATATTTGAATTTTCAACTAATTTATATGCATTAGAGCATGTGCATGTAGTTCAAATTTGAATTATGCACATGAATGCATAGAAAACTCAGTTAATGTCTAAAAATGTCCAAGCGAACCCCGAAAAATCCCAAAAATTGACACAACACTCATGCTGTTCTATGTTGACACGAGAAACATTTTGAAAGTAAGAAGAGGCAACAGTTATCGTTTCGTCCCCCAAGGTGGCACGTACCCTACCGAAACCATCAGGCTTGTTGTGAGAGAAGCTCTGGTTTGCGAGAAGCTTATAATCACACCTGCCCCAAATGGAACAATATTTTTACCATGGCATGTCGCTGCCGTTCCATGATATCATGTCAAGTTTCATGAATTTCAGACGAGTTTTTGATTACTAGAATTTTAAAAACATGTATCTCAATGTTAGCGGCCGAACAACAGTGTCAAGGTGTTTGACATTCGTTCTCATTTCTTGCATGTGACCTAATCTTGCAAACCAAGCACAAACATTTGATTTTGCAACACGTTTTTCTGGACTGCAGCATGTGCATGTAGTTCAATTCTGAATTATGCACATAAATGCCTAGAAAACTTAATGAACATATAAAAATGTCCAAACGATCCCCCAAAAAATGCAAAATTTAACACGACACTCCTGTTGTTCTATGTTGACACCAGGAAAAAAATGAAAGGAAGAAGAGGCGAAGAATATCGTTTTGTCCACAAAGGTGACACGTTTCCCTAACGGAACCATGAGGCTTTCTTGTGAGAAGCTCTGGTTTGTGAGAAGCTTATACCACAACCTGCCCCAAATGGGACAATATTTTTTACCCCAGCATGTTGATGCCATTCCATGATAGCATGCCAGGGTTCATGAATTTCAGACGGGTTTTGTATTTACTAGAATTACAAAAGGAAGTACCTCAATATTTGTCGGAGAGCCACGGTGCCGTGGTGTTCAAAATTCATTCCCATGTCTTGCATGGGACATAAGCATAAACCCATGGACACATATATGATTTTGCAACCCATGTTGGTGCACCGGAGCATGTGCATGTGCTTTAATTTTGAATTGTGCACTAGAAATGGCTAGAAAACCAATTTAATGTATAAAATTTCCAAACGAACCCTGAATAATTCCAATTTTTTTACGACACGCCATGTAGTTGCATGTTCACTCCAGATAAAAGGTCTAGCAATTCAAACACCGCCCATTGCCGCTGTGACCCCATTATGTAATTCAAATCAAGACAAAAAATCAAGTAGATTCCACACAGTTTATTATCACCAACCATGTGATATGCAACACAAAATATCTTGGAGCACCGTTGGAGTATAGTACACATACGGCTTACGCGAGAAGGTGCAATGGCTACAGTCCATAGCCCGCTCTGAATAAGGGATCGTGTCTGATGACACTTTGCGCACCAGTTTTTTCGCTGAAGCGATTCCAAATTTTCGGCTTCCACGGAAATATCTACCTCCCCGCCCCCTCCCCCTTACCAAAAGCCACATTTCCCCTGTTTCCACCTTCCTTTCCAAGTTGAAACCTTCACTCCATGCTTGCAACGCCGCCTCCTCGCCGGCGACCCTCCTTCACGCTGCTCGGCCTCGTCTATCCATGTAGGTAATCCACACCCGTCCCCCATCCTCCTCCTCCTTCCACATCCTACATGCCCCGACCGCCGGCACAACACCTTCCACCCAAATCACTGACCCCTCCACCAAATAAGCGCCGCCCTAAGCCATGGTGCACATAGTATAACCAGGATCTCAAGGAGCATTTGGCAGCGGAGAAGCAAATCGTGGCCGCACGCGTGGATGAGGTCACGATGGCTGCCATTCGTGCCGACCCCCAGATCTTGGGGGCGCACCTCACCGTCGATGACGCGACGCGGTTGGCTGCTTTAAACGACAGTTCGTGGAGTTTTCTCGAGCCCACCCTTTTAACTGTTTGGTTAATTAGTTGTCGTGTTCAGTTAACTGTTTGGTTCAATTATGCAAATGTTATGTTCAATTCTTCAGGGTAAAAATTTGTATTGTCTTCCATGTGAGAAATAAATTGAATTTTTCTTACAAAATGCATGAGAAACAAAGACAATTTCTATATTTCCAAGTTGTCAAGCATGCTTGGTTTGGTTAACTATTTGATCTTCTAGTATGTTATACATTTGCAATGCGGTGCTCAGTTAACATTTGGTTCATTTGTTGTGGTGTTCAGTTAACTATTTGGTTCAATTCTGCAATGTGATGTTCAATTGTTGTGGGTGCATTCTGTTCTTGTATACCATGTGAGAAATAAATCGAATTTCGATGTACTAAAAACATGAGAAACAAATACAATTGCTATATTTCCAAGGTGTTAAGCATTCTTGGTTTGTTTAACTCTCTGATCTTCTATTAGGAGTATGTTATATTGTGCAATGTGGTGCTCAGTTAACATTTGGTTCATTTGTTGTGATGTTTAGTTAACTGCTTGGTTCAATTCTGCAATGCGATGTTCAATTGTTGTGGTTGCATTATGTTATTGTATACCATACGAGAAATAAATCAAATTTGGCTGTACTAAATACATGAGAAACATATACAAGTGCTATATTTCCTAGTACTTAATCATGCTTGGTCTGGATAAATGGGTTTTCCATGTGGCTTGAATTAATCTGATGAATCTGCAATGTGCTTATTTTTCATCAACATATTTTACTGATAGCATGCGAACCCTTACTTAACCTGATGACTAACTACCTTATATGTGTTGCAGTGAAACAATGGGAAGCACTGAGGTTTACAATCGACGTTGGCACGTGCATGGTCCGTTGTCTAATAACACATTATTGTGCAATTGCAGGAACCATTCTAATATTTAGGTTTTTAACAATTTGGTCTTGCACATGTAGGTTCTACTACCAGAGGTTTTGACCCACTGTTAGACTCTTTTGCATATGGGGAAATGAGTTGTCCATGAATTTCAATCAAGTCAAGAAACTCAGAACGATTCTTAGGATAAAGAAATTAGCGGCAAAAAACAACAAAATCTTTGTCTGCACAATGAAGAAGACATCAATTCACTACAAGATGGTACTAACTATTATACCTTGCCTTTTTTTATTCCTTTGCCCCATTTCCAATATAGAGAAGGTATTTATGCACATCCTTGTTTTCAGGCCTTTCCAAAGCATTTCACTGATGATTACCTCTCAAACCACCTCTATGGTCAGGAGGCGAGGAAAGTTTTCATACAACACCCACGGTTCAATATCGAAGTGTTCCTAGAGAGGACGAAGGATGGACGGTCAATCATCCACAGGCACTGGCCTAAAGTTGCTAAGGCCTTCAACATGAATGAAGGCTCAATATTCGCCTTCCGCTTCAGCAGTTTTCCAGATGAGCTGCATATGTCTATGTATCGTCTATGATGCTCATTTCGAAAGGTTCTAGATGTTGCATGTGAAACTTGGTGTTGGTGCAATTGTGTAATGGGGTAGCTGAGTGCTGAAGCTATATCATGTTGTACTCGGATGTATTTCAATTATGAAATCATGCTTCCTTAATATGGAAATGAAATATATTATGTGCTTAATATGAATGTCAATTATATTAATAAATGGATTATTAATAATAGGGCAATTTGCCTGCTAATTGGGTTTTCCTATTGCAAACGGTTATTGAGAAAACACCGTGGCCGATGACCTCAGGCAACGCACACTGTTTCTAGGAATAAACCATGTTGGATCATTGAACAAACACATGCGACATTCTGTTGAAAACCATTTGCGTTAGGCCACCTTGCACAAACGTTTTCCTTGGAGCGACTGTGTGGGATGTAGACGAACGGAAAGGTTTAGCAGGGACTGACTGTGTGGGATGTACTTATGACCGAAAATGATTTCGCCTGTATAATTGTATTTTTTTATCACTACTGTACGTATGACCATATTTGGTCGCTCGCCAGTCGCACACGACCTCATTTTGCCGAACGTGTGTGCCAGGAGGGCATATCCCCGACGGTTTCTGGGTCGTGTGGAAAGGACCCCCCATTGCAGTCACTCACTAGGTGAAGGTTCCAAACGCCACCGCGGAAAGGGGTTAAAACCGTTTGTATAACACCTCGCTGTACCAGTGATCTTGTTGTGATGAATTGAGTTTTTCCCTTTGAGATTTCATTGTTATCAGATTGAATACTTTTATGGATTTGAGAGCACTTGATATGTATATTGCAAATGAATACTCGTGGTGACAATGGGGTATTATTTGGATTCACTTGATATATGTTTTGGCACTCAACTCGCGGATTCCTGAGGTGATATTGTGGTAATCTACGCAGAGGGGTTGCTGCACGTTCTTTTCTTTATTTCTCCGGTAGAAATCTTGGGGCACTCTTTGAAGTTCTTTGTGTTGGATTGAGTATTGTGAGTCTGAAATTATTTGCTATTATTTTAGTATGAACTCTTGGATAGATCGATCGGAAAGAATAGCTTCGAGGTGGTTTCGTACCCTATGAACGATTTCTTCTTATGTTCTCCGCTAGATAGGAACTTTGGAGTGATTCTTCATCGCACTTTGAGGGGTGGTTATGTGATCCAATTATATTAGCATTATTAAGAGATTGCACTAGCGAAAGTGCGGACCCTAGGCCTCATTTTCAAGCATTGCAATACCGTTTGTATGCCCGTTTACTATTTGCTACCTTGCTGTTTTTTATTTATTCAGATTATAAAAATATATTTCTACCATCCATATTACACTTTTATCACCATCTCTTCGCCGAACTAGTGCAACTATACAATTTTCCATTGTATTGGGTGTGTTGGGGACACAGGAGACTTTTTATTATTTGGTTGCAGGGTCATTTGAGAGAGACCATCTCCATCCTACACCTCCCACGGATTGATAAATCTTAGGTCATCCACTCGAGGGAAAATTGCTACTGTCCTACAAAACTCTGCGCTTGGAGGCCCAACACGTGTCTACAAGAATAAAGTTGCGTAGTAGACATCAAGCTCTTTTCTGGCACCGTTGCCGGAGAGGTTAGGTAAGCGGCACTCACACCCTGTCAACAAAGCTCTCTTTTGGTGCCGTTACCGGGGAGGTGAGTGCTTGAAGGTATATCTTTAGATCTTGCAATCGAATCTTCTAGTTTCTTGTTTTATCACTAGTTTGGTTTATAATGGAAACCTACATAAAAATGGAATTGAGGTTGCATCATATTATTGATCATCTTTATAATATCTTTCTTGGAAATGATGGATCGGAAAATTGTGCTCAATTGTTAGAAGAAGAAGTCAATAAAATGTTTGGCACAAAATATTTGAATGATGAACATGATTGCAATGTTGCTAGTATGAATTCTTTGAATATCCATGATTCTAATGATATGAAAAGCCATAAGCTTGGGATGCTATGCTTGATGAAGATGATATTTTTAGTCCCCCAAGATTTGATGTGCAAATTTTTTATAATGATTGCATGCCTCCTATTTATGATAATTATATTGATGAAAGTGGATTTGGAGAGGTCATGACTTTATTTAATGATGAATCCACTATTTTGGAAGAGGTTTCAATTGATTATGAAAAAAATTGCTATCTATAATGATTATGGTGATGCCATGTATGCTATAAATAATAATGATAACCATGAAACTTGTCATAATGACTTTAATTTTCAATCACATGATAGTTATTTTGTTGAATTTGCTCCCACTACTATTCATGAGAATAAATTTTCTTATGTGGAGAGTAACAAAATTTATATGCTTATGCCTCATGAAAAGAATGCTTTATGTGATAGTTATATTGTTGAATTCATTCATGATGCTACTAAAAATTATTATGAGAGAGGAACATATGCTTTTACATATCTCAATAATATCAAGTTTCCTCTCTATGTGTTGAGAATTTTGAAGTTATACTTGTTTTGCCTTCCTATGCTAGTTGATTCTTGTTCACATAAGTTGTTTGCTCACAAAATCCCTATGCATAGGAAGTGGTTTAGACTTAAATGTGCTTGCCACGTGTTTCATGATGCTCTTGCTATGTTTCAATTCTTATCTTTTATGTGAGGATCATTGAAATCAGCATGCCTAGCTAAAAGGCATTAAAGAAAAGCACTTGTTGGGAGATAACCCAATACTTTTACCTACTGTTTTTGTGTGTTCACATGATTATGCTACTGTAGTAATCATGTTTTATTGCTTTTGTTTCAATAAAGTGCAAAGGAAAGCCTTTGGGATAGTGTGGATGATAGTTGACTTGATTCTGTCCAAAAACAAAACCTTTTGCGCTCAGTCCAGGAATTTTCAAAATTCAATGGAATGTTCTTTTGATCTGAATTTTTTACACGTGATAGATCTACAAATTATCTACGTTTTCCTAATTTTTCGGAATTTTTGCAGTAGTAGAAATACGGTTTTAGTACAGATTACTACAGGTTGTTCTGTTTTTGACAGATTCTGTTTTCAATGCATACTTTGTTTGTTTTCTAGTTTCTATGGCCTATATTGCTCAATATAAATTGTGGAAATGATATGCTACAGTAGGAATTGTGTGGAAACAATTATAAATCTTGTCTTTGGCAGTACCAAAGTGAAATGGTTTTCTATTTATCATACTAACTTATCTCACGAAGTTCCGTTAAGTTTTGTGTGATTGAAGTTTTCAAGTTTTGTGTGAGATATTGATATGAGGAGACTAAGGAGTAATAAGACCCTAAGCTTGGGAATGCCCAAGGCACCCCAAGGTAATATTCAAGGAATATCCAAGCAACTAAGCTTGGGGATGCCCCGGAAGGCATCCCCTCTTTCGTCTCCAACATTATCGGTAAGGGGCATCCCCTCTTTCGTCTCCAACATTATCGGTAACCTCACTTGGAGCCATGTTTTCATTCATCACATGATATGTGTTTTGCTCGGATCGTCAATTTATTTGTTAGGATTTTATTGATGTTATTTAGAATAATGTTTTCATCTTTTATTTCAATAAAAGTGGCATTGAGAGCCTTTACTATGCTTATTTTGCAAGTCTATTTGTTGCTGTTTCAGAACAGAAAATTTATCGATGTTGCAAAAATTCCCTAGAAAAGTCAGAATGTGATAAAATGTTGAAACTTTTTGCAAAATAAGCTATGATAAATTTTCTACAGTGTGGTAAAATTTCATAATGTTTGTATTTGAATAAGTATTGATACTCTTGCATTCTTTACATGTTGTACTGTTTTGGCAGATTGCTATTATGTTTGCATATGTTTGCTTGTTTAATGATTCTATTTGAGGATAGGAGTATTCAATATGCAGAGGCATTTAGTATGCAATGTTGAATAATAATTTTAGTGATTTGCTACAGTAGAGAAAGATAAGGTTTTTGCATTGGTTTATACTAATTTATCTCACGAGTTCTTGTTTAGTTTTGTGTGGATGAAGATTTTGAGATTTAGGAAAACCGTGATATGAGAGGAATTAAGGAGACACAAAAGCTCAAGATTGGGGATGCCCAAGGCACCCCAAGATAATATTTCAAGAAGTCCCAAGCATCTAAGCTTGGGGATGCCCCGGTAGGCATCCCACCTTTCTTCATCAACAATTATCGGTTAGTATCGGTTGAGCCTAAGTTTTTGCTTCTTCAAACGATGTGTGCTATTCTTAGAATGTCATTTTATTTTGTTTTTGATTTCTGTTTCAATAAAATTCTTAGATATGAAAATTTTAAATAAGAGAGAGTCCTCAAATAGCTACCCATTTACATAACTACTCACCTGATCTTCGCTCATATCTTTTTGGAGTAGCTTGACATTTACTCTTGTGCTCCACTTATATCCTATGAGTAAATTGTTGAATGAGTTGAATATCATGAATTTGAAATTATATCATGCCTAGTGGTAGCTTCACATTGGGTTTAGAAAGTGAAATCTTTTGAAACTTGACAATCACAATATTGGTCATACAAGCAATTCATGAATGATTAGTAGAAGGAAGAGAACCTTCACATGCAAATACACTATCTTGGAAATCTTTTGTGATTGTGAGCCCCCATCAAAATATTATATGCCAAAATTGTTGACGTTGGACAAGTAAGACAATGTAATGGTTTATGTTTGTTCATATTCACATAGAAGTTATATTGTCGTAGATCCTTCAACATGTGGTGCCTGCCCCCCATCTTTGCTAGCCAAAAATTCTGCACCAAGTAGAGATACTACTTGTGCATCCAAAAACCCTTAAACCAAAATCTTATTTTCAAGAGTCCACCATACCTACCTAGGGATTGAATAAGATCCTTCAAATAAGTTTTCATTGGTGCAATAAGGCAATAAAAATTCCTTCTAAAAGTGTTAGATCGTTTACTGTAAGAGAAAATTGAGTGTTGTACGAACTTGTGATGGCAAAGAATAAAAGCGACAGACTACATAATAAAGGTTGCTATCATAAGGGGCAATATAACATGACGTTCTTTCGCACTAAGGGGTTGAGCATACAAACAAATAAGTGCATGGCAACCTCTACTTCCCTCTGCGAAGGGCCTATCTTTTACTTTTCAGTATTTACTTTCATGCAAGAGTCAAAGTTTTTCTCTCTATTCCTTTTTATTTTTCCCTTTTGTCAAGCATCATGTGGTGAGGAAAGATCTAGGCACATATCTCCAGTTGGATATGGGTAGCATGAGTTATTAGTGTTGACATCACCCTTGAGGTGAATATGTTGGGAGGCGAAATTATAAGCCCCTATCTTTCTAGGAATAAACCGTGCTGGATAAATGAACAATCACACACGACATTCTCTTGAAAACTGTTTGCGTTAGGCCACCTTGCGCAAATGTTTTCCTTGGAGCGACTGTGTGGGATGTATATACCAACAAAAATGTTTAGCAGGGACTGACTGTGTGGGATGTACTTACGACCGGAAATGATTTCGCCTGTATAATTGTATTTTTTAGTAGTACTATACGTATAACCATATTTGGTCGCCCGCCGGTTGCACACGACCTCATTTCGCCGAGCATGTGTGCCAGGAGGGCATATCCCCGATGGTTTCTGGGTCGTGTGGAAAGGACCCCCCTATCGCAGTCACTCACTAGGTGACGGTTCCAAACGCCGTCGCGGAAAGGGGTTAAAAACCGTTTGTATAGCACCTCGTTGTACCAGTGATCTTGTTGTGATAAATTGACTTTTTCCCTTTGAGATTTCGCTGTTATCGGATTGAATACTTTTATGGATTTGAGAGCACTTGATATATGTCTTGCAAATGAATACTCATGGTGACAATGGGGTATTATTTTGATTCACTTGATATATGTTTTGGCACTCAACTCGCGGATTCCTGAGGTGACTTTGGGGTAATCTACGCATAGGGGTTGATCCACGTTCTTGTCTTTGTTTCTCCGGTAGAAATCTTGGGGCACTCTTTGAAGTTCTTTGTGTTCGATTGAGTATTATGAATCTGAAATTATTTGGTGTTGTTTTAGTACGAACTCTTGGATAGATCGATCGGAAAGAATAGCTTCGAGGTGATTTCGTACCCTACAAACGATTTCTTCTTATGTTCTCCGCTAGATAGGAACTTTGGAGTGATTCTTCATCGCACTTTGAGGGGTGGTTATATGATCCTATTATATTAGCATTGATAAGAGATTGCACTAGCGAAAGTACGGACCCTAGGCCTCATTTTCAAGCATTGCAATACTGTTTTTGTGTCTGTTTACTATTTGCTACCTTGCTGTTTTTATTTATTCAGATTATAAAAATATATTTCTACCATCCATATTACACTTTTATCACCATCTCTTCGCTGAACTAGTGCACCTATACAATTTGCCATTGTATTGGGTGTGTTGGGGACACAAGAGACTTTTTATTATGTGGTTGCAGGGTCGTTTGAGAGAGACCATCTTCATCCTACACCTCCCACGGATTGATAAACCTTAGGTTATCCACTTGACGGAAAATTGCTACTGTCCTACAAAACTCTGTGCTTGGAGGCCCAACACGTGTCTACAAGAATAAAGTTGCATAGTAGACATCACAGTGGATCCTGAAGCAGTTTACTCAAAATTACCTCTCAAACTACATGATTGGCGGCCGGCCATCACAAGGGGTTGGACTAGAGTCGTGCATGCCTTCTGCATCCAGGAGAGCACAATAGGGCCATCCCGCTTCACCTTGTTCAGCAACTAGAATGCATGTCGCCTCTTTCTTTACCATCTGCAATAGTACAAGTATAGAACCCTGGTTCATCATTCTTTATTTTGTGCTTATGTAATCCTTAAACATATGTACTTGTGAATTGAATAATGCATTGGTTGTTTGAACCTGATGGATATGAATAAAGCTATAGCCTACTTTCAAGTTTAAATTAGGTATAATTTTAAATAGCAACAATTAAATTAGGGTGAAATTACGGTGTGCAGGTCATTACAGCGCCCACAGTTGATAAAGCATAGCGTGTGCGATATACATCATAATCCGACATGGTTCACGGAGAGGAAACATGTGTAACAATGCAAACAGTTGCCGTTTGCAAAGCGTGTGTGATGTCAGGCACTATCACATATGGTGCGGGAAAACTAAATGTGTGTGATTGTCTACCTATCGTACATGGTTTATAATCATGAACTTTTTGTGATGTGCCAGGTATCGTAAACGTAGAGCCAGTTTGGTACGTGCTTGGAAGACTTCCATGCCTGGAATCTGCCTGGTTTTAGGTAAAACCACAAAACTCGGACTGTGATGGCAATGCCAGCACAAACGAGTAGCAAGGATGAAGCATTTGGGATATTCAAGATATCGGAAACGGTTATATAGGGACAATTGTATGCACCAAGGCCCCCTATCCCCGACGATTTCTGGGTCATGTGGGAAGGACCCCCCTATCGCCCACACTCACTTGGCAACGGTTCCAAATGTCGTTGCAGAAACGGGTTAAAACCGTTTGTATAGCACCGACGTGCACCAGTGCTTGTTGATATCATGCCATGCTTAGTTTTTGTTATGAGGTGGATTGTTGCATGTGCTTGGTTCTTTCTTTGTCATCTGCTTGTTTGGATGCTATGTATTTGGTTGTCTTGCTAGTACATTCAAAGTACTCATCTGGCCTTGCACGTGGCCAGATTGCAGGAGGAGATTCGTTACGCTGGGCCATAACCTTTCCAGTCCTGTGAGTTGTGGAGCCCAGCCAGAGTTGATGTGCTGCCAAACCAAGACTTCCGCCGCCATTTAGATAGCCTTAGAGCTATGCCAGATGATTGTATTCATCAATGATGTAATCCTCCATACATGTATTTGATGAATATTCTTTTACCTGGAATGTTGTATCATGTACCTGTCGTGCGTCAGGTATTATCCTGGGCTAACGTGCGAAGGCCCCCTGCTCCATGCGGATCGGGGTGCCACAGGAGATGGTATCAGAGCAGCCAGGCTGGCATAGGTTATCCTAGCATTAGATCACCGATGTCATCAACCTGTAATTACCCTAAGGGATCTGACCCATCCCTGACCACCGGCATGACCACTGTTGAGCAACAGGTGGTGCAGCCGGGAATGACACATCCCTACCCCGCTGTCCCCGCCTAGTTTTCCGTGGATCGAATAGCAACCCTATCCTTTCTGGTCGGCCGCACAGTGTACCCTTCACCATTAAGGGAAAGGGGCCACGCCATGCGGGTGTGTCTTGCATAGCTGCCTATAAAGCCCCCTTTCTGCTAGCAGCATCGCTCCCAATCAGTCAGCCATGTCCCTACAGAGAAGCCTAGCTAGTAACTCCCAAGCCATGACTAGCTCTTTCAAAGCACCCAAATTTTACACCCGAACCTTCACAGTCAATCATGCTGGCTTTCTGCCCCTGCTTACTGGTATGCTCACCAAGGCCCTTGGTTGTAATGCTAGCCCTGATTACCTGGTGTTCCAATCGGAACCCGTTCCTCACCTTCACTGATACGATGCAAGAGTGCATATCTGCCCAGGTCCCGCAGAAGATGGTCAGCCCTTGATTTTTCAGGGCAGGCCCATGCCCACTACTGAGTTGGCCATTCAGGCCGCTGCTGTAGAGGCTATCCTACACCTCTGATCCCAGTTTTCGCAAGTGGCGGAGATGTAGGAGATCTGCCTTTTCCCCATTGTGGCGGAATTAGGAAGTAATCATACCATCACTATCCAGGAAGATGACCCCGCAATCGCTCGCCTGGTGCAATTTATTACTACCCAGGGGATGATGATTGCTAAGATGATTACCGAGTTTAGAACCTTGGACCGCGATGCTACTTGGGTTTTCACGGAAGCTTATCGTGAGGCTCATCAAGTTGCATCGCAAGCCACTCACCCCATTGCCATCCAACCCAGTGCTACCCTCTCAGCCTATGCCGTGGCTAAAGCCAGACATCATCAACCTTGACTCCTTCAACAAGGCTATTTACCGTCTTCACCATCAACATTTGTTTGGAACAGTTCTAGCCGCAGCCCCAGCAGTTGAGCCCCAACCTATAGAAGTGTCCGATGATGAAGGTGAAGATTGGCTCAGTCTTCGTCTTCCAGGAGAGCCCCAGCAAGACCAGTCCTCTGGGTGACCTCAGTCACGCGGTCAGGTGATTCTGCGAGTAGGTCGGTCTATTTGTTCATCCTCGATATGAGAATAGAACTATGTATCCCGGAGTGAGTTGTTTCTTTTAGCGCGTATCGCCTTCGTGCCTTGTTGTATGCTTGTACTGTTTGTGACCCGTATGTTGTGTTTTATGTATGCTTTCTTGCTTTTTGGTTTTGTTTTTGGTTGTCTCCCTGTCAAGCAGAAATGTTTGACATGGTTGGCAATGTGTTTCTAACAAGATTTTAATTAGTATAATACATACAGTAAACAACATTGACTTGTCCCGAGTCTATAATAAAATGCGCGTTGGTGTAGGTATATGTATACTATGAGTACATGTACCCGCTAGCATTAAAACACCTTAGTATGATTTGTCTGATGTGTTTTTCCTTTGCATATTTGTTCCATCTGTCTGCATGTTAGCTTTGATTGTACTACATACTGCACGCATACCTGGTTTCCCCACGAGTACATTTGGGCAGTACTCAGGGGAATGCAAAGTCACTCACCTATCTCTATCTGTGCATACCCCGTGTGCCGGATTTTCAGACCCAGAGCCTCGCAGAGGCATTTCCGTCCGGCAGTTCCTCGTCTCTAATTCTTTTTCCCGATTTCATTTCCGGAGGAACACTGCCAACTTTATTTCACTCGATCCAGTACAACTCCCACAATACCGATTTCAACTCCGATTCTAGCTTGACGCCTACTTTTTCGTGGAGCTATCCGCAAATTTTTTCCCGTGCCACAATTTGATTCCTGAGCTGGCAAAGCCACCTCACCTACACCTGGACCCAACGCCCCCAATATCACTGCCATGCGTGGCGCAGGCAAGTCGCCACCCCGCTCCACCGCAGCACACGATTACTCCGTCGGTGCAAAGCGACGGAGGATCAAGCGTGGCGGAGGACCACCCACCGCACCATCTTCTTCCGCATCTGGTCGCACGTTGCCTCGAGATCGATCATTCTTGATGAGTATCAGCAGGAGGATCGACGAGCCGATCAGCGTGCCCAGCAACGCCGCGAGGAACAATCGTAGCGCCACTAAGAACACCTCCTCGCCGAAGGAGCTCGGCTCGATCTTGCCCAAACCAAAGAGGTAGTAGAGCGACATTGTGTTTGTGTGTTGGAGGAGAGACGCGCTACCGTATTTTATAGCCCAACCCCGGTGTACGGTGACCGACGTCCAGGACAACCGCTCATCGCTCGATCACCGGCGTCCAGGAGGCGAATCCGCGAGCAGTACCGTCAAGGTGCTGGCCTGTGACGTGTGTGCTCTCTGCACTGGCACCGTGCATGCCGTGCACTATGGTACTAGGGTCATCATCATCCTAGGAGCTAGATGCGCGTTGTGCCAAGCCGCATGCAGAGCAGCAGCCAAGGAGAAGCAGCAAGCTGGAGGTAGAACAAGGAGGCTGCCAGTGGGCCCTGGACCCACGTGTCAGCAGGTGAAACCACTGTTCATCGGGGTGCATCCAGCATTTTTCAGGAATTTGATCTCGAGTGCCCCTAGCCATGGAGGTAACCCTGTTTTTCCCTTATCTCTCCCTGGGTGTACCAATTATCGGTACCCCAACCCGTCTGTATCTGACCAAAGGGTTAAAAATTAACCCAGAGGTTTTTCCCCAGAGTGGCTATCATTTCATTTTTGCTGTAACCGTAGGAATCTCGAGGACGAGATTCTTTTAAGGGGGGAGGTTTGTAACAGCCCCAAATTTGGGTTATCAATTTTTGGTGCTGTTATTCCTTCCTGGCAATTATTTTCGAATCTTTCTCCTGAGTTTGCTAGATGACTCTGAGAATCCTTGTCATTTTCAACCTTTTCAAAACCTTGCCCATGTCCTTATTAGTGGACAAGACCTCATTTGCACGATCTCAGACTCTCTCCTAACTCAAATTCCAAATTTTGAATTTGGATATGTCCTTCGTGATTACAAAGGAGCCATCACTTCTCTTGATTTGTTGATCTTCCAAATCCTCTCAGAGATCCTCCTACCCTTTCAAATCTTGGATATGCAAAAATTTGCTAAGTCTTATGCAATATTTCCCATTTGGGATTTATTCCTTCTCTTGCCTTTCTGAGGAATAAAATACAAAGGCATAGCTAAACATCACATGTAATCAAAATATGTGACATGATATGGCCATCACCATCTTGTGCCTTTGATCTCCATCTCCAAAGCACTGTCATGATCTCCATAGTCACCGGCTTGACACCTTGATCTCCATCGTAGCGTCGTTGTCGTCTCGCCAACTAATGCTTCTACGACTATCGCTACCGCATAGTGATAAAGTAAAGCAATAACATGGCGATTGAATTTCATACAATAAAGCGACAACCATAACGCTCCTGCCAGTTGCCGATAACTTCTACAAAACATGATCATCTCATACAATAAATTATATCACATCATGTCTTGACCATATCACATCACAACATGCCCTGCAAAAACAAGTTAGACGTACTCTACTTTGTTGTCGCAAGTTTTACGTGGTTGCTACGGGCTTCTAGCAAGAACCATTCTTACCTACGCATCAAAACGACAATGATTTGTCGTCAAGTGTGCTGTTTTAACCTTCAACAAGGACTGTCCGTAGTCAAATTCGATTCAACTAAAGTTGGAGAAATAGACACCCGTCAGCCACCTATGTGCAAAAGCACGTCGGTAGAACCGGTCTCATGAACGTGGTCACGTAATGTTGGTCCGGGCCGCTTCATCCAACAATACCGCTGAATCAAAATAAGACGTTGGTGGTAAGCAATATGACTATTATCGCCCACAACTCTTTGTGTTCTACTCGTGCATATCATCTACGCATAGACCTGGCTCGGATGCCACTGTTGGGGAACGTAGCACGCAATTTCAAAAAATTCCTACGATCACACAAGAACTATCTAGGAAATGCATAGCAACGAGACAGGGAGAGTGTGTCCACGTACCCTCGTAGACCGAAAGCGGAAGCGTTAGATTAACGCGGTTGATGTAGTCGAACGTCTTGATGATCCAACCGATCCAACTACCGAACGTACGACACCTCCGTCTTCAGCACACTTTCAGCTCGATGACATCCCTCAAACTCTTGATCCAGTAGAGGGTCGAGGGAGAGTTCTGTCAGCACGATGGCATGGCGACGGTGATGGTGATGTGATCCGCGCAGGGCTTCGCCTAAGCACTACGATGCTATGACAGGAAGAGTAAACTGTGGAGGGGGCACTGCACACGGGTAAGACAAATCTTGGTGTGCCTTTGGGGTGCCCCCTACCCACGTATATAAAGGAGGGGAGGAGGAGGTGGCCGGCCCAAGGGGGGCGCGCCAAGGGGGGAGTCCTACCTAGACTCCCAGTCCAAGTAGGATTCGCCCCCCTGTCCTTCCAACGGAGAGGGGAAAGGGGAAAGGGGGGAGAGGGAGAAGGAAAGGGGGGCCACGCCCCCCACCCCTTGTCCAATTCGTTTGGGCTTGGGGGGCGCCACCTGCTATGGCAGCCTCCCTCTCTCCAGTATGGCCCAATAGGCCCATTAACTTTCCCGGGGGGTTCCGGTAGCCTCCCGGTACTCCGATAAATCCCCGAACCTTATCGGAACCATTCTGGTGTCCGTATATAACCTTCCAATGTATCAATCTTTACCTCTAGACCATTTCGAGACTCCTCGTCATGTCCGTGATCTCATCCGGGACTCCGAACAAACTTCGGTCACCAAAACACATAACTCATAATACAAATCGTCATTGAACGTTAAGCGTGCGGACCCTACGGGTTCGAGAACTATGTATACATGAATGAGACACATCTCGGGTCAATAACCAATAGCGGAACCTGGATGCTCACATTGGTTCCTACATATTCTACAAAGATCTTTATCGGTCAAACCGCATAACAACATACGTTATTCCCTTTGTCATCGGTATGTTACTTGCCCGAGATTCAATCATCGGTATCATCATACCTAGTTCAATCTTGTTACCGGCAAGTCTCTTTACTTGTTCCGTAATGCATCATCCCGCAACTAACTCATTAGTCACATTGCTTGCAAGGCTTATAGTGATGTGCATTACCGAGAGGGCCCAGAGATACCTCTCCCATACTTGGAGTGACAAATCCTAATCTCGATCTATGCCAACCCAACAAACACCTTCAGAGACACCTGTAGAGCATCTTCATAATCACCCAGTTACATTGTGACATTTGATAGCACACAAGGTGTTCCTCCGGTATTCGGGAGTTGCATAATCTCATAGTCAGAGGAATACGTATAAGTCGTGAAGAAATCAATAGCAATAAAACTTAACGATCATTATGCTAAGCTAACAGATGGGTCTGGTCCATCACATCATTCTCTAATGATGTGATCCCGTTCATCAAATGACAACACATGTCTATGATCAGGAAACTTAACCATCTTTGATTAACGAGCTAGTCAAGTAGAGGCATACTAGGGACACTCTGTTTTGTCTATGTATTCACACATGTACTAAGTTTCCGGTTAATACAATTTAGCATGAATAATAAATATTTATCATGACATAAGGAAATATAAATAACAACTTTATTATTGCCTATAGGGCATTTTTTCTTCAATGCCCACCATGGCCTCGCAGATGAAGGCGAAGACCGCAAGGAGAATGATGGATTGAGGATCCAGATGTAGCGCATGGACTTGGTAATGTGAGAGTATGGCGTTTAAGAAATCGGAGAAAGGGGGATCAGGACAGCCAAGAGGGCGTGAAGATGGATGGGGATCTTGGTGGCTGCCATGTTGACCATGGCCCGGGAAGCAGACCAAGCCACCGTCGCCTTCCACTCATTGGAATTGGCGGCGAGGGTCGGATGGATCTTGGCCAGCCCCTCTTGGTTGACCACCGTTGACCGCTCGAGGGCAGGCTCAAAGGCTGGCTGGGATCCGACCGGGGCGCAGATTTCACCCTTCTTCTTCGACCGCGACACCATGGCGGCAAGGGAGGACCGGCGCCAGCGTCAAATCTGGGAAAAGAACCGCTGTCTCTCGGGAAGGTGAAGGAGCCAAGTGTGAGCATGGCAAATGATGGAGGCGGAGCTGCGTTGGCAACGGGCGACCGCCGAGCCCGGCGGATATCAAGGCTGCGTGGGGAAGTGGGGGCGCCCATGTCCCGTCGAGCGCCACGCATCTATCAAGGCCGCAGGGCATGGGGCCCACGACGCTCCGCACCTGCCCCTTGGCTTCACCTCGAAGCCAAGTTCGAGCGTGCCTTGGGCCCGGGGGCTACTGTCGGTGTTCTGGGAACGCGGGTACCCATACTTGCCTGCCTGCGGCCCATGGAGTGGCTCCATCGATGGCCTGGTATGGAGCTTCAACATGAACAACTCAAGACCCTTGTGAGGAGTTAAGACTTGCAAGGCGGACGACAATAAGACCTCCACGGGGGGTGGCCTTCCTAGGCTGCCTCCCGAGGAGCAGAGATATCTATGCAAGCCTCACCTCGCGAGGTTTGGATGACATGAGCCATGACGACCAATGCCAGGTGGGCGCCAGCGGGCGCAGTGTACCAGTTTCCTCTTTGGTGCTCAGGAGGCAAGCATAGGCGCGGAGTCCCGAGGAATCAGACAAAGGTTTCCATTCCGGTGCAACAAGACGAAGACCGCCACGACAGCAGGACGGAGGTCATCGCCAGGCCCACCGCGGCGTCACCACTATAGGCTTTTGCAAGCGAAGACCACTTTTGTCAGGATAGCATGTACTAGTTGTCTCCCTTCGAATTTGGCCGTTGTGGGATCCCTTCCCGCCTACATTTGGGAAGGGGACCAAGGCCACTATAAATAGAGCAGCACCACCACCGTAGTAAGGGGGATCATTCAGATCATCCTCACACCCACCAGCTCGTCGAGCACAAGAACACTCCTCCTCCTGAGGTTGTTCTCCCACTGTACTAGTTCATCCTCAGCCCCTCGAGGCCAATCCACCACAAAGCAGGAGTAGGGTTTTACACCGCAAGGTGGCCCGAACCTGGATAAATTGTTGTGTCTCTTTTCCGTTCAGTTCGTCGAGCTAGGCCGTAGGATTGGTGAGCAGGTAGACTAGGGAGGACGAGTTCTTCGCACGCACCCTAGAGTTCGAACCTCTCAAGGGTATGCGGAACCCGAAATCCGACAATAATGATGCTCCACCTAATGATAATAATGAAGCTGATAATGAGGTAGAGGTAGAACCTGAAGTTGAGCTTGATGACCCATCTCCTAAAAATAAGAGATAAGATAAAAGAGATTTTGTTGCTAGGAAGCATGGTAAAGAAAGGGAATCATGGGTATAAAAACCCATGCATTTCCCTAGTAAAGCTTTAAAGTCTAAAGAAGAGGATGCTTTTACTCGTTCTATGAATTGCTTCCTTTGACCGATGCTATGAAAATGCCTCCTTATGCTAAGTACACGAAAGATATTGTTACTAATAAAGGAAAATTCATGAGGCTGAAATTTCCACTATGCTTGCTAATTATTCTTTCAAAGGAAAAAATCCTGAAAAACTTGGAGATCCATGGATGCCTACTTGTAGGATTGAAAGTATGTCTAGAGGGGGGTGATTAGACTACTTGACCAAATAAAAATCTAACACTTTCCCAATTTTAGTTGTGGGCGGATTTTAGCAAATCTAGCAAGTCAAGTATCACCCTGCACATACAATTCTAAGAGTATAGCAGCGGAAAGTAAAACATTGCACATGTAAGTAAAGGAGGGGTTTGGAGAAGGCAAATGCAATGGGAACACAAAGATTTTTGGCGTGGTTCCGATAGGTGGTACTATCATACGTCCACATTGATGGAGATTTCAACCCATGGAGGGTAACGGTTGCGCGGGTCCATGGAGGGCTCCACCCACGAAGAAGCAACCTTGTCTATTCCACCATGGCTTCTGTCCATGAAGGACTAGCCTCACTTGGGTAGGTCTTCATGAAGTAGGTGATCTCCTTGCCCTTACAAACTCCTTGGTTCAACTCCACATGATCTTGGAGGCTCCCAAGTGACACCTAACCAATCTAGGAGACACCACTATCCAAAAGGTAATAGATGGTGTCACTAGTGGAAAAAAGCCTAGCTATGGCGTGGCAAAAAGTGTCTTGCTGGCGTGGACACCCTACACTACCAATATGGCGCCGCTGTTAGAAAATAGTGCTGACGTGGGTGGCCACGCCAGCTGTATTCTAATGGTTGATGGCATGCCAGATGGACAACACCAGCACTATAACAACACAGGTAGTGGCGTGCAGTGTATTTTGCACGCCACGAACATTTCTACCAACCAAAAAATAATAATTTTCCACCACCATATATAACACTTAGCATTTCACATTAGAACTAAGCACATATATAATAGCACACAGTAGAATAATACCGGCTAATAGACCATTAATTAGCAGTTAATAATAGTGATAATCGATCACATACAATAGTAGCTACATATATATAGTGGTACGGTAACAAACGACAAGTACTCATAAACACGAGCTAACATAGTTAATAAGCAATTAATTTCACATCAATGGCCCAACCACTTCTAAATGAGGTTGATGATGATCATCATCCTCAAGTCATGGCGCATGGTGTTCGTAATAGTTAGTAGGATGGCCTGCCCAACTCGAAGATTCTTGCCACGAAGGAACTTCTTCTACCCCGCCCGGTTGAAGACAGTGTGACCGTCTGTGTCCACTGCGTAGGCACAGCTGGTGAAGGAGCCCCTTCTAGTAAGGCGTAGTCCAGTTATGCCTTCTTCATCCGGCTCAATGATACAACTCACAGATAACTTCTTAGGTAATTTCTGAAAACATTAGATATGATAAATGAGCATGTAATCTGCAATTATGAACAAAGCATACCACTTAAATCCACATATATCATCAGATTTAACACTAAGCATATCATCACCTCACTACACTATGCATATCATCAATTTACTACACTAATTAAACATATATATCATCAAATTACTACGTACACTAAGCATATATCATCACATTATACTAGACACTAATTAAGCATATCACGTTACTACAGTATGCATATATCATCACATTATAATACACTATATAAGCATATCATCACATTACTACAGCATGCATATCATCTAATTACTAGCTACGTACACTAAGCATATCATCACATTTCTACACAGCATGCACATTTCTACACTAAGCATATATATCATCACATTACTACAACAAGCATATCATCAAACTACTACACTAATTAAGCATGAATATATATCATCTAATTAATTACTACACTAAGTAACATACCATGAGATGTTGTTTAATATTCATCCTTGTGAGGCGGGTCATGAATGGCATCCCGACGTAGTCTTCACTAAGCGGAAGTATCTCCCAGAGGTTGCCCGATTCCTCATCGCTCAGCCTAAGTCTTTGGGCATATAGTGCTTCATTAAGTGGTCCCTCATCATCATCTGAAACCTCATGATCTGAATCCTCATCATCTGAATCCTCATGATCTGAATCCTCATCATCAGTGTCGGGAATCAAATTCAAATAGACAACAGTAAGCCTAGGATTTTCTCCTCTAAAGGAGAAGCTGATAAATTCACCCCCACGAAGACCCATGCGGGTGATGAACGAGCACATTCATATCCTCCAACCTGGGTCATCTTTCGCACCTTGTCGACCTGCATAGTGTAGGGCCCCCCACGAGCTTCGAAGGTCACTGTGTCTCCGGTGAGCTCATTGAATGCCAATCTCACATTGCATGGGATGATCTGTCTAAGAAAAAATAAAACACACACATAATGCATTATTGGAAATAGCAACAAAAAAATAACATTTAGAAGGTTCATATAATTTGTTACCGCTGCAGGAATAAAACTAGGCTGGAAGTAGATGCCGAATTGCGTGGCATTACAAATGCTAGTCCGTGCTACCTCTTGAGCACTGCATTGGTTTTCCCTTGAAGAGGAAAGGGTGATGTAGTAAAGCAGCGTAAGTATTTCCCTCAGTTTTTTAGAACCAAGGTATCAATCCAGTAGGAGGCCACGCACGAGTCCCTCGCACCTACACAAACAAATAAAATCCTCGCAACCAACGCAATAAAGGGGTTGTCAATACCTTCACGGTCACTTACGAAAGTGAGATCTGATAGATATAATAAGATAATATTTTTGGTATTTTTATGATAAAGATGCAAAGTAAAATAAAAGGCAATAAAAATAGCTAAGTGTTGGAAGATTAATATGATGGAAAATAGACCCGGGGGCCATACGGTTCACTAGTGGCTTCTCTCGAGAGCATAAGTATTACGGTGGGTGAACAAATTACTGTTGAGCAATTGACAGAATTGAGCATAGTTATGAGAATATCTAGGTATGATCATGTATATAGGCATCACGTCCGAGACAAGTAGACCGACTCCTGCCTGCATCTACTACTATTACTCCACACATCGACCACTATCCAGCATGCATCTAGAGTATTAAGTTCATAAGAACAGAGTAACGCTTTAAGCAAGATGACATGATGTAGAGGGATAAACTCATGCAATATGATATAAACCCCATCTTGTTATCCTCGATGGCAACAATACAATACGTGCCTTGCTGCCCCTACTGTCACTAGGAAAGGACACCGCAAGATTGAACCCAAAGCTAAGTACTTCTCCCATTGCAAGAAAGATCAATCTAGTAGGCCAAACCAAACTGATAATTCGAAGAGACATGCAAAGATAACCAATCATACATAAAAGAATTCAGAGGAGATTCAAATATTGTTCATAGATGAACTTGATCATAAACCCACAATTCATCGGTCTCAACAAACACACCGCAAAAGAAGATTACATCGAATAGATCTCCATGAGAATCATGGAGAACTTTGTATTGAGATCCAGAAAGAGAGAAGAAGCCATCTAGCTAATAACTATGGACCCGAAGGTCTGAGGTAAACTACTCACACATCATCGGAGAGGCTATGGTGTTGATGTAGAAGCCCTCCGTGATCGATGCCCCCTCCGTCGGAGCTCCGGAAAAGGCCCCAAGATGGGATCTCACGGGTACAGAAGGTTGCGGCGGTGGAATTAGGTTTTTGGCTCCATATCTGGTAGTTTGGGGGTACGTAGGTATATATAGGAGAAAGAAGTACGTCGGTGGAGCAACGTGGGCCCCACGAGGGTGGAGGGCGTGCCCAGGGGGGTAGGCGCGCCCCCCTACCTCGTGCCTTCCTGGTTGATGTCTTGACGTAGGGTCTAAGTCCTCTGGATCACGTTCATTCCGAAAATCACGTTCCCGAAGGTTTCATTCCGTTTGGACTCCGTTTGATATTCTTTTTCTGCGAAACTCTTAAATAGGCAAAAAACAGCAATTCTGGGTTGGGCCTCCGGTTAATAGGTTCGTCCCAAAAATAATATAAAAGTTTATAATAAAGCCCAATAATGTCCAAAACAGAATATAATATAGAATGGAACAATCAAAAATTATAGATACGTTGGAGACGTATCAAGCATCCCCAAGCTTAATTCCTGCTCATCCTCGAGTAGGTAAATGATAAAAACATAATTTCAATGTAATTCTCTTAATTGTGGTATGAATATTCAGATCCGAAAGATTCAAGATTAAAGTTTGATATTGACATAAAAATAATAATACTTCAAGCATACTAACTAAGCAATTATGTCTTCTCAAAATATCATGGCCAAAGAAAGTTCGTCCCTACAAAATCATATAGTTTAGTCATGCTCCATTTTCGTCACACAAGAATGCCCTCATCATGCACAACCCCGATGATAAGCCAAGCAATTGTTTCATACTTTAGTAATCTCAAACTTTTTCAACCTTCACGCAATATATGAGCGTGAGCCATGGATATAGCACTATGGGTGGAATAGAATATAATGATGGGGCTTATGTGGAGAAGACAAAGAAGGAGAAAGTTTCACATCAACGCAGCTAATCAATGAGCTATGGAGATGCCCATCGATTGATGTTAATGCAAGGAGTAGGGATTGCCATGCAACGGATGCACTAGAGCTATAAATGCATGAAACCTCAACAAAAGAAACTAAGTGGGTGTGCATCCAACTTGCTTGCTCACGAAGACCTAGGGCATTTGAGGAATCCCATTGTTGGAATATAAAAGCCAAGTTCTATAATGAAAAATTCCCACTAGTATATGAAAGTAACAAAAAAAGAGACTATCATGAAGATCATGGTGCTACTTTGAAGCACAAGTGTGGAAAAAGGATAGTAGCATTGTCCCCTTTTTTAGGCCTTTTTTTTTTATTTGGCCTTTATTTATTGGGACAATGCTCTATGAATGATGATCATCACACTTCTATTTATTTACAACTCAATGATTACAACTCGATACTAGAACAAAGTATGACTATATATGAATGCCTCAAGCGGTATACCGGGATAGCATTAATCAAGAGTGACATGTATGAAAAATTATGAACGGTGGCTTTGCCACAAATACGATGTCTACTACATGATCATGAAAAGCAATATGACAATGATGAATGTGTCATGATAAACGGAACGGTGGAAAGTTGCATGGCAATATATATCGCAATGGCTATGGAAATGCCATAATAGGTAGGTATGGTGGCTGTTTTGAGGAAGATATAAGGAGGTTTATGTGTGAAAGTGCGTATCATATCACGGGGTTTGGATGCACCGGCGAAGTTCGCACCAACTCTCAATGTGAGAAAGGGAAATGCACGGTACCGAAGAGGCTAGCAATGATGGAAGGGTAAGAGTGCGTATAATCCATGGACTCAACATTAGTCATAAAGAACTCACATACTTATTGCAAAAATATACAAGTCATCAACAACCAAGCACTACACGCATGCTCCTAGGGGGATATATTGGTAGGAAAAGACCATCGCTCGTCCCCGACCGCCACTCATAAGGAGGACAATCAAAGAACACCTCATGTTTCAAATTTGTTACGTAACGTTTACCATACGTGCATGTTACGGGACTTGCAAACTTCAACACAAGTATTTCTCAATTCCACAACTACTCAACTAGCATAACTTTAATATCACTACCTCCATATCTCAAAACAATCATCAAGCATCAAACTTCTCTTAGTATTCAACACTCTCATAAGAAAGTTTTTACTAGTTTTGAGTACCCAACATATTAGGATTAATTTCCGAATTGAAGCAAATTACCATGCTGTTTAAGACTCTAAAAATAATATAAGTGAAGCATGAGAGAATAATAGTTTCTATAAAACAAACCACCGCCGTGATCTAAAAGATATAAGTGAAGCACTAGAGCAAAAACTATATAGCTCAAAAGATATAAGTGAAGCGCATAGATTATTCTAACAAATTCCAAATCATATGTGTCTCTCTCAAAAGGTGTGTACATCAAAGATGATTGTGGTAAAATAACAAATAAAGACTCAAATCATACAAGACGCTCCAAGCAAAACACATATCATGTGGTGAATAAAAATATAGCTCCAAGTAAAGTTACCGATGGAAGTAGACGAAAGAGGGGATGCCTTCCGGGGCATCCCCAAGCTTTGGCTTTTTGGTGTCCTTAGATTATCTTTGGGTGCCATGGGAATCCCCAAGCTTAGGCTCTTTCTACTCCTTGTTCCATAATCCATCAAATCTTTTACCCAAAACTTGAAAACTTCACAACACAAAACTTAACAGAAAATCTCGTGAGCTCCGTTAGTGAAAGAAAACAAAACACCACTTCAAGGTACTGTAATGAACTCATTCTTTATTTATATTGGTGTTAAACCTAATTTATTCCAACTTCTCTATGGTTTATAAACTATTTTATTAGCCATAGATTCATCAAAATAAGCAAACAACACACGAAAAACAGAATCTGTCAAAAACAGAACAGTCTGTAGTAATCTGTAACTAACGCAAACTTCTGGAACTCTAAAAATTCAGCCAAAATTGGACGACCTAGATAATTTGTTTATTGATCTTCTGCAACTGGAATCAACATCATATCACGTTCTAGTAATTTTTAACAATTGTTTTTGTGAGCAGAAAGTTTCTGGAATATTCAGCAAGATCAAATAACTATCATCCAAGAAAATCCTATAGGTTAAACTTGGCACAAACACTAATTAAAACATAAAAACAAATCCAACCAGAGGCTAGATGAAAGATTTATTCCGAAACAGAAGCAAAAAGCAAAAAACTAAAAATAAAATTGGGTTGCCTCCCAACGAGCGCTATCGTTTAACGTCCTTAGCTAGGCATAATAGCAAGGATAGATCTAGGTATTGCCATCTTTGGTAGGCAATCCATAAGTGGCTCTCATAATAGATTCATAAGGTAATTTTATTTTATTTCTAGGGAAGTGTTCCATGCCTTTCCTTAGCGGAAATTGGAATCTAATATTCCCTCCCTTCATATCAATAATCGCGCCAATTGTTCTAAGGAAAGGTCTACCAAGAATAATAGGACATGAAGGATTGCAATCTATATCAAGAACAATAAAATCTACGGGCGCATAATTCCTATTAGCAACAATAAGAACATCATTAATTCTTCCCAAAGGTTTCTTAATGGTGGAATCCGCAAGGTGCAAGTTTAAAGAACAATCATCAAGATCACGGAAACCTAGCAAATCACACAAAGTCTTTGGAATCGTGGAAACACTAGCACCCAAATCACACAAAGCATAGCATTCATGATCTTTAATTTTAATTTTAATAGTAGGTTCCCACTCATCATAAAATTTTCTAGGGATAGAAACATCCAACTCAAGTTTTTCTTCATAAGATTGCATCAAAGCATCAACGATATGTTTAGTAAAAGCTTTATTTTGGCTATAAGCACGAGGAGAATTTAGCACGGATTGCAACAAGGAAATACAATCTATCAAAGAGCAATTATCATAATTAAATTCCTTGAAATCCAAAATAGTGGGTTTATTGCTATCTAAAGTCTTAACTTCTTCAACCCACATTTACCAATTTTAGCATCAAGATCTAAAAACTCCAAATTTTTGGAACGCCTTCTAGGTAAAGGTGGATCATATTCAGTCCCATCATTATCAAGATTCATATTGCAAAACAAATATTTAATAGGGGACACATCAATAACTTTTAGATCTTCATCTTTATTTTCATAGAAATTAGAAGAACACGCTTTCACAAAGCAATCTTTCTTAGCACGCATCCTAGCGGTTCTTTCTTTGCACTCATCAATGGAAATTATCATGGCTTTGAGAGACTCATTGATATCATGCTTAGGTGGAATAGATCTAAGTTTAAAAGAATCAACATCAAGAGAAATTCTATCAATGTTCCTAGCCAATTCATCAATCTTAGACAACTTTTCTTCAAGCAAAGCATTGAAATTCTTTTGCGAATTCATAAATTCTTTAACACTAGTCTCAAATTCAGAGGGCATCTTATTAAAATTTCCATAAGAATTGTTGTAGGAATTACCATAATTATTAGAGGAATTACTAGGGTACAGCCTAGGATTAAAGTTTCCTCTATACGCCTTGTTACCAAAATTATTCCTACCAACAAATTCACATCCATAGATTCATTATTATTCTCAATCAAAGTAGACAAAGGCATGTCATTAGGATCAGAAGAAACACTCTTAGTAGCAAATAATTTCATAAGTTCATCCATCTTTCCACTCAAAACATTAATTTCTTCTATCGCATGCACTTTTTTATTAGTAGATCTTTCAGTGTGCCATTGAGAATAATTAACCATAATATTATCTAGGAGTTTAGTAGCTTCTCCTAAAGTGATTTCCATAAAAGTGCCTCCCTCGGCCGAATCTAAAAGATGTCTAGAAGCAACATTCAATCCGGCATAAAATTTTTGTATAATCATCCACGAATTCAAACCATGTGTAGGGCAATTACGTATCATTAAATTTCATCCTCACCCAAGCTTGTGCAACATGTTCATGATCAAGGTGCTTAAAATTCATAATATCGTTTCTAAGAGAGATGATCTTAGTGGGAGGAAAATACTTAGAGATAAAAGAATCTTTGCATTTATTCCATGAATCAATACTATTTTTAGGTAAAGACGAAAACCAAGCTTTAGCAAGATCTCTAAGCGAAGAAGGAAATAGCTTCAATTTAACAATATCATTGTCCACATCTTTCTTCTTTTGCATATCACACAAATGAACGAAGCTATTTAGATGGGTAGCGGCATCTTCACTAGGAAGGCCGGCGAATTGATCTCTCATAAAAAGATTCAATAAAGCAGTATTGATTTCACAAGAGTCGGTATCGGTAAGAGGAGCAATCGGAGTGCTAAGAAAATCATTGTTGTTGGTATTGGTGAAATCACACAATTTAGTATTGTCTTGAGCCATAGTGACAAGCAAGCAATCCAACACACTAGCAAACAAGAAGCAAGCGAAAAAGAGGCGAACAGAAAAGAGAGGGCGAATAAAACGGCAAGGGTGAAGTGGGGGAGAGGAAAACGAGAGGCAAATGGCAAATAATGTAATGCGGGAGATAAGGGTTTGTGATGGGTACTTGGTATGTTGACTTTTGCGTAGACTCCCCGGCAACGGCACCATAAATCCTTCTTGCTACCTCTAGGCACTGCATTGGTTTTCCCTTGAAAAGGAAAGGGTGATGCAGTAAAGCAGCGTAAGTATTTCCCTCAGTTTTTGAGAACCAAGGTATCAATCCAGTACGAGGCCACGCACGAGTCCCTCACACCTACACAAACAAATAAAGTCCTCGCAACCAACGTAATAAAGGGGTTGTCAATCCCTTCACGGTCACTTACGAAAGTGAGATCTGATAGATATGATAAGATAATATTTTTGGTATTTTTATGATAAAGATGCAAAGTAAAATAAAAGGCAATAAAAATAGCTAAGTGTTGGAAGATTAATATGATGGAAAATAGACCCGGGGGCCATAGGTTTCACTAGTGGCTTCTCTCGAGAGCATAAGTATTACGGTGGGTGAACAAATTACTGTTGAGCAATTGACAGAATTGAGCATAGTTATGAGAATATCTAGGTATGATCATGTATATAGGCATCGTCTGAGAGAAGTAGACCGACTCCTGCCTGCATCTACTACTATTACTCCACACATCGACCGCTATCTAGCATGCATCTAGAGTATTAAGTTCATAAGAACAGAGTAACGCTTTAAGCAAGATGACATGATGTAGAGGGATAAACTCATGCAATATGATATAAACCCCATCTTGTTATCCTCGATGGCAACAATACAATACGTGCCTTGCTGCCCCTACTGTCACTAGGAAAGGACACCGCAAGATTGAACCCAAAGCTAAGCACTTCTCCCATTGCAAGAAAGATCAATCTAGTAGGCCAAACCAAACTGATAATTCGAAGAGACTTGCAAAGATAACCAATCATACATAAAAGAATTCAGAGGAGATTCAAATATTGTTCATATATAAACTTGATCATAAACCCACAATTCATCGGTCTCAACAAACACACCGCAAAAGAAGATTACATCGAATAGATCTCCACGAGAATCATGGAGAACTTTGTATTGAGATCCAAAAAGAGAGAAGAAGCCATCTAGATAATAACTATGGACCCGAAGGTCTGAGGTAAACTACTCACACATCATCGGAGAGGCTATGGTGTTGATGTAGCAGCCCTCCGTGATCGATGCCCCCTTCGCGGAGCTCAGGAAAAGGCCCCAAGATGGGATCTCATGGGTACAGAAGGTTGCGGTGGTGGAATTAGGTTTTTGGCTCCGTATCTGATAGTTTGGGGGTACGTAGGTATATATAGGAGGAAGAAGTACGTCGGTAAAGCAACGTGGGCCCCACGAGGGTGGAGGGCGTGCCCGGGGGGTAGGCGTGCCCCCCTACCTCGTGCCTTCCTGGTTGATGTCTTGACGTAGGGTCCAAGTCCTCTGGATCACGTTCATTCCGAAAATCACGTTCCCGAAGGCTTCATTCGTTTGGACTCCGTTTGATATTCTTTTTCTGCGGAACTCTGAAATAGGCAAAAAACATCAATTCTGGGCTGGGCCTCCGGTTAATAGGTTAGTCCCAAAAATAATATAAAAGTGTATAATAAAGCCCAATAATGTCCAAAACAGAATATGATATAGCATGGAACAATCAAAAATTATAGATACGTTGGAGACGTATCAGTCCGACACCTTGACTTGCACAGTCGACATGGTGGTTCTTGCTCCATTCTACACAAAACACATATTGAACACTAGGTTGAATTATAAATGCAAGTATGCCACTCCAGTTCAAAATCATGGTCTTGATTTCAGTTTCCCCGCCCAACCAATTCAACATACTCACACTCATTCTCCTATGTTCCAAATTCAAAATGGTATATCACCATAAATCTAGCAAAGGACCTAATATATCAATTTGTACTAATAAATCACATTAGTAATAAATCAATTTCTAGTAAATATCATCTACCTAATAAATCAATACAATGCCATGCCAATATCATCTACCTAATAAATCAATTTCACAGTACTAGCTAATATCAAAAATTTCTGGCTATCAGATCTGCCACCGGCCGGAGGGAGACGCTTGGGGAGGGGAAGAAGATTCGCGAGGGGAAGAGAGGAGATGTAACCTCCTTGCCGGAGTTGGCGGCGGCCGCATAGTTCCAGCGGCGAAGAGCGGCGGTGGCACTAGTCGAGAAGGGGGGGGGAGACAAATAAGGGTGAAAATGATGAGCTCGTAGTGATGACTCGGACTTGCTGGTTTTTACTAGACAAGGAATTTTTACTCGCATGGGCCTAATGGACAGTGTTGTCGTAGGCCTAGTGGGCCACGCCATAGAAAACAATAGCACACCGGAAAATAACTCAGAAAATAGCTATGGTATCGTAGAAACATTATACGCCAGCGATATACTCATATAATGTCGTACCAATTTGTCCGATGCCACCACTATTTGAAATATATAGTGCTGGCATGATGGCTCGAGTCCGTGTCAGTATTTCCCCGAAGAGGAAGGGATGATGCGGCACAGCTGCAGTAGGTATTTCCCTCAGTGATGAAACCAAGGTTATCAAACCAGTAGGAGAACCAAGAAACACTATGTAAACGGTACCTGCACACAAAGAACAAATACTTGCAACCCGACGCGTAAGAGGGGTTGTCAATCCCTCTCGGGTAAAAGATAGATTGATTTGTATGATTTTGGATAAATAGATCTCTCGATAAAAAACAAAATAAATAAATAAAAAGTGCAGCAAGGTATTTTTGGGTTTTTAGAATAATAGATCTGAAAACAAAAGAAAATAAAAATAGATCTCGAAGCAAATATGATAAAGAATAGACCCGGGGCCGTAGATTTCACTGGTGGATTCTCTCGAGAAAATAGCATACGGTGGGTAAACAAATTACTATTGGGCAATTGATAGAACTTCAAATAATTATGACGATATCTAGGCAATGATCATTATATAGGTATCACGTCCAACATTAGTAGACCGACTCCTGCCTACATCTACTACTATTACTCCACACATCGACCGCTATCCAACATGCATCTAGTGTATTAAGTTCATGGAGAAACTGAGTAATGCAATAAGAACGATAAAATGATGTAGACAAGATCTATTCATGTAGGAATAGACTCCATCTTGTTATCCTTAATAGCAACGATCAATACGTGTCTTGCTGCCCATTCTGTCACTGGGAAAGAACACCACAAGATCGAACCCATCACAAAGCACCTCTTCCCATGGCAAGAAAAATCGATCTAGTCGGCCTAACTTAACCAAAGATTCGAGAAGAAATATGAGGCTATAAGTAACCATGCATATAAGAGATCAAAAGTCAAATAACATTCATGGATAAAATAGATCTGATCATAAAATCAAAGTTCATCGGATCCCAACAAACACATCGCAATAAGAGTTACATCAAATAGATCTCCTAGAGACCATTGTATTGAGAATCAAAAAGAGAGAAGAAGTCATCTAGCTACTACCTATGGACCCGTAGGTCTACAATAAACTACTCACGCATAACGGAGAAGCACCAATGAGGATGATGAACCCCTCCGTGATGGTGTCTAGATTGGATCTCGTGGTTCTGGAACTTGCGGCGACTGGAACTGTGTTTCGTCGACTCCCCTAGGGTTTCTGGAATATTTGGAATTTATAGGGCGAAGAGGCGGTGCGGGAGGCCACCGAGGTGGGAACAACCCACCAGGGCACGCCTGGGCCTCCAGGCACGCCCAGGTGGGTTGTGCCCCCCTTGGGGCACCCCTCCGGTACTTCTTTGGCCCATCTTCTGTCTTCTAGTCTAAGAAAAATCTCCAAAAAGTTTCGCTGCGTTTAGACTCCATTTGGAAATGATTTTCTGCGAAGTAAATAACAAGCAAAAAATAGCAACCGGCACTGGGCACTATCTCAATTGGTTAGTCCCAAAAAATGATATAAAGTTGCTAATAAAATGATTGTAAAACATGCAGAAATGATAATGTAACAACATGGCGCAGTGTAATAGTTTCCTCTTTAGTGCTAAGGAGGCAAGCGCAGGCGCGGAGTCCCGAGGAATCATCCAAGGATTTCCATTCCGGTGTAACGAGACCAAGACCTATTAACATCAACGTATCTATAATTTTCTTGGATGTTCCGGTACCAGTTTTCTCTAACGTATCTATAATTTTCTATTGTTCCATGTTGTTATATTATCAATGTTGGATGTTTTATAATCATTTTATATCATTTTTTGGTACTAACCTATTGACATAGTGTCAAGTGCCAGTAGGTGTTTTTTCCATGTTTTTTACATCGTAGAAGATCAATATCAGACGGAGTCCAAATGCCACGAAACTCCACGGAGAATTTTTATGGGCCAGAAGGAACACAACGGGCCCTGGCTGCGCCTGGGGGGTGCCCTGAGGGAGGCACAACCCACCAGGGCGCTCTAGGAGGCCCAGGCGCGCCCTGGTGGGTTGTGCCCACCTCGGGTGCCCCCCGGACCGCCTCTTTGCTCTATAAATACCCCAATATTTCAGAAACCCTAGGCACGTCGAGGAAATATTCATCCAGCCACCGCAGAGTCCAGAACCACCAGATCCAATCTAGACACCATCTCGGATGGGGTTCACCACCTCCATTGGTGCCTCTCTGATGATGCGTGAGTAGTTCTTTGTAGACCTTCGGGTCCGTAGTTAGTATCTAGATGGCTTTCTCTCTCTCATTGAATTCTCAGTACAATGGTCTCTTGGAGATCCATATGATGTAACTCTTTTGCGGTGTGATTGTTGGGATCTGATGAACTTTGAGTTTGTGATCAGTCATATTTATATCCATGAAAGTTAATTGAGTTTCTTTGATCTCTTATATGCATGATCTCTTATATCCTCGTATTTCTTCTCCGATATTTGGGTTTTGTTTGGCCAACTTGATCTATTTATCTTGCAATGGGAAGAGGTGCCCGGTAGTGGGTTCGATCTTACGGTGCTTGATCCCAGTGACAGAAAGGGAAACAACACGTATGTATCGTTGCTACTAAGGATAAAAAGAGGGATCTATATCTACGGAGTAGATAAACGGATCTTGTCTACATCATGTCATCATTCTTATTGCATTACTCCGTTTTTTGATGAACTTAATACACTAGATGCATGCTAGATAGCGGTCGATGTGTGGAGTAATAGTAGTAGATGCAAGCAGGAGTCGGTCTACTAATCTTGGACGTGATGCCTATGTAATGATCATTGCCTGGATATCGTCATAATTATTTGAGGTTCTATCAATTGCCCAATAGTAATTTGTTTACCCACCATTTGCTATCTTTCTCGAGAGAAGCCACTAGTGAAACCTACGGCCCCCGAGTCTTCTTCCTCATATATTTGCTTGCGATCTACTTTTCCTTTGCATTTTTATTCAGATCTATTAAACCAAAAATACAAAAAGACTTTGCTCACTTTATTTTATTTGCGATCTATTATTTTAATCTACTATAAATTTCTGGCATCGTTACCCGAAAGAGATTGACAACCCCTTTAACACGCCGGGTTGCGAGGTGTTGTTATTTGTGTGCAGGTGTTGTTTACGTTGTGTTGCTTGGTTCTCCTACTGGTTCGATAACCTTGGTTTCTTCACTAAGGTAAATACCTACCGTCGCTGTGCTGCATCATCCATTCCTGTTTGGGGAAATACCAACGTAGTCCTAGGAGACAAGAGCTTTTCTGGCGCTATTGTCAGAGAGCGATCAAAAGGAATTTCTGGCGCCGTTGCCAGGGAGGATCTTCAACATACACCAGGTTCCTAATCACAAATCTCATCTCCTTGCAATTTACATTATTTGCCATTTTCCTCTCGTTTTCCTCTCCCCCACTTCACAAAAATTTGCCATTTTATTCGCCTCTCTTTTTCCATTTGTCGTTTTCTTGATTTCTAGTCTCGATGGCTAGCGTCCCTACTCCTCCTTTGTCACCAGATTTTGAAGTCCTTTACTTCAAACAAAGACAAGGAGAAAATTTGAAAGATGCCAGGTATAGGCTTATGGAATCGTATCGTATTTCCAACTTAAAGGGGGACGCCAAGGTTTTGCTTCGTAATTTTTATATAGGATTGGCTTTGCATTATAGACAACTCCTAGATTTTGCTGCTAAAGGAAATTTTATTGAGCTTGATGCCAATGCTGCCTATGAAATTTTAGAAGGAATTTTGGGAATTCCACCTCAAAAGAAGGGGTTCTGTTTCACCCCTGAGGGAGTTCAAATGTTGGACAAACTTGGTGATTTGCATAAACATATGGTTGAAATACAGAAATATAATGAACCCCTCAAACACCTCAATGGTAGTATCAATCGCAAAAAAACTCTGATTACTCTTTGCAACAAGCGATTGGATATTTTGGTTCGTAAGATGGTTACTTTTCCGGAGAATTTAGGGAAGCGTAAAGGGCCTCCCGGGTTTGAGAAAACCCTTACAAAAGTTGCCAAAACTTCGGAAGACAAAACTAGATCCTTGCTTTATGCCTAGCTAAGGGCCTAAAACTATAACGCTTGTTGGGAGGCAACCCAATGAATAAATTTTATTTTTGCTTTTTGCTTTCTATTCTTGAGTGTTAGCACAATTATGCTACTATTATGATTGTGTTTGTGTCTTAATTAGTGTTTGTGCCATGTAGAACCAATAGGATCTTCTTGGGTGACAGTTGTTTGATCTTGCTGAAAAAGACAGAAACTTTGTGCTCACGAAAACAATTGTTAAACATCACCAGAACGTGATAAAATGCCAATTATTTTGGCAGAAGATTAATATAAAAATTACCCAGGTCGTCCTCGTTTTTCAGAATTTTTGGAGTTCCAGAAGTATTCAAACAAATCAGATTGCTACAGACTGTTCTGTTCTAACAGATTCTATTTTCTTTGTGTTGTGTGCTTATTTTGATGGCTCTATGGTTTTCTTTGATGAGTTTTTTCCATAGAAAAGTTGGAATACAGTAGATACAAAAAAAATAAGAATTGGTTTGATACAACACTTATAGTAGTGATTTATTTTTCTTACACTAACGGATCTCACGAAGGTTTTGTTGAGTTTTGTGTGATTGAAGTTTTCAAGTTTTGGGTTATCTTACGATGGATGAAGGAAGGATAGAAGAGCCTAAGCTTAGGGATGCCCCGACATCCCAAGCTATTATCCAAAAATGAGCAACCAACTAAGCTTGGGGATGCCCCCGAGTGGCCTCCCCGCTTTCTTCCAACAAATATTGGTATTTTACTCGAAGCTATATTTTTATTCGTCACATGATATGTGTTTTGCTTGGAGCATATGAGTATTTGCTTATTTTATTTTGTGTTTTAAGTCATCAATCCTTTCCGGACACACCTATTTGAGAGAACCAAAATTATTTCATGGCTTGTTAGAATCTCTTTTGCTTCACTTAAATTTTTTATGAGCAATAGGACTTGCTCTAGTGCTTCACTTATATCTTTTTTAGCACGGTGTGCTTAGTATTTTGGAAGAAATGCTCTCTTGCTTCACTTAGATTTGTTTGAGAGTTAGTAAAATTTTAAAGAAATTCTCTCTTGCTTCACTTAAATTATTTTGAGAGAAAGAAAAAATTATGCTCATGATCTCCACTTATATTTTTTTGAGCTTATGAAAAGCAACACATGAAAATTAGTCCCGAAGTGATAGATTTCCAAGAAGGATATAATAAAAACATTCATGAAGATCATTCGACAAAATAAACTTGATTCCTAGTAATAGTTTTGAGATATGATGATGTGATATGTGAGTTATGTTGATGAGTAATTATGCTTTAGTAAGAATATTGGTGTTAAGGTTTGTGATTCCCTATGCAAGTACAAAAGTCAATAGTCATGCAATGAAAATTATATCCTACTTGTGGTGCATTATTGGGTGTTATTTATGCTTAATGCTTACTTATGAGATTATTCCTTTCTTGGTTGGTCGCTTCCCAATATTTTGCTAGTCTTCACTTTGCACCAAGTATGATCTCTACTTGTGCATCCAAAATCCTTTAAACTAGTTTTGCCACCTGAGTCCACTATATCTACCTATATGCGGTATTCTTTTGCCGTTCTAAGCAAATTTGTATGTGCCATCTCTAATTTTCAAAATAAACTTCTCTTTTGTGTATTTGTTTCGCTCGCGGAGCGGTGAGGGGTGGCTAATATTTTCCATGCTGGATGTGTTATTCTCACAATGAGTGTTTATTCACTTGTCATTGCACGAGAATAAGGCAAAGGTCTTAGGGATGCCCAGTCCCGAAATGCAAAAATGAATTTACTTTATGTTGTCAAATATAAATTCCTTAGGAAGTGTTGGTACGGGAGGGCAACCGTGGATACGGCTAGCCATGGAAAGTGAAAGTATGGTGGAAAAAGGAATAAACTTTATTTTCTATTTGGGAACCACCTATGGCATATCTAGCATGGAAAGTGTTGGGAACTCTAAGTCGTTTTCATTGGTGGGATGGATGCACCTCCCAAAATGTTTTTATCTCTAATTTTTTTTGCTTTGAGCTCTGGCACCTCTACAAATCCCTACTTCCCTCTGCGAAGGGCCTTTCTTTTACTTTATCCAATTTTTATTTTGAATTTGAGTCTCCATCTTCTCTCATAAAAAGCACCAACTAGGAGGCAATATGACCGTACTTAAGTATTGGGTGTAACTAATATTCGAGTTTGTTTCATGAATGGGTCAATGGTTGAGCATGATGGGCTAGGGATAACTTATTTTAGCGTTGATATTTTGAAAGACTTGGTTGCTTGTTGATATGCTTGAGTATCTAAATTATTATGTCAAAACTAGACTATTGCTTTGAATCACATAAAAAGTCCAATTGTCCATGCTATAAAGAAAACAATATGATATGACATGATAGGCAGCATTCCACATCAAATTTTTTGTTTTTATCACTTACCTACTCAAGGACGAGTAGGAGTTAAGCTTGGGGATGCTGATACGTCTCCAACGTATCTATAATTTTTGATTGTTCCATGTTGTTATATTATCAATCGTGGATATTTTATAATCATTTTATTGTCATTTTATATCATTTTTTGGTACTAACCTATTGACATAGTGCCAAGTGGCAGTTGCTGTTTTTCCATGTTTTTTACATCGCGGAAAATCAATATCAGATGGAGTCCAAATACCACGAAACTCCACGGATAATTTTTATGGGCCAGAAGGTACACAACGGGCCCTGGCTGCGCCTGGGGGTGACCCGAGGGAGGCACAACCCACCAGGGCGCGCTAGGAGGCCCAGACGCGCCCTGGTGGGTTGTGCCCACATCGGGTGCCCCCGGACCGCCTTTCCTCTTTAAATACCCCAATATTCCAGATACCCTAGGCACGTTGAGGAAATATTCATCCAGCCGCCGCAGAGTCCAGAACCACCAGATCCAATCTAGACACCATCTCGGATGGGGTTCACCACCTCCATTGGTGCCTCTTTGATGATGCGTGAGTAGTTCTTTGTAGACCTTCGGGTCCGTAGTTAGTAGCTAGATAGCTTTTTCTCTCTCGCTGAATTCTCAATACAATGGTCTCTTGGAGATCCATATGATGTAACTCTTTTTGTGGCGTGTTTGTTAGGATCTGATGAACTTGGAGTTTATGATCAGTCATATCTTTTTTATATCCATGAAAGTTAATTGAGTTTCTTTGGTCTCTTATATGCATGATCTCTTATAGCCTCGTATTTCTTCTCCGATATTTGGGTTTTGTTTGGCCAACTTGATCTATTTATCTTGCAATGGGAAGAGGTGCCCGGTAGTGGGTTCGATCTTACGGTGCTTGATCCCAGTGACAGAAAGGGAAACAACAGGTATGTATCGTTGCTACTAAGGATAAAAAGATGGGATCTATATCTACGCAATAGATAAACGGATCTTGTCTACATCGTGTCATCATTCTTGTTGCATTACTCCGTTTTTCCATGAACTTAATACACTAGATGCATGCTAGATAGCGGTCGATGTGTGGAGTAATAGTAGTAGATGCAGGCAAGAGTCGGTCTACTAATCTTGGACGTGATGCCTATGTAATGATCATTGCCTGGATATCGTCATAATTATTTGAGGTTCTATCAATTGCCCAACAGTAATTTGTTTACCCACCGTTTGCTATCTTTCTCGAGAGAAGCCACTAGTGAAACCTACGGCCCCCGGGTCTTCTTCCTCATATATTTTATTGCAATCTACTTTTCCTTTGCATTTTTATTCAGATCTATTAAACCAAAAATACAAAATACTTTGCTGCACTTTATTTTATTTGCGATCTATTATTTCAATCTACTATAAATTTCTGGCATCGTTACCCGAAAGGGATTGACAACCCCTTTAACACATTGGGTTGCGAGGTGTTGTTATTTATGTGCAGGTATTGTTTACGTTGTGTCGCTTGGGTCTCCTACTGGTTCGATAACCTTGGTTTCTTCACTGAGGGAAATACATACCGTCGATGTGCTGCATCATCCCTTCCTCTTTGGGGAAATACCGACGTAGTCCTAGGAGACAGGAGCTTTTCTGGCGCTATAGTCAGAGAGCGATCATGACACCGTGGTGGGCTCGACGATGACCTCTGTCCTGCCGTCCTGGTGGTCTTGGTCTTGTTGCACCGGAATGGAAACCTTTGGCTGATTCCTCGGGACTCCGCGCCTGCACTTGCCTCCTTAGCACTAAAGAGGAAACTGGTACATTGCACCCGCTGGCGCCCGCCTGGCCTTTGTCGTCATGGCTCACGTCATCTGAACCTTGCGAGGTGAGGCTTGCATAGAAATCTCTGCTCCTCGGGAGCCAGCCTGGAAAACTACTCCTCGTGGAGGTCTTGGTGTCGTCCGCCTCGCGAGGCTTGGCCCATCGCGAGGGTCTTGATTTGTTGGTTGCTGAAGCTGGGCCATACCCGGCCGTCGATGGAGCCACGCCGTGGGCTGCAGGCAGGCAAGTCTGGGTACCCCCATTCCCAGAACACCGACAGTTGCCCCCGGGCCCAAAGCGCGCTCGAACTTGGCTTCGAGGCGAAGCCAAAGGGCAAGTGCGGACCGCTGCGGGCCCTAACCGCCTGCGGCCTTGGTCGATGCGTGACGATTGATGGGACATGGGCGTCTCCGCTTCCCCACGCTGCCTCAGCAACCGTTCAAGTTGACGAGACTCTGCTGCATGCAGAGAAAAAACCATCATTGCGCGGGATCATAGAGGCCGGCGGTTGGCCACCCTCTAGCTATAAATGAGGAGAGGGGTGGAGCCCCCTGCACTCATCTCCATCTTCTTGCTGCCCGCTCCATCTTCTTCTTCCTTGTCCCATCACCTCGCTGCAGTACCCATGGCGCCGATCAGGATATTCTCTGCAGCGCAGAAAGGAAAAATCCCCCGGGAGGAGCCGGGGCCGCTCCCGCCGAAGAAGAGGCTCAGCCCCCGTCGCGATGCCGGCGGAAGGCCAGAGGTGACACGACCCTGGTACGAGTGGCCTCCGCCTGGCTTCCCGCTCACTTTGTACGCCCGCGCGCAGGGATCCGGAGAGGGCGGCAGCGCCCAGCGCCGCGTGGGCCGCGGCCACGGTGGCCAAGCTGAGGCTGCGCGGTCAGCCAGCCCATAAACTCACGCCGAGAGCACCTCGCGCGAGTTCGTGGTGTGGGCGGCAATGCCACCGCGCATGTGGATCCAGTTCCTGTGGTTCTTCGCCGAGGAGATGCCGCCGAGAGGGCCGCTTGAGCTGTGGCGGCGTGCTGCAGTCTGGCCACGGGGGCAGAGGTCGAGGTATTCCCCCCGGGCAACATCTTCATGACCCGAGGATGGGGCGAGGTCGCCCGCGCCTGCCTTCAAGAGGGGGCCCTCGCCATCCACTTCGAGTACGATGAAAAGTTCCCTAAGAAAACTGGTACAGATGAATCGGAAGGAGAAATGCTTATGGATTGTAAACATATGGATCAAGCAACCAATATGGGGGGGACATGTATGTACTGAAATCCTCCAAAAGAATCCTTTAGAAATCGTAGTACATTGTCATTGTAAACTTGGAAAAAGGTGTCACAAATTGAACTCCCTTATGGTTAACATTTAACAGGAAAGGAACATCACCTCGATATATAGCTTCTCCAGACACGGAATGCATCTCAGGAAACTGACAACTTGCTCCAGGTTGGGGCCGATAGATTCTAGTGCCAAGACCTTCACTGTGCGCAGTTTCGGGGTCAAGCTTGTCGGAATCATTTTCTGGATGACAGATGAACAAACATCTTCAAAATTAGAAATAATGTTAATTTGTAGAAGGAGAGGTAGAAGGCGGCTATTGTACCTGAACGGGTGTGGATCCAATAACAAGTTCGGAGTATTTGTCAGACAAGTAGCCCATCATTGTCAATTTCTGCGCAGAAATGACATTGATTCTTGTTGGACCTTCTTGGTCAACTACAAGTAATCTCTCAAGTGCAGGTGTGTCCTCAATGAGAATACTGTGGTACACATCTTTTGATGTCTTCCTGCCGCACCAGCAACACACATGAATAGTCCGGAGAGTCATGGAGGTGATGTGAAAGCTACTCAACCCATTGATCGCCTGAAGACGAAGGTACTCGAGTGCAGTACAGCCACGGAGCAGGCGCTCCATGTCACCGTTTGGCAGGCAGACGACGACGAAATCGAGGTGCTTCAGTCATGGTAGAATAAGAGCGGGCGCGTCATTAAGGGGGGATGGCAGTTCCTGAACTTGGAGATGCGCAACGTGCGTGCGAGGCGGAGCGCGGACGTTGGCAGCAAGCGCATATGCCCATCATCAAAAGTGAGCTCCTCGAGGTTATTTAGGGTGGGGGATCGGAACCAGTCATCAAGCTTGGCTCGGTCCTTGTTGTTGGAACAGGACTTGACCATTCTAAGGCCTCTGGTTGGGCCAAGGTGACTGCCGAGGATCTTGTAGAACGCATCCAAGCTTTTGCGATAGCCATGGTAGAGCTCGTGGGTGTCGATGAGGTCTAGAGGGGTGGAGTTCCATAGGGGGCGCCACCGCCGGGAAAGGACGGTTGTCCGTGCCCCATATTTGATTAGGAGGAGGGAGATGATGACTGTCAACATATCATTGGGGAGGTTGTTGTTGAAGTCTAGGCCTGCTGGAGTCGCTTGTGGTTCTTTCTCGCCCCGCCTCCGCTTGTTTGCAGCCCCGTTCTCCACCTCCGGAGTCTCCTTGTCAGTGGCGCTTTTTGATAGAAGTGGGAGTACAGGGAATATTTAGTTAAAACAGGGCAATAGAAAAGTGTATTGGTAACTAAAAGTTATTAGGTAGGAATATAGTAAGAAAATGGAATAACAATTGGTTGCTTAAATACTACACAATTCATTTGATATTGTTGGGTAAATCAACATGCAGGTACTTGAAATGAATACTTACTTTGAACAAAGTCTGGACGGATGATATCGTTCGGGAAGTTAGCATATATCTCATGACCAGGCCCTTCTATGTGCAGTGCAATTATAGTGCCAGCTTTCAGTACATAAAACTTAGAAATTTCTTTCCAAAGGCCAGTGCCAAAATAGGAGTCACCACGTTCATCACGTCTTATAGTAGTAACGATTGTAAATCCATGATTTGTGTTCAGTATGACATCCCCACAGTCTTGATTTCTGTAAAGGGAAAGATTGTGCACTACAGATTCTGTTGCATAGCAAGGGACGCACTGCAGAAAATGGTAGGATTGTTAAAGAAAATATGATAACATGCAAATATGGGCCCAAATTGAAAGAACTGTACATCAGTTGAAATCGAAGGACAAAAATATATAATTAAATAGATACGGTAAATATGATGTCATGGAAATATGGCTATTTATTTATATGCCGTGAAGTAGGATTAGGAATTTATGGCTATTTATTTATACATATTCAGAGATTATTGTTTGATTTTTAAGCACAATCATCTATGTACAGACCAACCTTGAAGTAAATAATGGCACAAACATATGTAGTCGGGTTACTAGCAGAAATCATTTGCATAGATGAAACAACTAATCACTTATCAATTGTACCATTCAAAAAATCAATACACTACATGGATCTAAGAAACTTACTCAGCTTTCATGTATTCGGAGAACATAACCATAGGATTTCTATTCCAAAAAGGGGGAGGCAGGAGTAACCAGAGAAACCTAGGATCTATTTGACACATAAATGGGTATAGATGACTAACCAGTTGTCCGTCATAGTCGGAGTCGTCGCCGGAGTGGTCGTCGGAGTCGTCGCCAGGGTCGTCGCCCGAGTCATCACCAGAGTCGTGTGGAACTCTGCCTCCGACTGTGGAAGCTCGACGTCATCGACGACGCCAGGGTGCAGTGATAACTCGCCACCATGATGGCAACCTCTGTCTCCATCTCCACACCATGCTCCGGTGCTTCAGTAGCCCCGGCGTCGCCACTCCCTCCGATGGGGCGCTTCGGCGGCATCCTCATACACTGACGGCTTTGAGGACTGAAAGTGGCGTCGAGGATGCAAGCGGAGAGAGAGAGAATTATGTGTGTGGCGAGGATGGGGGGCGGCCGCTCGGGCGCACCATTAATATGGAGTAGTGGGAGAGAGGCAGGCGGCGGTCAAACCGCTGGCTCGCCTCCCGGTGAGCCTGCGCACCGGACTGCTGGTATGCCTACCCTCGTTTCACATAGCTACTTGCACGCCTCCCGATGACATTGCGCAGCGAGCACACCTCCGTCAATTCAAACACCTGCACGCACGCCTCCTGGTCTGCCTGCGCGGTGGACTGCTTGCATGCGTCTTGTCAACTCACGCCTGCTCGCACGGCACACGGGCCGCGGGGCGGCACGTATATTGTTTTTCTATTTGGATGATTAATGCTGCCGCTTTATTGCTTAACCGAAGCATGGCACATATCCATTGTTGGTCTAACTCACAATTCGAATAAATATTCCATTTGGGATATTGGTTCCCAATTATTAATAATCTCTCATTTGTAATTAGATAAAGATTACATCAAAACTCGTCTCAAATTTGACAAAAATAAAGTACAATGCCACTTTGTATTGGTGTCCATATGACAACACGATAAGTTTCATGAACTTCAAAATAAGTTTTGGATGTATTAGAATTTAAAAATCAAGATTCTCAATGTTTGAAATTTCTTGCACGGGGAGTAAAACATGCACCTAGTGAGACACATGTGTTTTTGCAATCCATTTAGGTGCACTGTCACGTGTGCATGTAGCTCAAATTTGATTTTTGCACATTATACCCGTAGAAAATCGATTAATTAATGTACTAAAATGTCTTAATGATCTCTGCTTTTTAATTAAAACGTCCCTCCTTTGGTAACATATGTTCACTGCGGGATAATTTAACATGTATCATAGTTGCGGTGGATTCGCGGTGTGTGTGTGGGTGTGTGCGTCTGGGGGGTGGCGGGTGGCTCGCAGTACACTACGAGTTGTGAGCCACCGTGTGTGTTGGCCGTTTTGTTAGGCAGGTGCCACATCAGAGTCGTGAGTTCGTTATTTAAAACATTACACAACCCTTTCATACATACATGTTTTGCCCACATGCAGTCGATGGTTGTCCTACACGACACTCGATACTCGCGTCTGACGCTTTTTGTGCGCCCACGAGGTCGTCGTCCATCACTTTGATGAACATCCGGTAGTGAGGTTAATTTGACCAGCAAGGTAGAATCTTTTTTGTTTGTGTTATGGTGGTATATAGTATGCGTCGAAGAGGTGGGAGGGGACTGATGTCGCTTGAAGCTACGTCGGCATTTCCCAAAGAGGAAGGGATGATGCAGCACAGCGGCAGTAGGTATTTCCCTCAGATATTAAACCAAGGTTATCGAACCAGTAGGAGAACCAAGAAACACAACGTAAACAACCCCTGCACACAAATAACGAATCCTCGCAACCCACGTGTTAAAGGGGTTGTCAATCCGTTCTGGGTACGGCCCCTCAAGATAGGCAAACGGACGTGAGATAAAATTGTAGTAGATTGATAGATCGAACGCCAAATAAAATAAATAAGAATAAATTGCAGCAAGGTATTTTTGTATTTTTGGTTTAATAGATCTGAAAATAAATGCAAAAGAAAAGTAGATCGCAAAGGCAAATATATGAGAAAGAGACCCGGGGGCCGTAGGTTTCACTAGTGGCTTCTCTCGAGAAAAATAGCAAACGGTGGGTGAACAAATTACTGTTGGGCAATTGATAGAACTTCAAATACTCATGAAGATATCCAGGCAGTGATCATTATATAGGCATCACGTCTAAGATTAGTAGACCGACTCCTGCCTGCATCTACTACTATTACTCCACACATCGACCGTATCCAGCATGCATCTAGTATATTAAGTTCATGGGGAAACGGAGTAATGCAATAAGAATGATGACATGATGTAGACAAGATCTATCTATGTAGAGATAGACCCCATCGTTTTACCCTTAGTAGCAACGATACATACGTGTCAGTTCCCTTTCTGTCACTGGGATCAAGCACAGTAAGATCGGACCCACTACAAAGAACCTCTTCCCTTTGCAAGATAAATAGATCAAGTTGGCAAAACAAAACCAAAATATCAGAGAAGAAATACGAAGCTATAAGCAATCATGCATAAAAGAGATCAAAGAAACTCAAATACTTTCATGGATATAAAAAGATAGATCTGATCATAAACTCAAAGTTAATCGATCCCAACAAACACATCGCAAAGAGAGTTACATCATATGAATCTCCAAGGGACTGTTGTATTGAGAATTCAGCGAGAGAGAGGAAGCCATCTAGCTACTAACTGCGGACCCGAAGGTCTACAAAGAACTACTCACGCATCATCGGAGAGGCACCAATGGAGGTGGTGAACCCCATCCGAGATGGTGTCTAGATTGGATCTGGTGGTTCTGGACTCTGCGGCGGCCGGATGAATATTACGTCGACTCCCCTAGGGTTTTGGGAATATTGGGGTATTTATAGAGCAAAGAGGCGGTCCGGGGGGCACCCGAGGTGGGAACAACCCACCAGGGCGTGCCTGGGCCACCTGGCGCGCCCTGGTGTGGTGGGTTGTGCTCTCCTCAGAGCACCCCCAAGGCGCAGCCAGGGCCCATTTTGTTCCTTCTGGTCCAAAACAATTCTCCGTGAAATTTCATTGTGTTTGGACTCCGTCTGATATTGATTTCCTGAGATGTAAAAAACATGCAGAAGACATCAACTGGCACTTGGCACTATGTCAATAGGTTAGTACGAAATATGATATAAAATGACTATAAAATGATTATAAAACATCCAAGATTGATAATATAACAGCATGGAACAATAAAAAATTATAGATACGTTGGAGACGTATCAGCATCCCCACGCTTAACTCCTACTCGTCCTCGAGTAGGTAACTGATAAAAACAGAATTTTTGATGTGGAATGCTGCCTAACATGTCACATCATATTCTTTTCTTTATAGCATGGACATTTGGACTTTTATGTGATTCAAAGCAATAGTCTAGTTTTGACATGATAATTTAAATACTCAAGCATATCAACAAGCAACCATGTCTTTCAAAATATCAATGCTAAAATAAGTTATCCCTAGCCCATCATGCTCAACCATCGATCCATTCATGAAACACACTCGCATATTAGTTACACCCAATACTTAAGTGCGATCATATTGCCTCCTACTTGGTGCTTTTGTAAGAGAAGATGGTGACTGAAATTCAAAATAAAAATTGCATAAAGTAAAATAAAGGCCCTTCGTAGAGGGAAGTAGGGATTTGTAGAGGTGCTAGAGCTCAAAGAGAAAAACTTAGAGATAAAAACATTTTGGGAGGTGTATCCATCCCACCAACGAAAATGACTTAGATTTCCCAACACTTTCCATGCTAGATATATCATAGGCGGTTCCCAAACAGAAAATAACCTTTTTCCACCATACTTTCACTTTCCATGGCTAACCGTAGCCACGGGTGCCTTCCATACTGATAACCCACAAGTATAGGGGATCATAACAGTTTTTGAGGGTAGAGTATTCAACCCAAATTTATAGATTCGACACAAGGGGAGCCAACGAATATTTGAAGGTATTAGCAGCTGAGTTGTCAATTCAACCACACCTGGAGATTGATTATCTGCAGCAAGTAATCAGTAGCAAAGTAATATGATAGTTTTGATAGTAGTGACAACAGTAACGGTAACGGTAACGGTAACAGTGATAGCATTAATTTTGTAGCAAGTGTAAAAGTGATGATAGCAGTAGTAACTTATCATAAACAATATAAGATAAATTCGTAGGCATTGGATCGGTGACTTGTTGGATGATATTCATCATGAGACAGTTATAACCTAGGGCGATACGACACTAGCTCCAGTTCGTCAATATAATGTAGGCATGTATTCCATGAATAGTCCTATGTGCTTATGGAAAGAACTTGCATGACATCTTTTGTCCTACCCTCCCGTGGCAGCGGGGTCCATATTGGAAACTAAGGGATATTAAGGCCTCCTTTTAATAGAGAACCAGAACAAAGCATTAACACATAGTGAATACATGAACTCCTCAAACTACGGTCATCACCGGGAGAAGTCCCGGTTATTGTCACTCCAGGGTTGCCGGATCATAACACGTAGTAGGTGACTATAACATGCAAGATCGGATCTAAAACATGGATATAATTGTGATAACATAAACGGTTCAGATCTGAGTTCATGGCACCCGGGCCCAAAGTGACAAGCATTAAGTTTGGCAAAGTCATAGCAACATCAATCTTAGAACATAGTGGATACTAGGGACCAAGCCCTAACAAAACTAACTCGATTACATGGTGAATCTCATCCAACTCCTCACCGACCAGCGAGCCTATGAAGGAATTACTCACTCCCGATGGGGAGCATCATGTAATTGGTGATGGAGAAGGGTTAGTGATGACGAAGAACGAAGATCCCCCTCTCCGGAGCTCCAAACGGACTCCAGATCTGGCCTCCCAATGAAGAACGGGAGGTGATGGCGGCTCCGTCTTGTGGATCATGATAATTCTTTCTCCCTGATTTTTTTCTGAAAAAATAGGATTTTATAGCATCGGTTTTAGGGTCTGCGGGGCCACCAGGTGGGGACAACCCACCTGGGCGCGCCAGGAGAGGTGGGTGCGCCCTGGTGGGTTTTGCCCACCCAGGTGCCCCTCTCCGGCAAGTCTTGGCTCCACAAATTCTTATTTATTATATAAAAATTCCTCGCAAAGTTTTGTTCCATTCCGATAACTTTTATTTCTGCACAAAAACAACACCATGGTAGTTCTGCTGAAAACAACGTCAGTCCGGGGTTAGTTTCATTCAAATCATGCAAATTAGAGTCCAAAACAAGAGGAAAAGCGTTAGGAAAAGTAGATACGTTGGAGACGTATCACATACCAACACTTTCCAAGGAATTTATTATTTGACAATATAAAGTAAATTCATTTTTCATTTCGGGACCGGGCATCCCTAATACCTTTGCCTTACTCTCGTGCAATGACAAGTGAATAAACACTCATCGTGAGAATAACACATCTAGCATGGAAAATGTTACCCACCCCTCACCGCTCAGCGAGCGAAACGAACACACAAAAGAGAAGTTTATTTTGAAAATTAGAGATGGCACATGCAAATTTGCTTAGAACGGCAAAAGAATACCGCATATAGGTAATATAGTGGACTCATGTGGCAAAACTGGTTTAAAGGTTTTTGGATGCACAAGTAGAGATCATACTTAGTGCAAAATGAAGGCTAGCAAAAGATTGAGAAGCGACCAACCAAGAAACGGATAATCTCATAAGCAAGCATTAAGCAGAAATAACACCGAATAATGCACCACAAGTAGGATATAATTTTATTGCATGACTATTGACTTTCGTGCTTGCATAGGGAATCACAAACCTTAACACCAGTATTCCTACTAAAGCATAATTACATATCAACATAACTCACATATCACATCATCATATCTCAAAACTATTACTAAGAATCAAGTTTATTTTGTCCAATGATCTTCATGAAAGTTTTCATTATATCGTTCTTGGATATCTATCACTTTGGGACTAATTTTCATGTGTTGCTTTGCATAAGCTCAAACAAATATAAGTGAAGATCATGAGCATAATTTTTCTTTCTCTCAAAATAATTTAAGTGAAGAAAGAGCGAATTTCTTAAAAAATTTACTAACACTCAAATAAATCTAAGTGAAGCAAGAGAGCATTTCTTCAAAAATACTAAGCACAACATGCTAAAAAAGATATGAGTGAAGCACTAGAGCAAGTCCATAGCTCATAAAAATTTAAGTGAAGCATAGAGAGCAATTCTAACAAGTCATGACATAATTTTGGCTCTCACAAATAGGTGTGTCCAGCAAGGGATCAAGACATAAAATACAAAATAAAACAAGCAAAGACTCATATCATACAAGACGCTCCAAGCAAAACACAAAGTATGTGATGAATAAAAATATAGCTTCGAGTAAAATACCGATGGTCGTTAGAAGAAAGAGGGGATGCCACTCTGGGGCATCCCCAAGCTTAGTTGGTTGCTCATTTTTGGATAATAGCTTGGGATGCCGGGGCATCCCCAAGATTAGGCTCTTCTACTCCTTATTCCTTCATCCATCGTAAGATAACCCAAAACTTGAAAAACTTGAATCACACAAAACTCAACAAAACCTTCGTGAGATCCGTTAGTAAAAGAAAGCAAATCACTACTATAAGTACTGTACCTAACCAATTCATATTTTGTTTTTGCATTATATCTACTGTATTCCAACTTTTCTATGGCAAAAACGCATCAAAGAAAAAAATAGAGCCATCAAAATAAGCACACAACGCAAAGAAAACAGAATCTGTCAAAACAGAACAGTCTGTAGCAATCTGACTATTTCGAAAACTTCTGGAACTCCAAAAATTCTGAAAAAATAGGACGACCTGAGAAATTTGTATATTAATCTTCTGCAAAAAGAATTGGCATTTTATCACGCTCTGGTAAAAAAATAAGAATTGTTTCCGTGAGCGCAAAAGTTTCTGTTTTTCAGCAAGATCAAACAACTATCACCCAAGAAGATCCTATCGGTTCTACTTGGCACAAACACTAATTAAAACACAAAAAAACACAATCATAACAGTAGCATAATTTTGCTAACACTCAAGAACAGAAAGCAAAAAATATTCACTGGGTTGCCTCCCAACAAGCGCTATAGTTTTACGCCCTTAGCTAGACATAAAGCAAGGATCTAAGTTTTGTCTTCCGAAGTTTTGGCAAATTTTGTTAGGGTTTTCTCAAACCCGGGAGGCTCTTTACGCTTCCCTAAATTCTCCAGGAAAGAAACCATCTTAAGATCCAAAATATCCAATCGCTTATTGCAAAGAGTAATCAGGGTATTCATGCGATTGATACTACCATTGAGGTGTTTGAGGGGTTCATTGTATTTCTGTATTTCAACCATATGTTTATGCAAATCTCCAAGTTTGTCCAACATTTGAGCCCCCTCAGGGGTAAAAGAAAACCCTTCTTTTGAGGTGGAATTCCCAAAATTCCTTCTAAAATTTCATAGGCAGCATTGGCATCAAGCTCAATGAAATTTCCTTTAGCGGCAAAATCTAGAAGTTGTCTTTGATGCAAAGCCAATCCTATATAAAAATTACAAAGCAAAACTTTAGCGTCCCCCTTTAAATTGGGAATACGATATGATTCCATAATCCTATACCAGGCATCTTTCCAATTTTCTCCTTGTCTTTGCTTGAAGTAAAGAACTTCAAAATCGGGTGACAAAGGAGGAGTAGGAACGCTCGCCATCAAGACTCGAAAGCAAGAAAACGACGAACGAAAAAGAGGGGCGGATAAAACGGCAATTTTTTGTGAAGTGGGGGAGAGGAAAACGAGAGGCAGATGTCAAATAATGTAAATTGCGAGGAGATGAGATTTGTGATAAGGAACCTGGTATATGTTGAATATCCTCCCCGGCAAAACAACGCCAGAAATTCCTTTTGATGTCACTTGAAGCTACGTCGGTATTTCCCCAAAGAGGAAGGGATGATGCAGCACAACGGAGGTAGGTATTTCCCTCATATATGAAACCAAGGTTATAGAACCAGTAGGAGAACCAAGCAACACAATGTAAACAACCCCTGCACACAGATAACAAATCCTCGCAACCCGACGTGTTAAAGGGGTTGTCAATTCCTTCCGGGTACGGCGCCTCAAGATAGGCAAACGAACGGGAGATAAAATTGTAGTAGATTGATAGATCGAATGCCAAATAAAATAAATAAGAATAAATTACAGCAATGTATTTTTGTATTTTTGGTTTAATAGATCAGAAAATAAATGCAAAAGAAAAGTAGATCGCAAAGGCAAATATGTGAGAAAGAGACCCGGGGGCCGTAGGTTTCACTAGTGGCTTCTCTCGAGAAAAATAGCAAACGGTGGGTGAACAAATTACTGTTGGGCAATCGATAGAACTTCAAATACTCATGACGATATCCAGGCAATGATCATTATATAGGCATCATGTCCAAGATTAGTAGACCGACTCCTGCCTGCATCTACTACTATTACTCCACACATCGACTTCTATCCAGCATGCATCTAGTGTATTAAGTTCATGGGGAAACAGAGTAATGCAATAAGAATGATGAAATGATGTAGACAAGATCTATCTATGTAGAGATAGACCCCATCGTTTTATCCTTAGTAGCAACGATACATATGTGTCGGTTCCCTTTCTGTCACTGGGATCAAGCACCGTAAGATCGAACCCACTACAAAGCACCTCTTCCCATTGCAAGATAAATAGATCAAGTTGGCCAAACAAAACCCAAATATCGGAGAAGAAATACGAGGCTATAAGAAATCATGCATAAAAGAGATCAAAGAAACTCAAATACTTTCATGGATATAAAAAGATAGATCTGATCATAGACTCAAAGTTCATCGATCCCAACAAACACACCGCAAAAAGAGTTACATCATATGAATCTCCAAGAGACCATTGTATTGAGAATTCAGCGAGAGAGAGGAATCCATTTAGCTACTAACTACGGACTCGAAGGTCTACAAAGAACTACTCACGCATCATCAGAGAGGCACCAATGGAGGTGGTGAACCCCATCCGAGATGGTGTCTATATTGGATCTGGTGGTTTTGGACTCTGCGGCGGCCGGATGAATATTTCGTCGACTCCCCTAGGGTTTTGGGAATATTGGGGTATTTATAGAACAAATAGGCGGTCCAGGGGGCACCAGAGGTGGGCACAACCCACCAGGGCGCGCCTGGGCATCCTGGCGCGCCCTGGTGGGTTGTGCTCTCCTCGGAGCACCCCCAGGCGTAGCCAGGGCCCATTATGTTCCTTCTGGTCCAAAAACAATCTCCGTGAAGTTTCCTTGCATTTGGACTCTGTCTGATATTGATTTCCTGCGATGTAAAAAACATGGAGAAAACAACAACTGGCACTTGGCACTATGTCAATAGGTTAGTACCAAAAAATGATATAAAATGACTATAAAATAATTATAAACATCCAAGATTGATAATATAACAGCATGGAACACTACAGGAAACAGCTACTTTGCCGTCTGCCATGGCGGACGGCAAAGGCTCGAAAGGCGGACGGCAAAGACCTTTGCCGTCAGCCGCGGACGGCAAAAGGCTCCGGCAAAGAAGGCTACGGTAAACAGCTGCTTTGCCGTCTGCTTCCTGGCGGCGGACGGCAAAGGCTCTTTGCCATCCGCGGCGGACGGCAAAGAAGGCGGACGGCAATAATTGCGCTGTCAGTCCGTTAAGTGGCTAACGGCAGACCTTTGCCGTCCGCCGCAGACGGCAAAGAGCCTTTGGTCTTTGCCGTCCGCCTTATGATGTCATGTACACGTCACTAGATGGCAGGTTCTTTGCCGTCTGCCACTGATGGCAAAGTGCAGGTTCTTTGCCGTCTGCCACGGACGGCAAAGTCTTTGCCGTCTGCCACTGTAGGCAAACTGACCAAATGGGTCAGCTCCCAGGAAGCACAGTTGGCTGCCACGTGGCTTCTTTGCCGTCCGTGGCAGACGGCAAAGGCTCTTTGCCGTCGGTGGCAGACGGCAAAGAGCCTGCATATTGTCTGTTTTTTCTGTTTTTTATTAAATCCCACAATTTGCAGCACATATCACATATATAAGTTTCATATCCAGCACATATCCAACACATATCTAGCACATATCACATATCACATATCCAGCACATATCACATATCACATCAGTTTCATCCATACACATTGTTCATACATAAGGAAGTTCCATCCATACACATTGTTCCATCCATATATATATTACAATGCAAAGTGTCATGAAGATAGCAAGCTAGATACAATGCAAAGTTTCATCAAAGGCACTCCATCATAGCAAGCTAGCTTCCATCAAGTGAATGAAATCTGCAAAATGGTAAATAAGAAAGTTAGAAATAGGTGACTAGAACAAGAAGAAGACTAGAACAAGAAGAAGACTAGAACAAGAAGTATATGTCATTTATGAGCTAAGTTAGGTGAAATGGATCATATATGAGCTAACTAAGTTGAAATGGGTTGTTTATGAGCTAACTTAGTTGAAATGGATCATTTATGAGCTAACTTAGTTGAAATGGGTCGTTTATGAGCTAACTAAGGTGAAGGGCATCGTTTTTGAGCTAAGTAAGGTGAAATGGGTCATTTTGGAGCTAACCTAGTTGAAATGGATCGTTTTTGAGCTAACTTAGTTGAAATGGATCGTTTTTGAGGTAACTAAGGTGAAATGGATCGTTTTTTAGCTCACTTAGGTCAAATGGATCGTTTTTGAGCTAACTTAGTTGAAATGGATCGTTTTTGAGCTAACTTTGTTGAAATGGATCATTTTTGAGCTAATTTAGTTGAAATGGATCGTTTTTGAGCTAACTTAGGTGAAATGGATCATTTATGAGCTAATTTAGTTGAAATGGATCTTTTTGAGCTAACTTAGGTGAAATGGGTCATTTATGAGCTAACCTAGGTGAAATGGGTCGTTTATGAGCTAACCTAGGTGAAATGGGTCGTTTATGAGCTAACCTAGGTGAAATGGGTCGTTTATGAGCTAACCTAGGTGAAATGGGTCGTTTATGAGTTAACCTAGGTGAAATGGGTCGTTTATGAGCTAATTATGCAATTTTTGACATAAGTAAGCTAAGTACATATCGTTTTAGAGCTAACTTAGGTAAAATGGATGGTTTATGAGGTCAGTAAGCTTATTAAGTCATTTTGGAGGAAAAGAAGCTAACTCTAGGTCATTATGGTAAGCATATTGGAGGAAATAAAGCTAAGTCTAGGTCTTTATGCATTTGTTAAGCAAAACACTAGAGAAACTTACCGTGATCAGGGAGGTGTAGGAGCGGGCTGGCTAGTGCCGGTAGCTGGAGAAGGATCATGCGATGCGTTTCTGGAGTTAAGCTGCACCAAAGATCATTTCCAATGTCTCGTTAGCATTATGACACTCAAATGTTAAGACTAGCAAGTAATGTCCATTCAAATTAAACTCACCGTGGTCCCAGGAGCAATCACTGGCATCGGCGGAGCGGTCTGACCGGTCTTCTCGCACACAGACTGCACATTTGGTTTTGACGACTCAGTCATACTAGTTAGTAATGAGACAAACACTACATGAATGTTTTGGCTAATCTGCAGAAGAAACTTACCACAAGGAGCTCGTACATGGCCCTTGCCTGCATGTCATTCCGTGCCCTCTCCTCCTCCATCATCTTTGTCGTCCTCTCCTCCAACTCCCGCTGCCTCTCCGCCGCCTCCGCCAGAAGTTTCTCCGTTCTATCTCTCTCACTCTGTATAGCAGCCTGCAACACCACTCACATGACCATTTGTAATCATTGATGGAAGCGCACACAATGTAATGGAGAAAGATAGCTGAGTACGTATCACTAACCTTGATGGCGAGTTGCACTGGCCGTTCACGAGGCCTTATCTCAGGAGCGGAGCTCGACTGGCGCGCCTTGATCTCTGGGAGAGTGCTAGGACAACGGATAAGTCCATCTCCAATGGCTATGGAGCCATGGGACCTCCCGCCACCAGATATCATCACCAGCTCTGGATCAATGGGACCCTGGCTCGGGTTAAAGTCCTCCCCTTTCCTCGCCTTCCCCTCATCTCTATATCTCACGAGCTTGTTGTGGGAGGAGATGTTGGTGAAGTTGTTTGCATCATCGAGGTCAGACTGAGAGAAAGCCTTGACTTTCTTGTAAGAGCCAGTGTGGGCCATGGCATACAGGTCGTACACCTCTGGCACCTTATCCGCCTTATTGTGGCGTGCCTGAAAGAGAGAAACAATGAAAATTAGTAACTAAAGGGCTCAAGCTAGCATGATGAATGAATTGCATGAATCATGAAGCAAACCACATACCCAGTTGCGCCCGAACTGATATAAGTTGGAGCTGCCTTGATGGTGTGGCACACCTTCCATTTGGGCACGTTTGTCCTTGGCCTGGTTGTGGAGGGCTAGCCATTCTTGTGAGCACCACTCATCGACCAACACCTCCCAACAATCCATCCGATCCGCACACCATCTCGGAGGCGCCTAAGTTAGCAAATAGAAACTTGAGCGCTACGGCTAAGAATTACTAAATGAAGGAACTTAAGTAGAAGGCCTTAAGAATTACCTTCATGTACTGCTCCTTACTCAGGAACTTATCGCGGCACGCCGGCTTGGTCTTCTTGATACCACGCAAGGCGTAGTAGTCTCGAACAGCCTGCACCCGAGCCTCGTGCCGTAAGTTCTGGAGTAGGCGCTTGCAGACGTTCTCGATAACATTTGCGCACTCCTCCTCGTATCCCTCCTCACACCTGTAGAATGTCTGCAATCAAATGAGACAATATTGATTAGTACAATTAATAACTAGCTAGTTGAAGATTTTGAAATGTGTAAAGGAGAAATTACCCAGAACGTCCTGATCACCATGTCTGCCCTCGTGTCGCACACGACACCGTCGATAATGACATCCGGCGGGGCCGGGGCAGCCACGTAGTGCTCCCAGCTCAACCCAAGCTCTGGAAGCCGACCCTCACCAGGCAACGTGACAAACCCCGGGAAGTTTTGCCGGCAAAGAACTCCAAGGACGGAGTTGGGCCGGCGGACACTATGATGGTGGTCCCAACCCCTGCAGCATGACAAGGCCAACGCATTAGTTATTTGAAGAAACGTGAATGCAGAAGGTACAAAAATATTAAATGCACTTACGTACCTCTCCCCATCAGGGAAGATCAACCACCTCTGCTCGCGGGTCGCCGGCACGGACGGGAGCCGTGTAGCACCACGCTGGTAGACGGTGCCACCCTCCTCCTCAAGATCAGTCGGCTCCCCGCCATCATCAGCATGGCCACTCGGCTCCTCGGGCTGATCCGGCCAGGTACCCCATCCGGACGTGTGCTCCTCCGGGGTCTCGTGGGCCGAAGGCCAGTCGACCCGAGGCTCGTGGGCCCAAGACCCGTGGACCGGAGGCTCGTGGACCGGAGTCCGTGTAGCCTCCTCCTCGGACGAGTCCACCCTAGCAGTCACGTGCTCGGGTGAAACAGCTGGGGGTGGCGGCGAGGAAGGCTCCCTAGCAGTCACCCTACCTCCTCTCCCGCGACCACGTGCCCCACCTCCTCTCTTCCTACCTCGTCCCCTGCTGGGCACCGCGGTGGACGAAGAAGGGCCCGGCGGTGTGGACATACTGTCCAGCAACGCTCGGCGAAGAGGTACGTCTGGAATCGAAGACCTCAGACCACGCGCCGAGGAAGAAGGGGCCTTGGCGCGCTCCCGACCAGCGCCCACCATCTTTCAACACCTGCCATGACAAACAGTAAACGAAATTAGTACAACATAAAAAAAAGACCGACATGAATAATAATATGTGTATCACTTAAGTGTATCATCATCAAGTACAACATTAAAAAATTTAATACCTGACACTACTAATAATCTCGATCAGTATCATCAATAAATGCATAATCATCATCATCACTATAATCAATGACGGGCTCATAGGGTTCAGTGGCATCAACATATGCAAGGCCACCTTGACGTAATCGGTCAAGCAATGACAGGTCATCCGCAGCAGTAACCTCTTCTTGTTCCGGCTCTTCTTGTTCCTCCTCTGGGGTGATGTCGGATTCACTGTCACTGTCTACTTCAATGTTTTGGGGTGAAGTATAGCGGTTCTTGAAACGCTTTTTGGAAAGACGTGTCTCTTGGAAGAATTCTCCTTCATATGTGTCTGGGTTAATGTGAGGTTCATAATCCTCTTCCTTTGGGGGAGATAGTCTAGCACGTGGCGGCACTTCATAAACGACATCCCAACCTTTCAGATTTGGATTAGTTTGGCAGGCCCACGGTAGATAGAATACTTGGGTCGCCTGTTGAGCCGTAATATAGACATCAGGAACATCTAAATGGGTGCTTTGGTTGATTTCAACTAGCCCTATATGTTCATGAGTTCTTCTAGTCTCCTTCGGCTGAAACCAATAACATTTGAAGACTACGACATTCGGTGGGTTTTCACCATAGAATAGAAGTTCATAAATTGCTTCAACTCTCCCATAATACTCGGTACCTCCTTCGCCGATAGCAGATACACAACAATTTGTAGACTTTCGGTCGGCCATAGATAGCTCTTTGCCATAGGTACGAAAGCGATACCCGTTGATGTCGTATTTGTCAAATGAACGGACCTTATAGTCAAAACCATTAGCGACTTGTCTCAATTCGGCGTCCATAGACTCTGAATTAGCCTACAAGTTTAATATGAAAGGATTGTTGCATTACACACAAATTAGCGAATGAAACCGGGATAGCCGCCTACAAATTAGCCTACAAGTCTAATAGAAATTACCGTTTGTTTGAACCAAGAGATGAAACCGGGATAGCCGCCACCTTGCTTTGCGAGAAGCTCATACTCTTCGACAGAATCCTTTTGGATCACCGCTCCATACGAGAATAAGGCGACGTATCGACTGTATGAAATATCCAGGAATAAGAGCAGTTCAAAGGAAATAGAAGTTGCGAAACTATGTACCGAGAACTTACTCGATGTACGGCCGCACTTCTATCAGGTTGTTGAAGATATACAACGAAATGGTCCGCCATTGTTCGTTATCCAAAGATACTGGATTTGAAACACTGGCTGGTGCGAGATTCCCTTTGAATAGGCTGAGGTTGGATCCACCCTTTTTAGGGTCGTCAGCATTGTACCGAGGCTTCGGATTATGCAAATGACGATTTTTGGCTTCGTAGTGTGCTGTCACGAAGTTTGCCGCCTCCTCAGTGATGAATGCCTCAGCCATCGATGCTTCAATTCTACGTTTATTTTTACATTTTTGTCGAAGCGTCTTCTGCATCCTCTCAGTTGGGTAGCACCAACGATTTTGCACGGGCCCCCCCAATCTTGCCTCGGTCGGGAGATGCAAAATCAAATGTTGCATTGGATTAAAGAAGCCCGGTGGAAAGATCTTCTCTAACTTGCAGATCAACTCCGGCGCCAACTCTTCCATTTCTTCTAGCACGCTAGGCGATAGTTCTTTCGCACAAAGAACACGGAAGAAATAGCTGAGTTCTGCCAGTACTAGCCATTCATCCTCAGGGATGAAGCCACGCAACATCACCGGCATTACCCGCTCAATCCATATGTGCCAATCATGACTCTTGAGACCAAATATCTTCAATTTATCAAGACTGGCTCCCCTCTGTAGATTCGCTGCATACCCATCGGGGAACATCAACTGCATTTTCACCCACAAGATAATTTCCCTCATAGCCGGCCTTCCAAGATTGAACCATGCCTTTGGCTTCGTCCAGTTCTGCTTTCCTTTCGGTTCTTTCATGTTTTGTAACGGCCTATCACATAGCGCCTCCAGATCGACTCTAGCCTTAGTATTATCCTTTGACTTCCCATCTATGCCGAACAATGTACCAAAAAGTGCCTCGGCGATATTCTTCTCAGTGTGCATCACGTCGATGTTGTGTGGGCAAAGGAGGTCTTTGAAGTAAGGCAGATCCCATAAGCATGTTTTGTGAGTCCAGGCGTGCTTAGAATTATACCCCTTGAAGTACCCTGGACGCTCGGGATCTGGCTCGAGAGCGTTTAACTGATCCAGGGTCTGTTGGCCTGTCAATGCATGTGGTGCAGAGTTTTTGACAACTCTACCTCTGATGAAGTTCTTCTTGTCTTTCCTGAACTTATGGCGAGGATTCAGGAACTCTCTATGCATGTCGAAGCAAGAAAACTTGCGACCGGCCTGAAGCCAACGAAACTCAAGAGCTCCCTTGCATGTGGGGCACGGGAACCTTCCATGCACACACCAGCCAACGAATAGCGCATACGCCGGCAAGTCATGCGTCGAGTACATGTACCAGACACGCATTATGAAGTTCCGTTTGCTATAGGCATCGTATGTCTTGAACCCATTATCCCAGGCTTCTTGCAATTCGTCCTTAAGCGGTTGCATGTACACATTCATATTTTTCCCCGGATAGTTGGGCCCTGGAATTATCAACGTCAGGAAAATGTTCTTTCTTTGCATAATCTGTCCGGGGGGGAGATTGAGTGGAAAGACAAATACGGGCCAACAACTGTATTGGGCTGCCGTCATACCAAACACACTGAACCCATCCGTGCTGATGCCGACTCGAGGATGCCTCGGATCTGCCGCTTTGTCACCATGTAATTCATCAAACTTTTTCCACGCAACACCATCCGATGTGTGTACAATCATCAGATTCCCATCTGCATCTAGTTCGGTTCTTTTGCCCGTTTTGTGCCATGTCATCTGTCTGGCCGTCTCTTCGACCATGAAAAGACGTTGAAGTCTTGGTACGATTGGCATATACCGAAGAACACTAACGGGGATTTTGGTCTGTGTCTTCTCACCCATACCGTTGTCTACCACAACATACCTGGAAGACTTGCAAATGGGACAACAGTTCAAGTCCGCATAGTCAAGCCTAAACAAGACACATCCTTTCTCACAGGCATGTATCTTATCATAGGGCATCTTCAGTGCACGGAGGATTTTGTCCGACTGGTACAGGTTTGCAGGCATTACATGGCCTTTGGGTAGAAAGCGTCCAAATACTGTCATCATTGCATCGTAGCATTCTCTGCCCAAGTTGAACTGAGCCTTCAGAGCCATTACTTGTGAGATGGCATCCAACTGACAAAGCTCAGTGTGCTCATGGAGCGGACGTTTTGAAGACTCCAACATTTCATTGAAGGCCTTTGCAGATTCCTCCATCTCCTCGTCCGAATCCCGAGCATCATCAAAGTCTTGCACCATGTTTTCCATACCGGTACCATGCTCGTCGGTGCGACGACGATCCACCTCAGCTCGGTCACGTTGGGCAGACTCACCATGAAATGTCCACACCGTATAATCGGGCGTAAAACCACTCTTCTGCAGGTGTTTGCCCATTTCAGCCTCTGTCCTCTTTTCCCAATTGCCGCACCGTAAACAGGGGCACCAGGTTTTCCTCTGGCCATTTGCAAATGCGGCTCGCACAAACCCCTTGGTTTTTGTGAACCATTCAGTGCTCCATTTGTTCTGACCAGTGTGACCGGTGTACATCCACGCACGATCACTCATCTTGACTTTCAGAGCTACTAGACACACAACAAATATATATATATAATTCACCATGTATGTATTCATCAGTTGATCTACTTTGTCAATTTTATTACGTCCATGCAACCTACACTCTAATAGGTAATGATAGGTCCTAATCCCACCCGAGTATGTTTAGATTGGGTTCATTTTCCCATGCTATGCCCCGGATCCTACGCAAAATTTCGGCAGCACCTCCCCGCTGTTCTCCTGATACACGTCTCTGCAATAAACAGAGAGGATGTGTACCCGGAGAACAACAGGGGAGGCACTGACGAAATTTATGCGTCGGATCCGGAGCAAAGCATATGGGAAAACGAACCCAATCTAAACATACTCGGGCTGTCCATGGATAGCGTTGGACAATTCGAAAGAATCAAGGTTATAAATATGCAAATGCATGCATATTTATAACTATGACGCTTTCGAACGGGAGACACATATTGGTTACGCATACTGATGATTCAAGACACATATATATCTAGCTATCAAGTTTCATCGGAATAGATCAAATAATTAATGGGGGAGGAGGACATGTCATTTGTGCTCACCCACGAACGAAGGGGCAGAGCTCGTCAAACGCACGGCGAGGTCGTCGAACACCAAACCTCGCAGCGATGAAACAACTGCACATTTAAAACTACCCGATCAACACAATTATATATGATGTTTTTCATAACAAAATCGAAAGATATATGACCTAACTAATAATTCACAAATATATGACCCCGTCGGCTTCTGGAAGGCCAAAGAACACCTTTTCAGGGTCGGGGTCTCGGGGTCGGGGTGTCGGGTCGGGGTGCCGGGTCGGGGTCGGGGTGCCGTGTCGGTGTCGGGGTCGGGGTGTCGGGTCAGGCTCGGGGTCGGGGTGTCGGGGTCGGGGTCGAGGTCGGGGTCGGGGTCTCGGGGTCGGGGTGTCGGGGTGTCGGGGTGTCGTGTCGGGGGTCGGGGTGTCGTGTCGGTCTCGGGGTGCCGTGTCGGGGTCGGGGTGTCGTGTCGGTCTCGGGGTGCCGTGTCGGGGTCGGGGTCTCGGGGTCGGGGTGTCGGGTCGGGGTGCCGAGTCGGGGTCGGGGTGCCGTGTCGGTGTCGGGGTCGGGGTGTCGGGTCAGGCTCGGGGTCGGGGTGTCGGGGTCGGGGTCGGGGTTGGGGTCTCGGGGTCGGGGTGTCGGGGGTGTCGTGTCGGGGGTCGGGGTGTCGTGTCGGTGTCGGGGTGCGGGGTCGGGGTCGGGGTGCCGTGTCGGTGTCGGGGTCGGGGTGTCGGGTCAGGCTCGGGGTTGGGGTGTCGGGGTCGGGGTCGGGGTCGGGGTCGGGTTCTCGGTGTCGGGGGTGTCGTGTCGGGGGTCGGGGTGTCGTGTAGGTGTCGGGGTGCCGTGTCGGTGTCGGGGTGCCGTGTCGGGGTCGGGGTGCTGTTTCGGGGTCGGGGCTTCGGGGTGTCTCCTCCTCCTCCTCCTCCTCTTCTTCTTCTTCTTCTTCTTCTTCTTCTTCTTCTTCTTCTTCTTCTTCTTCTTCTTCTTCTTCTTCTTCTTTCTCCTCCTCCTCCTCCTCCTCCTCCTCCTCCTCTTCTTCTTCTTCTTCTTCTTCTTCTTCTTCTTCTTCTTCTTCTCCTCCTCCTCCTCCTCCTCCTCCTCCTCTTCTTCTTCTTCTTCTTCTTCTTCTTCCCCCTTCTACTTAACCTAAACCTAAACTAACCTAAACTAAAAACCTAAACTAATTAAAACTAAACTATTTAAAACTAAACTATTTAAACTAATGAAACCTAAACTTAAACAGAAAAAAAAACAAAAAAACAGAAAAAAAACAAAAAACAGAAAAAAAGGGAGGAGGGGCTCACTGTGGGGGAGGGCCGGGGCGGGGCCGGCGACGGAGGGCCGGGGCGGGGCCGGCGACGGAGGGCCGGGGCGGGGCGGTGGGGGCCCGGCCGGCGGGGGGCCGGGGCGGGGCGGTGGAGGAGGCGGGGCGGCGGGGGCCCGGCCGGCGGGCGGATGGGGGCGGGGGGCCGGGGCGGGGCAGTGGAGGAGGCGGCGGGGGGCCGTGGCGGCGGTGGGGGCGCGGGGCGGCGGTGGGGCGCGGGGCGGCGGGGGCCGGGGGGGGGCGACGGGCGGTGGGGCGGCGGGGAGCCGGGGTGGCGGGGCGACGGGGCGGCGGGGGCGACGGGGCGGCGGCGCGCGGCGGGCGGCGGCGGCGGCGGGGTGGGAGGAGAAGGGCGAGGCGAGGACGAAGTGAGTAACGGGCGGGGGGTACCTGCCGTTAGGCAAGTGCCCTCTTTGCCGTCCGCCAGCCTTTGCCGTCCGCCTAGCGGACGGCAAAGAGGTGGGCCGTTAGGATTTTTTCAAATGAGCGGGGGGTGGGGCCACCACACTCTTTGCCGTCCGCCAGCGGACGGCAAAGATTATTTGCCGTCCGCTGGCAGACGGCAAAGACCAGGCAGATGGCAAAGAGTGTGTTTGCCGTCAGCCTTTTCTTTGCCGTCTGTTTATGTGTAGCTGATGGCAAAGAGCTTCTTTGCCGTCAGCTAGCAGACGGCAAAGATCTGGCAGATGGCAAATTAGCTGATTCCAGTAGTGGAACAATCAAACATTATATATACATTGGAGAAGTATCAGGGACTAGCATATATACTATACGTACGCTTCCGTGAACAAGTACACCTCACTCAGTGTCGGGATTTTTCGGTTTTCGAGGCACGTGGCACATCAAAGTTGTGAAATTAGCTATTCAAACATCACACAACACCTCTTTGGCCCACATGCATGCAGGCGGTGGTTATCCTAGCTAGGACACTCACGTGTGACGCTTCCATCTGTGGGCCCACAAGGCCATTGTCGATGCATGCATCACTAGTTGACCTACATCAGGAGAGGTTAATTAATTTCACCATCGAGGAGGATTCATTTTGGGTTGTATTACGGTAGGAGCATATAGTATGCATTGAAGAGGGGGAAGGGGACCATCATATGTAGTACGCTTCATGAACCTCGCTCTATGTGGGGGTCTACGGTTTTTTAGGCATGTGGCACATCAAAGTTGTGCATTTTGGGTATTCAACATATGTTTGGCCCACATGCAAAGAGATGGTGGTTGTCCTCTCGCACCCACTTAAGCGGTTATCAGCGATATCGATGCTTTCCATCTGTGGGCTCGCTTGGTCCATCACTACTTTTTGCCTGACAACGAGAGAGGTTAATTTGACTTAGAAGGGATTATTTTTTTGCTTGTAATACGGTATATATATAGGTCATGCTCTGGGATGACATGATACAGTTTGAGGACACACACATGCATGTGTACGCATGAATCCCTCCCATCGAGTCGAAGTGGCTAGTACAACGACACGTCATGAACCGATCTCGCTCTATGTGGGGACTGTACGATTTTCGACGCACGCATCACAACAATGTTGTGAAATGGTATTCAAACATGCATTCACGCATCACCTCCATACATATGCATGTAGTGGTTGTCTTCGAAAGGTACACTCCCTCGCGTGGTTATCGGCGACAAGCCTATATATTCGTGGGCCCGTGTGGACATCCATGATCACCTTGACCGACAACAAGATTGGTTACCATGGCGGATTCTTCCTTTGGTTCGTGTTATCGTAGTATAGGTCATGGTGAGATTCAGACCTAATTAAGTTTGAGTGCATATACTATGCATGCATGGATGCATGAATCCCCATCGTCGGCTTCAAGTGTGGTGTAATATACATATGCATCATCAACCTAATAACCCTCACTCAGTGTGGGGATTTCTAGTTTGAAATCACGGTTCCACATGAAAGTTGTTCCATTGTGTATTTAAAAACACATCTCTCCATACATATATATGTTTCGGCCACGTGCATGCAGTGGTTGTCTTCGGGGACAAGCTACTTGCATGATTATTGGCGAGCTAGCCCATCTTCGAGGTCGCATGGACGACCATCACTTTGACCAACAACAAGAGAGAGCACTGGTACAGCGAGGTGCTATACAAATGGTTTTTAACCCCTTTCCACGACGACATTTGGAACCGTCGCCAAGTGAGTGTGGGCGATAGAGGGGTCCTTCCCACACGACCTAGAAACCGTCGGGGATATGCCCTCCTGGCACACACACTCGGCAAAATGATGTCGTGTGCGACCGGCGAGCGCTCAAATACGGTAATACGTATAGTAGAGCTAAAAAATACAATTATCAAATGAAATTGTTTCCGGTCGCAAGTACATCCCACACAGTCAGTCCCCGCTAAATGTTTCCGTTCGTATGTACATCCCACACAATCGCTCCAAGGAAAACGTTTCCGTTCATAGGTACATCACACACAATTTTCCCCGTTAAATCGTTTGTGATAGCGTTGCCATTGCACACGATATTAACAATTTTATCGTTTGTGTTATTGTATGCATCACACACGGTGCGTTGAAGAAACTGTGTGGCAAAGGCTGTCCATCACACACAGTTTTTATGTGGTAAACATTTGCGCAAGGTGGCCTAAAGCAAACAGTTTTCAAGAGAAGGTCGTGTGTGATTGTTCATTGATCCAACACGGTTTATTCCTAGAAATTGTGTGCGTTGCCTGAGGTCATCACCCATGGTATTTTCTCAATAACTGTTTGGAATAACAAAACCCAATTAGCAGGCTAATTCACCATTAGTAGGCTAATTGCCCTATTATCAATAATCCATTAATTAATCTAATTGACATTCATATTAAGCACATAATATATTTCATTTCCGTAATAAGGAAGCATGATTTCATAATTGAAATACATCAGAGTACAACATGATATACCTTCAACACTCAGCTACCCCATTACACAACTGCACCAACACCAAGTTTCACATGCATCATGTGGAACCTTTCGAAATTAGCATCGTAGACGGTACATAGGCAAATCCATCTCATCTGGAAAACTGCTGAAGCGGAAGGCGAATATTGAGCCTTCATTCATGTTGAAGGTATTTGCAACTTTAGGCCAGTGCTTGTGGATGATTGACTGTCCATCCTTTGTCCTCTTCAGGAACACTTCAATATTGAACTGTGGGTGTTGTATGAAAACCATCCTCGCCTCCTGACCATAGAGGTGGTTTGGGAGGTAATCATCAGTGAACTGCTTTGGAAAGGCCTGAAAACAAGGATGTGCATAAATATCTTCTCTACATTGGAAATGGGGCAAAAGAATAAAAAAGGCAAGGTATAATAGTTAGTACCATCTTGTAGTGAACTGATGTCTTCTTCATTGTGTAGACAAAGATATTGTTGTTTTTTGTTACTAATTTCTTTATCCTAACAATCTTTTTGAGTTTCTTGACTTGATTGATATTCATGGACAACTCATTTCCCCATATGCAAAAAGGGTCGAACAGTGGGTCAAAACCTCTGACAGCAGGACCTACATGTGCAAGACCAAATTGTTAAAAACCTAAATATTAGAATGGTTCCTGCAATTGCACAATAATATGCTATTAGACAACGGACCATGCACGTGCTAACCTCGATTTGTAAACCTCAGTGCTTCCCATTGTTTCCCTGCAACACATATAAGGTAGTTAGTCATCAGGTTAAGTAAGGGTTTGCATGCTATCAGTAAAATATGTTGATGAAAAATAAGCACATTGCAGATTCATCACATTAATTCAAGCCACATGGAAAACCCATTTATCCAAACTAAGCATGATTAAGAACTAGGAAATATAGCACTTGTATATATTTCTCATGTATTAAGTGCAGTCAAATTCGATTTGTTCCTCACATGCACAACAATACAAAATTCTACCCACGACATTTGGACATCGCATTGCAGAATTTAACCAAGTAGTTAACTAAACACCACAATAAATGAACCAAACATTTACTGAGCACCACATTGCACAATATAACATACTCCTAATAGAAGATCAGACAGTAACCAAACTAAGCATGCTTAACAACTTGGAAATATAGCAATTGTATTTGTTTCTCATGTATTTACTACAGCCAAATTCAATTTATTCCTCACATGGTATACAATAACAGAATGCACCCACAACTATTGAACATCGCATTGCAGAATTGAACCAAAGAGTTAACTAAACACCACAACACTAATGAACCAAACGTTAACTGAGCACCACATTGCACAATGTATAACCAAACCAAGCATGCTTGACAACTTGGAATATAGAAATTGTATTCGTTTATCATGTATTTAGTAAAGATAAATTCAATTTATTTCTCACATGGAAGACAATACAAAATTGCAGCCTGAAGAATTGAACATCACATTTGCAGAATTGAACCGAACAGTTAACTGAAGACGGCAACTAATTAACCAAACAATTAATAAGTGAGCACCACACTGCACGACATGTAGAACATATACACTAGAGCAACAGATTGCATGGTAAAATTAGATAGCACAATTCACTAGAATTTGTTAAGGAAAGGCAGGAGCAGCACACCCAATGGGTAAACCGAGCATGCTTAACCGGCGTAGCAAGTAAATGGCAAGGTGCTCCTCCAAGATCTGGGGTTCGACACGAATGGCAGCCATCGTGGCCTCTAATGTCTACTAAGCAACTTTATTCTTGTAGACACGTGTTGGGCTTCCAAGCGCAGAGTTTTGTAGGACAGTAGCAATTTTCCCTCAAGTGGATGACCTAAGGTTTATCAATCCGTGGGAGGTGTAGGATGAAGATGGTCTCTCTCAAACAACCCTGCAACCAAATAATAAAAAGTCTCTTGTGTCCCCAACACACCAAATACAATGGTAATTTGTATAGGTGCACTAGTTCAGTGAAAAGATGGTGATAAAAGTGTAATATTGATGGTAGAAATATATTTTTATAATATGAATGAATAAAAACAGCAAGGTAGCAAATAGTAAATGGGCACAAAAACGGTATTGCAATGCTTGAAAATGAGGCCTAGGGTCCGTACTTTCGCTAGTGCAATCTCTCAACAGTGCTAATATAATTGGATCATATAACCGTCCCTCAAAGTGCGATGAAGAATCACTTCAAAGTTCCTATCTAGCGGAGAACATAAGACGTAATTGTTTGTAGGGTACGAAACCACCTCAAAGCTATTCTTTCCGATCAATCTATCCTAGAGTCGTACTAAAATAACACGAAGCTATTCTTTCCCATCGATCTAACCAAGAGTTCGTACTAAAATAACACCAAAGCAAATTCAGATTCATAATATTCAATCCAACACAAAGAAATTCAAAGAGTGCCCCAAGATTTCTACCGGAGAAACAAAGACAAGAACGTGCATCAACCCCTATGCCTAGATTACCCCAATGTCACCTCAGGAATCCGCGAGTTGAGTGCCAAAACATATATCAAGTGAATCAATACGATACCCCATTGTCACCACGAGTATTCACTTGCAAGACATATATCAAGTGTTCTCAAATCCATAAAAGTATTCAATCTGATAACAACGAAATCTCAAAGGGAAAAACTAAATTCATCACAACAAGATAGAGAGGGGAAAACACCATATGATTAGACTATATTAACAAAGACCGCGATACATCAAGATCGTGACATCTCAAGAACACGAGAGAGAGAGACTAAACACATAGCTACTGGTACAAACCCTCAAGCCCGAGGGTGGACTACTCCCTCCTCATCTGGTGGCCGCCGGGATGATGAAGATGGCCACCGGAGATGATTCCCCCCTCCGGCAGGGTGCCGGAAAGGGTCTAGATTGGTTTTCGGTGGCTAAAGAGGCCTGCGGCGGTGGAACTTCTGATCTAGTTTAACCCCGAGGGTTTTCGGAATATTTGGGAATTTATAGGGTAAAGAGGGGTTGCGGGAGGCCACCGAGGTGGCCACAACCCACCTGGGCGCGCCTGGGCCCCTAGGCGCGCCCTGGTGGGTTGTGCCTGTTGGAAATATGCCCTAGAGGCAATAATAAAATGGTTATTATTATATTTCCTTGTTCATGGTAATTGTCTATTGTTCATGCTATAATTGTGTTATCCGGAAATCGTAATACATGTGTGAATACATAGACCATAACATGTCCCTAGTGAGCCTCTAGTTGACTAGCTCGTTGATCAATAGATGGTTATGGTTTCCTGACCATGGACATTGGATGTCGTCGATAATGGGATCACATCATTAGGAGAATGATGTGATGGACAAGACCCAATCCTAAGCATAGCACAAGATCTTGTAGTTCGTCTGCTAAAGATTTTCTAATGTCAAGTATCATTTCCTTAGACCATGAGATTGTGCACCTCCCGGATACCCTAGGAATGCTTTGGGTGCGCTAAATGTCACAACGTGACTGGGTGGCTATAAAGGCACACTATGGGTATCTTCGAAAGTGTCTATTGAGTTGGCACGAATCGAGACTGGGTTTTGTCACTCTGTGTGACGGAGAGGTATCTCTGGGCCACTCGGTAAGACATCATCATAATGAGCTCAACATGACCAAGGAGTTGATCACGGGATGATGTGTTACGGAATGAGTAAAGAGACTTGCCGGTAACGAGATTGAACAAGGTATAGGGATACCGACGATCGAATCTCGGGCAAGTATCATACCGGTAGACAAAGGGAATTGTGTACGGGATTGATTGAATCCCCGACATCGTGGTTCATCCGATGAGATCATCGTGGAACATGTGGGAGCCAACATGGGTATCCAGATCCCGTTGTTGGTTATTGGCCGGAGAGATGTCTCGGTCATGTCTACATGGTTCCCGAACCCGTAGGGTCTACACACTTAAGGTTCGGTGACGCCAGAGTTGTTATGGGAAATAGTATGTGGTTACCGAATGTTGTTCGGATTCCCGGAAGAGATCCCGGCGTCACGAGGAGTTCCGGAATGGTCTGGAGGTGAAGATTTATATATGGGAAGTCATCATACGGTCACCGGAAGTATTCGGGGGTTTGCCGGTATTGTACTGGGACCACCGAAGGGGTTCCGAGGGTCCACCGGGAGGGTCCACCAGCCCCGCAGGGCCCTATGGGCTGTATGTGCAAGGGAACCAGCCCCTAAGTGTGCTGGGCGCCATCCCCCTAGAGCCCATGCGCCTAGGGTTGGGGGAAACCCTAAGGGGGGCGCCCCCCTTGGCTTGGGGGGCAAGCCCCCTCCCCTTGGCCGCCGCCCCCCGTCTAGATCTCATCTAGAGGGGCCGGCCCCCTTTTGTCACGACCGGATTTTTGGGATATCGATTTCCCAGAAAACGGCCTTTGTGCTCAACAGCCCCAGGATTACTATTAGCTGATGAGACACTAACTTGATACAAGAATTCCAAGCAAGGTACAAAAATATGTAGTACAAGACCATGGTGGCCTAGGAGTACAACACTGGGTTTCTAGTGGTTGATGGCGGAAGCGGTTTGAGGTACATCTGCGTCTATGGGACTCCATTTCCCACAAGAACGGCTGACCAGGATAACTCCTATCTTCGCGAGGCTGCTATCGTCAGAATGCAGGTTCCGGGGCTGTCGTCGCGATGCTTATCTCCAGGCAAGGAATCTGGCCAAGACAATAGCCAGGGACAAGCCAGTGAGTACGTTTGAATGTACTCGCAAACATTCAGAACACGGGTATAATATAATAAGAGATAACCATACTCCGAAACATTTATATGATGATAAGTCTGCCATGAATTTAACGAAAATCTGCGATGCACATGTGCAGAGAAAATATGGACATGCAATACGGAGGTAAAAGGAATGCACTGAGCGAGTGTCTAAAATGACTCCTCGAAAGGTTGTAAATAACTCAACAATGCCGCAGTCGGGCGTCTGAGCGACACCACAGAAAGCGCTTATAAAAGATAAATAAACAACAAGTATGCCGCAGTCGGGCGTCTGAGCGACACCACATAAAGGGCTTATACAAGATAAATGAACAACAAGCATGCCGCCGTCGGGCGTCTGAGCGACACCACATAAAGGGCTTATAATAGATAAATAAACAACAAGCATGCCGCAGTCGGGCGTCTGAGCGACACCACATAAAGGGCTTATAAAAGATAAATAGACAACAAGCATGCCGCAGTCGGGCGTCTGAGCGACACCACATAAAGGGCTTATAAAAGAATAATCACAGTGAATATCCAGGAGGTAGAACCATCCCAGGGATAGTCAATAAAGTACATAATGTAAATGGTTAGTCCATAATAACAATAATAATAAAACATGATCCTCAGATGTCACAGGTCATAAACAAAAATCTAGTTTAGCCGTTTCTCCATCCGAAGACCGTCACTGAGTTCTAGCTAATTCGTTCTCCACCCGAATACCGTTACTATGATCCAGTTAGCCGTGTCTCCATCCGAAAACTGTTACTATGATCTAGCTTAACCTTGTCTCCATCCGAATACCGTTACTATGATCTATCTCAGACTGAAGTCCTTACTCATGAACATGGCTATCCAAATGGATATGACCTCTGCAGAGGGTGTACTTTCCACCCACGAGTAACGGATTTATTTAGTCCTTCAGGACTAATCCCGTCTACGGCCTTTTAATTGAAAACCCGCCTGACCTGCACACACCAGCTTAACTTACCGGTGTCTGGAATCACCCACGACACCCGTCAAGCAAACTCTAAGTGGGGAGGCTACAACCTCGACGTAGCATGGGATCAAATTTATATACGCGCGCTCTAAGGGGTGCCCCCCTCTCGGTCCCAACCGGAAACACCCATGCCCCCGGACCAGGTGGCATGCCTACCGGATGCACCCGGTATCTTCCACCATGGCCTCTCTGTACGGTGTGTGCTTTGGTAAGGGGTTGACAACTTACTGAACCATACCCCGTCTGCGATAGGGACAAGTGGCAGTACAAACAATTTGGGAAGATACTGATCAAGACTCGACCTACGACCGACTCAGGCTGTCCAAGTATTCTCCGAATGATCAGCATAACCAACAATGTTACCATTAAAGGAATAAATCACCACTCATCAAGACTCACCATGCCATACCGGACATACTCGTCTCGACGAGGAACTAGGGACAAGCTCGTGTCTACCCAGGACCATGACTTTCCCGGCTTCCTTCCGGTATGCATGAGGAGCTCACGAGGATGATCCAAAACACTAGCGTATCCATTGCTGACCACAAAATATCTCCAAACAAAACACTCATGCACGAGACTTTATCGTTACATAAAGTTAACGCATACTCCAAGTCAAATGGTGTTGTAACCATATCAGAACACCACAACAAAATATTATGCCAGAGTTCAGAAATGCTTGCCTTCAAGAGTATGCAAAGGATGCACTTTTTGAAAGCTTTCCCTTTCTCCAAAATCCTATTTTGAGAAATATTCAAATAACAATTATTTCAAACATAGTATAAAAAGTTGTCTCAAATATTTTCGAAATAAATCTTAAAATAAACTAGACGAAATTTGAGAGAGGTAGGAAAAAGAATCAACTCATTTGGAGTTTTATTTTAAAAGTTATAGCCAGTCAAGGCTTGGTCAAATCTATGTTTTTAAATAAAACCAGAAAAGAAAACGTTTCGGGAGAAAAGCGCTTTCGCAGTAGAGGAGACGTACTCAGGACGTCCGCGCCTTCACTTAATCAGAGGGGACGTACGCGCGGGTCACTGACAGTGGGTCCAGAGGGCCCACTGGTCAGGTTTGACCGTTCTTCCCTCCCTCCTCTCTCTCTTTGCCCGAACGATGGCGGCCTCCGGCGATCGCCGTCGACGAACGGCGGCTCTTCGAGGGCACCTGAGGGCAGGGATGGACTCGATAGGTCGGGGCGGTCCTCTCGGTGGTCGCTGGGTCATCGGGGGTGAAAGAAATCGCCGGCGGCGAGCTCCGCGGCGGAGGGGCTACGGTGGTGAAGTGGTTTTTGGGCTCCGGTGGTCTCTGATCGAGGTTGGGTAGTTGGGCAGCTCCGCAAGGACAAGGGGAAGCTACTGGTGGCGTCGGTTGGGCGAGAGAGTGGCTGGCTGCAATGTATTTCACCGGAGCTCGGCGGCGGCTGAACCGGCCGGAGTTGGGGAAGATGGCCCTGACCGGTCAATCTACGGCTAGGGAAGAACCAGGGGGAAGGTATGAGGTCGCTTGAGGTCTTGCACGAGCTCGAGGGTCCCTTAAATAGGCGCTCGGGGTTGGGCCGTGGCGGCTGAGGATAAGATCACCGGCGATAGCCATGCTGTAGCTGCAGGGCGGCGTGGCGGCGACGAGCGCGTGCCGACGAGCTTCGGGATAAGACTGAGCTGTTCACGGGGGCAGCTGGCGCGCTGGGGTGGCTTGGGCGGCGCCGTCCATGTCAAAGGTTCGCTGCCGACGCCGGCGTGCCGCCAAGAGCTCTGCCAGCGGCGCTGCAGGGCGCCAGAGGTGGCGTGGAGAGTGGGCGAGCTAGTGCGCGGTTCAGCGGGTGAGCAGGGGCCAGGGACGGGTCGCGTCGAGTGTGGCAGTGCGGCGCGGCGGCTCAGTGCCCGCGCGTGCAAAACGTGCGCTCTGGGCGCGCCCAGAGCACGCACGGAACCTGCTCGACGAAATGCCAGGGCGGTCTAGCGCGCGAGGGTGGAGCTGGCAAATAACAGGACTAGGCTAAAGATAGCTGGGAGTTCAGTGGGCATGGTTGCTAGGTCATTGGAGCAAGATCACAGTGCAAACTAGGAAACATGCCCAAAATTGACTGTGCACCCCAGGTGTTCGACAGAATGCCAAAAGCATCTAGGCAACTCTTGGAGTGGCCAAAAGCTCCAGATCAGGGTCTCTTTAGGTGTGGATGATGAAGGCAAGATCATATGGGCAAAAGCAGAAACTTGTTAGTGCAAGTTTTGCAAAACCACAGTTTTGGACAGAAAGAAAAAGGGTTTATAGCATGCACTTAAAAATCTCCAATGAGTCCACTCTCCTGGACTTAAGGGTTTTGAAGGAAGGGTTAAAAGCAGGAAAAAGGTCATGGGCATTGGAGCAAAATAAAATAGAGTTGCTGTACAAATCACCAAATTGGGCAAGAATGAAAAAGAGGGTGATTCACTCAAATTTTTCAAAGAACATCACTGGGTTTTTGCATGAAGATGAATTGTATGCATCCACTGACATCTCCAAACACTTGGAAGAATTAAATAAATATTTAAATGGGTTGTAGTGCACAAGTGCCCACTGGACCAGATTGGAAAAGTTGGTGTAGAGCTCAAAATCGCCAATGGCCAACAGATATTTTTGCATAAAAGTGATGTGGAAACATCACATGACATCCCCAAATTTTGGTGGAATATTTAAAGGCATTTGTCAAATGGTTGTAGTGCAAAACAGGCTCTAAATTTTCTAAAAGATCATTTTTAAAAGGATAAAGCTCTGAGAAACAATTATGCAAATAAATCCCTTGATAAAGAATTGTTTTTATAAAGAGGGCACATAAGTCCAACAATACCTTTTGAAAGTTTTTTTTCACTAGAGGTAAAAATCCAAAATAACAAACGGGTAAATCTTGACAAATGTCAAAGTTATATTTCCTGGCAAAATTTTAATAAATAAAAGCAAGGTAAAAAATTTGGGGTGTCACAACACTACCCCCCTTAAGAAAAATCTCGTCCTCGAGATTTGTTAAAAGTTGTTTTGAACAAAAATTGCTTTTACGAAAAGAAATCACTCAATTGTGCACAAACAAAGCGGCTACAGTGAGAGGGCAATTAGTGGTGTAAAACCACAGTGTAATACACTGGCGTAGCGTGGGAAAAAATCTATGGTTGGAGGGGAAACGAGATATTTCTACGCGGATACAGTAATTTTAGAATAAATTCTAAATTACTTAAATACGCTGGTCGCACCCGAGAGCACAGTGCTCTCTCTGGCTGACAGGTGGACCCAGGGCCCACTGTCGGCCTCTTCTTCTACCTCTGGCTCTCTCTTCTCTCTCGCGTGCTCTCCCGCGCTTCCTCCACCGGCGATGCCTAGCTCGTAGGGCATCGAGGCCGTACCGTGGTAGTGCGCGGCGTGCTAGCTGCCGGTGCTGCGTGCACTCACCTCGCGGGCCAGTGCGTTGTCGGCACTGCTCACGGACTCGCCTCCGAAGACCGGCGGTCGAGCGACGAGTGGCGCTGGTGGACCTCGCCCACCGTACACCGATCTCGAGCTATAAAATGACCGCGGTGCTCCTCTCTTCTTCCTCACATCTGGCCTCGCTTCCACTTCTCCTTCCTTCTCCTCCATTGCTGTCAGCAGGAGCTCGAGACGAGGCTCTAATGGCGGAGGCGATGCCGGACTGGTATGTGGTCCTGGTGTGTGGAGGATTGGCGGTGCTGCTGGGGTTATCTGTGCTCTTGTGCGTGATGATCTTGGATGATCGTTGTGATGTTGCCGCTCGAGTGCTAGCTCTTCGCGGTGGCGGCGATCACGTGGATTAGGTGCGGCGTCGAGGGCTGACTGCTGTCGGATGTGCTGGGGCAGCTCGCGCCCGAATGATCACTCACAAATCTCTCTCACTGAGACTGTGGTGCCCTCGAGTGTGGTCAGTTAGGCGCAAAAATGTGCATGAGGATTTGTAATTAGTGCACGGGATCGAGTGGTTGTAGCTGCGGGTCTGCCGTTACGGTGCTGCGCGAATAAAAGTTCATGTCGAGGAGATACATATATGCTGCAGAAACTCGGGGGAAAGAAATCTCATAAATAAATAAAAAATTGCGAGCGAAAATTTGTTAAACAAAAATAACAGCAGTAAATCTGCATAAATGAAAACGCAATTGGATCCATCGCACAAATTACAGTATGTAAATTAAATACTGGGATAATAAATACAGCAGAGACGTTTACAAGGAAAATGGCAAAAAGACAGGGTCCTGAGAAAACGCCTCTGGTACTAGGGCACACTCCTCTTCTATCGGGGGAAGTGGGTTGACCAGTCGATGAATGCGCCCTTCCTGGTCAGGCCTCAGTGGTCTGCCAATAGCGATCCGAGGATTTAAATCAGCGAGGCTCTGGAGATAACCCATTACTCGCTGAGTCAAACGCTCCTGAGCGATAATGTACTGGGCAAGGTTGGCCAGTACTGGATCTCTCTCAATTCGTCCACCGGGAAAGGATGCGACTTCTCCGGGTGCTGCCCGACTCGGAAAATAATAATATCCTCGCTCGCTGGCATAGGGTACCGCGAATCGAAGACGAGTGAGCGCCTCGTGTGCAGCAGCTTCTACGGCCATATGCGGAGTTGGCATGGACTTCCCCACGAAGGAGACTTCCGTTGGGTCTTGGTTTGGGTATGCGGGAGGGATGTGCACCACTGCCCAATATTTCAAGGTGGAAGGGGTGATCCTTGATTTGAGCAACTCGTACTGGGGTGGGTGGGTGGCACTCATGGTGCTGCAGGTAAAGTCCCACAATAATTTGACAAAACTACCTGGGGTTGCATCTGGGGTTCTCAGATAAATACTGGGGGTTGGCATGGCAAAGGAATGGTTGTGAGTGTTGTGCACAAGGCGAGGGGTACTCGGCAAGGTCACGAGGTGGCCTTTATATAGCATTGGGGCGGGATTAACCACTGGGGGAAAGGTGATTGGTTGCCGATCCTGTACTTGGGTCAAAGCCACAGATATACATATCACATAAATGTGACGCATTACTGTGGGTGCCTTCGGGGTTGGTCTTGGTAGCTGCGCCTGAATTCTAAAAATGCAACTGTACGCTAACGTACATATGCATAGCTCCCACTCTAAAACAGGGGCGCTCAAGCAGACAGCATTTAATGAAAGTGATACAAGACCACACAGCATTACAAAACGTCGGAAAACTAAGGCTCGATACTACTCGAGCGACTTAGTCTACTTCGTTAATGTCTAAGTGGGCTGGCCTTGCGGACGCCGATGCTTCTCCACGGGTCTCACCGTCGGCATTTGCTGGCTGAGGTTGAGGGGCTGCAGGGTCGGGGTAGTGGTGATGACCATCGCGGGGGTTGTTGGCCACAATCTCGTTGGAATGGGTTCCCAAAAGGCGACGAAGCGCTTCTGGGGTCACCAAAGCACTCTGGTGGATGGCTGGCGCAGACCTCAAGGGGTTGATCGGGTGTCCGAACAGCACAACTGGGTTGTCGACGTTGGGCTCCGCTTCTCTTCTCGCCGGGGCTCGGCGGACCAGCTCTCCACGAGCTGCGATCAGATCGAGGGTGACCTGATCGAATAGTTGCTCTAGTGCGCTTACATAGCGCACCAGATGCAACAGTGCAGGATCTGTCTCGTGATCTCCGTTGGCAACCTGGGGCGGCCTACCATACCCGTCACGACTGGGGTAGTAGTAGAACGAGCGACAGTTAAATCTGGGCGACAAGTGCCGAAGTTGAACTATAGCTTCTCGGGCTGCCAGTTGGATGGCTTGTGGCTCAAAGGAAGTTGTCCTTCCGGTGAACCTGTAGGGGCGTTCTGGTGACAGACCCCTACCGTAGATGTGCACAGTGGCCCAGTACTGACGGCTCTCACCGTACATGGGTCCCTGGTACACAACATATTCAGGAGGCTCCTCTAACGCATAGGCACGGTGGGTGAGGTTTGCGAGCACGGTCACAAAACCACCAAGGTTGGTTGCTGTGGTCTCATTGTAAACAGTGGGGCCAGGCATCGCGGCTTGGTTTGGGGAAAGAGGCTGTGTTGTGCAGTGTTGAGGCTAGCGTGCCCTTTTTATAGGGAAAGGGGACGGAGTCTTCCTCCGCACGCTTGCGATAGAGACGGGTTGGGTGTCGGTCACTGGCGCATGATCGACGGGCTAGCCTGATAGGTTGGGCACCGTCTGCCGAAAGGCGTTGGGTCACTGTGGGGCTATCTTACGCGGGAAGCTTGACCGGGGTTAGGCTAAGGTCTGGTGGTCTGGTTAACCTAGGTTTATTGACCTGGCTAAGATAGGGTTAGCCAATGGTCAGCCTGGCTCTGATACCAAGTCTGTCACGACCGGATTTTTGGGATATCGATTTCCCAGAAAACGGCCTTTGTGCTCACCAGCCCAGGATTACTGTTAGCTGATGAGACACTAACTTGATACAAGAATTCCAAGCAAGGTACAAAAATATGTAGTACAAGACCATGGTGGCCTAGGAGTACAACACTGGGTTTCTAGTGGTTGATGGCGGAAGCGGTTTGAGGTACATCTGCGTCTATGGGACTCCATTTCCCACAAGAACGGCTGACCAGGATAACTCCTATCTTCGCGAGGCTGCTATCGTCAGAATGCAGGTTCCGGGGCTGTCGTCGCGATGCTTATCTCCAGGCAAGGAATCTGGCCAAGACAATAGCCAGGGACAAGCCAGTGAGTACGTTTGAATGTACTCGCAAACATTCAGAACACGGGTATAATATAATAAGAGATAATCATACACCGAAACATTTTTATGATGATAAGTCTGCCATGAATTTAACGAAAATCTGCGATGCACGTGTGCAGAGAAAATATGGACATGCAATACGGAGGTAAAAGAAATGCACTGAGCGAGTGTCTAAAATGACTCCTCGAAAGGTTGCAAATAACTCAAAAATGCCGCAGTCGGGCGTCTGAGCGACACCACATAAAGGGCTTCTAAAAGATAAATAAACAACAAGTATGCCGCAGTCGGGCGTCTGAGCGACACCACATAAAGGGCTTATAAAAGATAAATGAACAACAAGCATGCCGCAGTCGGGCGTCTGAGCGACACCACATAAAGGGCTTATAATAGATAAATAAACAACAAGCATGCCGCAGTCGGGCGTCTGAGCGACACCACATAAAGGGCTTATAAAAGATAAATAAACAACAAGTATGCCGCAGTCGGGCGTCTGAGCGACACCACATAAAGGGCTTATAAAAGATAAATGAACAACAAGCATGCCGCAGTCGGGCGTCTGAGCGACACCACATAAAGGGCTTATAATAGATAAATAAACAACAAGCATGCCGCAGTCGGGCGTCTGAGCGACACCACATAAAGGGCTTATAAAAGATAAATAAACAACAAGCATGCCGCAGTCGGGCGTCTGAGCGACACCACATAAAGGGCTTATAAAAGAATAATCACAGTGAATATCCAGGAGGTAGAACCATCCCAGGGATAGTCAATAAAGTACATAATGTAAATGGTTAGTCCATAATAACAATAATAATAAAACATGATCCTCAGATGTCACAGGTCATAAACAAAAATCTAGTTTAGCCGTTTCTCCATCCGAAGACCGTCACTGAGTTCTAGCTAATTCGTTCTCCACCCGAATACCGTTACTATGATCCAGTTAGCCGTGTCTCCATCCGAAAACTGTTACTATGATCTAGCTTAACCGTGTCTCCATCCGAATACCGTTACTATGATCTATCTCAGACTGAAGTCCTTACTCATGAACATGGCTATCCAAATGGATATGACCTCTGCAGAGGGTGTACTTTCCACCCACGAGTAACTGATTTATTTAGTCCGTCAGGACTAATCCCATCTACGGCCTTTTAATTGAAAACCCGCCTGACCTGCACACACCAGCTTAACTTACCGGTGTCTGGAATCACCCACGACACCGGTCAAGCAAACTCTAAGTGGGGAGGCTACAACCTCGACGTAGCATGGGATCAAATTTATATACGCGCGCTCTAAGGGGTGCCCCCCTCTCGGTCCCAACCGGAAACACCCATGCCCCCAGACCAGGTGGCATGCCTACCGGATGCACCCAGTATCTTCCACCATGGCCTCTCTGTACGGTGTGTGCTTTGGTAAGGGGTTGACAACTTACTGAACCATACCCCGTCTGCGACAGGGACAAGTGGCAGTACAAACAATTTGGGAAGATACTGATCAAGACTCGACCTACGACCGACTCAGGTGGTCCAAGTATTCTCCGAATGATCAGCATAACCAACAATGTTACCATTAAAGGAATAAATCACCACTCATCAAGCCTCACCATGCCATACCGGACATACTCGTCTCGACGAGGAACTAGGGACAAGCTCGTGTCTACCCAAGACCACGACTTTCCCGGCTTCCTTCCGGTATGCATGAGGAGCTCACGAGGATGGTCCAAAACACTAGCGTATCCATTGCTGACCACAAAATATCTCCAAAAAAAACGCTCATGCATGAGACTTTATCGTTACATAAAGTTAACGCATACTCCAAGTCAAATGGTGTTGTAATCGTATTAGAACACCACAACAAAATATTATGCCAGAGTTCAGAATTGCTTGCCTTCAAGAGTATGCAAAGGATGCACTTTTTGAAAGCTTTCCCTCTCTCCAAAATCCTATTTTGAGAAATATTCAAATAACAATTATTTCAAACACAGTATAAAAAGTTGTCTCAAATATTTTTGAAATAAATCTTAAAATAAACTAGACGGAATTTGAGAGAGGTAGGAAAAAGAATCAACTAATTTGGAGTTTTATTTTAAAAGTTATAGCCAGTCAAAGCTTGGTCAAATCTCTATTTTTAAATAAAACCAGAAAAGAAAATGTTTCGGGAGAAAAGCGCTTTCGCAGTAGAGGAGACGTACTCAGGACGTCCGTGCCTTCACTTAATCAGAGGGGACGGACGCGCGGGTCACTGACAGTGGGTCCAGAGGGCCCACTGGTCAGGTTTGACCGTTCTTCCCTCCCTCGTGTCTCTCTCTGCCCGAACGGTGGCGGCCTCCGGTGATTGCCATCGACGAACGGCGGCTCTTCGAGGGCACCTGAGGGCAGGGATGGACTCGCTAGGTTTGGGCGGTCCTCTCGGTGGTCACTGGGTCGTCGGGGGGGAAAGAAATCGCCGGCGGCGAGCTCCGCGGCGGAGGGGCTACAGTGGTGAAGTGGTTTTTGGGCTCCGGTGGTCTCTGATCGAGGTTGGGTAGTTGGGCAGCTCCGCAAGGACAAGGGGAAGCTGCTGGTGGCGTCAGTTGGGCGAGAGAGTGGCTGGCTGCGATGTATTTCACCGGAGCTCGGCGGCGGCCAAACCGGCCGGAGTTGGGGAAGATGGCCCTGACCGGTCAATCTACGGCTAGGGGAGAACCAGGGGGAAGGTATGAGGTCGCTTGAGGTCTTGCACGAGCTCGGGGGTCCCTTAAATAGGCGCTCGGGGTTGGGCCGCGGCGGCTGAGGATAAGATCGCCGGCGACAGCCGTGCTGTAGCTGCAGGGCGGCGTGGCGGCGACGAGCGCGTGCCGACGAGCTTCGGGATAAGACTGAGCTGTTCACGGGGGCAGCTGGCGCGCTGGGGTGGCTTGGGCGGCGTCGTCCATGTCAGAGGTTCGCTGCCGACGCCAGCGTGCCGCCAAGAGCTCTGCCAGCGGCGCTGCAGGGCGCCAGAGGTGGCATGGAGAGTGGGCGAGCTAGTGCGCGGTTCAGCGGGTGAGCAGGGGCCAGGGACGGGTCGCGTCGAGTGTGGCAGTGCGGCGCGGCGGCTCAGTGCGCGCGCGTGCAAAACGTGCGCTCTGGGCGCGCCCAGAGCACGCACGGAACTTGCTCAATGAAATGCCAGGGCGGTCTAGCGCGCGAGGGTGGAGCTGGCAAATAACAGGACTAGGCTAAAGATAGCTGGGAGTTCAGTGGACATGGTTGCTAGGTCATTGGAGCAAGATCACAGTGCAAACTAGGAAACATGCCCAAAATTGACTGTGCACCCCAGGTGTTCGACAGAATGCCAAAAGCATCTAGGCAACTCTTGGAGTGGCAAAAATCTCCAGATCAGGGTCTCTTTAGTTGTGGATGATGAAGGCAAGATCATATGGGCAAAACCAGAAACTTGTTAGTGCAAGTTTTGCAAAACCACAGTTTTGGACAGAAAGAAAAAGGGTTTATAGCATGCACTTAAAAACCTCCAATGAGTCCACTGTCCTGGACTTAAGGGTTTTGAAGGAAGGGTTAAAAGCAGGAAAAAGGTCATGGGCATTGGAGCAAAATAAAATAGAGTTGCTGTACAAATCACCAAATTGGGCCAGAATGAAAAAGAGGGTGATTCACTCAAAATTTTCAAAGAACATCATTGGGTTTTTGCATGAAGATGAATTGTATGCATCCACTGACATCTCCAAACACTTGGAAGAATTTTTAAAGAAATATTTAAATGGGCTGTAGTGCAAAAGTGCCCACTGGACCAGATTGGAAAAGTTGGTGTAGAGCTCAAAATCTCCAATGGCCAACAGATATTTTTGCATAAAAGTGATGTGGAAACATCACATGACATCCCCAAATTTTGGTGGAATATTTAAAGGCATTTGTCAAATGGTTGCAGTGCAAAACAGGCTCTAAATTTTTTGAAAGATCATTTTTAAAAGGATAAAGCTCTGAGAAACAATTATGCAAATAAATCCCTTGATAAAGAATTGTTTTTATAAAGAGGGCACATAAGTCCAACAATACCTTTTGAAAGTTTTTTTCACTAGAGGTAAAAATCCAAAATAACAAACGGGTAAATCTTGACAAATGGCAAAGTTTTATTTCCTGGCAAAATTTTAATAAATAAAAGCAAGGTCAAAATTTTGGGGTGTCACACCTTTCCCCTTCACCCTATAAATAGGTGGGAGGAGGGAGGGCAGCAGCACCTCATCCAAGGCGCAGCCCTCCCCCTCTCCAACACCCCCTCCTCCTCCGTTGAGCTTGGCGAAGCCCTGCCGGAGAACTGCAAGCTCCACCACCACGCCGTCGTGCTGCCGGAGTTCTTCCCCAACTTCTCCTTCCCCCTTGCTAGATCAAGAAGGAGGAGACGTCCCCGTGCTGCACGTGTGTTGAACACGGAGGCGTCGTTGTTCAGCGCTTAGATCGGAATCAACCGTGATCTGAATCGCTGTGAGTACGACTACTTCATTCGCGTTCTTGTAACGCTTCCGCGTCACGATCTTCAAGGGTATGAAGATGCACTTCCCTCTCTCTCGTTGCTAGTCTCTCCATAGATTGGTCTTGGTGATGCGTAGAATTTTTTTGATTTCTGCAACGATCCCCAACAGTGGCATCATGAGCTAGGTCTATGCGTAGTTTCTATGCATGAGTAGAACACAAGTTGTTGTGGGCGTCGATTTTGTCAATTTACTTGCCGTTACTAGTCCTATCTTGATTCGGCGGCATCGTGGAATGAAGTGGCCCGGTCCGACCTTACACGTACGCTTACGTGAGACAGGTTCCACCGACTGACATGCACTAGTTGCATAAGGTGGCTAGCGGGTGTCTATCTCTCCCACTTTAGTCGGATCGGATTCGATGAAAATGGTCCTTATGAAGGGTAAATAGAAATTTTCATATCACGTTGTGGTTTTGGCGTAGGTAAGAAATGTTCTTGCTAGAAACCTATAGCAGCCACGTAAAAACTTGCAACAACAATTAGAGGACGTCTAACTTGTTCTTGCAGCATATGCCTATGGCCAAAAGGATGTGATGAATGATATATGTGATGTATAAGATTGATCATGTTCTTGTAATAGGAATCATGACTTGCATGTCGATGAGTATGACAACCGGCAGGAGCCATAGGAGTTGTCTTAATTTATTGTATGACCTGCGTGTCACTGAAAACGCCATGGAATTACTTTACATTATTGGTAACCGTTAGCCATAGTAGTAGAAGTAACAGTTGGCTAGACAACTTCATGAAGACACGATGATGGAGATCATGGTGTCATGCCGGTGACGATGATGATCATGGCGCCCCGAAGATGGAGATCAAAAGGAGCAAAATGATATTTGCCATATCATGTCACTATTTGATTGCATGTGATGTTTATCATGTTTTTACATCTTATTTGCTTAGAACGACGATAGCTTCAATAAGATGACCCCTCGCAATAATTTCAAGAAAGTGTTCGCCCTAACTGTGCACCGTTGTGAACGTTCGTTGTTTCGAAGCACCACGTGATGATCGGGTGTGATATATTCTAACGTTCGAATACAACGGGTGTAAGCCCGATTTACACATGCAAAACACTTAGGTTGACTTGTCGAGCCTAGCATGTACAGAAATGGCCTCGGAACACGAGAGACCGAAAGGTCGAACATGAGTCGTATGGTAGATACGATCAACATGAAGATGTTCACCGATGATGACTAGTCCGTCTCACGTGATGATCGGACACGGCCTAGTTGACTTGATCATGTATCACTTAGATGACTAGAGGGATGTCTATCTGAGCGGGAGTTCATTAAATAATTTGATTAGATGAACTTAATTATCATGAACATAGTCTGAAAACTTTTGCAATATGTCTTGTAGATCAAATGGCCCACGCTAATGTTGCCCTCAACTTCAACGCGTTCCTAGAGAAAACCAAGCTGAAAGACGATGGTAGCAACTATACACACTGGGTCCGTAACTTGAGGATCATCCTCATAGCTGCCAAGAAAGCATATGTCCTTGATGCACCGCTAGGTGAAGCACCTGTTTTCCCAGCAACTCAAGACATTATGAATGCCTGGCAGTCGCGTAGTGATGATTACTCCCTGGTTCAGTGTGGCATGCTTTACAGCTTAGAATCGGGGCTCCAAAAGCGTTTTGAGCAGCACAGAGCATGTGAGATGTTCCAAGAGATGAAAATGGTTTTCTAAGCTCATGCCCGAGTCGAGAGATATGAAGTCTCCGACAAGTTCTACAATTGTAAGATGGAGGAGAATAGTTCTGTCAGCGAGCACATACTCAAAATGTCTGAGTTGCACAACCGCTTGTCTCAGCTGGGAGTTAATCTCCTGGATGACACGGTCATTGACAGAATCCTTCAGTCGCTTCCACCTAGCTACAAGAGCTTTGTGATGAATTTCAATATGCAGGGGATGGAGAAAACCATTCCTGAGGTATATTCAATGTTGAAATCAGCGGAGGTGGAGATCAAAAAGGAACATCAAGTGTTGATGGTCAATAAAACCACTAGTTTCAAGAAAGGCAAGGTAAGAAGAACTTCAAGAAGGACAGCAAGGGAGTTGCCGCGCCCGGTAAGCTAGTTGCCGGGAAGAAGCCAAAGCATGGACCCAAACCTGAGACTGAGTGCTTTTATTGCAAGGGAAACGGTCACTGGAAGCGGAACTAGCCCAAGTACTTAGCGGATAAGAAGGACGACAATACCAAAGGTATATATGATATACATGTTATTGATGTGTACCTTACCAGCACTCGTAGTAGCTCCTGGGTATTTGATACCGGTGCGGTTGCTCATATTTGTAACTCAAAACAGGAGCCGCGGAATAAGCGGAGACTGGCGAAGGACAAGGTGACGATGCGGGTCGGGAATGGTTCCAAGGTCGATGTGATCGCCGTCGGCACACTACCTCTACATTTACCTACGGGATTAGTTTTAAACCTCAATAATTGTTATTTAGTGCCAGCTTTGAGCATGGACATTGTATCTGGATCTCGCTTAATGCGAGATGGCTACTCATTAATAATGGTTGTTCTATTTATATGAGAGATATGTTTTATGGTCATGCCCCGCTGGTCAATGGTTTATTCTTATTGAATCTCGAACGTGATGTTACACATATTCATAGTGTGAATGCCAAAAGATGTAAGGTTGATAATGATAGTCCCACATACTTGTGGCACTGCCGCCTTGGTCACATTGGTGTCAAACGCATGAAGAAACTCCATGCAGATGGACTTTTGGAGTCTCTTGATTATGAATCATTTGACACGTGCGAACCATGCCTCATGGAAAAAATGACCAAGACTCCATTTTCCGGAACAATGGAGCGAGCAACCAACTTATTGGAAATCATACATACTGATGTGTGCGGTCCAATGAGCCTTGAGGCTCGCGGTGGTTATCGTTATGTTCTCACCCTCACTGATGACTTAAGTAGATATGGGTATGTCTACTTAATGAAACACAAGTCTGATACCTTTGCAAAGTTCAAGGAATTTCAGAGTGAGGTTGAGAATCAACGTGATAGGAAAATAAAGTTCTTACGATCAGATCGTGGAGGGGAATATTTGAGTCACGAATTTGGCACACACTTAAGGAAATGTGGAATTGTTTCACAACTCACGCCGCCTGGAACACCTCAGCGTAATGGTGTGTCCGAACGTCGTAATCGCACTCTATTAGATATGGTGCGATCTATGATGTCTCTTACCAATCTACCGCTATCATTTTGGGGTTATGCTTTAGAGACTGCCGCATTCACTTTAAATAGGGCTCCGTCAAAATCCATTGAGACTACACCGTATGAATTATGGTTTGGGAAGAAACCTAAGCTGTCGTTTCTGAAAGTTTGGGGATGCGATGCTTATGTCAAGAAACTTCAACCTGAAAAGCTCGAACCCAAGTCGGAAAAATGCGTCTTCATAGGATACCCTAAGGAAACTATTGGGTATACCTTCTACCTCAGATCCGAAGGCAAGATCTTTGTTGCCAAGAATGGATCCTTTCTAGAGAAAGAGTTTCTCTCGAAAGAAGTAAGTGGGAGGAAAGTAGAACTTGATGAAGTACTGCCTCTTGAACCGAAAAGTAGCGCAGCTCAAGAAAATGTTTTTGTGGTGCCTGCACCGACTAGAGAGGAAGTTAATGATGATGATCAAGGAACTTCAGAACAAGTTACTACTGAACTTCGTAGGTCCACAAGGACACGTTCCACACCAGAATGGTATGGTAACCCTGTCCTAGAAATAATGTTGTTAGACAACGGTGAACCTTCGAACTATGAAGAAGCGATGGCGAGCCCAGATTCCAACAAATGGCTTGAAGCCATGAAATCCAAGATAGGATCCATGTATGAAAACAAAGTATGGACTTTGACAGACTTGCCCGATGATCGGCGAGACATACAAAATAAATGGATCTTTAAGAAGAAGACGGACGCGGATGGCAATGTGACCATCTATAAAGCTCGGCTTGTCGCTAAGGGTTATCGACAAGTTGAAGGGGTTGACTACGATGAGACCTTCTCACCCGTAGCGAAGCTGAAGTCCATCCGAATCATGTTAGCAATTGCTGCATTCTATGATTATGAGATATGGAAAATGGACGTCAAAACGACATTCCTTAATGGTTTCCTTAAGGAAGAATTGTATATGATGCACCCGGAAGTTTTTGTTGATCCTAAGAATGCTGACAAGGTATGCAAGCTCGAACGCTCAATCTACGGGCTGGTGCAAGCATCTCGGAGTTGGAACATTCGCTTTGATGAGATGATCAAAGTGTTTGGGTTTATGCAGATTTATGGAGAAGCCTGTGTTTACAAGAAAGTGAGTGGGAGCTCTGTAGCATTTCTCATATTATATGTGGATGACATACTATTGATGGGAAATGATATAGAATTCTTGGAAAGCATAAAGGCCTACTTGAATAAGTGTTTTTCAATGAAGGACCTTGGAGAAGCTGCTTACATATTAGGCATCAAGATCTATAGAGATAGATCGAGACGCCTCATTGGTCTTTCACAAAGCACATACCTTGACAAGATATTGAAGAAGTTCAATATGGATCAGTCCAAGAAGGGGTTCTTGCCTGTCTTGCAAGGTGTGAGATTAAGCACGCCTCAATGCCCGACCACGGCAGAAGATAGAGAAAAGATGAGTGTAATCCCCTATGCCTCGGCCATAGGGTCTATTATGTATGCCATGCTGTGTACCAGACCTGATGTGAACCTTGTCGTAAGTTCGGTAGGAAGGTACCAAAGTAACCCCAGCATGGAACACTGGACAACGGTCAAGAATATCCTGAAGTACCTGAAAAGGACTAAGGATATGTTTCTCGTTTATGGAGGTGACGAAGAGCTCGTCGTAAAGGGTTACGTCGATGCTAGCTTCGACACAGATCTGGATGACTCCAAGTCACAAACCGGATATGTGTATATTTTGAATGGTGGGGCAGTCAGTTGGTGCAGTTACAAGCAAAGCATCGTGGCAGGATCTACATGTGAAGCGGAGTACATGGCAGCCTCGGAGGCAGCACATGAAGCAATCTGGATGAAGGACTTCATTACCGACCTAGGAGTTATTCCCAATGCGTCGGGCTCGATGACTCTCTTCTGTGAAAACACTGGAGCTATTGCCGTGGCCAATGAGCCCAGGTTTCACAAGAAGACCAGGCATATCAAGCGTCGCTTCAACTCCATTCGTGAAAATGTTCAAGATGGAGACATAGATATTTGTAAAGTGCATACGGACCTGAATGTCGCAGATCCATTGACTAGACCTCTTCCACGAGAAAAACATGATCAACACCAGAACTCTATGGGTGTTTGATTCATCACAATGTAACTAGATTATTGACTCTAGTGCAAGTGGGAGACTGTTGGAAATATGCCCTAGAGGCAATAATAAAATGATTATTATTATATTTCCTTGTTCATGGTAATTGTCTATTGTTCATGCTATAATTGTGTTATCCGGAAAGCATAATACATGTGTGAATACATAGACCACAACATGTCCCTAGTGAGCCTCTAGTTGACTAGCTCGTTGATCAATAGATGGTTACGGTTTCCTGACCATGGACATTGGATGTCATTGATAACGGGATCACATCATTAGGATAATGATGTGATGGACAAGACCCAATCCTAAGCATAGCTCAAGATCGTGTAGTTCGTATGCTAAAGCTTTTCTAATGTCAAGTATCATTTCCTTAGACAATGAGATTGTGCAACTCCCGGATACCCTAGGAATGCTTTGGGTGTGCCAAACGTCACAACGTTACTGGGTGGCTATAAAGGAACACTACGGGTATCTTTGAAAGTGTCTGTTGAGTTGGCACGAATCGAGACTGGGATTTGTCACTCTGTGTGACGGAGAGGTATCTCTGGGACCACTCGGTAAGACATCATCATAATGAACTCAACGTGACCAAGGAGTTGATCACGGGATGATGTTTTACGGAATGAGTAAAGAGACTTGCCGGTAACGAGATTGAACAAGGTATAGGGATACCGACGATCGAATCTCAGGCAAGTATCATACCGGTAGACAAAGGGAATTGTGTACGGGATTGATTGAATCCCCGACATCGTGGTTCAACCGATGAGATCATCGTGGAACATGTGGGAGCCAACATGGGTATCTAGACCCTGCTGTTGGTTATTGGCCGGAGAGATGTCTCGGTCATGTCTACATGGTTCCCGAACCCGTAGGGTCTACACACTTAAGGTTCAGTGACGCAAGAGTTGTTATGGGAAATAGTATGTGGTTACCGAATGTTGTTCGGAGTCCCGGATGAGATCCCGGACGTCACGAGGAGTTCCGGAATGGTCCGAAGGTGAAGATTTATATATGGTAAGTCATCATACGGTCACCAGAAGTATTCGGGGGTTTGCCGGTATTGTACCCGGACCACCGAAGGGGTTCCGGGGGTCCACCGGGAGGGTCCACCTGCCCCGGAGGGCCCTATGGGCTGTATGGGGAAGGGAACCAGCCCCAAAGTGGGCTGGGCGCCATCCCCCTAGGGCCCATGCGCCTAGGGTTGGGGGCAAACCCTAAGGGGGGGGGCGCCCCCTTGGCTTGGGGGGCAAGCCCCCTCCCCTTGGCCGCCGGCCCCCTGTAGATCTCATCTAGAGGGGCTGGCCCCCTTTCCCCTTCGCCCTATATATAGGTGGGAGGAGGGAGGGTAGCAGCACCTCATCCAAGGCGCAGCCCTACCCCTCTCCAACACCCCCTCCTCCTCCGTTGAGCTTGGCGAAGCCCTGCCGAAGAACTGCAAGCTCCACCACCACGCCGTCGTGCTGCCGGAGTTCTTCCCCAACTTCTCCTTCCCCCTTGCTGGATCAAGAAGGAGGAGACGTCCCTGTGCTGCACGTGTGTTGAACGCGGAGGCGCCATTGTTCGGTGCTTAGATCAGAATCAACCGCGATCTGAATCGCTGCGAGTACAACTACTTCATCCGCGTTCTTGTAACGCTTCCGCGTCACGATCTTCAAGGGTATGAAGATGCACTCCCCTCTCTCTCGTTGCTAGTCTCTCCATAGATTGGTCTTGGTGATGCGTAGAATTTTTTTAATTTCTACAACGATCCCCAACAGTGCCCCCCTCGGGGCACCCCCCAGGTGCTGCTCTGGCCCATTGGTGGTCTTCTGGTCCATAAAAAATCCACAAAAAGTTTCGCGGTGGTTGGACTCCGTTTGATATTGATTTCCCGCGATGTAAAAAACAAGCAAAAAAACCAGCAACTGGCACTGGGCACTGAGTCAATAGGTTAGTCCAAAAAATGATATAAAGTTGCTATGAAATGATTGTAAAACATCCAAGAATGATAATAAAACAGCATGAATACTTCATAAATTATAGATACGTTGGAGACGTATCAACCTCATCCGCGCATGCGGCCACGATTTGCTTCTCCGCTACCAAATGCTCCTTGAGATCCTGGCTATACTGCGTGCACCATGGCCTAGGGCGGCGCTTATTTGGTGGAGGGGTCAGTGATTTGGGTGGAAGGTGTCGCGCCGGCGGTCGGGGCATGTGGGATGTGGAAGCAGGTGGAGGATGGGGGTCGGGTGTGGATTACCTGCCTGGATAGACGAGGCCGAGCAGCGTGAAGGAGGGTCGCCGACGAGGAGGCGGCACTGCAAGAAAGGAGTGAAGGTTTCAACTTGGAAAGGAAGGCGGAAACATGGGAAATGTGGCTTTTGGTAAGGGGTAGGGGGCGGGGAGGTAGATATTTCCGGGGAAGCCAAAAATTTGGAATCGCTTCAGCCAAAAAACTAGCGTGCAAAGTGTTATCAGACATGGTCCCTTATTCAGAACTGTGTATGATATGTGAACATCACAAACGAGTGTGATGAGTTTGAACGTCAAAAATTTTGGTTCAAAATTCCCTGGTTACAGTGGTCATCCACGTCATTGCATAATTTGGGTACACAAAGGAGACTACAGCACACCCACACTTCTTAATCGAGCAAGTTCAGCAATTAAACAGAGTTAGCTGGCCTAAACATTACTCTAACAAATTAAATACCGGCGCTCTTAATTAAACAAAACAAAGAGTACTACTTCGGCTGGTGCTCGTCGATCTCCGCCACCGCCTCCATGTCCAGCTCGCGCCCGACGGTCTCCTGGGGAAGAGGCTCCATGGCATCCATCGCTCAATACTCGACAAGCATCTCACCATCCGCTTCCTCCATCTCTTTGGAAAAGGCCGCCACGAGTTGGGCGTGGGCGGCCACGATCTTGGCTTGGACGGGCTCCGTCTTTGCAAGGTATGCGTCGAAGGAACGGGCGGCTCCTCGAACGCTCTCGGTGATTGCCAACTCTTAGGTCGTGGGTTGCCGACCGTTGTCGGAGAAGGTTCGTTCGATTTGTGCGGTGACCGCCACGAGCTGGGCGTGGGCGGCCTCGACATGGTCGTGGGTGGCCTCTCCATCAGGGCTAAGGCCGCCGCTGCAGAACGGGTAGCTGCTGTGCCGCTCTCTCCAGTTGCTATCCCCGAGGCAGATGTTGCTACCGCCAATTGAGAAGCAACAGCGGCCGTTTGGGCTGCCTTGGCCGCCCGGTCGCAGATTGCCGCCGCGCTCATGCACCTTGTTAGCATGCGCATGGCGGCTGCAGCCGCGCTCTCACCAGAGTGGGCCGCCGAAGTTGCCCTCACGACGCGGGTCCACGTCCCCATCTTTCACCGGCGACGATTGAACAGTGAAATGATATTTGGGGAGCGAGCTAGTGTGCTTGACACGCCGGCTGTGGACTTTAGCCGACGCACCTTCTCGCGTAAGCCATAGGCGTACTATACATTGACAGTGCTCCAGGATATTTTGTACCCCATCTCACACGGTTTGTGATAATAAACTGTGTGGGATCTACTTGATTTTTCATCTTGATTTGAATAACATAATGGGGTCACAGCGGCAATGGACGGTGTTTGAACTACTTAACCTTTTATCTACAGTGAACATGCAATTATATGTGCATCGTAAAAGAATTGGAATTATTCAGGGTTCGTTTGGACATTTTATGAATTAAATTGGTTTTCTAGCCATTTCAGGCCACAATTCAAAATTAAACTACATGCACATGCTCCGGTGTACCAACATGGGTTGTAAAATCATATATGTGTCCATGGGTTTATGCTTATGTCCCATGCAAGAAATGGGGATGAATTTCGAACACCACGGCACCATGGCTCTCCGGCAAACGTCGACGTACTTGCTTTTGTAATTCTAGTAAATCCAAAAGTCGTCTGAAATTCATGAAACTTGGCATGCTACCATGGAGTGGCATCAACATGTCGTGGTAAATTTTTTGTCCCATTTGGGGCAGGTTTGGGTATAAGCTTCTCACAACAAGTGTGATCGTTTCGGTAGGGAACGTTTCACCTTTCTGGACGAAACGATATCCATTGGCTCTTCTTGATTTCAATTTTTTTCCCAGTGTCAACATAGAACAACAGGAGTGTTATGTCAATTTTTGGGATTTTTTGGGGTTCGCTTGGACATTTTTATACATTAACTGAGTTTTCTATGCATTCATGTGCATAATTCAAATTTGAACTACATGAACATGCTCCAATGCATATAAATTGGTTGAAAATTCAAATATGTGTCCTTGGTTGCATGCTTAGGCCCCATACAAGAAATGGGAATGAATGTCAAACACCCTGCCACCGTCACTCGGCCGCAAACATTAAGATACATTGTTTTTAAATTCTAGTAAATCCAAAGCTCGTCTGAAATTCATGAAACTTGGCGTGCTATCATGGAGGGGCATCAATATGCCGTGGGAAATTTTTTGTCCCATTTGGGGCAAGTTTGGGGATATGCTTCTCACAAACCAGAGCTTCTCACAACAAGCCTGATGGTTTCGGTAGAGAACGTTTCACCTTTGGGGATGAAACGATATCCATTGGCTCTTATTTCTATCAAAAAATTCTCGTGTCAACATAGAACAACAGGAGTGTTATGTCAACTTTTGGGATTTTCCGGGGTTCGTTTGGACATTTTTATGCATTAACTGAGTTTTCTATGCATTCATGTGCATAATTCAAATTTGAACTACAGGCACATGCTCTAATGCATATAAATTGGTTGAAAATTCAAATTTGCGTCCTCGGTTGCATGCTTAGGTCCCATGCAAGAAATGGGAATGAATGTCAAACACCCTGCCACCGTCACTCGGCTCCAAACATTGAGATACCTGGTTTTTAAATTCTAGGAAATCCAAAGCTCGTCTAAAATTCATGAAACTTGGCATGCTATCATGGAGCGGCATCAACATGCCGTGGTAAATTTTTTGTCCGATTTTGGGATATGCTTCTCACAAACACTACAAAAAAAAGACACATCCGTGATATTTTGGGCCGAATGATTTTTTTTCTGTCATACTTATGACACTTCTATGACGATAATTGTGACAAAACCCGGTATCATCATAGATGTGGTGGGGTCCTACTTCTATGACAAAAAATCATGACAGAAAATGGGCTTTTCATCCTGTGCGGGCCTGAGACGCAGTTGCATGACATTCTTTGGGCCGTTCACTAGTGCAGGATGCTGCTAACGTGACACTACAATCAAAGACCCTTCGAGAAACTGTGTGCAATGCCATAATTGCAAACAGTGCTGTATGAAAACTGTCATAAATGTGTAAAATGTTTGCGATGACGGATGCATCAAACACAGTTCAGGTTTTAGTTGCGTGTGCGATGAAGGGCACATGGTTCAGTTCAATTAACTGTTTGCGATGATGAGGAACAAAAGAAACGGGCAGCCAGATGAAGGTGTGTGCGATACACAACATACAGTTCATCGGGATGAAAAGTGTGTGATTAGGCAACACAAAATAAACGGGCAACCAGATCAAAGGTGTGTGCGATGTACAACATACGGTTCACTCGGATGAACTGTTTGTGATTAGGCAACACAAAAGAAACGGTCAGCCATATCAAGGTGTGTGGGATATACGGCATGCGGTTCACTCAGATGAACTATTTGCGTTGACACAAGAGTACATAAACGGTTCAACTTAACAAGACGTGTGTGTTGTGCGATGGGATTGCATGCGGTTCACTCGGCCCTTGTCGTCAGTGTGTGACCAAGTTGGCAACCGTTCGCTCCCCAGGCGCCTCTTCGTGTACCGTGGAAACCGTCCACCGACTCTTCGCCTTTCCCTCTCGATTTGGAACTGTTGTTGCACGCTAGCTCTTCCTCCCTCCTCCATTTGCCTTCACCCTTCCTTCTGCCATTGTTTGATCGTCTTCTCCATGGACGGAACAAGCCGGAAATGACCCCGTTATTCTTGACCCCATCTAAATGATGACGCGGTGGAGGAACTCATTGATTGGTGCGACGTCATCACCTCGACTAGCATGGGCAGATTCGTTCAAGACCATTCTCGACTCAACTAATAACATCATTACAAGGAACCCAAGGGTTCAAGAGCGGTTTGATCTCCCCTATCTTCTTTGCCGTGACCCTGCTGACTGGAGCGGGGACGAGGGAAGCATCGCCTTGTGTAAGTTGATGCCGCTTGATAATGATACGTATGATGTTAAGATGCCATCGCTTGAGGGCAAGGCTTGGGCAGGCACAAATGGAGATTGGGTTGTTTATATTGGGTAGAACTGCGAGTGGGAACTTGTGAATGTGTACACTCGTCACCGGGTTCCACTTCGAAAAATCTCAGATGACTGCCCAGAGGTTGAGTACACCGGTATTCTACGTGAGTTCAAATACGATCATGCTGACTGTCTTCTATGGAAGATAGCAATTTGTCGAGTTCCCAACCGCTCTTGGGGTTATAGGAATGCTTATGTTGTTGCTATCTTCGATAAGCTTGTTGCCGTCCTTCATGGTTCGAATCGATGGATATTGCTCAAAAATCAGTTTCTATACACGGATGAGTACTGTGTTGCAATTCAATACGGGGGTCTTGTGTTTGCTGCCACCACTCGTGGCACTATTTTTGCATGGAATCCTCATGATTTCGGTATGTTTGTCTTCAACCGTAATTATAATTATTTCATCCACATGCATGCGGGTTAGCTAGTTTCCCTTCACTAATTAACCTTCTTGTGTTTCCATGGTCCTGTGAACATTCCACCACCTATACTTGAAAATTTTATTCACGAGCATGAGGACGAGCGGGACCCATATACTCAGTGGTGCCTGGCAACTTATTCCGATGGATCACCTCTTCTTGTCTGTATATGGGGCACTGCTGATGTTACTAAGGAAGCAGGTGTTGTCTCGTATGGTCCCACTCTCCGGACCTATTCCAACATCCGTTGCAGGGTATTCGGGATGGATACTGGTGTACTAGAGCCAACACCTTCTCCCCGGTTTAGTATTGAAAGTCTTGGAGGAAACTCGCTCTTCCTTGGACAAAACTATCCAATGATGGTGGAAGGCGATCCAGCTGCTGTTGACACAACATTACTACCATTTATGAGAAGCAATTGTCTCTATACCTCGGACATTACTATGCTTCCCTACCGTCCCAAAATGGGTATTGAAACAGGCCGCTTCAGCCTGGATGATCAGTCCTGCGTTGGTCTCGAGATTGACAGTAGCTGGCCCTTCCCAGAGAATCACTTCTGGTTCAAAGCAAGCGTTTCCAACGCCGACGAGTGGTTGAGCTGAAGTTCATTTCGTCGCTTTGTTATTTTTTGTGTGAGAAAAACTTTACTAGAATGTTTTGTTGGAAATGATCTATAATCCAACATGTATCCTCGTTGTCGTTGTGGGTTGATGACTTGTTGTATGTAATCAATGGTACATTTGCATATGCGTCCATGAACTCACGCCTGCTAGTGGTTTCCATATGAACACTGCTAGTGATTTTAGTTGCTAAAATTAGATAGTGCTAGTGATTTGTAACTGCATATTTTGACAAATCGCAGTGTTACAAGGTTGACAAATGGGAATGTTACTAGATAAACAAATGTCAATCTTTCGAGTTTGAGAAATGGCAACATACCCAAAATGACAGATATGCAAATCTTACCCAATTGTTTTTACGTGGTTGCACACGGGTCATGCAAAACAACCGTTTGCGTCGAAGGGATGCAGAAATCCTGCTCGGCACATTTTCCCTTGGCTTCCTGGGGAAGCTGTCGGTTTGCATATGGGTGTTCTAACTAAAACGTTTGCGACGAGTGTTTTATATTTCAAAACCGTTGACATTTTTTTCAAAAGAAAATCGTTTGGTAAGTCTGTACATTAAGAGAGAAAAACGCAAGTTCGTTCAAACCATATCTTTCATTCAGTCACACTGCGAATTTATATTCATATGATCGAGAATTCGAGATAGAGTATTAAACCCCCAGAAAACTATTTTCGGCGGCGGCGGAGGCGGCGTGTCGCGCCGTCGTTGTCGTTGTCGTCCTCCTGGACGCCGTTGTTGAAGTCTTCAATGCAGCACAAAATGTTCTTCACTTGTAAATCAAACATCATGTCATCGCGCAATCGACGGGCGGGGCGCGGGAGGATGGCAAATGGTGTCGTTGAGAGGTAGTGGTCGACGGCAGCGTCCCATGCTACTGAGGGGGGGGGGCACGGGCACGGGCAAGGGCGCAGCGGGTGCAGCCAAACGCACGGGACCGGCGGCACGGTGGGTGGAGGGGCGCGCACGGGACGGGCGCTGGCATGTACCCAATGTCGCGCGGGTCCGCGGAGACCTCGCTGACGCCCGCGGCTTCTAGCTCTGCGATAGTGCTCGGCGCCCAGCCCGTCAATGCTACGGGGATGGTCGCTGGCGCGGGCGCGTGGATGGGAACTGGGACGGGAGCGGGGGCAGCAACCGCCGCGGCCAGCTCGTTCTGGGCCATGCCCATGAGGCCCCATTCCTCCTTATTTTCTATCTCCTCCGGCCCGGAGTCGACTTCACCAAACTTGAAGACTAGTAGTTGATAACCCACAAGTATAGGGGATCGCATATTCAATCCAAATTTATTGATTCGGCACAAGGGGAGACAAAGAATATTCTCAAGTATTAGCAGTTGAGTTGTCAATTCAACCACACCTGGATAACTTAATATCTGCAGCAAAGTATTTAGTAGCAAAGTAGTATGGAAGTAACGGTAACGGTAGCAAAAGTAACAGTAGCAGTTTTGTAGTAATTGTAACAGTGGCAACGGTAAAGTAACTAAGCAAAGATCAATATGTGAAAAGCTCATAGGCATTGGATCAGTGATGGATAATTATGCCGGACGTGATTCCTCATGCAACAGTTATAACCTAGGGTGACACAGAACTAGCTCCAGTTCATCAGTGTAATGTAGGCATGTATTCCGAATATAGTCATACGTGCTTATGGAAAAGAACTTGCATGACATCTTTTGTCCTACCCTCCCGTGGCAGCGGGGTCCTATTGGAAACTAAGGGATATTAAGGCCTCCTTTTAATAGAGTACCGGACTAAAGCATTAACACTTAGTGAATACATGAACTCCTCAAACTACGGTCATCACCGGTAAGTATCCCGATTATTCTCACTTCGGGGTTAACGGATCAAAACACATAATAGGTAACTATAGACTTGCAAGATAGGATCAAGAACTCACATATATTCATGAAAACATAATAGGTTCAGATCTGAAATCATGGCACTCGGGCCCTAGTGACAAGCATTAAGCATAGCAAAGTCATAGCAACATCAATCTCAGAACATAATGGATACTAGGGATCAAACCCTAACAAAACTAACTCGATTACATGGTAAATCTCATCCAGCCCATCACCGTCCAGCAAGCCTACGATGGAATTCCTCACGCACGACGGTGAGCATCATGAAATTGGTGATGGAGGAAGGTTGATGATGACGACGGCGATGGATTCCCCTCTCCGGAGCCTCGAACGGACTCCAGATCAGCCCTCCCGAGAGAGATTAGGGCTTGGCAGCGGCTCCGTATCGTAAAACGTGATGAATCCTTCTCTCTGATTTTTTCTCCCCGAACGTGAATATATAGAGTTGGAGTTGAGGTCGGTGGAGCTCCAGGGGGCCCACGAGGGAGGGGCCGCGCCCAGGGGGGGAGGGTAGGCGTGCCCCCACCCTCGTGGACAGGGTGTGGGCCCCCTGGTCTTGATTCTTTCGCTAGTATTTTTTATATATTCCAAAAATATTCTCCGTGAAGTTTCAGGTCATTCCGAGAACTTTTATATCTGTACAAAAATAACACCATGGCAATTCTGCTGAAAACAGCGTCAGTCCGGGTTAGTTGTAACATCCCAAATTTTTAATTTGGAATGTTATACATAGATCATCATTTGCATATCATGTTTTATTGCATTCTGACAAAATCCTCAATAAATCCTAAGCAACTCAAGGACCCTCAGAGAGAGTTGGGGATTTTCTCAAATTTTCTTATTTGATTTTCAAACGAGGATTGGGATTTTAATTATTTTCTCTCCGGAAAAATATTTCATTTAAAAATAAACGAGAGGAGAAAATATGACTTCTCCAAAAATATTGAAATACTGGAGGAAAAATGTTAAAATCATTATTTGGAATTTATTGGATTTTATTTCCAATTTTTATTGCATTTAAAAATATGCATGTTTTCAAAAAAATATTTATTTTTGATTTTAAAAATGTTCACCCTATTCTAGATTTTCTAACTAGACGGGGGAAAATTTATTTCGTATTTTTCTGATTTTTATTTATTTTTCTACGCAATTTTCTTCGGGGAAAAAAACGCGCCCGCGCCGACTGGGCCAGAGGCCCAGCCGACGGCCCACGCCGCCTCGACCTCTCCTCTTCCCGCACGCCGCCGGAGTCCGGCCGAGCCACGATGCCGCCGCCGCCTCAGTTGCCCCTCCCCCAAGCCGCCCTCGCCCCCCCTCCATATATATATAGCCCCCCCCTCGCCTCTTCCCCGTACGCCGCCCCGCCGCCGCACCCGCGCCGTGCCGCCGCTCGCCGCCCGCGCCGCCGCACCCGCGCCGCGCCGCCGCTCGCCGCCCGCGCCGCCGCTCGCCGAGCCCCGCGCCGTCGCCGCCCTCACCCGCCGAGCCCCGAGCCCCGCACCCCGCCGCGCCGGAGCCCTCGCCGGAGTAGCCCGACGAGGTACTGCCAGTACCGTTCGAGTTGACCGGTTTTTCTGAAGAAAAAAAACCCTTTTGTTTAAAAAAAAACCTAGATCGGTTTTTTTCGGTTTTATTATTTTACGAGCGTTCACCGAACCGTCCGTTTTAACGAACGCGTTCGTCGGTTTTTATCTGTTAACGAACGTCCGTTATTTAACCGTTCGTCCGTTTATCTTTTTCGTCGGATTTTCTCGTTATTTTCTCATATTCGATTTCTGATCGAAATTTCGAATCTGTTTAACTTCTCGCTCGTTTATCGGAATCAGGTGATTCAAGCGCCTAGAGTTTCGTCTCGGAATTCTCTTTCCATTTAACCTACTCAAACAAGTTTTTGCTACAGTAAAATTGGACCTAGATCCAGATTAGCAAACGAAATTTCTTTCTTTCGTCATTTGACTTTCGTTATTTTTTTTCGAGTTGATTCTTTTTGCAAACCGGAGTTCTTAAGTTGAACTTTCTGGTTGGATCTTTCTTTTGAGTTTTACCTGTGCATTAGATGAGTACTGATTGTACGCTTGTTTGTTTTGCGATAGAGTACCCGGAGTGTGCCGCTTGTTACTACGACTCGCTAGGTTTTGCGGATCATCAGCAAGGCAAGTAACACTTTGATCATACCCCGTTCATACCCAGTTTTAATGCATTAGATCTATTTCCTCAAACACATTGCATGATTAGGATCTAATCAAACTGTGGGTATTGGGAGGTAGTTGAGGTAGTACCTATTACCTGTTTTGTTTATCAAACCCTTGGGAGTTACTTCTACGTTGCTATTATTTTGCCATGCTATGCTCGTAGACGTGGATTGGGTTTGAGTGATATTCATGACAGATGTGAGATGTTTAATAATGGTTCAACTTAAGGTGGCAACTAAAACTCACATCGGGGTGGATTGAGACACCTGGAGAACCCAGTGTTGTCTGTATGTATAAGGTCCGCCACCCAGGCTCAAAGGGATCATAAGATTGTTCAAGCTAGAAACTTCCGTGTGCAGCCGCAAGCTATTATGGGCTCTAGCATAGCTGAGTAGGTTACAGGATCTCTTGAAGAGGTGGACTAGCAGATGTAGGGGAAAGTAGGTGTACCGGTCCATCCAGAGTAGAGAGTGACTGTTTCTGAAAGACTGTGTCTCGGTCATCCGTTTCTCAAACATCATGCAGTGCGAGAATCAAGCGGAGGCGATCGATTCTTGTGAGAAAAGTGCACAAACCTCTGCAGAGTGTACAAACTGATCATGATTAGCCGTGTCCCCGGTTATGGACAACTTGAGTATCTAGTACCTGGATTTTCATTTGAATCTCATCACCGTGATACTTATAATTAATTTTGATTGGGTTAATGATGATACTTAATTGGGATTGAGTTGGAGGTACCTTGTCAATGTTTCAACCACCATGATAGTTAAATAAAATTTATTCCTTTGCAGTAGGATAAAATTGGCTTTTCGCAAAACTGTAACCATAGAGCTTTCCACCAGCCACATATGCATGTAGTATAGCATTATCATTGTTCATTGCTCTCTATGTGTTACTTTGCCAGCATATTTGATTTTTCAACCAATTTATATGCACTGGAGCATGTGCATGTAGTTCAAATTTGAATTATGCACATAAATGCATTCAAAACTCAGTTAATGCATAAAAATGTCCAAAAGAACCCCGAAAAATCACAAAAATTGACACAACACTCCTGTTGTTCTATGTTGACACGAGAAAATTTTTGGAAGCAATAAGAGGCAGTGGATATCGTTTCGTCCCTAAAGGTGGGACGTTCCGTACCAAAACCATGATGCTTGTTGTGAGAAGCTCTGGTTTGTGAGAAGCATATACACAAACCTGCCCCAAATGGGACAAAATTTTTACCACGGCATGTTGATGCCGCTCCATGAAAGTATGCCAAGTTTCATGAATTTCAGACGAGTTTTGGATTTACTAGAATTTAAAATGAGGCATCTCAATGTTTTGCCAGCAATCAACGGTGCCCTGGTGTTTGAAATTCATTCCCATTTTTTGCATGGGACCTAAGCATGCACCCAAGGACACAACTTTGATTTTTCAACCAATTTATATGCACTGGAGCATGTGCATGTAGTTCAAATTTGAATTATGCACATAAAATGCCTAGAAAACCCAGTTAATGCATAAAAATGTCCAAATGAACCCCGAAAAATCACAAAAAATGACACAACACTCCTGTTGTTCTATGTTGACACTAGAAAATATTTGAAAGCAATAAGAGGCAATGGATATCGTTTCGTCCCCAAAGGTGGGATGTTCCCTATCGAAACCATCGTGCTTGTTGTGAGAAGCTTTGGTTTGTGAGAAGCTTTGGTTTGTGAGAAGCTTATACCCGAACCTGCCCCAAACGGGACAATTTTTTTACCATGGCATGTTGATGCCGCTCCATGATAGCATGCCAAGTTTCATGAATTTCAGACGAGTTTTGGATTTACTAGAATTTAAAAACCAGGCATCTCAATGTTTTGCGGGCAATCAACAGTGCCCTGGTGTTTGATTTTCGTTCCCATCTCTTGCATGGGACCAAGAAATTCACCCAAGGACACACATGTGATTTTTCAACCAACTTCAGTGCATTGGAGCATTTGCTTGTAGTTCAAATTTGAATTATGCACATAAAATGCCTAGAAAACCCAGTTAATGTATAAAAAGGCCAAACGAACCCCAAAAATTCCAAGATTGAACACAACACTCCTGTTGTTCTATGTTGACACCAGAAATTTTTTGAAAGCAATAAGAGACAACGGATATCGTCCCATCACCAAAGGTGGTACATTCCCTATCGAAGCCATCATGCTTGTTGTGAGAAGCTCTGGTTTGTGAGAAGCTTATACCCAAACCTGCCCCAAATGGGACAAAATTTTCACCACAGCATGTTGATGCCGCTCCGTGATAGCATGCCAAGTTTCATGAATTTCAGACGAGTTTTGGATTTACTAGAATTTAAAAACCAGGCATCTCAACGTTTTGCCGGCAATCAACAGTGCCATGGTGTTTGAATTTCATTCCCATCTCTTGCATGGGACCTAGAAATTCACCCAAGGACACACATGTGATTTTTCAACCAACTTTGGTGCATTGGAGCATGTGCTTGTAGTTCAAATTTGAATTATGCACATCAAATGCCTAGAAAAACAAGTTAATGTATAAAAAATGCCAAACGAACCCCGGAAAATTCCAAGATTGAACACAACACTGCTGTTGGTCTATGTTGACACTAGAATTTTTTTGAAAGCAATAAGAGGCAACAGATATCGTCTCGTCCCCAAAGGTGGTACGTTCCGTATTGAAACCATCATGCTTGTTGTGAGAAGCTCTGATTTGTGAGAAGCTTATGCCCAAACACGGCATGTTGATGCCGCTCCATGATAGCATGCCAAGTTTCATGAATTTCCGACGTTTTTTGGATTTACTAGAATTTAGAAACAAGGCATCTCAATGTTTTGCCGGAAATCAACAGTGCCCTGGTGTTTGAAATTCATTCCCATCTCTTGCATGGGACCTAGAAATTCACCCAAGGACACACATGTGATTTTTCAACCAACTTTGATGCATTGGAGCATGTGCTTGTAGTTCAAATTTGAATTATGCACATAAAATGCCTAGAAAATCCAATTAATGTATAAAAAAGGCCAAACGAACCCCGAAAAATTCCAAGATTGAACACAAAACTCATTTTATTCTATGTTGACACTAGAAATTTTTTGAAAGCAATAAGAGGCAACGAATATCGTCTCATCCCCAAAGGTGGTACGTTCCCTATTGAAACGATCATGCTTGTTGTGAGAAGCTCTGGTTTGTGAGAAGCTCATACCCAAACCTGGTCCAAATGGGACAAAATTTTCACCACGACATGTTGATGCCGCTCCATGATAGCATGTCAAGTTTCATGAATTTCAGACGAGTTTTGGATTTACTAGAATTTAAAAACCAAGTATCCCAATGTTTTGCTTGCAATCAACAGTGCCCTGGGGTTTGAAATTCATTCACATCTCTTGCATGGGACCTAGAAATTCACCCGAGGACACACATGTGATTTTTCAACGAACTTTAGTGCATTGGAGCATGTGCTTGTAGTTCATATTTGAATTATGCACATAAAATGCCTAGAAAACCCAGTTAATGTATAAAAAGGCCAAACGAACCCCAAAAAATTCATTCCCATTTCTTCCATGGGACCTAAGCATGCACTGAAGGACACAAATTTGATTTTTCAACCAATTTGTATGCACCATTTTGTAATTCAAATCAAGTAGATCCCACACAGTTTATTCTCACCAACCGTGTGAGATGTAGTACAAAATATCTTGGAGCACCGTCGGTGTATAGTACGCCTATGGCTTACGCGAGAAGATGTGTCGGCTACAGTCCACAGCCGGCGTGTCAAGAACACTAGCTCGCTCCCCCAAAACTCCTGCCTCTGCATCCCTCTCTGCTTTAGTCGCTTGATTCAAATTTTCAGTAGCCCCGGCATTTTACTCCCGCCTCTGCATCCCTCGCAATCTCAAAAATATCTGCTCGCCCTTGATCCAAATTTTCAGTAGCCCCGCCTTGTTACTCCCGCCTAGTAAAAGTTTTCAGTTGCCGCAGTATTTCCTCAAACATAACCTCCGCTCACAAAGACACACACAACCCTCGAAACCATTGGTAGGTCGCCGCCATCGCCGACGCCTCCATCCTCAACATCTGCCTGTGTGCCGGGGAGCTCGAGTATCCAATGGCCAAAAAGAGGTTTATCGCGGCCTTTTCGCCCGACGCCGGCGAGGTGGCCGCCGACGTGTCCCTGTTGTCCTCCGCGAGCCCGATCCTCCGTCGCCGGTCTCCCGATCCGCCTGCCGCCGCGCCCCTACGCCGGTTCGAGGACTTCCCCATCCTTCCCCGGAACCGGCAGCGGACGAAGTCCTACCTTGGGGTCCGGCAGCGGCGATGGGGGACATGGGTCACCGAGATTATAGATCGAGAGACCCACACCCGCCAGTGGCTAGGTAGCTTCCGCACGGCCGAGCTCGCGGCCATGGAGTACGACCACTGGCAGGTCCGCTACCACGGCGCGGCGGCTAGGCTCAATTTCCCCTTCGGCACACGCCCGGTCCACCTCGTTCTGCCGGAGCCAGGGGTGGTGAGCTCGGCTATGGCGCGGGAGGACCGCGAGGCGTGGGGGCGTCTTGAGGCTGAGGCCGCGGATGAGGCCTACATGCAAGAGCTCCGTCGGCAGCACCCGGAGCTCGTGGAGGCACAACGGGCGATCTTTGCCGGCGCGGAGGGCGGTGAGGTTATCGCGCTCTCCTCCAATGACGAGGTCGAAGGCGGCAAGGACGGCGGCGCGGAGGGCGGCGAGGTTATCGCGCTCTCCTCTGATGACGAGGTCGAAGGCGGCGGCGACGGCGGTGCAGAGGGCGTCGAGGTGGGCCCCCAGGACGAGGAGATCGACATCGACAAGTGGAGGAGTGCCTTCCCCAATGACCCCGACGACGGTACTGGCCCGGATCCGGCTCGCGGCACACTGTACATGACGAGGAAGGATTGGCTCGACCTCTACTTCGACCGAAAGTAGTTTAGCTTAGTTTAAATTTCTGTTTTATGTTCGGTTATGCAAAACTATCTATGTTTATGTTTGAATGCATGCTACTTTCGGTTGAACCTGCTTTGAACTTGATAAAATTGAAGTTCACAACCTTAAGTTTAGGGGATCGACTAGAAAAGGCCAAAAATTGCTGGAGTATATATTTATATATCCACTAAGGGTTTTAGTCCTTTAACTTTTCAAGGATTGCCTAGAGATGTCCTTATGACTTGTTTATTTCAGTTCTTCACAATGTGATGCTCTATATGTGCAACTATTTGCTGTGCAGTTCAATTTCATCAATAACAGTTTCAACAATACCACTATGAATTACGATATTTGGTTGCTGTTAAGGATATTGCAGTTAACTTGCCTTTTCATTTTTCAATTGTTGTTTAGCAACATGCATTGTACTGAATGACTAAATATGCACTCCCAGGCTACATAGCAACAAGGAAGAGTGTTACCTTAATGTTCTGATGATGTCTAGATATACATGTAATAAAATCTTATATAATGGGATGGATGGAATGTTGTACTACATCATTTTTCAATTGTTGTTTAGCTTCTAATATTAACCTGGTGCTTTTAGGTACATATATCATTGCCAAAGATCCACACTTCGACCCTTTCTGCGCATGGGGCAATGAGATATTCATGAACCAGCATCAAGTGAGGAAACTGATAAAGATTGTTACTAAAATGGGTCAAAAGATGTCAATCGAACTATTTGTTTACAGTTTATGCAAGACAACAGTGAACTGCAGGATGGTAGTAAGAACCCTGTAGCCTTCTTTTTACTGCCCGTAATGAGTTGTGTTAGATGACAATATCTGAATCTTTTTTCTTTTGCAGTGGATCCTGAAGCAGTTTATTCAAGATTACCTCTCAAACTACATGATTGGTGGCCGGCCATCACAAGGGGTTGGACTAGAGTCCTGCATGCCTTCTGCATCTAGGAGAGCACAATAGGGCCATTCCGCTTCACCTTGTTCAGCAACTGGAATGTCTGTCACCTCTTTCTTTACCATCTGTAATAGTACAAGTATAGAACCCTGGTACATCATTCTTTATTTGGTGCTTCTGTAATTTTTAAACATATGTACCTGTGAATCGAATAAGGCATTGGTTGTTCGAACCTGATGGATATGAATAAAGCTATAGCCTACTTTCAAGTTTAAATTAGGTAGAAATTTAAATAGCAGCAATTAAATTAGGGAGAAATTACATTGTGCAGGTCATTACGACACACACGGTTGGTAAAACACAAACGTTTGTGATATACACCATAATCCAAGACGGTTCACAGAGAGGAAACGTGTGCAAGCATGCACACAATTGCCATTCGCAAAGCGTGTGTGATGTCAGACACTATCACATACGGTGCGGGAAAACTAAATGTGTGTGATTGTCTACCTACCGTACACGGTTTATAATCATGAACTATTTGTGATGTGCCAGGCATCGTAAATCTCCCGTGCCTGGAATCTGCCTAAAATCTGCCTTGCAAGCTCCCGTGCCTAGAATCTGCCTGGTTTTAGGCAGAACCACAAAACGAGTAGCAAGGATGAAGCGTTCGGGATATTCGAGATATCGGAAACGGTTATATAGGGACAACTATACGCATCAAGGCTCCCTATCCCCGAAGGTTTCTGGGTCGTGTCGGAAGGACCCCCCTATCGCCCCCACTCACTTGGCGACGATTCCAAATGTCGTCGCGGAAAGGGGTAAAAAAACATTTGTTTAGGACCGACGCGCACCAGTGGTCCATGACGGAAAAAAAACCGTGGTAGAAGCGAGGGCGAGGAAAATATCGGGGAGTTCCCGGTTACGGTGGGTGGTCGGGTGTCGAGCGATGCACGTTTCTCTCGTATGTACGCGCGTGTGTGCGAGGCATTGGGCTCTAACTAAACCCGAGCGATTGCACTGCAGGCTACGCGTTACCGAACCCGAGCGATCGATCGATCCCTTGCTATTAACTGAACCCGAGTGATTCCTTCGCTACTGCTGCTAACGGAAGCTGATCGAACATTGCTGACTCCTTCCCTTGATGAACAGTGAGTGTTGTTGAGGAGGTTTGGATGAACAGTTCCCGGTGGGGGTTGGATGAACAGGACCCGGTGGTAGTAGAGGCCGTTGCCGCTGGATGAACAGTACCCCCGATCGATCGAGCCGGTGGATGAACAGGACCCCGCGGAGGGCTGGATGAACAGGACCCCGTGGAGGGCTGGTTGAACAGTAGCCGGTGGAGGGCTGGATGAACAGTAGCCCGTGGAGGGGTGGTTGAACAGGACCCCATGGAGAGGGCTGGTTGAATAGTAGTCGGTGGAGGAGCGCGCGGTGGAGGCCAAATTAACAGGAGCCCGTGGATGAACAGTCATAGGTGGAGGCTGGAGGAGGTCGACGGTGGATGAACAGTAGCCCTTGGAGGCTGGAGGAGGTCGACGGTGGAGATGAACAGTATCCCGTGGAGTCCCGTTTTGCGGTACGCCACACCCCTCCCGATCAACAGGACCCCCGTTTCGACCGTAGCGCTCCAACACAAGTCCGTTTCCTCCGTTTTGCGGTACGCCACACCCCTCCCGATCAACAGGACCCCGTTTCGAGCGTAGGAGGTCCGTTTCCTTCGTTTTGCGGTACGCCAAACCCCTCTTGATGAACAGGATCCTGTTTCGACCGTGGCCTGTCGAACACAAGGCCGTTTCCTCCGTTCTGCGGTACGCTAGGCCTCATTTCCATCGGTTGTTCCGTCCAAGCCGGTTGGCTCCCGATGGACACGGCGACGCATTCCGTTCCGACCCAGCCGGTTGCCTCACCATGAACACGACAACGGCGCAGCTTCTCCATTTCGACCCAGCCATGTACACGAGCCCTGGCCGTACGTATGCGCGAGTAGGCGTTCGAGACCCTGCCCGTATGTACGTACGTGGCCATATTTTCTTTCTTGCACCCTGGTCGTTGTACGTACGTGCCTCTACTACGACACGTGCACGCCTCTACATCGACCAGTATGTACGTACACGTTCGCGACCAGAATGACAACGCTACGTACGCTTCGACCAGGTGGGTCCCGACTGTAAGACACTTCCTTGCGTGCGAAGATGTAGCTGGTGGGTCCCAATAGTCAGGGGGTGAATCATTTTTTTGCCCGTAATATGGACGCACTTCCTTGCGTGCGAAGATGTAGCTGGTGGGTCCCGGCAGTCAGGAGAAATGTTTTTTTTGCGAAATACGGTGGCCCGTCCGGTGGGTCCCTGCTATCAGGTGGAGGAATCATTATTTTCTGCGTAATAAGGAGGCATTTCCTTGCTGCGGCCGTGGACCCAGCTGTCAGCCTCTCCACGTACAGTACACTTCCGATGGAAGTCGTTCCTTGAACACATTGACCACGCTGCGGTGAGAGCACCAGGGCGATGGGCGACGGCGAGGCCTAGGAAGGGGACGACGCGTAGCCGGGGAAGACACGGCAGTGGAAGCCCACACGGAGAGGAGTATGAGGGTTCACTGGTTTGGCTTCGGTGTGAGCCTGCCGTCGCTGAGGGCCTGGCCAGCGGTGGGAGTAGTAGGGGACGGTGAGGCCTCCGCGGCATCACAGCCGACCACAGAAGCAGGAGCACGCGACACGACTGATGCTGGTTTGGGCGGCTGGAGCAAGAAGACCAGAGGTTGCAGAAGCACTATGGCCGTTGGATGGACATCGTACGGTCACTAGAGCTAGAATCGTTCATATTGACTATGTTGACAAAGCCCTCCGTCCCCATAAACTTAGTAGGCCCACAAGTCAGCCTCCCACCATGCTGGGTCCTAGCTAGCAGGGGGAGTATTCTTTTTTTGTGCGTAATAAGGAGGCACTTCCTTGCGTGCGAAGATATAGCTGGTGGGTCCGACCTGTCAGCGGGGGGAACGTTTTTTGCGCAATACGGAGGCCCTTCCAGTGGGTCCCAGATGTCAGGTGGAGGAACCATTATTTTGCGCGTAATAAGGAGGCATTTCCTTATGTGCGGCCTTGGACCTAGCTGTCAGCCTCTCCACGTAGAGTCCACGTCCGATGGATGTCGTTCGTTGACCACATTGACCATGCTGCACCCGGAGCACCAGGGCGGTGGACGACGGCGAGGCCTATAGGAAGGGGACGATGCGGAGCCGGGGAAGACGTGGTAGTGGATGCCCACGCGAGGAGGAGTATGAGGGTTCACTGGTTCGCCTGCGGTGTGAGGCTGCCGCCGCCGCAGAATAACAGGGGGTGTGGGTGAGTAGAGGGATGGCCTGGCCAGCGGTGGGAGTAGTAGGGGGCGGTGAGGCCTCTGCGGCAGCACAGCCGGCCACGGGAGGCAGGAGAAGGCGGCACGACCGGCACTGCTTTGGTCGGCTGGAGCAAGAAGACCAGAGGTTGAGGAAGCACGACGCCGTTGGATGGACATCGTACGGTCACTGCAGCTAGAATCGTTTATATTGACTAAGTTGACAAAGCCCTTGGTACGCGTCAACTTAGTAGGCCCACAGGTCAGCCTCCGAAATGGTTCGCCCCAGATGTTAGGGGGAGGAATCATTTTTTGGGCGGCTGAATTTAGAATATCCGAGATTGAAGAAGAAGCACGGCATCCGTAGGATGGACATCCAACGGCCACTACTGCTAGAACCGTGTGTTGGCTAAAAGTTGACAAAGCCTTGCATACGCGTGAACTTACTTTTTTTAGGGGACGCGTCAACTTAGTAGGCCCACAAGTGTGTGGCAGAGAACTTATAGCCCATTTGCGATTTGTAAGAATGTACAACCCATTTTTGAATTCTAATGGAATTTACTACAACCCATTTACAGTTTGTTAAAAGGACATCCCATTTTCTAGCTAGGACAACGATTAATAATTTCAACCAACCGTTCAAAACAGAATTCAATAAAATTTCCCACATTTTGATGGGATCCGAAATATTTTTATCCCGAAATTTCTAGTCAGATTAAATACAATTTCACTATAAATTTGTATTACGTAAAAATCCAACGAAACATTGCGCGCGCAACAATTAAATAAATTAAAATTTTCAAAATCCAAAAATAATATTTTATAAACTAATTACGTGTTTGGTGCATTTTTTATAGTTACTGCCCAGTTTTTATAATTACATCCCATTTAATATTTCTTAAAGCCCATTTTCCTGTTAAGCCTAATGCATCCCTCCTAGGAAAGATTTGCAGCCTAGCGGGGCGGAGAATAACAAGTTGACCTTGCCTGGGTATTCCTCAAAAAAAATTATAGCTAGGCTAGCCATTTTCAGCTTAAAAAAATTAATATCTGGGCTGGATATCTGGCCTGGGCTAGACTTGCCACAGCCACCCAGTTAATACCCTGCTCTCCTCTGAACAACAATGAAAACATCGCTCAAGAAAAAATCTGCAGTGCTCACACCTCAAAAACACGAATACTGCTCGAGCTGCTTGGTCCCAGCTGTCGGCCACTCCTTGTGCAATTCTCTCATTTATTGACTACATAGGTTGACAATGGTGTTCGACCGTGTTGTCAGGAAACCAAGAGGAAGCAAAAAATATATAGTTGTATATAATAAGGAGGCACTTGCGTACGTACGGCTATGGCCCTAGTGGGTCCCTACTGTCATCCAGTCAAATAAAGTCATCTCCCGAATCCTCATGTTCATTGACCATGTTGACAATCCTCAGCGCCACGGTGAGCGCAACAACTCGAAGGACGACGGAGAGGGCCTCGCGGGCCCTACGGATGGTCTGATACAGCGCCCACTGCTCATTCAGGAAGCCAGGATCATCGGACACCTATGAGCACCTTCAAGAGACTGAGACGGCATGAAACGGTAAGGCCGCGCTTGGGAGCTCTGGTTTATTTCACACCTGTATTAAGATACACGTTTAATTTACTCGTCATCGGATACAACGCGTAAAATACAGGCGTAATGAAACCGAGGGCCCGAGGTCTGTAAGTAAAACCGGCGGGTTACGCGTGTAATTTGAGAGACCAGTGTGTATTTTACTAGTCGAAATCGACCAACCAAGCTCTTCGCCCGAGACCATCTGCTTTTATTTACAAGCGTTAGTTTTACAAGCGGTTTTGGTTGGAAAACAACGATCCAATCACGGCCTAAGATGATGAGTTGGTCGCAAGATCATATGGTTTCACCTCTAACCTAGCCGAGTTGTCGTATAGGCTATGAATGAAACATAAGACAATGAACTTCTTAAGCACATAAACAATAGAAGAGGATGATCTTCATAACATGCAAATCACAAGCATTAGCTCAACATGCAAAACAATATGAAGCACCCAGGAGGCACGGTGAACAGCTCGTGATGCCGCATGCCACAGCATTCCAAGCTCCACTTTGCAATCAAACTCACAAGGCCTGGCATTACATTGACAACATTCAGAACAAACTCTTAAAATACCTTGCATAAGTCAACATTCATTTGACTATGCATCTCAGCAGAGTAAATATTTCTGAACTGAAGACAGGAATAGGAAAAAGCGATCGACATTGCTCACAGCAAAGTGCGTCCCACTCAAAAATATCAAATGCATGTCTTCTGGCTAACATCAATGAGCAAAATTTGACAAGGTTTTCCAGTTCCAATACATTAAACTAATGTCTTCTTGCTAGCATCAATGATTAAACTTTGACAAGCTTTTCCCATTCAAAATATGTAATACCTATGATTCTGGAACAGGCAGGGTTTGTCATCAGTTTGACAACTGATAGTCCGGTGGCTCAAGGTGACAACGAATGATTAGAGAACCATTCGATGTATTGTGCGTGATGAAGTATTATGGAGAACACAAACCATCTGAACATTTTGTGCAGTTCCACTAAAATCAAGCTGAGCATCCCTGTGGATTTCATATTTATATTCTGCAAGAAAACAAAGACACATCAGCACACACATGAATATTGGCCCCAGTGTCAACCCACCAATCGGTGGACTAACAAACTGAAAGTACGGTAAACAGATTACCATACCCACATGCCCCATCATTGTTGCTTAGAATGACATTGGTAGACTTGGAGTCCTCTCATGGCTTCTTGTACTTGTTTGGGAACTTTTTGCCCAGTGCACTCCACGTGTTGTAGAGTTGCCTATGCTCTCTGCAGACTAGTCATGTCACCAGCGTCTACTAATACTCCGTAAAGCTTCTCGATCATTCCTTACGTAATGTAGCGCAAACAATGGCTGCTTCTTTCTGCAAAGTGGTAAGACGAACTGGACCCACTAATGCAGCAGTTTGCCTTAGACACATTGGCTCCTTTTATGCAGTTCAACTAAAATCAAAGTCGGAATAAAACCGAGCTTTAATTTGATATCCCTGTAAGCAACAATGGGTATAAGGGAAACACTTACTGAGAAATAACGGTTGATGACGTGTACCCAGAAGAAAAACATCTACTGATCTACCTTATCTTAATGGGAACAAAGCAGGAGAGTAGCAATTCTCAATCAGTGTGATTCATTCATATTAGCTGAGACATTATCTTAACAATGCCTTGTTTCAACATGTATAAAGAATGACAAAGCTGAAAAGCACCATTCCTAAAACAATGGGACTGATTCATTTTAATAGAGACATTATCTTAACAATACCTTGGTTAAACATGTAGAAAGAACTACAAAGCAGGATACTACCATTTGTAAAACACTGTAACTAATATATAATAACAGAGACATTATCTGAACAATACATTTCTTAAACATGTAATCCGGTCGATCCCTAACAGAAATGATACTCCCGCCGATCCCTAACAAGTGTTGCAGTTTTCAACTAAGATTAAGTAGTTAATTCTGAGGAAAGTCGGTACTGACCTTTCAATACCAAGATTTGAAACAACTCGTGAGGAAGATCTAAAAGAGATTCTCAACACATATATGGAAATCCGGTCTCATTTTGTGCAGTTCCACCAAAATTAAGCGAAGCAAAATGTCGCAATAGCAACAAGTTGAATAGATATCCCTGTTTTAACAGAGGCAAAAAGGAATCAATTACTGGCCAATAAAGGAGGATGAAACATGCGACCACAAAAATGGTAATCCCGCCAATCCCTAACAAGTTTTGCAGTTTTGAACTAAATTCAGTAGTTAATTCTGAGAGTGGCATTGCTTAATTTTACCAGTGGCATTAGATTAACAAAAAGCATAACCAGTTCGAGGGGAGAGTGGGCGCAACAACAACATGTGCTTTCATCTACTTATAAAGGGTGATGCAGAGTTTTATTGTAACAAAGAAACAAGCATCGTGTCTGGGTTGGAACAATTTTTGCCCACTTAATGGTAAAAGACAACAGTTCAATAGCTTCAATTCAACACTTATCGAAAACAGTACCAATGCAAGTAGCTCAACATCTCAAAGCACACTGCAGCATCATGTGGATGAAAGTCGGTACTGACCTTTCTTGACCAAGATTTGAAACAACCTGCGAGGAGGACTTGAAAGAAGTCCCAAGACATATATGAAAATACATGATCTCCTTTTGTGCAGTTCCACCAAAATTAAGCAAAGTCGCCGGTGTGACATTCAAGTTGAACTGTACAAAACACTCTTAAAACATAAGTGTTTCGCGTAGCAAAGAAAAATGTCGTAATAGCAACAAGTTGAATAGATATCCCTGTTTTAACAGAGGCAAAAAAGGAATCAATTACTTGCCAATAAAGGAGGATGAAACATCCGGCCAAAAAAATGGTAATCCCGCCAATCCCTAACAAGTGTTGCGGTTTTGAACTAAGATTCAGTAGTTAATTCTGAGAGTGGCATTGCTTAATTTTACCAGTGGCATTAGATTAACAAAAAGCATAAACAGTTCGAGGGGAGAGTGGGTGCAACAACAACATGTGCATCCATCTACTTATAAAGGTGGTGATGCAGAGTTTGTTGTAACAAAGCAACAAGCATCATGTCTGGGTTGGTCCCATTTTTATTCACTACTTAATGGGAAAAGATAGCAATACAATAGCTTCAATTCAACATTTATTTAAAATAGTACCAATACAAGTAGCACAGCATCTCAAAGCACACTGCACAATCATGTGGATGAAGGCCTGTACTGACCTTTCATGAGACAACCAACATAAAATACGAATGTACCAATACGAATAGGAAATCCAATCTCGTTCTGTGTAGTTGCACTAAAATCAAGCAAAGTTGCCGGTGTGACATTTAAGTTTGCTATAGCAACAAGTTGAATAGATATCCCTATTTTAACAGAGGCAAAAAAGGAAACAATTACTGGCCAATAAAGGAGGATGAAACATGCGTCCACAAAAAGAAGCATCTACCTTATCTTGATGGAAAAAAAGTATAGGACAATAGCATTTCTAAAACGGTTGCATTGATTCGTATTAACAGAGAAATTCTCTTAAAACAGTTCAGTAGTTAATTCTAAGAGTGGCATGCTTAATTTTACCAGCGGGATTAGATTAAGAAAAAGCATAAACAGTTCCAGGGGAGAGTGGACGCAACAACACCATGTGCGTCCATCTACTTATAAAGGGGGTGATGCAGAGTTTGTTGTAACAAAGCAACAAGCATCATGTCTGGGTTGGTACCATTTTTGTTCACTACTTAATGGGGAAAGAGAGGAATACAATAGCTTCAATTCAACATTTATTTAAAATAGTACCAATACAAGTACCACAACGTGTCAAAACACACTGCACGATCATGTGGATGAAGGCAAGTACCAACCTTTCATGACACACACAAGATCACCTACGAATCTGCCAACACGAATAGGAAATCCAATCTCGTTTTGTGCAGTTGCACTGAAATCAAGCAAAGTTGCTGGTGTGACGTTTAAGTTTGCTATAGCAACAAGTTGACTAGATATCCCTGTTTTAACAGAGGCAAAAAAGGAAACAATTACTGGCCAATAAAGGAGGATGAAACAAACGGCGACAAAAAGAAGCATCTAACTTATCTTGATGGAAAACAAAGTAGGACAGTAGCATTTCTAAAATGGTTGCATTGATTCATATTAACAGAGACATTCTCTTAAAACAACATTCGTTAAGAATGTAATTTACTTTTAACAGTGGCATTGCTTCAATTTTCCAGCAGCATTCTTAGATTAACAACAGCAAAATAGTTGTATGGGACATGGGACATGGGACATGCCAGCACCATGTGCGTCCACACGTACAAATGGGTGATGCAGAGTATGTAGCCAAGCAGCATATCTGCGTTGGTCCCATATTTGTTCTCTTTGAACCATTTTCCTATGTGAGGGCAGCAAATCTAGTCCTGCACAAACTACCCGACCCCCCAGTTTCTTTCCCTTTTCAACAAAGAGATCGGTTCCTTACAGATGTGTGTACTGGGTTACCCCCTTTTTCCCTTTTCGACCAACAAAGCGGCTAGATAGCCAGTCTATACTACTTTCCCTCCCTCCTTTCCTCATTGAACCACGCCCTAGATTCATGCTCCACCCCACCGCACCCTTCTTTCCTCTTTGAACCAAGACCTGGATTCGACTACAGAATCGAAAAAGATCTGCATGAAGCAAGAGCAATGACGGTTTCAAAGAAACTTATACCTTAGGGTCGTCGGGATGTGGCAAGGCGTGCGGCGGGAGGCCGAACCTGCCCACACTACATACGATAGCGAGGAAGAAGGGGTCGGTGGCCCTCTCGCATAGGCGCTGGGTGAAAGAGAACAGCGCAGCCGGCAGTGGATTGCCTCCCTCGCCGAAGGCGATAGAGTGAACACTGCACCTCCTCCCCTTCCCGGTGCGACGGGATCCAGACGCCTCCTTCACCAGCTGTGAGGGGGGAGAGAGAGACAGAGGCCAACGCAGTCTTGTTTAGATCTGGTGAAGAGGGTGAGAGACTGTGAATATAGCAAACCCTAGCAAAGGAACAATGAGCCTCCAGGGTGTATATATATGGGTTCCATATATATGTAGTGCGGCGAGAGTGTGGAGAGTGCAAACCCTAGCGAGTAAGCACTGAGGCTCCATCTTATATAGTGTACTACATATATACTTCATTACGGACTGAGCTCAAGTGCCTTAACTGCACCTACCTTTGGATGTATGACAGGTGGGCTGTAAGTGCATCTAGTGCCCCTTAGTGATTTTGGTGTATTGAAGACTTATAGGTTAAGGGACTAATGTGTTTATGAGTGTACACAGGTCTATAAGTCTATGAGGAGTTTGATATTTACAGAAAAAGTCGACCCCTAAAAATGAATATCTTTGACTGAAGATTTTGGATTTCTGAAGACTTTTTGAAGACTTTGAAAGTGAAGAAATTGGTGTGACCTTGAAGACTTGGTATTCATTCGAGGAACATGAAGCGTGAAGACTTTTGTTTTCGTAGTTTCATTTTCTCTTTCTTGAGTCATAGGAAACACCGTACTGTTAAAGGGGGTCGAGGAAATACTAAGGAAAAATTTCCAAGTGATGCTCAACTCAAAATCCTATACCTACCAATCCCTTCGAGTGAAGCCATTGGAAATCTCATACAGTTCAGTGAATTTCTTCAGTGACAGAGACGAAGTTCTTCTGGCCACTGAGGAATTTGTTCTGACTGAGGAGTTAGGAATTCGCCAGTGCGGATTGCCTACACAGTGAGGAACATCATAGCCCTGAGGTATTTGATACTCAAAATTCCGACCGTTGCTGTGCTACGCGCCAGCTGTCCCAAAATATCTACCCACCTAACGGTCATATCATTGAAGGGCATTTACGTCTTATCATGTCGGGCTGCTCCCTAGGCTATAAATAGCCGCCCCCTACAAAGCTGGTTGGCTTCTCCGAGAGAAACTGACACTTGTCATTTGAGAGCATCCCATCCTCCGAGGACTTTGAGCGAAAATCATCAAGTGAGGAAAACCCAAACCCAAACACCTACAAACCCAAAGTGATTGAGCATCACTGAAGAGATTGATATTGTGTAGATCCGACGCTTGTTACCTTTGAAGACTGTGCTTCTTCCAGACGGTTAGGCGTCATGGTCTGAGCATCCAAGCGGAAATTGTGGATCGCTGAGTGACCAAGTTTGTGAAGGTTTGGAAGTCACCTGAAGACTTACCACAAGTGATTGGCCGAGGTCTGTGTGACCTTAGCTCAAGGAGAATACGGTGAGGACTGTGTGTCCTCATGTTTAAATACCTAGCCGCTCCAACCAGATGTACAACTTACACAGCAGTTGGAACTGGTGTACCAAATCATTGTCTTCACCAAGCTTACTGGTTATATTTCCTCAACTCTTCCATTTCCTCATTTCCGTGTTGTGTGCCTGTTCATATCTGTTGGAAGACTTTGACTGAAGACTTCCTCAATTTCCCCAGTTCAATTTCTTCAGTATGTTTGTCTTCATCCTGTGTTATCCTGTGTTTACGCTTTCTGTACTCTGTGCCTGTCTTCATTTCATCATGATGTCCATGCTTGTGTTCTGTTATGTTTACATCTGAGTACTTATTCCGCTGCAAGTAGTTCTTCGCTTAGGCATTTTCTCACTCGCAAATTCCTCAGTGAAGAATTCATAAAAATTGCCTATTCACACCCTCTAGTCGATATAACGCACTTTCAATTGGTATCAGAGCAAGGTACTACCTTGTTCTATGTGATTTTGGTTTAACCGCCTGGAGTTTTAGTTATGTCAACCGCAGGTATGATCAAGGTCTCTGCTGGTTGTCCTACCTTCGATGGGACAGACTACCCCTACTAGAAGAATAAGATGCGAATGCATCTTGAGGCAATTGATAACGATCTCTGGTATGTTGTGGAAAATGGTGTTCCCTCAGTCACACATTCTCTGAATGCTGCTGATGTGAAGAAATTCAAGCAACTCGATTCTCAAGCGAAGAACATCATATGTGGCCATCTGAGCAAAGGGCAGTATGGAAGAGTGAGTGCTTTCAAAACTGCTAAGGTTATCTGGGATAGGCTGTCCAAAGTCAATGAAGGAGTCTCAACTCAGCGTGACTCTCGAGATGACGTTCTTCGCAATCTCTTCAACCGCTTCAGAAGACTCGACAATGAAAACGTTCAACAAACCTTTTATCGCCTCACTGATATCTCAAATGAGCTTCAAGCACTCGGTGCCACTGACATCACCGACCATGAGGTGGTGAAGAAATTTGTGAGATCGCTTGATTCCCCATTTGATACTCTGGCACTGATGATACAAGAACATGGAGATTACAAGTCACTTGATCCCGCTGATATCCTCGAGAGGCTAAATACTCATGAGTTCCAGCTTGCTGAGAAGAGAGATCTATGGTTCGAGCTATGGCAGATCACGTGCCCTGAAGGCCAAGGCAGTCTCTGAATCTGAAGATGAAGATTCCGGTAGCAGCCTTGGTGATCCTGAAGAACTGAGCCAGGAGCTAGCACTGCTTGTGAAGAAATTTCAGAAGTTCTCAAGACATGGCCGCGTTGGAAAATCCTCAAGGAGTAATGATTCCTCATCTAGTGACTATAAGAAGAGGCTATGCCACAAATGCAAGAAACCTGGTCACTACATTCAAGATTGTCCTCAGTGGGAAAAGGAATCAAAGAAGAAGAAATACAAGGATTATAGTTCTGATGATGCGAAGAAAAAGAAGAAATCTTCAAAGTCCTCATCATCAAAATCCTCAAAGTCTTCATCTCAGAAGAAGAGCAGCTCCAAGAAGGCTCGGGCATTCATTGGCAAGGAAATGGACTCTGAGGCTGAATCTGAGGAACATGAGGAAGAGGAGGCATCTGAGGAGTCTGAGTCTGGTCTGGCAAGCCTAGCTCTCGCTACTGCATTCGTCAGCAAGTCTATCTTCAACTCTGAAGAAAATGGCTTCACCAACAAGGCTGATGAAGGCAATGATGACTATGCTCCCACCTATTGATTCATGGCAAAGGGTGCCAAGGTACTCAAATACCCCTCCTCTGAATCAAGTGAGGATGAATCTGATGAAAACCTCAAGCCTAGCTACTCTAAACTTGCTAAGATTGCTGTGAAAAACAAAAGGCTTTTGAAAAGGTTCAAAACATGCTAGACAAAAGTGATGATATGTTGGGTGAAGAAATGGATCGCACTAAAACCTTGACTGAAAATCGTCAGAGACTTCAGTCTAGGTTTGACAACCTTCAAGGTCATCATAACACTCTCTTATCTGATCATGAGAAGCTTTCTTATGAATTTCTTCAAAGAAAGCAAGATCTTGAAAAGCTAAGAGTGAGTTATGAAGATCTTCAGAAGGAGCGCGATTCATTACTTGCTCAACAAACCAGCGCTCCTCAGGAAGAATTTGTTCCTCCATGTTTGAAGTGCATTGAACGTGAATCTGCTAATTCTTCACCTGAATGTTCAAATGCTTCTAATGCTACAAATTACTCACTTGTCTCTGCTATCACTAATTCCTCATCTGAGGATGCTGTTAGTAACACTGACGATGCAGGGCTAAAGGAATTGTACATGACAGGCATGTACAAAATCCTCAAAGGGCATCAGACTCTTTGTGATGTGCTTAAAAAGCAGATCCTCAACAGGAACCCTAGGAAAGAGGGTATTGCCTTTGAGAGGAAAATCAATGCTGATGGAACATATTGGAAGCCTGAGCAGTACCCCAAAACTTCATGGGTTGCTGCAAAGGGACCTCCAGTAGATCCATCTAATCTATCTAGCTTTACATGTGATTCTCCTCATTCTTCTGATGAGTCATTTGACTCCAACTATAAACTGTTCAAAAATCAAAATGGTGAAGTATTTGCAAGATATGTTGGCACTAACTGCAGGAACGGTTCTCCTACGAAGAAAATCTGGGTTCCCAAAAGGTGCCTTGAAAATCTTCAGGTGAATGTCATCATGACACCACCTGTGAAGATTAGGAACCTCAGATCAAATTCTTCATATGGATCCAAGTCCTCATACGGACCAAATTCCTCACATGGATCAAATTCCTCAAGAGGATCAAAGTCCTCATATGAACATCATCATGCTAACACCTCTGTTTCGCAGGGAAGAACTAAGGGCTATGAATATGAGCATTATTCTTCTAATCATTATGTTCATAAGACCTCGAAGAACTTCTCTGCTTATTCATTTGCTTACCCTAACTCTTCTTATAAGAAACGAAGTGGGCTGGCTTCTATGCCACCTTTCTCGTATGGAGCTCGTAGAGTGATGAACTTTTTGCCACCCCTTCAAATGTGGGTGGTGAAGAAAAAGAACTAATTTCTTCTGCAGGGTCAGGTCTCCAGACGTGCTTAAACGTCTGAAGAAGTTGCTGGAGACCTGAAAATGCCTGAAAGGACGCAGGCTAATCATGAAGAAATGAATCCTCATTTCTCACGTACTAATACTGCTTTATCTGTTTTGGTGCTTGATGAAATTGATCTGATGAAATTGATGTCATATTCTTCACTGATGAAGTATATGAGTTCGTAAGCTGCACTAATTCATCTGCAGGATGATCAACCCAAAGCCAATGAGTGGGTCCTCAATAGTGGATGTACAAATCACATGACTGGTGACAAGAATCTATTGATGGATGTCCCCTTATCTTCATCGCATCTAAAGCATATCATCTTCGCTGACAAAGGCAAAAGCAAGGTATTGGGTCTAGGTAAGGTTGCGATCACAAAGGATCGACACATGGACAAAGTCATGCTTGTCGAGTCCTTAGGATACAACCTCATGTCTGTCTCAATGCTTTGTGATCTTGATATGGTTGTTGTCTTTGGCAAGTATCGTTGTGTTGTGATCATGGAAGCTGACAATTCCAAAGTCTTCGAAGGCTTTAGGAGAGGAGAGTTGTATATTGTTGATTTCTCTATAGGACCTCAACCAGCCGTGTGTCTACTTGCAAAAGCTTCAGAAGGCTGGCTATGGCATCGACGACTTGGTCATGCAGGCATGAGGAATCTGCACACTCTCGCGAAGAAGAAGCATGGCATTGGCATTGAGAATGTCAAATTCCTCAAGGATCACTTGCATGGAGCCTGCGAAGCTGGAAAGATGACCAAGACCAAACATCCAGCGAAGACAACCATGACTACCACTCGACCATTTGAATTGCTTCACATGGATCTCTTTGGTCCTAATCACTATTCTGCAGTCACCAATGATGCATCTCTATATGGCTTTGTTATTGTTGATGATTACTCTCATTACACATGGGTGCATATTGTCATTTACAAACATGAGGTGCAGGAAGTCTTCAAATGATATTTCTCGAGGGCTTCAACCAACTTTGGTGTGAAGATCAAGCACATCAGAAGTGACAATGGAACTGAGTTCAAGAATTCTGGTCTTGATGACTATCTTGATGAACTTGGTATTACTCATGAGTTATCTGCTCCTTATACTCCTCAGCAGAATGGCGTCGTGGAGCGCAAGAACATGACTCTTGTTGAAATGGCTAGCACTATGCTTGATGAATACAAGACGCCTCGTCGCTTCTGGATTGAGGCAATTGATACTGCATGCCACATTATCAACAGGGTATATCTTCACAAATTCTTGAAGAAGATTGCTTATGAACTCCTCACTGACAAGAAACCCAATGTGAGTTATTTCAAAGTCTTCGGTGCTAAATGTTGGATTATAGATCCCCATCACAACTCAAAATTTGCACCGAAAGCACATGAGGGTTTTATGCTTGGTTACGGAAAGGACTCACACACCTACAGAATCTTCAACAACGTTCTTCACAAAGTTGTTGAAACTGTAGATGTGCAGTTCGATGAAACTAATGGCTCGCAAAGAGAGCACCTACCTTCTGTGTTAGATGAACAGTCACCTCAGGAAACTATCAAGTTCAAGGCTACTGAGGATGTCATTCCTACTGAAGAATCTGTTGAAGAAATCATTCCAGAACGTAAAGAACGTCATGCTGATGCACCTGAAGAAAATGGTGCTGAAGAAAATGCTAATCAAATTCCTCGACGACAACCGGCTCATCCCCGCGTTGCAAACGAAGTGCAGTTTGAGAAAATCATCAGCGACATCAACATTCCAGGTCCTCTCACACGCTCAAAAGCTTCACATTTGTCTAACTTTTGTGGGAACTTTGCTTTCGTCTCTATCACAGATCCCACTAAGGTAGATGAAGCATTTTTGGAGCCTGAGTGGATTCAAGCCATGCAAGAAGAATTACATCAGTTCGAGCTCAACAACATCTGGGAACTGGTCAAACGTCCAGATCCTCGCAAGCACAATATCATTGGCACGAAGTGGATCTACCGCAACAAGCAAGATGAAAATGGCCTTGTGGTGAGGAATAAGGCACGGCTTGTAGCTCAAGGCTACACATATATTTTGAAGATCCAAAGCATCCCGACAAAGTCTTCAGACTCAATAAGGCCCTCTATGGACTCAAGCAGGCCCCTCAGGCGTGGTATGATACTTTGAAGGAATTCCTCATGAAGAAAGGCTTCAAACCCAGTTCACTTGACCCTACTCTTTTCACTAAATCTTATGATGGTGAATTGTTTGTGTGCCAAATATATGTTGATGATATTATCTTTGGCTGTACTGACCAACGTTACTCTGACGAATTTGGTTATATGATGAGGGAGGAATATGAGATGTCTATGATGGGAGAATTGAAATTCTTCTTAGGTCTTCAAATTCGTCAACAACACAACGGCATATTCATATCTCAGGAGCAATACCTCAAGGACGTATTGAGAAAATTCGGCATGCAAGATTGCAAAGGGGTCAAAATTCCTATGCCTACAAATGGCCATCTATGCACTGATGAAAATGGTATTGACTTCGATCAAAAGGTATACCGCTCCATGATTGGTTCTTTATTGTAGTTATGTGCATCTAGGCCGGATATTATGCTTAGTGTTTGCATGTGTGCCCGATTTCAAGCTACACCGAAGGAATCACACCATAAGGCTGTGAAACATATTCTTCGATATCTAGCTCACACACCAACACTTGGATTATGGTACCCCAAGGGCTCGACTTTTGATCTCATTGGATATTCAGACTCTGACTATGCTGGTGATCGTGTGGACCAAAAGTCAACATCTGGCACATGCCATTTCCTCGGACGATCTTTGGTCTGTTGGACCTCGAAGAAACAGAACTCCGTGTCACTGTCTACTGCTGAAGTTGAGTATATTGATGCTGGTTCTTGCTGTGCTCAATTGCTGTGGATGAAGCAAACTCTCAAGGACTACGGCGTCAACATGAAGAATGTGCCTCTCTACTGTGACAATGAGAGTGCAATCAAGATTGCTCATAAACCAGTTTAGCACTCGAAGACAAAGCACATTCAGATTCGTCATCATTTTCTTCGTGATCATGTGTAGAAGGGCGACCTTTCTATAGAGCATGTAAGGACTGAAGACCAGCTAGCCGATATCCTCACTAAGCCCTTGGATGAGAAGAGATTTAGCAAGTTGAGGTGTGAGATAAATATCCTAGAATCTTCGAATGTTCTTTGAAAAGGACACTCATCCTAACACTTATGCAAATTTGATGACTTAGATGTGGAACACATGAAGAAACGTTTTTCTTCAATCAATGAAGACTAAGAATCTAAGTGTGAAGAAATTAACAAAGAATTTGATTCTCAGAACCCTACGACAATTGTACGCGGTGTCTGAAATCATCATTCTTATACGGTGGGTCACACCACCACCAAAAGTTGAAATCTTCAATTTGAGTTTTTCCTCATATTTTGAAATTCCTCAGTTGTTCAATTTGTTCAACTTTGCAATGTCTTCGCCATTTCCATCGTTTTTGAAAATACATCCTACCACCTAGTGGTAGTTACCCCACATGTCTCATATACTATCATGTGGTACTATATATATATAGTACTTTATCAGTCTAAATATGTTCATATACTATATCTAAGATATTTCAACGCAAGTTAAATGAAAAAATTGCATATGAGCCCATAGTTTTTGTTATATTTATGAAATACGTACATATTTATACGTAAAAAAGAGCATGCTTAAAATATGGTGCAAACTACCTAAAAAGTAGTACATATACTACCTAAACATCGTTATATACTACATACTACACGTACATACTCTCGGTTTTGACATATATTACATACAACATACCAAACGCAAGTGGTGGTAACTACCACTGGTGGTAGATAAAATTTGTCCTATATATATATATAATATATTTACATATGAGTTTATGTCCTCTACAGCATTCACTTATTGCTAATTCTTCATGTTGTCTTTTCTACTAAGTGAATGTGATCGGACCCTTCCCCCTCTATGCTAAACTCAACCCAGTCTATTCACAAATTCTTCATGTGCGTTCTATTTGAAACTCGTTCAAAATCTTCATTGTGTCCTTGTCAGCTGAAGAATTTGCGAACGGAACTTTAAAACCTATCTTATCCAAATTTTCGGCTGTTGCCGCTCAAACCATTCCACATTCCACGATAATACTTATATATTCACCCACGATCGCCACCTCTCAGTACGTGGGTGACACATGTCAAGCGAATGAGAAGGGTCAGGGGCACATTCGTCCAATTTCTTCGGGCGAACAGTTTTTCACTTCGGCTATAAATACCCCTCCCCTTCCTCACTTCGTTTTTACTCCGCTCGACCTCACTCCCGCTCGAGCTTCTCAAACCCTAGCACCGCCGCTACTTCCATCGTCGCCTGTGAGTAACAGCTTCACTGCCTCAACCTCGTCGCCGTCGTACTCATGCCGGCTGCGGATGTCTTCACTCCGCCGGTGCCGTAGCTGTCTTCCTCAGCCAAGTTAGGGCGTGGAAGATCTGAACTGACGAGGTTCACATCTACACTTCCCAGTTCGTCGTGTTCTTCATCAAGGGTAATTAAAAGTTACTTTTACTGCCCTCTTTGATTCAAATGTTGTCTACAAAATCTTCAAAGGTGTTTATTTTTTTAATCTTCTCACTCTGAACACCTCTCATAACTTCTGTTCTTGATCTATTTCCCTAAGCAACGTTTTTCTTCAAGATTCCTCAATTGTGTGGATTTTTAATCTGCACAACTCTGGAACCTAAGACAAAGAACGCTTAGTGAAATCCTTCAAGACTCATCTGGTCAAATTCCTCAAACTTGTTCGTTTTGCAAAACCTTCTGAGAACGCATATGACCTCTCCATATTCCTCGCAACTATACTCTGTTCACAGGTACTCATGTCCACTGCTGAATCACTAGGTTCTCATCAACTTAACTCATTTGCAGCGTTCCTCAAAGAAAAGTTGCACACCTCTTCAGAAAATTCTGTTGTTCATATTCCTCAGCTGAAGAAAACGGCTGACGGTAAAAAGCCACAGAAGGGAGGAAAAAGGCCTGAGATCAATACTGTTTTTGAGATCCCTGATGACATATACATGGACTATTGCACTCCTGATGAGGCCAAGTTTGGCAAGGAGGAAAAAAATTAGCGCAAGGTGCGCATACAAAGGATAGACAGGAGATGGGCACGGGAATGGAGGGAGTACAGATATGTTACTCCCAAGTATATGAAGAAATTCGCTCTAAATCCTCCATGCCCAAGACCTCCATTGGCACCTGGCCAAGAAGCTGATCCCACCAGCCTCAAGCGTGGTGAGGACTATCCTGGTGAATGGGCCAAGCGCCAGGCCAAGCTAGCCAAAATAGCTAAGGAAGCAGTGAGGAAATATAATGAAGACTCTGCTGCTGCTGCTACCACTGCTGAGGCTTCTGCAAGCAAGCGAAAGAAGGCCATGGCAAAGAAGCCTGCTCATAAGCCAAGTGCTTCACCCCAAATGCCCTCACGGCCAAGTTCCTCAGTAATGCCCTCACGGCCAGATGCTTCAAAGCCCTCACGGCCAACTCCTCAAGCTGCTCCAGCTCCTCCAAAGTCCTCACCTCCTCCACCAAAGTCCTCAGCTCCTCCGATAAAATCCTCAGCACCTGTGCATCCTGCCACATGCCAAAGGACAAAAGGCATCTCTATTGCCTCAGGAGCTTCTGCTAGTTCTTCAGCTCCACCAAATTCTTCAACTGGCCCCTCTCTGCTAAAGAAAAAGGCCACTGCTGGACGAGGCTCTCGACCAAGTCCTCACAAGAAGCAGGTTGCCTTTCAAGTGCCGTCTGATGAAGACGAAGCTGATGATGAAGAACTTGCTGAAATCATCACAGACAGGCAGCTCAAGGCCGCTAGAGCCAAAGGCACAAATGTGCCTCTACTTTTGGATCCAAAATTGATCCTTGATTACATTGACCTCTGGCACAAGGACCCCAACACTCCTATGCTTGATTTCAAGCTGACTCCTGGCCAAAGTCATATGCTGACTGCCTTCATTCAAGAAGAAAAATGGAAATTTGAAAAGGCCAGGCAATTGAAGAAAGCGTAGTACAGGAAGGATCGTTTTCTGAAGAAAAACGTTGTCTCTATGACAACTGAAGAACTTATCACTATTCAATCTGAGATCAAGAAACTCAGTGATGAATTTGACGTATACCGCGCTGACTGGCTTGGAGCCAAAGTCAGGTTTGTGAATTTAACTGAGAAGTTCACTACAAATGTTGCAGCTACATCGCAACAAGAAAATCCTCAGGCTGAGGCTTCTGCTCAGCCGACTGAAGAACATGCCAGCACCACTGATGACATTCAGGCTACTGAAGAAACTGCTAGTGTTAGGGCTGATGACTGCATTCCATCCGCTGAAGAAATTGCCAGGGCAACCACTAGTGTTGTGCCTGAAGAAACTGTCAGGCCAGCTGATGCTTCTGCCGCTGAGCCTGAAGTAAATGAACCAAATTCCTCTGCTCCTCCTGCACCTACCCCAACTCTGATTCTTCCGTCTGCATCAGATGTGAAGAAGACCAAGGCTGCAGAGCGTGCAACTGTGAAGAAGAGGAAAGCATCAAATTCATCAGATTCTTCAACTCCGAAGAAGATGAAGCCATTGACCAGCTCTTTTTTACAATCCAATTGATGCTATTCCGGTCTCATCCATGCCATCAAAGGACCTTGTTCCTTTTGATGAAGAATATGTGATCCCAAGTGGATCAGATGAAGATATTCCTTCTGCTACTTCGTCAGAGCAGTTGGATGAAGAAATTGAAGTGGATGCAATCCCTTCAAACCTAATAGTCTCATCGCCCATGCCTCAGTTCACTGCTGAAGAGGCTGGCGTTGAAGAAAAGAGTGAAGAAGAAGATGTGGACATTGGATGTACAACACCAGTGCTGAATGATGACTTTTGGGAAAGTCAGCACCCAAACTCTCCTCTGTTGACACCTCTGCAACAAATTCCTCAGTCCCCAGTGACTACAGTTCATATGGGATCTGAAGAACCTCATGCCACACCGTCTGTCCATGAAGAGATTCCAGCCACTAGTGCTGAAGCAAATGTTAATGAAGAATTAAAGACCCAGGCTGCCACTGAAGAAGATGCTGAAATTACTCAGCATGTGGAACCTGAGATTGCGATTCCTGAGGTGGTGATGCAATTGACTGATACTCCTTAGCCCAAGCAAAAGGATCCCTTCTCGAAGAAACAGAAATTCAAGGCTGATGACTTCTTCGGCGAGCATGTTTTCTTCACTGACTATAATCCTTATGACTCTGCTCGTCTTAGAAGGAAGCGCTTCTGGACTGCCAGCCAGGCAAATTTTTATTTTTCACTGCTCTTCAACAAGGACAAAGTCTTTGACCACGAGCATATTCCTCACGTGGATATGTAATCACTGCCTTGCTTTACCCCGGTCCTTAGTGTGCTTCACGATGCAGGACTGCTCAACTTTTGCTCTGACATTGTTGATTGGAATGAAGAGCTTATTCTTTAGTTCTACGCAACGCTGCATGTCACCGGAGATGCTGATGATATCAACACTTGGGCGTTGGACTGGATGACCGAAAATACTCATTACAAAGCACCGGCCTCTGAATTACTTCATGCCCTGCCAATCAGTCCTCCCCTTGAAGGTGCTCGTTGTCTGTACCAAGAGCCTGAACTCACTGCTCATTACATGCAAGTGCTAATGAAGCCTCTGAAGCCCGGTCAAGTCCCAAGGACAAAATTCCTCGTGAAGGAATTGTTGTATGTGCCAAGAACAGTCTATCGCATTCTGACGAAGACTTTGAGTCCAATTAAAGGCCACGACTCATCTGATGAGGAAATCGTTGGCATCATGAAGAACCTGCTATTCAACATCATACATGGTATTCCTGTCAATTATCATGATTTCTTCAAGAGGACTTTGGCAAATGTTGCGCTCTCTCTATTTGAGTTGAAGCCTTAGGCACCTTGGATTATGAGATTCCTCAGGATAAGGTCTTCACTCAACTACAAGGCTGATTTTCAGAATCACCTCAGCTACTTGCCCCCAATCAAAGTCCTCAAGCGGACAGATTCCTCAGCTGATGACAAGGGAAAGGCTCAAGCTATTATTGATGAAGGCATTCGTCCATTGGATGGTCAGTTTCGCAAAGCTGCATCCTATTCCACCAATGATGACTCTGCCACTCATTACTCTGCTGCCAATGCATCCAAGCCAAATCCTCAAGCCACAGCTCCCAGGGTGATGACTGACCGTGAGCTTCTTCTTAGTCTTCACCAGAAGGTGGATTGAAATCACAAATGGGTTAAGCGTCAGTTTGGTTCTATTCTTCACAACATGACTGCTACACATAATGAAGTGAAGAAAAACCACCACTACCTCCATGAGATCTTCGGTAGCACCTGGGCTGTCGTATCACATCTGTATGGTGAAGAAGACCTGAAGTAAATGGGTCTCAAGGAGGAAATTTGACTGGTCTGCACCTCCACCGAAGAAATTCAAGAAGTCAAGGTTCCTTCCTTGGTGGCCAGCTCGTATTCTTCATCACGCGACACCGACGAGTATGAAGACTTGAACAACACTGCGGCAGGACCTACAACAACACACGACCCCAACAACGCTAGCGCTCCTTCTTCAACCTGGTACTCTTCAGGGGCGTTAGTCCTCATTTACGATCCTTTTGGTCATTCGATGACGAAGGGGGAGAAATTTGAGTTAGTCTTCAAGCGGGTCTATCTTATGGGCATTTTTCTTGCTAAGTTACAACTCTCGTTCTTCTGAGACTTTATTTGATCGAGTTGTAAACTTAAACTCTATGGTGGTCTGATACTTTTGCTGAGTTTTTCTGCATGCTTATTCCTTGTTAATGTTAATGCACGCATGCTGAATTACATCAGTCACCATATTTCATCATGCATTTCAAATTCTTCATATTATATGTCAAATGCGTGTATTATTTACAAGATATAGGGGGAGATCTCCATGATTCTACTCTTCAAGTGTGCATTGCTTCAAAAGAAAATACCTCACTATGCACATCTTCAGGGGGAGTTCTTCTATATCTTGCTATCAAATTCCTCAATATCAGTGTTTACACTTCATATATTTATCCCCGTTGAAAACTTAACCTATATTGTCATCAATCACCAAAAAGGGGGAGATTGTAAGTGCATCTAGTGCCCCTTAGTGAGTTTGGTGTATTGAAGACTTATAGGTTAAGGGACTAATGTGTTTATGAGTGTAAACAGGTCTATAAGTCTATGAGGAGTTTGATATTTACAGAAAAAGTCGACCCCTAAAAATGAATATCTTCGACTGAAGATTTTGGATTTCTGAAGACTTTGAAAGTGAAGAAATAGGTGTGACCTTGAAGACTTGGTATTCATTCGAGGAACATGAAGCGTGAAGACTTTTGTTTTTGTAGTTTCATTTTCTCTTTCTTGAGTCATAGGAAACACCGTACTGTTAAAGGGGGTCGAGGAAATACTAAGGAAAAATTTCCAAGTGATGCTCGACTCAAAATCCTACACCTACCAATCCCTTCGAGTGAAGCCGTTGGAAATCTCATACAGTTTAGTCAATTTCTTCAGTGACAGAGACGAAGTTCTTCTGGCCGCTGAGAATTTGTTCTGACTGAGGAGTTAGGAATTCGCCAGTGCGGATTGCCTACACAGTGAGGAACATGATAGCCCTGAGGTATTTGATACTCAAAATTCCGACCATTGCTGTGCTATGTGCCAGCTGTCCCAAAATATCTACCCACCTAACGGTCATATCATTGAAGGGCATTTATGTCTTATCATGTCGGGCTGCTCCCTAGGAAGTCACCTGTGTGACCTTAGCTCAAGGAGTGACCGAGTTTGTGAAGGTTTGGATGTCACCTGAAGAAATACCACGAGTGATTGGGCGAGGTCTGTGTGACCTTAGCTCAAGGAGAATACGGTGAGGACTGTGTGTCCTTAGGTTTAAATACCTAGCCGCTCCAACCAGATGTACAACTAACACAGCAGTTGGAATTGGTCTACCAAATCATTGTCTTCACCAAGCTTACTGTTCTATTTCCTCAACTCTTTCATTTCCTCATTTCCATGGTGTGTGCCTGTTCATATCTGTTTGAGGACTTTGACTGAAGACTTTCTCAATTTCCTCAGTTCAATTTCTTCAGTCTGTTTGTCTTCATCCTGTGTTATCCTGTGTTTACGCTTTCTGTACTTTGTGCCTGTCTTCATTTCAACATGATGTCCATGCTTGTGTTCTGTTATGTTTACATCTGAGTACTTATTCCGCTGCAAGTAGTTCTTCGCTTAGGAATTTTCTCACTCCAAAATTCCTCAGTGAAGAATTCATAAAAATCACCTATTCACCCCCCTCTAGTCGATATAACGCACTTTCATGGGCCAGCCACATTTTGGGCCCACCTGTCACACACCCAAAGGCAGGTGCACTAAGTCAATGAAGCTGCGTCCATATAGTACTCGCGTATACTACTAATATATAGTGGAGTGGTTTTCTTATTCTCCATAACAATCTTTTTAAATTGTGTAAGTACAAAACGAAACTCTTTATTTAACGTACCAGTGAACAAAACTACTAGTACTTCCGATGAACTAACGATCCACGCGTCCTGGTCGCACTTCCTGTCCTTCACGTGCGGTACACTACCCTCCCTTAAGTGAATAACCACACATGCGCCAAATTATCGGAAATGTGTGAGAGTGTGTACAAATAAAGAATTTTAATTTCAATTATCGGAAAGGTTTGAGAGTATGTACAGTTTGCCCTCTCTCAATAATTATGGTTTGTTGTGTTCGGCCTAAACTTGGTCAAACTTTACAAAGTTTGACTTCAGTCAAATCTAATATGCAGAGTAAATAAAAATGGAGGGCTACTACGACCATCAGGGTTTTTAGTCCACACCATTTTTTAATCAAAGTTAATAGGTGGACAAATAAAATTATAGGGGAGCTGAAGACAAAGTTGTGAGAAGGCTTAGAAATCAATACAAAACTTATGCTCTTAGTACCAACGTCGATCCTGCTTCGAGGAAACATTTGGTTCATAGCCAATTGTGTGATAAAATTGCACGAACGTGAAAGACGACTGCGTCTCTAACGCAACCAAGCAAAGAGCACTGATGGAAGACAACTTGTTTTTCGTCAAAAATCGATCAGCTTCACTAGCCGACGCAACCATGAGGCGCAACCATGAGCATCGATAGGTCATCGTGGTGATGCATCATCCATTTGGCATCAAGTTTTGGTGAGGCACCTATGAAGTTCGATAAATCCTCACTGTGGTTTGTTTCTTCTATTAATCAAGCTCGAGGAAGGAAGAACCACGTGGAAGACGACAGTGAGGCGGAACAACAATGGCCATCCAATTTTGTGCAGTTCCACTAAATTGAGGAAGACATGCCCGGGTATGGAGATACGCATCGCTGTTTGCAAAAATATAAAAAAGGGATATAGTGTTGTTACTTTGTTTTGGCAGTGGTACAAGATTAACAACGACATCTGAATTGTCAACAAGAATTAATGAAAAGTATGCCAACAAACAGAAGCATCATGATTATCTTGATGGGAACTAAACCAGGATACCCGAGAAAAAAATATTTCTTCATTTAACCAGTGATAGTATTAGATTAGCACCAGCAATAGGAGCATATGGACAATGACCACACAACCACCATGTACTTTTTGTCGAAACAACATGTATACCTCCACCGAGGCATAAATCAGGACAACTTTTCGAGTGGAATTTCCTCTATAATAGTAGGTGATGTTGGACTAGCCGACGAACCCTAGCTACTATACATGGGGAGCTGGGGAGTAGTCGCATAGAAGAAAACCCGCATGCAGCGACCTGGGGAGCTGGACCAGTACAAGAAGTTATACCTCAGGTGGGCGAGATATCGATTAGGGGGGCGGGCGGGATCTTCCCACATGACGGCTGCGAACAAGGGCGCAGAGGACCTTCGTCCGCGCCAGCGCCAGCGTCGGCTCTGAGAGGACGGTGCGCATCGGCTTCCTCCATCGCCGACGGCGACAACGTCAGTGCTGCCCCTCCTCACCTCCCGCAACGGACGGGATTCGGTCAGATCTGTGACCATCGGTGAGGAGAGAGATAGAGTGGACACTGTCATCTTGTTTTGATATGGAGAGGGTGAGAGAGCAAGACGTGAGAAACACTATCAAACAAGAGGCTATATATACAATGGAGTAAAAAATTCTCTCCATAGCAGTGGTTTTAAATAGAATACGCGCGTTCCCTGAAAAAAGAAACTAAAACTGACCAAGAAAGAAAACTCGATCAAAACACGCCCCTGCTTCCAGGTCGCGAGAGTCGTCGCGCACACACACATAGACATAGACATGCATATCCGTATTTACGTAAAATTCCATCTCCATCTCCATCTCCATCTCCATCTCCAATCACATTTGTCCAACTGGCACATTATTTACGTTGTTAATTATATACGCAACAATATTAACGTACAACATCTCTTGTTTGCGGGCGTCCGGACCGCTGCCATGCCTGCTCCTGACCAACCCGAACCCTCTTCATCACCCGCGCGTGCTTCCCACCCGAAATGGTCAGTGCCGCATTCATGCCCGGCCAAAGCGGAGGCGACCTGTCACTGGCGCCGGCATTGAAGCGGCGTGCCGACCGAGAGAGCGTCGCCCGCACCGCTTTCCGGTGCACGCGACTGCTCCGTGTTCAAAGGTCGCAATAGCCGGCCACAACATGCATGTAAAAAGTTCTTGGGAGTCCGTGCTACAGCTAGCTGTCCTCCCCCAACTCGTCAGTCTCTTCCGGTAGTGATAGTACTCCATGGCGCGATCCATCGACAAGCAGGCGCGAAAGTTATCGTATACTCCGTTTATGGTGAATGGCATGCCGAGCGACCATGTGGGGTGGAGCCGTGGAGGAGGGTGAGACACGAACGCGATAGACGTGATTTAAACGTTGGTTATGCTCGATGGTGCGATCCAACGAAATGATACGTTTGTTTCTCTCCGTTTCCTTATTTTCTCCGGAAAAACGGAAACTTTCCACTCCATTTTCATTCCTACTCCAAGGTTGCCCCGTTAGAACATTCCATCAAATACAAAGGAAAACTAACACACATCCTGATGAATCTCAATGATTCACAGATCATAACCAATTTTTACTTCACAACTAAAGACAAAAGTTGTGAGAGCGTGTACAAAAGAAAAACTACTGATGGGGTCACTACGACTTAAACCCTAAACCCTAAACAGGATTTAATTTCCTGGCTAGGTAGAACTTGTCGAAGGAAAGATGGCTGGCACCCTCGGATCATATGATGCTTTTTTGCAGTTCCACTAAAATCGAGCTGAGCATCCCTGATGGCAAAGATATTGAAGAAGTGTGATTAGAATAATAGTACTTGGCATTAGTTCATGAGACATAAACTCATCACAAATAGAAGCCGATAGAAGTAGAGAAAGATCGACATGGAGATGGAGCTACGTGGGGAGCTGCGGCAGTGGAGCAAGCCGGCTCCAAAAGGAAGGGCGGTTGGGACGTCGGGCTGTAGTAGAAGGGCGGTTGGGACGCGGCATCAGCCCATACCACGGGGACCCCCGATTGGGACGCATCGACTGTGGGTTTTCTCCCTCGCCGATGTCGACCGCGTCTACGCAGAACATTGTTCCCTTCCCCCAGCGGCGGGATTAGGCCGGATATGTGATCAGCGGTATGGCCACCGTTGTTCTATGCTTGTGAAGAGAGAAACCGAAGCAAGCAGGCTTGTAGCTTAGGCTCCTGCTAGTGTATATATAGTGGTTTTCTTTTTCTCTCCATATCAACCATTTTATATTGCGTACGTGTCATTGAAGAGTGAAATGATGGTTGCTTCTTCCGGCTAACTTACCGTGTGATTTGACCGCTCCTTAGTGGCCCCTACACGTACTCCCCCTACGTGTATGACCGTTCCCGAGTCTCACTTGTACTTATCTCTGTTTTCTTGCATGACACGTAGAGAGGATGCGCACAGATGAATTTTGTTACTACACGTTGTTACGTAGTACTGTACTACTTGTACCTACTCCCTCCTTCCGGTTCACTACTGGTACTCCCTCCGTCCTAGCTTATTGGTCCCCTTTGGATTCAATTCATGGGCTCGTATTCCTCAAGAAATTGTATTTACCAACGTATTAATATCGGGAATGCATGCGTGAACAACGAATGATTAAACCTTGCATGCAACATTTTGACAAAGCATTGACTCATGAACATGTGAATGTGAGGGACTACAACCTCGTGCATGCATGCAACAGTCACACGTACACATGGACGCAAAAACGTGCGTGACGCCCTAATGCATGAATGTCCGAGCACACAACGGAACACACACGGTCACGCTGCAAGTGCTCAACCTACACGTGCATGCACACACATACTCAGCCAGGGTGAGCTAGTGACCGTATAACCACCGGAAAATGTATATATTGAGCGCAATGAGCGTATTATGAAGTCCACTGACCGTATTTTTACAAATATATAGTGACATACAGTGTATTTATCCCGTTTGAAATTAAGCCATATTAACCGGAAAGGAGGCAGTATGGACTAGCATCATTTTGCTGTGTCCCGTCAACTTGCGGAACGAGGAGAAGCTTGCAGGACGGGAGAAGCTTGCGCGCGGTGGCTCGAGGACAAGGAGAAACTTCTGACTAATGCAAGCTCTCCCTCGCTCAGGTGGTGGACGTGCAACAGTTAATTTGGTGTCAGATTGCCAGAAGTATACACTATACTAGTATTATTATTGTTCGATTTCCCAAAGAGGCGAACAGCCAAGCGCAAAGTTTACTATTACTAGTACTACTACTATAGAGGTATGTACTATACTACTAGGAACCAGATGGAGGAGCGTCTGCACTCTTATTATATTTTAAAAATGTGATAAAGCAATCTTCAACACATTTGGTTCTCTTCGAGGGTTCTCGCATGTCATAATGGAAGTTAATTGCATGGAACACTCGCCACAATTCTCGCTCATATCCTGTTACAAATAGGAGCGCTCGGTAATATTTCCTCTTTTTTGTTATTCAACATGTAAACAGGTCAACAAACCTTGCGGCGCATCTTTGTGCGAACCATGCTTGCTGCACTTTGAATGTGACCGAGAGCTGGCTTTATGAAACACCTCGCTTCCTTCTTCTTTTTTTGCGGGGTACCTCGCTTCCTAGTGACCAGTCCCTTGGCTGATCGTCCTAAGTATGCTTATATATGAATAAAGCTCTCTCATTTACCCGCAAAAAAGATTAAGCCATATTAAGTGGAAAGGAGGGAGTATGGACTAGCACTACTTTTTGGTGTGTCCCGTCAACTCGCAGAACGAGGAGAAGCTTGCAGGACAAGGTGAAGCTCGCTTACGCCTTTTGACTAATGCAACCTGCCCTCGCCTAGGCGGTGGACATGCATCCGTTCATTCGGTGTGAGATTGCCAGAGGCATACACTGTAGTACCCAACATGCGGAGTACCATCATTGTTCGACTTCACGAAGAGCCAGGCGCAAGGTTTAGTAGTATGAGTAGTACTACTACTAGAACCGCATGGTGGAGCATGTGTACTCTTATTTTATTTTAATCTCTGATAAAGTACACATTTATTCAGGAGAAGGCCGGAAAACGGCATCCCAATAGTATAGTATTAGAAAACATCGAACATGTAATGATGATGTCGATCAACCATGCTCGAATATATCTTGGCCTCCGTGCGAGCCCGTCTGTGTGTTCTCACTCCTCGTCTCTGTCAAGGAACGGCAGGTTGGCCTTTTTGCCATCAATTGAGATCGGTTTGCTCACACTCCGGTCCCACATGTCAGTGATATGCCAACATGAGGTGCGTTGACCGACTGGCCATACACGCACTCAGTTTTGCACCTTCATACTACTCCTCCCTCCGTCACAGTTTACAGGGCGCGCTTCATTCGGATGCATTTCCACCACCAGAGAGACTTTAGACGTGTTTGGTTTAATGTTCAATTAATTAGGGCTTGGTAATCGCAATCAAGTCCAAAATTTTCTCTTGATGTACTACGGAGTGGAGTAAGTGCATGCATGTGTGTACCCGTGGTGGAAGCACTGCATGCATGTGTGTACACATTATTTCCTCTTGTAATAGATGTCGTGCTATAACTACCAATGTTATTTTTCAGGCCGATCGCTAGTCGCCTTGGTCCCACAGATTTTTTGAAGCGCGCTCTATATACAGTGACGGATGGAGTAGTATGAGCGGATTCAAAGAAGAGCGTGTTGATGGTTGCTTCTTCCAAGCAACATACAGTGGGAAAGGTGGGGCTTATGATTTGACTGCTCATTACTCACTATTAATGCGGCGCAACGACCGGGCTGAGTCTCCCATGCGGTTGTCCACTACTCCCTCGGTTCTTAAATATACTCCGCAGTGACTACATACGAAGCAAAATGAGTGAATCTACACTCTACAATATGCCCATTTGAAATATGTAAAAAGTCAAATATTTAGGAACGGAGGAGTATAATTTTGTGCATGGCACATGGACCCGGATGCTGAAGAGGCTTCTGGCAATGCTATCAAGCTTCCAGCATTTGTTTACATTATTGACGTACTATACAAATAATTTTCCAGCGACATGAAATTGTACAATGCTCTGAGCTTTCAGCTTTTGTTTCGTGTGTCTTGCCATCGATGCTCTTTCGGAAACAATAAACAACCAACTTCCTTGCTAATGCATCTCAATGATTAGCAGATCAGAGCTAATATTTACATCACAACTGAAGACAAAGTTGTGAGAAGGTGTTAAATTAAATTTGATCCATGCTTTCATTGGCAGCAACGTCCCCCCAGCTCCGTCTAAATCAACAAGGCATGTTGGGAAAAAAAGTAGTTGTCTGGTGCATGCAACATTCCGATCATTTTGTGCAGTTCCACTAAAATAGAGCTGAGCGTCCCTGTTCCAAAGATATTAAGTGTGATTACGATAATAGAGGACTGCTGATGAAACAATAAACACACAAATAGAAGCCGGTCACCTTTGCAGTCTCTCTTAAGACTAACTAGTTGGAGAAGATTAAGCAAATAGTTAGAGAAGATTAGGCTCGGAGTTGGATGAGGAGGATAGAGCAAAACCAATCTGCATTTGTGCAGTCGCACTGAAATGTAGAGACGTTGCCCGTGTGACATTTTAGTACAACTGCACAAAACACTCTTAAGAAAAAAGTGATTTGTGCAGTTCACCAAAAGGTCGCAATAGCAACGAGGTGAAATGGTAGCCCTGTTTGCAAAAAAGAGGTAGAAAGGAAACAATTACTGGCCAATAACACGAATTGAAGACACATACACCGACAAAAAAGAAGCACATTCCATGTAATAAGGGAAGATTACAACACAGTTGTGTTTGTCTAAAACGGTGTGAGGATGAGAATGCAATACGGAAAGTATGCCGGACGAGCTACGTTTTGGGCAAAGAACTATGGAAGATCCACATGCAGCGACGTGGGAAGAAGGGAAGTGGAGCATGGCCGGAGGGGATACCTGGGGGTCGTCGGGATGTAACTAGGTGAGCGGCGGCGGGCGCGGTCTGCCCATACTGCGGCAGCAATCAGGTGGCGTAGGCCCTACCTCGCCGGAGCTTGGTCAGAGAGAATGGTGGGTACCGCAGATCGGGACGTACTGCCTCGGCGCCGCCGAACGGAGAAACGATGCACATCCTCCCTTTCCGCCGGTGGACGGGATGCGGCCGGATCAGTGACCAACGGTGAGAGAGAGAGAGAGGCCACCGTCACCTTGTGTGATATACTCTGAAGAGAGACAAACCCATGCAAGCAGGCTCGATTGTATATAGTGGAGCGGACTACCTTTTTCTCCATAAAAATCATTTTATATTTTGTGTACATGCCATTGAGCGATATAACTTTATTTAAAAATAATGTGCCAACGCATCAAGTTGAACTTTGTTTCGTGCACGCGTGGTACATGACCTCCGAAGGTAAACAACCGCTACACGTGTTCAAATTAGCACGTGGGCTGCCATTTCGTACAGAAATGAGCTCCACCGTGTACCCACGCGGGTGTGGCTGGGCACGAAGCGTGAGTACGTGCACCTATTCTCTTCGTGTACGTACACCACCTACGTGGGGGTGTGTGAGAGAGATACAAACGTAGAGAGATATAGTGTGTGGGTTCGTGAGTGTTTTTTTTGGAGGGGTGGTCAATAAAAAATGTAACATATGCAATGTGTGTGAAATAGAGTCCTGGATATATAATATATATAGAGGGGGCGATCCACGACAAGAGAGTTGAGGTATCATCGGCTTGAGGTATCCATAGAATCGAAGAGGGATGATGTGTGTGTGTGTGTGTCCGCGCGATCGATAAAGAGTGCCATCGAATTTGTGTATGCCCACGTCAAAGATATAGAGTGGCTGGCCTACTAGAATGTGAGAGGGGACATGTGCAGTTTGTCTCTGTGGCATGGATACCTACCTACAACGCTCGACTATCGGTGTGTGGTGGTGGGGGGGGGGGCTAATTAATTATAGAGTTACAATGGCTGGTATATTTGTGGAGGAGAGAGGCCTACCTTATGTATTAACAGTGACGTAGCTAGCCCAATAAGCCAGGGTGATCCATCAATAGAAATCTCTACTCTTATAAAAAACAGAGTTGGTGTTGGTGGTGTGCCTGCCATCCTGCAATATAGGCCGTCCGATTTATATCTGACGGATAGGAAGGCAACTATGGCAATTTTGCAAAAAGATACCCACACCCCTCTCCACATTTGCAAATAAGGCCTTCCCTCATTCATCCTTTTCTCTCACAAGATAAACTACTCATATAAATGCATCTTGATGTTCCGTGCAATGCATGGGCATCTTGCTAGTATTTACATAAGTTTATTTATTTTCATAGAAATATTTTTTTACTACATTATATACAAGCTATAGGAAATTCCAGGGTGGTCCGTGGACCACCCTGGCCACCCCCTAGCTACGCCTCTGTGTATTAAGGGAGATCGTTCGGCATCCATGTCTATGTGTAGGAGTGGAATAAGGTTGGGAGAGAGACAAAGCTAGAATGTTGGAGGGGGTGGTAGTGGAGTTGCTTCTAACTAATGGTGGGAGAGGCTTGCTAGACAAACGGAGGGCGTGCCTGCAATATCAACAAGAGAGGGGATGGCTGCCTGTCTGTGCACGTGCGTGCGAAAGACGGGTCAGGAGGCATGCACAAATGATGAGGGGGACGATATGGCCGTGGTAAGAAGACGTAACTACGTAGGAAGATCAATCGTCCTTTGTCAGAGAAAGGAGAGACATAACTTGTGAGGTACGTCGGTTGATGGGTGGGGGGAAATAGTTAAACTCGACCTAGGTATATGTAGGGAGATTGATTGGTATAAATGCATGTATGTGTTAGAAGCAAATAAGGCCCGGGGAGAAGGATAGAGAGAGAGGGATGCATCTAGCTAGGAGGTGGTGCGAGAGGCATACTATATCGAGGGGGAAGGAATGTGCGAGTACGAGATCGATGAAAAGAGTGGTGGGAGTGAGGCATGGACGGTGAGAAGAGAAGAGGGGAAGCTTGTGTTTGTGGTAGGCACATCTGGCTAGAGAGGCATATCGATCGATGTGTGCCATAAAGAAGGAGCTGGGGGGCCTACACACACCGTGGGTGAACGACCTAAAGTGAAAAGACAAATTTGCGCGATGGAGGTAGAGAATGATAAGGGAGGGTGAGAGGGATGCGGGCGTGTGCATGCACGAGAGAAAGTTAGCGCTAGCTACAAAGATAAGAGGATTGTGTGGGCGTAAAAGACGAATAGAGATCATAATTCATTATAAAAAGCGAATTCAGATATTTGATGAATTTATCATAGTGTTTTAAACCGACGCATGCGTGAATATATATAATGGTGATACACATGGTTTGGTTATGAACATGTTATACTACATATAATATATTTTATCTCTACTCTTGTAAAAAACAGAGTTGTTGACGATGGTGCGCCTGCCATCCTGCAATATAGGTTGTCCGATTTATATCTGATGGATAGGAAGGAAACTATGGCAATTTTAAAAAAAGATACCCACACCCCTCTCCATATTTGCAAATAAGGCATCCCCTTGATCATGTTGATGTTCCGTGGAACACATGGGCATCTTGCTAGTACTACATATAATATATGGAACACTGATTATAATTTGGGATAATGTGTGGCTTTTGCAGCTCAGGGCTAAATACTTGTCATAATGTAGGGGCGCGGCACTATAGTTTGTGTGATAAACATGGTGTACGTATGGAACATGGTTTAGATTATGAATATATAGTTAGTACATCAAATGTACTATTATTTGGAATCAACATCAAGTGTATTCAAAAAATTGAATTCGAGTTCATATAGTAAACATAGTTCATATCTATCTCTATAGTAATCATGTGGTGTGTTGTTAAGGTAATACACGAATGATGGTTGAAGTTGGCAACAATCATGATTGTAGATTCTTATTGAAATAGAGAAACGAATTCAAATTCAGTTCGAATTGCAGCGGTAGTATAGACATTTGGAATGCACTCAAATGTTGGCATGAGTAGGTTACATGCATTATACAGCCAGCGAAAAAATTTAATTGGACATAACATGGATCCATACTCCCTCCTTCCATCTGTATAGGGCCTAATGTGTGTTTTAAGACCGCCTTTGATTATTGACAAGATTAATAGTACATGACATGGACAATGTGAAAAATTATATCATTGAAAGCTCCTTTCACACACGAATTTAACAGTGTGCTTTGTGTAAGTTGCATGTCATATATTATTGCTCTAATATTTGGTTGGTCAAATTTAGCCTCGAAAAAGGCATTAGACCCTATATAGATGGAAGGAGGGAGTAGCTTTGAATAGCATTTGTATATTAAAACGGGACAAGACTCTCTTTGTGTGGTGTGAATAGTTTTATTTTTTCGTTTTTTTCGTTGAGGAAAGTGCGAATTGATTTGGTACGTACTACAAGTACAATATTGCACGTTAGGCTTGTCCCTAAAATTCAACCCGCACCTTGTTATATCTCGAAAATTCAGATATCATGCTCCCAAAACTGGCGCCTTCACAACCCGTGCCTTGCTATCCCGAAATTACAACGCGCGCGAAAACTCCCTCTAGCTGCCAAATCCCGACACGCGAAATCCCCCTTCTAACCCTGATCCGAAAGGGCCGCTAGTTCAAATCGGCGGGGGTACTTTTGTAACACACCCTACATTTTGGACAAGCGCGTCCCTAAGTCATGGTTCCCCCTCCCATCGCCTCCTTTTCGCCATTCAAAATCTGTCCGCCATAACCTCTCTGCTCCAGCCGCGAAACCCCACCCTCCTCCGTCTGCCACCTCACCGCTGCCAAGCCGGAGCCTCTTCCCCGACGACATCGTCCACTGCAATAGCTCGACGTCCCTCATCCACCTCCACAGATGAGGATCCGTCCTGCACCCCGTCGTCCCGCCGGTTCAGCCGCCCCGTCCTCCACCTCCAAGGAGCTCTCCGACGATCACCTCGTCTATCGCAGTTGCTCCATCCCCACAGCGCCGCCTTAACTTGCTCCACCGGAACCGCAACATCCTCACCGACTCCTCGGACGAAGCCGAGGCCTACTCGGTGCCACCAAAGAGGTTGCACAGTCATCGCATCGCACCTTCTCCTTAACTCGACCTCCTGGCACCGACGGTGCTCCATCCCGCACCCCCATGGAGCGGCTACCTCGAAGCCGGCGCCACGGGCGACATCTTCACGGCCACTCTCCCCCAGTGCGAGGCCCCTTTGGCGGCGGCGTCCATACCAGCCGGATCTGCTGCTGCTCCGGCTCTCGCTTGCTCGCTCGCGCTGCTGCTGCTGCTCCGGCTCTCGCTCGCTCGCTCACGCTGCTGCTGCTGCTCGGGCTCTCGCTCGCTCGCTCGCTCGCGCTACTGCTGCTACTCTCCCCCTTGCTCGTGCTGCTGCTCTGCTCCGATTTAGCTACACTTCAATCGACTGAATCGACTTTTGGGTCAGTCGATTTTCAGGGGGTGGGGGTCTCACCGGAGTTAAGGAAGAACCACCCGCAGCGGGGAGGGGGGCTCGCCGGAGAGGTACACACTATCTATCTTAGGGTTCTGGGTCGGTGCTGCTCGCTGGCGGTGGGGCGCGCGATGGTGGGGCGGTGGTGTGGGGATCGCCGGAGAAAAAGATTGGCATGGGAGGGGGTCTAGAGGGCTGGCCGGGGCGGTGGCGGACCGGCGGTGGGTAGTTGTTTCAGGGCGGCAAGGCGGCAGCGGACCAGCGGTGGGGAGTTGTTTCGAGGCGGCGGCGGACCGGCGGTGGGGAGTTGTTTCGGGGTGGTGAGGCGGCGCGAGGTTCGGCTGGTGGTGTGTCGGTGTCAAAACCGGCGGATCTCGGGTAGGGGGTCCCGAACTGTGCGTCTAGGATCGATGGTAACAGGAGATGGGGGAGACGATGTTTACCTAGGTTCGGGCCCTCTTTATGGAGGTAATACCCTACTTCCTGCTTGATTGATCTTGATGAATATGAGTATTACAAGAGTTGATCTACCATGAGATCGTAATGGCTAAACCCTAGAAGTCTAGCCTATGAGTATATGGTAATGAATCTGTCCTATCCAGACTATGCTCTCCGGTTTATATAGACACCGGAGAGATCTAGGGTTACATGAGGTCGGTTACATAAGAGGGAATCTTCATAGTCGGTCGCCTAGCTTGCCTTCCACGCCAAGGAGAGTCCAAGCCGAACACGGGTATAGTCTTCGGCCTTCGTGTCTTCACAGCCCAATAGTCCGGCCCATGGATAACTGGCCGGACGCCCGAGGACCCCTTAGTCCAGGACTCCCTCAATAGCCCCTGAACCTCGCTTCAATGAAGAGGAGTCCGACGCGCAGATTGTCTTCGGCATTGCAAGGCGGGTTCCCCTTTTTCCAAATTTCCAAGATAGTCTTCGGACACGATGATTGTATCCGGACCTGTTACACACCATGCACAACCGCAGAGAGAATATATATATTCCACATGAGTTCTATCCGCTGACAGCTTCCGGCAGCGTGATATCACGCCCGTCCGGTCATAATTTTGAACCGTTTTTCTTCTGCCATCCGACGTTTCAAAACACGGTTGCTACTGGCACGTCTTGTCAAAGCAGAGATCGTGTCCTCCTATTGCGGGATTCTCATTAATGCAGGCATGGGTAACCTAACCGTGCCGTTTACACGGCTCTTGGGAATAGGCGAGTTTAAGGCGAGTAGAGAGGCGTTCGACATTTGCGGCCTCTATAAGGGGGTAAGGACTCCCTTCTTCCACCCACGCCCTTTCTCTTCCTCAGCCCTTCCGTCCGTGAGCTCCAGCGCCCAAGCCTTAGCTTCTCTCTCGTTCGAGAAAATACTCCAAAGATGTCCGGAGCTGGAGGTAGGTGGATGACCTCTTCCGTCAAGAAGGACATCAAGGAGCTCCGGGAGGCCGGATATTTGGCCAAAGAGATCGCTCATCGACTCCCGGCCAAGGGACAGACCGTCCCCACTCCCGAGCCCCACGAGAGGGTTGTGTTTCTCACACACTTCGTCCGCGGGCTTGGGTTCCCCCTTCACCCATTCGTCCGCGGGTTGATGTTTTACTATGGGCTGGATTTTCATGACCTAGCCCCCAACTTCATCCTCAATATCTCGGTGTTTATCGTCGTTTGTGAGGCTTTTCTCCACATCCCGCCTCACTACGGCCTGTGGCTGAAGACCTTCAATGTGAGGCCGAAGGTAGTACGCGGTCAAAAAGCAGAGTGCGGAGGCGCCATGGTAGGCAAGATGCCCAACGTCACCTGGCCCGAAGGCTCATTCGCGGAGACGGTAAATGGGTGGCAATCGGGGTAGTTTTATATCACTGAGCCGCGTGACGCCAAATGGGCGGCGGCCCTCGAATTTTGATCCGGTACCCCGATGCGGCTCACTTCTTGGCAAGAGCGGGGCATAACCTGGGGTCCCTTGGCCGAGCTGACAGGGCTCCAGACGTGCATCCAGAACATGGTAGAGAATAAGATCAAGCTTGTCACCATAGTCCAGGTTATGCTTGTACGTCGCATCCTTCCATGCCAATGCCGGACTTATAGTTTGTGGGAGTTCGAGCCGGCCAAGCACCAGACCCTACTGGAGCTCTTCGGCACAACGCACGAAGAAATATGGAAGGTGCTCTTCAAGGCCGGCGAGACGCCACCGCCTGCAACCGAAGACCGCGGGCTTAGCTTAAAGCGCCAGCCCAATCCGGTCAGTTCCTTTAATGTTTTCAAGGAGTATCCCCTACTAGCATATTTTGAAGGAAAACTTAAGCTTCCTTCCTTCATTTTCAGGCCTGGATTAAGTTGGCCGAGAAGATTAACTGTCCGGCTCCGCAACCCATGGACCAGGTATTTCCATTATTGGAGAAGATGTTGTTCCCCGCGCCTTATGAGGTGCCGGAGAAGACGGCTAAGAAGGCGGCCCGAGGGGCCAAGAAGGACCTTCGCCGGAAAAGCACTCCGGACGAGACATCCGAAAGCGAGACTTCCTCTTCGTCCGCTGACGACGGTGATGAAGAGGAAGAAGAAAACGACTCCCCACCTGAAGCGGGGAGGAAGAAGAGAGCGCCCCCCACAAGCCCGGAGGCGGAAGCGCCTAAAAGGGTTAAAGCCACCCTCGCGGATAACTCCGCATGGGACGTCGACAGCAGTCCGGAACGACCTCCCCGGACCAAGCCTCGGGCTGCTTCGTAAGTACCAGAATTCGCAAAAGTCTGACCTTCCTGGTTTGTAATATTGACATATTGTAAACTTTTGTCATTGTAGTCCGGCGCGCGGTGACTCCCCGCGATCCTCGACAGAGGATTCGCTGGACACAGAGGAGATGGCTAGCATATCTCCGCCACCTGCTCATTCCGTCTCACCCAGGGGTGATGACGAGGTGGTGTCCAAAAAGGCCTTCCCAGGCCGGGGGGGGTTCCGGAGATCATTGGGGTGACGCCCCAGGATGACTCCTCGGACGCCAGACACATGGGGGAAAAAGCCCCCATGGAGCCTGGTGAAGGTGTCCGAGTTCCCTTCGCTCCTCAGCCGGATACCATTCCGGAAATCTATACGGCTCCGGGGTCCAGTGAACGGCATTCCCCCCAAGGAGGTAGCATGCCTGTTCCACCGGCGACCTCTGTCCAACCGGAAGCACCGGATAATCTGCTGTAGGCGCTACGAGGCGCCTCTGTCGTGGATGAACATCGTGTCCTCATGTACACGGTAATAGAGAAGGTTCAGTTTGCTAAAAGTGGCCTGACCGAAGCCTACACTAGCCTTCTAACAGGCTTTGAGGTAAGCAATGTGGCTATAGAAAAAATATCACAGTGTAGACAGTAGCCCCTGATACTCTGTTTGGTGTTCGGGAAGAAAAGCCTAACAGAGGATCAAAAAATCGCAGGAGTCTAATATGAGTTGTCTATGTGAATAAGTAGGTATCGCTGCAGGGTGCCACTGCTCATGCTGCGGAGGTCTCCGGACTGAAGCAGAAATTGGAGCGGGCCGAGGAGGAGCTCGGCCGTGTGAAGAAGCAGTTGGCGGGTAGCCAAGGTATGCAGTGACCCGTGGGTACATTTCGAAAAAATGAACAGTCCGACCGGACTGAAAGTGTCATAAACTTTAATAGGGGCCACAACCGAGGTGGCAACCCTTAAGAAGGTGCTAGCCGAGGCCGAGGACAAAGCGGCCAAGGAACGCGCTTTGTGCGAAAAGCAGGAGGCCCGGGTTGGCGAGGCGCAGCAACAGCTCCAGGGCGCGATAGAGAAAGTTGAGTCCCTGGAGCGCGATTTTAAGTCGCAGGAGTCCGAATTGGCAAAGGCTCGCCAGAGCGCGCAGGATGCACGAGCCGAAGCTCAGAGCGCCCTCCAGGAGATTCAAGTGGCCCAGACAATTGCGGCAGGTGAGTCTTCGCCATGCCGAGCAAGTATGTAGAGAAAAACGTCCCTTGTACTTGTCCTGAATTTTGGTTTTCCAGGGGCATTTGCAGGTCTGCCGCATAGTGTGTCGGACGCGGCCGAGCATTATACAGCCGAAGAAGGGATGTCTACGGAGAAGCTGTTCTGGTCCCAATATCTGGGATCCAAACATCCGGTGCCCTTCAGCGACCAGCTAAAGCAGTTGGTCGAGCTGCACAGGTTGGCAAAACTGGCCATGAAGGACCTGATAGTCCGGCTGTGGCCTGCCGATCCTACACCTGGCAGCTATTTCCAACTTGTGCAGCGGCTTGTGAGTGCCTGTCCCCGGCTCAAAGCCGTGAAGCGGTCGGTCTACATTGAAGGTGCGCGCATGGCTTTTGCCCGCGTCAAGACGCATTGGGCGAAGCTGGATGCCAAGAAGCTAATGACCGAAGGACCGCCGGAGGGCAAGGAGCATCGTCGACCCGAGCACTATTTTGATGGTGTCCTGGAGGGGTCCCGCCTCGCGGCGGAGCAATGTTCGAAGGATATTATATTCCCATAAGAACATGTGTATTGTCTTGCCCTATAATATGGAACAAAGATGTTATGTATTATAATGTTTATGATTTTAAATTTCACCTCCTATGTGGCCGTTTATTAATCTGAGGGATGACCAGTCGTCGGCTTCTGCCCCCACGTAGATAGTACGGGGGGTGTTCGGGATAAATCCAAACACTCTTTACTCCACATTCTAGTCCTTAAAGGAGGTGTTTAGCGAAGCGAACAAGGCAATCAGACTATGCGGCCTTTACCGCCCCCACTTAGCCATAGGAGTTTGACAATTAATAAAGTTGGCGAAGCCCCTGGTGTTCGGAAGGCCGAATTAGGGGTGCTATACACGCCAAATCGGAAGAACCGATTCTTCGCAAGAAGCGGAAAAAATCTCCAACGATTTGGAACCTCACGAACAGCTGACCGGCTCTCGCCGCATCATGACAGTCAGTTTTTGGCTTTGTCTACTGAGGTGCTCGTTCGGAAGAACCGGGACACAATCGCAATAGTTCTCCCTTTACTACCCTAGCCGGTATAGCGAAACGTAAGGTAGTAAGCACAGGAGCCGGGCAACCCAACTATTGTCCAAAGACATGATTCGGAGCCGATGCAGATAATGCTATAAGTTCGGGGTGCCGAACTATACTGAAAAGTGTTCGGACTTCTATTGCCGTGATGCGGGGTATAATGAAGCCCCTGGCGTATTAGTACGTACCATGATGTACGTGTGCAATGAGTAATAGATACTGAGGTGAGGAAACGGAAAAGATTAAGTAATGGGCTGGCGCCACCATTTATTCACCTTTGTGATGTAATCAGTACGTCCAGGCGTACTTTGTACCAGTAATGCGATAAACAAGTAAGGCTATTTAACATGCCGTAACCAAGGGCGAGCTGCATGTGGGTATGTAAAACAAGTATATTAATCATTTATTAGAGACCACCTGGGGGTTCCCTCCATGGTGTTTTCTGCGAACGGTTCGTCCACATAGACCTTAAAAAAGAAAAAGAAAAACCCGTAAAAATAAAAAGCAGAGGCGTGCGAATCCCAGGGTCTATCAAGCCGTACTGTGGATCGCAAGCGAGTTGTGCCTCCGTCCGTACCCGTGGGGTTTTGAGTGCGTAATTTAAATGCGTGTGGTACTAACACCATTGCCTCGTCAGGGCTGGGACGGAGGCCAAATTGCTAGTTTGGCTTGTGACGAGCCGAGCTGTCCTGCTGCAGTGTAGTCCGGAACCTCTTAATGATGTCCAGGGGCTCGGCAGCCGGATTATAGTGCTGCTTGAGAAGGCCACTCTATACTTCTGCTGCTAGGGCGGCGGTGTGCTCCTCTGTACGGAGGGAGCGTTCCGTATTTCCGTTTACCGTAATGATGCCACATGGACCGGGCATCTTGAGCTTGAGATAAGCATAATGCGGCACCGCGTTGAATCTAGCGAATGCGGTTTGTCCGAGCAGTGCGTGATAGCCACTGCGAAATGGGACGATATCGAAGATTAGTTCTTCGCTTCAGAGGTTATCCGGGGAACCGAACACTACCTCTAGAGTTATTGAGCCCGTACTACGGGCCTCTACGCCTGGTATGACTCCTTTAAAGGTAGTCTTCGTGAGCTTGGTTCGTGAGGGGTCAATGCTCATTTTACGTGATGTATCCTGATAGAGCAGGTTGAGGCTACTACCACCGTCCATTAGGACTCGAGTCAGGTGAAATCCATCGATGATTTGGTCGAGGACCAGTGCGGCTGAACCGCCATGCCGGATGCTAGTCGGATGATCTCGGCGGTCAAAGGTAATCGGGAATGATGACCACGGATTAGACTTCAGGGCGACGGGCTATACCGCGTAGACGTCCCTGAGTGCGCGTTTGCGCTCCTTTTTGGGGATATGTGTAGCGTATATCATATTCACCGTTTTGAATTGAGGGGGAAATTTCTTTTGCCTCCCAGTGTTTGGCTGCCGGGGCTCCTCGTAGTCGTTCTCGCTCTGTGATTCCCCTTCTTTGCTTATGCTATTTGCTTTGCTGGCTTGTTTGAAGACCCGGCAATCTCTATTGGTATGGTTGGCCGGTTTGTCTGGGGTGCCATGAATTTGGCAAGGGCGATCAAGTATGCGGTCCAAGCTGGATGGTTTTCCGTTACTCCTTTTATAGGGCTTCTTTCACTGGCCGAACTTGGAGCCACTGAATCCGGCATGAACTATTGTGTCATCGGTGTTATCGCCGTTGCTTTGGCGTTTGTTTCTATTGCGTTGGAGCTTGCCGGTGCTGTTCGTGGCCTCGGAGGTGCTTGTTTCGTTGGCTGTGTTGTTACTACGAGCCAACCAACTGTCCTCTCCCGCGCAAAAGCGGGTCATGAGTGCCGTGAGGGCTGCCATGGATTTTGGCTTTTCTTGGCCGAGGTGGCATGCTAGCCATTCGTCACGGATGCTATGTTTGAAGGCTGCTAAGGCCTCGGTATCCGGATAGGCAACGATCTGGTTCTTTTTGGTTAGGAACCTAGTCCAGAATTTTCTAGCTGATTCTCCAGGTTGTTGAACTATGTGGCTTAAGTCATCGGCGTCAGGTGGCCGGACATAGGTTCCTTGGAAGTTGTCCAGGAAAGCTTCTTCCAAGTCCTCCGAGCTGCCGATAGAATTTTCAAGAAGACTGTTAAGCCAGTGCCGAGCTGGCCCTTTGAGCTTTAGTGGGAGGTATTTAATGGCGTGGAGATCGTCTCCTCGAGCCATATGTATATGGAGAATGAAATCCTCAATCCATACTGCGGGGTCGGTTGTGCCGTCGTATGATTCGATGTTGACGGGCTTGAACCCCTCGGAGAATTCATGGTCCAGTACTTCATCTGTGAAGCAGAGAGGGTGTGCGGGGCCTCTATATAGGGCCGCGTCATGGCGTAGTTCTGATGGAGTCCGTCTACGGTGTTCGGACCGGGCGTGGTTAGATTTATCACGTCCGAATAGGTAGCCTTCCTCGTGCCTCGAGGCACGTCCTCGCGATCCGTAGATCGATCTTGTGTGTCTTGTTCTATCGTCCAGGATTTGGCGGAGGTCGTATGTGTGACCCCGAACTCTTCCGTCTCTATTTTTGCGAGGCGGTGGGGCAGACTACTGTTCGTCCTGAGTTGCCGCTTTGTCCTGGCCGCGGGGTGCCCGGTCAGCCGCCCTGTCTCGGCCACGCGGTGGTCGTTCCGCATTGTGTGAGGGAGATATGTGTTCCGCTGCCTCCCATCAAATTGAGGTAGCAGTCTGCGTTTCGGATAGCTCTTGGCTGAGCGCTTGAGGCCGTATTCTTTGGCTCTCAGGACGTCTGTCCATCTGTCGACGAGCAGGTTTTGTTCAGCTTGAAGCTGCTGCTGTTTCTTTTTCAGCCTCCTTGCTGTGGCTATGAGCTGAAGCTTAAAACGCTCCTGCTCTAGAGGGTCCTCTGGCACGATGAAGTCTTCGTTGCCGAGGCTTGTCTCATCTTCAGAGGGTGGATGGTAACTATCGTCCTCCGAGTTATCTTCTGTGGCCTATTCATCAGGGTTATCTTGCCCGTTGCCGTTTTCCTCCTGTTCGGATGCAGCTCCGACAGGGTCTTCGTTGTTTTCGGCGTCGCCCGGAGTACTATTTTCTCTGGTGCCAGTGTTGCCATCATTTGAGCGACGAGGCATAGAACGACGCTTGTGGCGCCGACGTTTGGACTGCGTCTCCGAGGGTTTGTTCTTATCCAGCTCTTCTTTATCGTCGCCAGGTCCTTTAGGTGTGTCAACCATGTATACATCGTACGAAGAGGTGGCCGTCCAACGTCCAGTGAATGGCGGGTCTTGGCCTTTCTCCCTATCGCCATCGTCGTCCATACCGTCGATGTCTTCGGAGCCATAGTCAAGCACGTCGGTTAAGTCATCGATGGTGGCTATGAAGTGGGTGGCGGGTGGGAAGCAAAATTCCTCATCGTCCGTCTCTAGCTCGAACCGGACATAGTTCGGCTGTGAGTCCTCCAAGGATAATTTCTTCAAAGAATTTAGTACGTCACCCAAAGGCGAATGCTGGAAGATGTCTGCGGCGCTAAATTCAAAAATCGATAACCGATCCAGCTCAGTGTCTGCAGGCGCACTTGATCCGGAACGTGTAGCCAGAGACGAGTCCGGAGTTCCGTCGACGCAAGCATTGCAGGGTGTCGAGTCCGTGTGCAGCTCCAACGCCGCGGACTTTATGGCCTCGGAGGGGATGATCTGCTTCGATACTGAGGCCGTTGCAGCAACAGGATCCATCTCCTGGGTGTGCTCCGATGACCGATTTAAGTCATGTTCATCAGAGAGAAGGGGAGCGATCGCCGCGGTCTCAAATCCATCAAAGATCAAGTCTCCACGGATATTCGTGACGTAGTTGAAGCTTCCAAATCTGACCTGATGGCCAGGGGCGTAGCTATCGACCTGCTCCAGACGGCCAACAGAGTTGGCCCGCAGTACGAAGCCGCCGAACATGAAGATTTATCCGGGGAGAAAAGTTTCTCCCTGAATAGCGTCATTACCGACGATCGATGGGGCCATCGAATCCTTTCATCGATGGCACAGTGGAACTCTCAATGAAAGGACCAATGTCGGTGTCAAAACCGGCGGATCTCGGGTAGGGGCCGAACTGTGCGTCTAGGATCGATGGTAACAGGAGACGGGGGACAGGATGTTTACCCAGGTTCGGGCCCTCTTTATGGAGGTAATACCCTACTTCCTGCTTGATTGATCTTGATGAATATGAGTATTACAAGAGTTGATCTACCACGAGATCGTAATGGCTAAACCCTAGAAGTCTAGCCTATGAGTATATGGTAATTAATCTGTCCTATCCGGACTATGCTCTCCGGTTTACATAGACACCGGAGAGATCTAGGGTTACATGAGGTCGGTTACATAAGAGGGAATCTTCATAGTCGGTCGACTAGCTTGCCTTCCACGCCAAGGAGAGTCCAAGCCGAACACGGGTATAGTCTTCGGCCTTCGTGTCTTCACAGCCCATCAGTCCGGCCCATGGATAACAGGTCGGACGCCCGAGGACCCCTTAGTCCAGGACTCCCTCATGGTGGCTGGCAGCTCAGGGGGGTGCAGGTTGAAGATGAACTGCAGGCCCTCCCTAAACTATCCCATGTGAAGTGCCTCTCTGCTACCATTGCATTCAGTTTCGACAGTAACATTCAGATCCCACAGTAAATTTCAGTTTCGACAGTTAAGTTCAGAGTCAACAGTTTTTCCCTCATCTATTGTAGTCAGGTGGTTATGTTATGCATTGCTTCATATTACCTGCTACTTTATTGTCATGTTCACCATTTAGACTCCAAGTCAGGTCCAAATTGACGTTCAAACTTGAGTTCTAAATTAGTTGTGGGGCACATATCGAGGCGGCAATGAATAGTATCTCTGTCTAATATCTGGTTCACCTAGGGTATGCCTATGCTGTTCATCTTGGGTGGGAAAGAAATAGTAAAGCAATCATCATCTATTTTTTATTAAATTAAAGCAATCATCAGCCTGCTATCATTATTTTTGGATCTATCCACTGGTTGTTACCATTACTCTAGATTTCTGCATGCTCTCCTTACATAATCTCACTATATTTTTTTGTATGCATGTTAGATATTGTACACAGTCATGCTGAGCATGTAGAGAAAAAGAGAAGAGTTTTGCGCGACAATAAAATGTCATGCAGACATCGGTCCATGGCGGGTTCAATGGAAAACCCTTCCCCCTCTCCAGATTGTAATCCAGAGGAAAATATCTGTTCTGAGGCGGATTCAGACGCAACTGACCACTCCTATTTACCCCACAAGGTGTTTGCTCTAACTTGGCATGATGATGTTAGTCATATCATGCATATGTTGCCTTGCAGTGCCTACTTTCGACATCATATATGTCATCTGCTTAGTTTAGACATGTTCTGTAATGCCACCTGTTTAGTTTCAATATCATACATGGGAATTATGCAGTCTCATGTCTTCTAACCAGCCATAATATATGTGAAATGTGCAATGCCATCCTGTTTAACCAGGCATCATATATTTGAATGATATCTAGCCCATCCTTTTCTTCATTAAATTTCCATTTGTCGACAATGTTTGTACATTAAACTACTCTTCATGTGAATCAGCCATTTGAGTGGGTGATGGAAAAATTTGGAGTGAAAACAAGGCCTTCAGAGCAGACAGTGCTACCTGTCGAAGTAGATCTCTTGCTAGGTCCCGATAGCTCCTCAGAAATGGATTCAGAGACAGATGACCAGTCATATTCCCCCACCGAGGTGTATGCTCTAACTTCGCACGGTTCTACTGCTCATATCATGCATATGGTGTCTTGCATTGCATAGTTTAGACATCATATACACAATATTCAACACCATGTTCTTAGTTCAGACATCATATATGCGAATGCCCTCTGCTTAACATATAAATCACATATGTGAATTAAATCATGTGATCCTGGTTACTTAGATAACATGTATGTGAATTATGTCATGCGATCCTGTTTAGTTAGTCATCATATCTTTGAATTATGTTATGCTATTTTATCCAATTTAGATAGACATCATATATGTGAAATTATGTCATGCTATCCATTTTAGTTAAACAATATACATGTCAACTATTTAATGCCCTCTTTTTTCCACACTATCTATTGCATCCATCTCTCATATAATGTATGCACATTCAACTATGTTTCCTGTTTATCAGCCATTTGAATTGGAGCGGGTGATAGCAGTATCTAGCGGAGTAAAAACACGGTCTTCAAATAAAATAGTGCTACCTCTTGGTGGAGATAGCACCCCGGTTGTACATGCACGAGAACCAGCCCAACCACACATAACCCAGACTCCCGCAGATTTTACCCCTACCGTGATGGACAGAGAACTAGCTTAACCCAATCTAACCCCAACCCCAGCAGATAGTAACCCAGTTCCTGTTGACACAGTGATGACCCACAAGTATAGGGGATCTATCATAGTCCTTTCTATAAGTAAGATTGTCGAACCCAGCGAGGAGCAGAAGGAAATGATAAGCGGTTTTGAGTAAGGTATTCTCTACAAGCACTGAAATTATCGGTAACAGATAGTTTTGTGATAAGGTAAGTTGTAACGGGTAACAAGTAATGAAAGTAAATAAGGTGAAGCAAGATGGCCCAATCCTTTTTGTAGCTAAGGACAAGCCTGGACAAACTCTTATATGAAGGAAAACGATCCCGAGGACACATGGGAATTATCGTCAAGCTAGTTTTCATCATGCTCATATGATTCGCGTTCGTTACTTTGATAATTTGTTATGTGGGTGGACCGGTGCTTGGTTGCTGCCCTTTCTTGGACAAACATCCCACTTATGATTAACCCCTATTGCAAGCGTCCGCAACTACAAAAGAAGCATTAAGGTAAACCTAACCATAGCATGAAACATATGGATACAAATCAGCCCCTTACGAAGCAACACATAAACTAGGGTTTAAGCTTCTGTCACTCTAGTAACCCATCATCTACTTATTACTTCCCAATGCCTTCCGCTACGGCCAAACAATGGTGAAGTGTCATGTAGTCGACGTTCACATAACACCACTAGAGGAGAGACAACATACATCTCATCAAAATATCGAACGAATACCAAATTCACATGACTACTTATAGCAAGACTTCTCCCATATCCTCAGGAACAAACGTAACTACTCACAAATCATATTCATCTTCATAATCAGAGGGGTATTAATATGCATAAAGGATCTGAACATATGATCTTCCACCAAATAAACCAACTAGCATCAACTACAAGGAGTAATCAACACTACTAGCAACCCACAGGTACCAATTTGAGGCTTTGGGACAAAGATTGGGTACAAGAGATGAACTAGGGTTTTAGAGGAGATGGTGCTAGTGAAGATGTTGATGAAGATTGACCCCTCCTGATGAGAGGATTGTTGGTGATGACGATGGCGATGATTTCCCCCCTCCGGAGGGAAGTTTCCCCGGCAGAATAGCTCTGGTGGAGCCCTAGATTGGTTCCGCCTCGTGGCGGCGAAGTTTCTTCCCGAAAGCTTGCTTATGATTTTTTCCAGGGTAAAAGACTTCATATAGCAGAAGGTGGGCACCGGAGGCCTGCCAGGGGGCCCACGAGGCAGGGGCGCGCCCAGGGGGGTAGGGCGCGCCCCCCACCCTCGTGGCCCGGGTGTGGGCCCCCTCTGGTGGATTCTTTCGCCAGTATTTTTATTAATTCCAAAAATAACTTCCGTGAAGTTTCAGGACTTTTGGAGCTGTGGAGAATAGGTCTCTAATATTTGCTCCTTTTCCAGCCCAGATTTCCAGCTGCCGGCATTCTCCCTCTTCATGTAAACCTTGTAAAATAAGAGAGAATAGGCATAAGTATTATGACATAACGTGTAATAACAGCCCATAATGCAATAAATATAGATATAAAAGCATGATGCAAAATGGACGTATCAACTCCCCCAAGCTTAGACCTCGGTTGTCCTCAAGCGGAAGCCGATAACGATAAATATGTCCACATGTTTAGAGATAGAGGTGTCGATAAAATAAAATACGGACATGAGGGCATCATGATCATTCTTATAACAGCAACATATATATACATTGTCATATGATTTCTTATGCTCAAGTAATAATCTATTTACAATGTCAAGTATGAATCAGAAACTTCATTGAGAACCAACAAACTATAATCTCAGTCATTGAAGCAATTGCAATTTATCATAACATCGGAAAGAGTCAATATAAGAGCTTTTCAGCAAGTCCACATACTCAACTATCATTTAGTCTTTCACAATTGCTAACACTCACGCAATATTTATGGTGATGGAGCCTTAATCGGACACAGAGAAAGATAGTGGCTTATAGTGTTGCCTCCCAACCTTTTACCTCAAGGGTAATGTCAACAATAATGATTCATGCTAACTTACATCCAATTGGATATATATATATATATATATATATATATATATATATATATATATATATATATATATGGATCTTTCCAACACAAGGTGCTTGCCAGAGGATAAAATGTAAAAAGGAAAGGTGAAGATCACCATGACTTTTGTAAGGTATAAGATAAGAATAAAAGATAGGCCCTTCGCAGAGGGAAGCAGAGGTTGTCAAGCACTTTTATGGTTGGATGCACGAAATCTTAATGCAAAAGAACGTTACTCTATATTGCCACTTGTGATATGGACCTTTATTATGCAGTCCGTCACAAGATCACAAGATCATACAAAGCTTATTTTCTCCACACTAATAGATCATACATATTTAGAGAGCAATTTTTATTGCAATACGACATGACAACTTACTGGAAGGATCTTACTCAATCCATAGGTAGATATGGTGGACTTTCATGGCAAAACTGGGTTTAAGGATATTCGAAAGCACAAGTAGTATCTCTACTTGGTGCAAAGAATTTGGCTAGCATGAGGGGGAAAGGCAAGCTCAACATGTTGGATGATCCATGACAATATACTTTATTTCGGATATAAGAAAACATAACTCATTACGTTGTCTTCCTTGTCCAACGTCAACTCTTTAGCATGTCATATTTGAATGAGTGCTCACAATCATAAAAGATGTCCAAGATAGTATATTTATATGTGAAAACCTCTCTTTCTTTATTACTCCCTATTAATTGCAACGATGACCAAAACTATGTTTGTCAACTCTCAACAACTTTCATTCATCATACCCTTTATATGTGAAGTCATTACTCTCCATAAGATCATTATGATCTCTTTCATTCTTTTTATTCTTTCTTCTATTCCCTCAAGATCATAGCAAAATAATCAAGCCCTTGACTCAACACTAATCTTTATTATATATAGCTCACTGTGACACCCCAAAATTTTGACCTGGTTTTATTAATTAAAATTTTGCCAGGAAATAAAACTCTTCCATTTGTCTAGATTTACCCTTTTGACATTGTGGATTTTTTTACCTCAAGTGGAGACTTTCCAAAAGGATTATTGGACTTGAATACTCTCTCTATAAAATAATTCTTTATCAGTGGATTTAACTGCAAGATTTGTTTTTCCTGAACTTTATTCCTTTAAAATGATTTTTCATAAATTTGGAGCCTGTTTTGCACTGCAACCATTTGGCAAATGCCTTTAAAATTTCCACCAAAATTTGGGGATGTCATGTGATGTTTCCACATCACTTTTATGCAAAAACATCTTTTGGTTATTGGGGATTTTGAGCTCTACATCAACTTTTCAAATCTGGTCCAGTAGGCATTTTTGCACTACAACCTATTTAAATATTCCTTTAAAAATTCTTCCAAGTGTTTGGAGATGTCAGTAGATGCATATAATTCAAATTCATGCAAAAGCCCAGTGATGTTCTTTGGAAAATTTGAGTGAATCAACCTCCTTTTCATTCTGGTCCAGTTTAGTGATTTGTACTGCAACCCTATTTTATTTTGCTCTAGTGACCCTGAGCTTTTTCCTGCTTGTAGCCCTCCCTGCAAAACCCTTAAGTCCAGGAGAGTGGTCCCATTGGAGGATTTAAAGTGCATGCAATGAAACCATTTTCCTTTTGTCCAAAACTGAAGTTTTGCAAAACTTGCACTAACAAGTTTCTGGTTCTGCCCATATGATCTTGCCATCGTCACCTACATCTAGAGAGACCCTGATCTGGAGATTTTGGCCACTCCAAGAGTTGCCTAAATGCACTTGGCATTCTGTCGAACACTTGGTGTGCACAGTCAGTTTGGGCATGTTTCCTAGTTTGCACTATGTTCTTGTTCCACTGACCCAGCAACCTTGTCCACTAAACTCCTAGCTATCCCTATCCTAGTCCTGTTAATTGCCAGCCTCACCCTCGCACTCTAGGCCGCCTGGCATTTCGTCGAGCATGTCCCGTGCGTGCTCTGGGCGCGCCCAGAGCGCACGTTTTGCACGCGCGCGCACCGAGCCGCCGCGTCGCACTGCCGCTCCCGCCGCGTCCCGCACATGGCCCTGGCTCGCCTACAGAGACGCGCACTACGCTCGCCCACTCTCCACGCCACCTCTGGCGCCCTGCAACGCCGCTGGCAGAGCTTTTGGCGGCACGCCGGCGTCGGCAGCGAGCTCCTGCCATGCTCGGTGCCGCCCAAACCACCCCAGCGCGCTAGCTGCCCCTATGAACAGCTCGAGCTTATCCCGAAGCCCGTCGGCACGCGCTCGTCGCCGCCACGTCGCCCTGCAGCTACAGCACCTCGGTCGCCGGCGTTCTTATCCTCGGCTGCCGCGGGACCAACCTCGAGCGCGTATTTAAGGGATCCCCGAACTCGTTCAAGACCTCAGGCGACCTCAAGCCTTCCCCCTAGAGCTCCCCAAGCAGTGGATTGACCGGAAGAGGCCATCTTCCCCAACTCCGGCCGGTTCGGCCGCCGCTGCCGTCCGGTGCCATTCGTCACAACCAGCCACTCCCCCGCCCATCCAGCGCCACCACTCGCTTCCTCTTGTCCTTGCGGAGCTGCCCAGCGCCTCAGCCTTGATCGGAAACCACCGGAGCCCAAAACCCACTTCACTCCCGTAGCCCCCTCCGCCGCGGAGCTGGCCGCCGGCGACTCCTCCCACCACCGTCGACCCGACGACCACCGAGAGGACCGCCCTGGAGCCTCGGATCCATCCCTGCACTCTGGAGCCCGCGAGGAGCCGCCAATCGCCGGCGGCGATCGCCGGAGCCCCGCTCCCGTTCGGGCAGAGGAGAGGAGGGAGAGGGAAGAATGGTCAAACCTGACCAGTGGACCCTCTGGACCCACTGTCAGTGACCCCCGCGCCACCCGCGCTGGCTTAAGTGGAAGCATATTTCCGCGAGTACGTAACCCCTACCCCGAAAGCGTATTCCCCCTCGAAACGTTTTCTTTTTCTGGTTTTATTTAAAAACAGAGATTTGACCGAACTTTAACTGGCTATATCTTTTAAAATAAAACTCCAAATGAGTTGATTCTTTTTCCTACCTCTCTCAAATTTCATCTAGTTTATTTTAAGATTTATTTCAAAAATACTTGAGACAACTTTTTGTACTATGTTTGAAATATTTGTTATTTGAATATTTTTTAAAATAGGAAATGGAGAGAGAAGAAAGCTGTCAAAAAGTGCACCCTTTGCATACTCTGGAAGGCAACCATTCTGAACTCTGGCATAATATTTTTGTGTGGTGTTTTGATACGGTTACAACACCACTTTGACTTGGAGCATGCGTTATTTCTATGTATCGATCAGTCATCCGCGTGAGTGCATATTGGAGATGTTTTGTTGTTAGTAATGGGTATGCTGGTGTTAGTGATCATCCTCGTGAGCTTCTCATGCATACCGGAAGGAAACCGGGAAAGTCGTGGTCTTGGGTAGACACGAGCTTGTCCCTAGTTCCTCGTCGAGACGAGTATGTCCGGTATGGCATGGCGAGGCTTGATGAGTGGTGATTTTATCTGTTAATGGAAATATTGTTGGTTATGCTGATCATTCGGAGAATACTTGGACCACCTGAGTCGGTCGTAAGTCGACTCTTGTTCAGTAACTCCCCATACTTGTTTTGTACTACCACTTGTCCCTGCCGCAGGTAGGGTATGGTTCAGTAAGTTGTCAACCCCTTACCAAAGCACACACCGTACAGAGAGGCCATGGTGGAAGATACCGGGTGCATCCGGTAGGCATGCCACCTGGTCCGGGGGCATGGGTGTTTCCTGTTGGGACCGAGAGGGGGGCACCCCTTAGAGCGCGCGAATATAAATTTGATCCCATGCTACGTCGAGGTTGTAGCCTCCCCACTTAGAGTTTTGCTTGGCAGGTGTCGTGGGTGATTCCAGACACCGGTAAGTTAAGCTGGTGTGTGCAGGTCAGGCGTGTTTTCAATTAAAAGGCCGTAGGCGGAATTAGTCCCGATGGACTAAATAAATCCGTTACTCGTGGGTAAAGAGTACACCCTCTGCAGAGGTCATATCTGTTTGGATAGCCATGTTCATGAGTAAGGACTTCAGTCTGAGATGGGTCATAGAAACGGTATTCGGATGGAGACATGGTTAAACTAGAATCTAGTGACGGTCTTTGGATGGAGAAACGGTTAAACTGGATCATAGTAACGGTATTCGGATGGAGAAACGGATATACCAGAACATTGTTTATGACCTGTGACATGAGGATTATGTTTATCATTATTATGGACTAACCGTTTACATTATTTAAATTATTGAGTATCCTTGCGACGGTTCTACCTCCTGGATATTCACTGTGATTATTCTTATATAATCCCTTTATGTGGCGTCGCTCAGACGCCCGACTGCGGCATGGTTGTTATTTATGTATCCCTTATAAGCCCTTTATGTGGTGTCGCTCAGACGCCCGACTGCGGCATTGTTAATTTATTTACAACCTTTCGAGGAGTCATTTCAGACACTCGATCACTGCATTCTATTTTTACTCCCATTTTGCATGTTCATATTTTCTCTGCATGCGTGCATCACAGATTTCGTGACTGACGTTATGATCATAAATATTTCGGAGCATGATTATCCCTTGTTATATTATACCCGTGTTCTTAATGTTTGCGAGTACATTCAAACGTACTCAGTGGCTTGTCCCTGGCTATTGTCTTGGCCAGATTTTCGCGCATGGAGATAGCATTGCGACGACAGCCCCGGAACCCATGTAAGGGTGATAGCAGCCTCGCGAAGATAGGAGTTATCCTGGTCAGCTGTTCTTGTGGGAAATGGAGTCCCATAGACGCAGATGAACCACAAATCGCTTATGCCATCAACCACTAGAAATCAAGTGTTGTACTCCTAGGCCACAATGGTCTTGTACTACATATTTTGTACTTTGCTTGGAATTCTTGTATCAAGTTGGTGCCTCATCAGCTAACAGTAATCCTGGGGCTGGTGAGCACAAAGGCCGTTTTCTGGGAAATTAATACCCCGAAAAAACCGGTCGTGACACTCACAGACTCGATTACATAGAAGGATCATAAGGCAAAACTCAAAAATAAATCATACTAAAACTTTATTATACTAGATCAAGATATTACCAAAAAGGATCGAACTAAGAAAAAGGTAAAGATAGGAGGGTGATGGTGATACGATACCGGGGCACCTCCCCCAAGCTTGGCAGTTGCCAAGGGGAGTGTCCATACCCATGTGATTATATCTCTTTTGCTGGTGAAGGAGATGGTGGTGATGATGGATAGTCGCACATCGAGCGTAGGAGATCCTACAATTTGCGGATAATGCCCTTGAGTGCGATGATATGCTCCTTCAACGAAATATTTTCACGTGTGAGATACTTGTTTTGTATACGAGCTAACTCAATCATCTTGAAAGCTTTGATCTCAGTTGGGGTAAGAAGATTGTGATCAAGTTGAAGGATGTCTTCTTCTTCTGCTCTCGGGGCTTGATCCTCCATAGCCTTCTTGATCCCATCATCCTTGTTGATCTCCCAGGAATCTTCTCTCTTTAGCTCTATCTTAATTAGCCAAGCATCGTTGTCACCATTGTTGGAGGAGGGGGACGACATGATGCCTGGCCTTGACAACTCTGGCAGAAAACAGCTCGAAACGAAAACAGAGGATATTTGCGTGGTACGGTGGTCAAAAACTTCGGGAGATTATATAATGAATTTTTACCGACCAAAATAAGTATCGTGCAAGAAAATGGAGTCCGGAGAGCACACAAGGTGCCCACTAGGCAGGGGGCCGCACCCAGTGGATGCCTCGTGTCCTCTTCGTACTACTTTTTATTTTCGTATTTTCTTAAATATTCCAAAACGGAGAAAAACTGCCATTAGAACTGTTTTGGAGTCGGTTTACTTACCGTACCACATACCTATTCCTTTTCGGAGTCTGAAACGTTCTGGAAAGTGTCCCTTATGTACTCCTCCGGGGTTACGGTTTCAATAATATTGGTTTCAACCTTTATAGGATTACCTGAGATATAATGTTTGATTCTTTGACCGTTCACCACCTTAGGATTTGTGCCTTCGAAGTTGTTGATTTTTATGGCACCGGAACGATAGACCTCCTCGATAACGTATGGACCTTCCCATTTAGAGAGAAGATTTCCTGCAAAAAAATCTTAAACTAGAGTTGAATAGCAACACATAATCACCTACATTAAACTCATGCTTTTGTATCCTTTTGTCATGCCATCTTCTCACTTTTTCTTTAAACAGTTTGGCATTCTCATAGGCTTGGGTTCTCCATTCATCAAGTGAGCTAATGTCAAAAAGTCTCTTCTCACCGGCAAGTTTGAAATAATAATTGAGCTCTTTAATGGCCCAATATGCCTTATGTTCTAGTTCGAGAGGTATGTGACATGCTTTTCCATAAACCATTTTATACAGAGACATACCCATAGGATTTTTATATGCACTTCTATAGGCCCATAATGCATCATCAAGTTTCTTGGACCAATTCTTTCTAGATCTATTAACAGTCTTTTGCAAAATTAATTTGAGCTCTCTATTACTCAATTCTACTTGACCACTAGATTGCGGGTGATACGGAGATGCAATTCTATGATTAACATCATACTTATCAAGCATTTTACGAAAGGCACCATGAATAAAATGTGAACCACCATCAGTCATTAAATATCTAGGGACTCCAAACCTCAGAAAAATAACTTCTTTAAGCATCTTAATAGAGGTGTTATGATCAGCACTACTAGTTGGAATAGATTCTACCCACTTAGTAACGTAATCAACAGCAACTAAAATATGTGTATACCCATTAGAGGAAGGAAACGGTCCCATATAATCAAAGCCCCAAACATCAAATGGTTCAATAACAAGTGAATAATTCATAGGCATTTCTGGACGTCTGCTAATATTACCAATTCTTTGACATTCATCACAAGATAAGACAAACTCACGGGCATCTTTGAAGAGAGTAGGCCAATAAAAACCGGATTGCAATACCTTATGTGCAGTTCTATCTCGAGCGTGGTGTCCTTCATAAGCTTCGGAGTGACACTTGCGTAGGATATGTTCCTGTTCATGCTCAGGTATACAACGTCTAATAACACCATCTACTCCTTCTTTATAAAGGTGTGGGTCATCCCAGAAGTAATGTCTTAAATCATAGAAAAACTTTTTCTTTTGCTGGTATGTGAAACTAGGTGGTATAAATTTAGCAACAATGTAATTAGCATAATCAGTATACCATGGAGCAGTGCGAGAAGCATTTATGACAGCTAATTGTTCATCAGGAAACCTATCATCAATAGGTAGTGGGTCATCAAGAACATTCTCTAACCTAGACAAGTTGTCTGCAACGGGGTTCTCAGCTCCCTTTGTATCAATAATATGCAAAACAAATTCTTGTAGTAGGAGAACCCATCTAATAAGTCTAGGTTTAGCATCTTTCTTTTCCGTGAGATAATTAATAGCAGCATGATCAGTGTGAACAGTTACTTTAGAATCAACAATATATGGTCTGAACTTATCACAAGCAAAAACAACTGCTAAAAATTCTTTTTCAGTAGTAGCATAATTTCTCCGGGCATTGTCTAGAGTTTTACTAGCATATTGAATAACATTTAATTTCTTATCAACTCTTTGTCCTAGAACAACACCTACAGCATAATCGCTAGCATCACACATAATTTCAAAGGGTAAATTCCAATTAGGTGGCTGAAAAATTGGTGCAGAAATCAAAGCTTTCTTAAGTATTTCAAATGCTTCTACACAATCATCATCAAAGACAAAAGGAATATCTTTTTGTAAGAGGTTAGTCAGAGGCCTGGAGATTTTGGAGAAGTCCTTAATGAACCTCCTATAAAAACCGGCAGGACCAAGGAAACTTCTTATACCTTTAATGTCCTTGGGACACGACATCTTTTCAATAGCATCAACTTTAGCTTTGTCAACTTCGATACTCTCTCAGATATTTTATGCCCCAAGACAATACTTCATTAACCATAAAGTGGCACTTCTCCCAATTCAAGACAAGGTTAATTTCTTCACATCTCTGCAAAACTCGATCAAGGTTGCTCAAGCAATCATCAAAAGAAGTTCCATATACGGAGAAATCATCCATGAAAACCTCAACAATCTTTTCAAAAAAATCAGAGAATATAGCCATCATGCATCTTTGAAAGGTAGCAGGTGCATTGCATAAACCAAAAGGCATACGTCTATAAGCAAAGGTACCGAAAGGGAAAGTAAAAGTACTCTTTTCTTGATCCTCTTTTGGCACAGGTATTTGAGAGAAACCGGAATAACCATCTAGAAAGCAAAAATGTGTATGTTTGGATAGTCTTTCTAGCATTTGATCAATAAAAGGTAAAGGGTAATGGTCCTTTTTAGTAGCTTTATTTAATTTGCGGAAATCAATTACCATTCTATAACCTGTAATAATTCTTTGTGGGATCAATTCATCTTTATCATTAGGAACAACAGTAATACCTCCCTTCTTAGGGACACAATGGACAGGACTTACCCACTGACTATCAGCAACGAGATAAATTATACCTGCCTCCAGAAGATTTAGTATTTCTTTCCTTACCACTTCTTTCATCTTAGGATTTAACCGTCGTTGGTGATGAACAACTGGTTTAGCGTCTTTCTCCAATTTTATTTTGTGCTGGCATAGAGTGGGACTAATGCCCTTAATATCATCAAGAGTATATCCAATAGCAGCACGGTGACTCTTCAGAGTTTTCAATAATTTATTTTTTCATGCTCTGAAAGGTTAGCACTAATAATAACAGGATATATCTTCTTTTCATCAAGATAAGCATATTTAAGAGTATCGGGTAATGGTTTAAGCTCGAACACGGGATCACCCTTGGGTGGTGGGGGATCCCCTAGTATTTCAACAGGCAAGTTGTGTTACAAAATAGGTCCCTGTTTAAAGAATACCTCATATATTTCCCTTCTTTCATTCATAAACATACCATTTTCTTGGTCTAGCAAATATTGTTCTAAAGGGTCATTAGGAGGCACGGCAATAGAAGCAAGACCAATAATTTCATCTTTACTAGGCAATTCCTCGTCACGGGGTTGTCTACGAAATTTAGCAAAGTTAAACTCATGAGACATATCCCCCAAACCAATAGTAACAACATCCTTTTCACAGTCTATCCTAGCATTAACAGTATTCAAGAAGGGTCTACCAAATATAATGGGACAAAAGTTATCTGGTGGGGAACCAAGAACAAGAAAATCAGCAGGATATTTAACTTCCCCACACAAGACTTCAACATCTCTAACAATCCCAACTGGTGAAATAGTGTCTCTATTGGCAAGCTTAATTGTAACATCAATTTCTTCTATCTCAGCAGGTGCAATATCATGCATAATTTCTTTGTATAAGGAATGAGGTATTGCACTTGCACTAGCACCCATATCACATAAGCCATGATAAAAATGAGCTCCTATCTTAACAGAAATAACAGGCATGCCTACAAGAGGTTTATGTTTATTTTTAGCATCAGGTCTAGCAATTCTAGCAGCTTCATTGCAGAAGTAAATAACATGCCCATCAATATTATCAGCCAAGAGATCTTTAACCATAGCAACACTAGGTTCAAATTTAATTTGCTCAGGGGGTTTGGGTGTCTTAATATTACTTTTATTGACCGCAGTTGAAGATTTAGCATGATCCTTTATTCTAAAAGGGAAAGGTGGTTTCTCAATATAAGTAGTAGGAATGACAGGATCATTATAAGTGATAGTCTTTTCTTCAACTTTAATAGGTGCAACTACTTTTACTTCAATGGGAGGGTTATATTTAAACCACTTCTCCTTAGGGAGATCAACATGAGTAGCAAAGGATTCACAGAAAGAAGCTACTATCTCAGAGTCAAGTCCATATTTAGTGCTAAATTCACAGAAAACATCGGTATCCATAAAAGATTTAACACAATCAAACTTACGTTTTATACCTGACTCCTTACCTTCGTAGAGGTCCCAATCTTCAGAGTTGCGTTTAATTCTTTCTAATAAATCCCATTTGAATTCAATAGTCTTCATCATAAAAGAACCAGTACAAGAGGTATCGAGCATGGAGCGATTATTGAGAGAAAGCCGAGCATAAAATTTTTGAATAATCATTTCTCTCGAGAGCTCATGATTGGGCATGAATATAACATTGACTTAAGCCTCCCCCAAGCTTGAGCGATGCTTTCTCCTTTGCGAGGCCAAAAATTATATATAATTACGATCACAATGAACAATATGCATAGGATAAAACTTCTGATGAAATTCCAATTTCAATCGGTTGTAGTTCCATGATCCCATATCATCACATAGCCTAAACCATGTCAATGCCTCTCCCTTCAAAGATAAAGGGAAGACCTTCTTCTTGATAACATCCTCGGGCATACCTGCAAGATTAAATAATCCACAAACTTCATCCACATAGATTAGGTGCAAATTGGGATGTAATGTTCCATCTCCTGTAAAAGGATTAGCTAGCAGTTTCTCTATCATACCCGAAGGAATTTCAAAGTAAACATTTTCAGCAGGTTCAGTAGGTTGAGGAGCAACTCTTTGCTCTACTGGTTGGGGTGAAGATACCCCGAACAAGCCCCTCAGAGCATTACTTTCCATAGTAACAAGTGATAGTAAATTTCAGCACACTATATAAATTTTTCCTTACCAAATTCCACCTACCAAAGGCGCTTCACTCCCCGGAAACGGCGCCAGAAAAGAGTCTTGATGACCCACAAGTACAGGGGATCTATCGTAGTCCTTTCGATAAGTAAGAGTGTCGAACCCAGAGCAAGAGGAAATGATAAGCGGTTTTCAGTAAGGTATTCTTTGCAAGCACTGAAATTATCGGTAACAGATAGTTTTGTGATAAGGTAATTTGTAACGGGTAACAAGTAATGAAAGTAAATATGGTGCAGCAAGATGGCCCAATCCTTTTTGTAGCAAAGGGCAAGCCTGGACAAACTCTTATATGAAGGAAAACGCTCCTGAGGATACATGGGAATTATCGTCAAGCTAGTTTTCATCACGCTCATATGATTCACGTTTGTTACTTTGATAATTTGGTATGTGGGTGGACCGGTGCTTAGGTGATGTCCTTTCTTGGACAAACATCCCACTTATGATTAAACCCTATTGCAAGCATTCACAACTACAAAAGAAGTATTAAGGTAAACCTAACCATAGCATGAAACATATGGATCCAAATCAGCCCCTTACGAAGCAACGCATAAACTAGGGTTTAAGCTTCTGTCACTCTAGCAACCCATCATCTACTTATTACTTCCCAATGCCTTCCTCTAGGCCCAAACAATGGTGAAGTGTCATGTAGTCGACGTTCACATAACACCACTAGAGGAGAGACAACATACATCTCATCAAAATATCGAACGAATACCAAATTCACATGACTACTTATATCAAGACTTCTCCCAGGTCCTCAGGAACAAACGTAACTACTCACAAATCATATTCATGTTCATAATCATAGGGGTATTAATATGCATAAAGGATCTGAACATATGATCTTTGACCAAATAAACCAACTAGCATCAACTACAAGGAGTAATCAACACTACTAGCAACCCACATGTACCAATCTGAGGCTTTGGGACAAAGATTGGATACAAGAGATGAACTAGGGTTTTAGAGGAGATGGTGCTGGTGAAGATGTTGATGAAGATTGACCCCTCCCGATGAGAGGATCGTTGGTGATGACGATGGCGATGATTTCCCCCTCCCGGAGGGAAGTTTCCCCGGCGGAACAGCTCTGCTGGAGCCCTAGATTGGTTCCGCAAGGGTTCCGCCTCGTGGCGGCGGAGTTTCTTCCCGAAAGCTTGCTTATGATTTTTTTCTAGGGTAAAAGACTTCATATAGCAGAAGATGGGCACCGGAGACCTGCCAGGGGGCCCACGAGGCAGGGGGGCGCGCCCAGGGGGTAGGGCGCGCCCCCCACCCTCATGGCCAGGGTGTGGGCCCCCTCTGGTGGATTCTTTTGCCAGTATTTTTTATTAATTCCAAAAATAGCTTCCGTGAAGTTTCAGGACTTTTGGAGCTGTGTAGAATAGGTCTCTAATATTTGCTCCTTTTCCAGCCCAGATTTCTAGCTACCGGCATTCTCCCTCTTCATGTAAACCTTGTAGAATAAGAGAGAATAGGCATAATTATTGTGACATAACATGTAATAACAACCCATAATGCAATAAATATAGATATAAAAGCATGATGCAAAATGGACGTATCACACAGCACCATCTCCACCACAGAGCTCCCAACAAGAGCAGCTAGTAAGGCAGCTCCAGTGCCCAAAGCGCCAATACTACAACGGCGAACCCCAACTCCACCAGTTAGTACACCTATTCCTGTGGAGGAAGCACAACCAGCCATTCATAGTTTAGCATCTATCGCATTTGATGTTGTTAAATCCTATGTGCGTATCTTCCCATCATGGAAATATTATACTGAAGATGAAGGAAAATGCCAGTTGCAGGTGTTTGTCCAGGAGTTATGTGTAAGTAATGTTATTCATGTCAATTACTTTGCTTTGTCCCATACATTCTACCTGCATGATGGTTGTAATACATCAAATTTTCCCATTTTTCCCCATAGAGAAGGACCGATTTGGAAACTCGGGATGAGGTAACCTGTGCTAATACCTCTGCTATCTTCAAGAATGCTTGGTGGCAGTATCGGAATTACCTAAAGAAAACATACTTCACTGGCAAAGAAACTCATCAAATTCCCTTACGTTCTCCTGAGACACATTTACTGGACGATGACTGGGAACACCTTGTTCTTTACTGGTCCCGAACCAAGAATGTGGTAAGCTCGATGAGCTCATCTTATTTTAAGTACTATATGCTTGCGTCTTACTATACTCTGTTCATGTAGAACAAGTGCTTAAACCTGAAGAACAACTGTTCTCATTTAAGATTCCATTGCTATCGTGCATACTGCTTTGCTCTTGTATCACTGTATTTACTCATACAAACTTATTTTTAAATTGAACGATCCAATGGAAACTCCAATGGCACAACAGGTATGTTTACGCATGTTTCTTTAACAGGTTTGCTCTTATAAATTGCTCTATTGATTTCAATTTCAATTGTGTATACAATTGACTTCTCATATCATGCACATTACTAGCATCATAACAGGGCCAATAGTGTTGTTGGACATGTAGACCCGTGGTACCTATCTGAAATCTTGTTGTGCCGTGTAGTTTCCCACGCTTTGTATTCTGTCCGTGCTGCTTTTTCTTGAACTGATATGATTTGAACCGTGTCTCTATTTTGATTGGGCAAGACAATGCAGTGACCATAGGACATATATATATGTTTGTTTGATGCTTTTATAATGTACTACTTGGCAATAGAAGACTTGGTAGTTTAATCTTGTCCACCTTGCTAATGAACATGTTCACCGAAATGTGTTTCATATACTAGTACATGTTAAACCTGTTATGTGTCTGCTTGTTTCTTCTTTTAGAATGCTGACAGAATATTGGGGAAGAGTCCCTTATTAAGCAATGATAAAGGAACTAATGCAGATAAGGTTCAGGATCATGAGACATCCTTGTTGGTCTCCAACAAAGCTGATAAAACAGCGAAGGAAAACTATCTTGAAGACAGTGAGGCAACCCCAAAGTCCTCTTGGTTTACTGTTCGAGTTACTGGCCACTACCGCTTGCACAATCTATTCAAACTCACTGTCTGAATCAGTTCGGTTTCTTGAGTCTCAACTACAAGCTGGAAGACATCGATCATCTGTGCTGCGACAACAAGCAGAAGGACTGCGGAAGTCCCTGGAGCATTCACATGCATACTTTCTGGTGCAACAGCAAGCGTTGGAGGATTTTAGCGCCAAACAGGACAAAGCTAATAAGCTTGCTAAGCTTATTGCCAACATGGTGGATACCCAGGATAACGTTTCTTGAGCTCTTCTGAAGTTGTTTCAGTTATGGATTGTTTTGCTGCCGCGTTTATTTGCACTGGTGGCCAATTTTGACGGCCAGTCTATGCAATATGCTGCTTTGTTCCCTATATTTGTACTGGTGGCGAACTTTGATGCCCAGTGGATGTAATATGTGTAATAGCTGTAATAGGCTAGCGTTAGTTGCTTGCTTATTTATTTCCTTATTGTCTTGTTTAGTTGTTTGCTTGTAGTCACTGCAGTTCTTTTTCCGCATTTTTCTAGTGGCCACAATAACCTATTTTTGGCAACACACGGACTGTTGTAACCATAGGCCTCCTGTGGGCCATAGGATCCATGGGCCTTCTACGGGCTGTAGGATCCATGGGCCTTCTACGAGCCATAGGATCCATGGACGTTCTACGGGCCGTATGATCCATGGGCCTTCTATGGGCCATAGGATCCATTTGTCTTCTACGGGCCGTAGTATCCATGGGCCTTCCACGGGGCGTATTATTATTTTGCCAAACATGGGCCGTATTATTCGTGGACCATAACGGGCTGTTAATAGGCCGTATTTGATAATGCTATGAAAATAGCCCAATGGGTTAACGGGCCATAAACATGCCGAATGTAACCACGGGCTTAATTTGGCCCACAAATGGAACAGGCCAGTAACGGACTGTAACTAGCCGAATTCTAGAAATGAGCCCAAGAATAAATGGGCCCTTAGAAGGCCGAAAGTTAACACGGGCTAGAAACGGCCGACAGAATAATGGGCCGTTAATGGGTATAAAGCGATACACTGTTGATTATGGGCCAGTTTCATCTCAGGCCTTTAATGGGCCAAGAGTTACAGAGAACCTCCTACGGGCCGAAAGACATCATGGGCCATACATGGGCCGGAAGTTACAATGGGCTGGAATCATATTGGACGGCCCAGATGAAGCTACTGGGTTTCATTCTGATAGGCCATAATGGGCCGGTAGTTAGCGGGCCGTAAATGGGCTATATATGAATAGGCCGTTAACAGGTTTTCCGTGGGCCGACCCGTTACCTTTTGACCAACTCAAACGGGCCGGCCTTTTCACCGGAATGGGCCACTTTTGAGCCGTGCCATGTGTCGACCTATCATAGGCACCTCCTGTCCAATGAGTGGATGACATCTATCCCGACGGTGAGCCAACACGTGTTTCCTCCGGTCAATGGGAATTTTACACGTGGAAAATCCTCATTGGTCCGGGCTGTTAACGGGTTATCGGATCCAAAACCAGACCCGATAGCTTAACGGCGTCCCATTACGGTGGATACCACGTGTCGGTCACCCTTGACGAAAGCACTTCTATGACGTGCGATTTATCGTCATGGAAGTGGACACTTCCATGATGATAATTTTGGTAATGTCAGGGAACACTTCTACAACAGCACATGTAAGACTATCTTGATTCTGTCATAAAATTTTCATGGATGTACATGCATGACAGAAAACGTGACCTACTGTGACAAACACGTATCATCACGGAAGTGTCTTTTTTTTGTAGTGAAACCAAAGGTTCTCACAACAAGCCTGATGGTTTCGGTAGGGAACATTTCACCTTTGGGGATGAAATGATATCCATTGCCTCTTATTGCTTTCAAAAAAATTCTCGTGTCAACATAGAACAATAGGAGTGTTGTGTCAATTTTTGGGATTTTTTGGGGTTCGTTTGGACATTTTTATGCATTAATTGAGTCTTCAATGCATTTTTGTGCATAATTCAAATTTGAACTACATGCACATGCTCTAATGCATATACATTGGTTGAAAATTCAAATCTGTGTCCTTGGTTGCATGCTTAGGTCCCATGCAAGAAATGGGAATGAATGTCAAACACCCTGCCACCGTCACTCGGGCGCAAACATTGAGATACCTGGTTTTAAAATTCTAATAAATCCAAAACTCGTCCGAAATTCATGAAACTTGGCATGCTACCATGGAGCGGCATCAACATGCCGTGGTAAATTTTTTGTCCCATTTGGGCCGGTTTGGGTATATGCTTCTCACAAACTAGAGCTTCTCACAACAAGCATGATGGTTTCGGCTGGGAACGTCCCACCTTTGGGGACGAAGCAATATCCATTGCCTCTTATTGCTTTGAAAAAAATTCTCGTGTCAAAATAGAACAACAGGAGTGTTGTGTCAATTTTTGGGGTCCTTTGGACATTTGTATGCATTAGTTGAATTTTCATTGCATTTATGTGCATAATTCAAATTTGAACTACATGCACATGCTCTAATGCATATGAATTGGTTGAAAATTCAAATCTGTTTCCTTGGTTGCATGCTTAGGTCCCATGCAAGAAATGGGAATGAATGTCAAACACCCTGCCACCGTCACTTGGCCGCAAACATTGAGATACCTGGTTTTTAAATTCTAGTAAATCCAAAACTCGTTTGAAATTCATGAAACTTGGCATGCTATCATGGAGCGGCATCAACATGCCGTGGTAAACTTTTTTCCCATTTGGGGCAGGTTTGGGTATATGCTTCTCACAAACCAGAGCTTCTCACAACAAGCATGATGGTTTCGGTAGGGAACGTCCCACCTTTGGGGACGAAACGATATCCATTGCCTCTTATTGCTTTCAAAATTTCTCGTGTCAACATAGAACAACAGGAGTGTTGTGTCAATTTTTGGGGCAGGTTTGTTTGGACATTTTTATGCATTAATTGAGTTTTCAATGCATTTATGTGCATAATTCAAATTTGAACTACATGCATATGCTCCAGTGCATATAAATTGGTTGAAAAATCAAATCTTTGTCCTTGGGTGCATGCTTAGGTCCCATGCAAGAAATGGGAATGAATTTCAAACACAAGGACACCGTTGATTGCCGGCAAAACATTGAGATACTTTGTTTTTAAATTCTAGCAAATCCAAAACTCGTCTGAAATTCATGAAACTTGGCATGCTATCGTGGAATGGCACCCAGCATGCTGTGGTATTTTTTGTGTCCATTTTGAGAGAAGGCGCACTCGAATAACAGCCAACAAAGGCATTTTGAAACAAATAGCTCCACTCTAACATCACAAACGTTTGTATAATTCAAATCGTGTGTGTTATGTTAACCATTCACGTGACGCCACGTGTCTTCGCTTTAATGGCTATAGGAGGCGCCATGCAGATCGCTGCTTGACTGAACGGGAGGCGTGCGAGTGCAGTCCGGTGCGCAGGCTGACCGAGAGGCGTGTAAGCTGTCCTCCAATGTGCAAGCTCACCGGGAAGTGTGCGAGATGTATGCTGCGCAAGCTCACTGGGAAGCGAGCCCTTTGACTTCCATGGCCGCCCGCCTTCCTCTGCATTAATGGCGCCCGAGCCACTGCTTAATACGGGCAGCCTTACTGTTGGCCTCCCATTCCTTCCCATCCCTCCTACAGACCTCCAGCAATGCCATGGCGCAGAAGGATCATCTACCACTAGTCTTCAAGTTTGGTGAAGTCGACTTCGAGCCGGAGGAGATAGAAAATAAGGAGGAATGGGGCCTCATGGACATGGCCCAGAACGAGCTGGCCGCGGCGGTTGCTACCCCCGCTCCCGTCCCAGCTCCCATCCCTGCGCCCGCGCCAGCGACCATCCCCATAGCATTGACGGGCTGGTCGCCGAGCACTATCGTAGAGCTGGAAGCCGCGGGCGTCAGCGAGGTCTCCGCGGACCCGTGCGAGCTCGTATACATGCCAGCGCCAGCGCCCGTGCCCGTGCGCGCGCCCCCTCAGCGGCATGGGACGCCGTCGTCGACCGCTACCTCTCAGCGCCGCCAGCTGCCGTCCTCCCGCGCCCCGCCCGTCGATCGCGCGTTGATTTACAAGTGAAGAATATTCTATGCTGCATTGAAGACTTCAACAACGGTGTCCCGGAGGACGACAACGACAACGATGGCACGGCATGCCGCCTCCGCCGCCGCCGGAAATAGTTTTTTTCTTGGGTTTAATACTGTATCTCGATCATATGAATATAAATTTGAAGTATGACTGAATGAAATATATGGTTTGAGCGAACTTGCGTTTTCTCTCTCTTAATGTACAGACTTATCAAACAACTTTCTTTTGAAAAAAACGTCAATGGTTTTTAAATATAAAACAGTCATCGCAAACGTTTTAGTTAGAACACCCGTATGCAAACCGACAGCTTCCCCAGGAAGCCAAGGGAAAGTGTCGAGCATGATTTGTGCAGCTCTTGATCGCAAACGTTTTAGATAGAACACCTGTATGCAAAGTGAGAGCAGGATTTGTGCATATCATCAACGCAAACGGTTCTTTTGGATGACCCGTGTGCAACCACTTACAAACAATTTGGTAAGATTTGCATCTGTCATATTGGGTATGTTGCCATTTGTCAAACTGGAAAGATTGACATTTGTTGATCTAGTAACATTGCCATTTGTCAACCTTGTAACACTGCGATTTGTCAAAATATGAAGCTAAAAATCACTAGCGGTATCTAATTTTTGCAACTAAAATTTAGCAATTAAGCATAGATTTCATTCATAGATTAAGCAGACGTTCTTTATACAAATAGTTCAACTCAACAGCTAAACCGACCAAACATTTCACCAATTGTTGCCAACCACGTACTGAAATAGCTATTTCTACTTTATATACTAGCTAATTTTAAGTACATTGTATAGTTCCACCACATCTATAGTCAGATGAACTGAACAAAATAGCCCCAAAATACTACTACTACTACGGAGGGGCTTTGTACTACTTCCAGCAGCCTCTCCTCTGCCAAGCACGCTCAGTAAGAGGCAGGGCATGAGGAGCCTACCGACGAGCTGGACAACTGCAATACGGTGCCTGCCGCTGCTGCACTTCAGCGACGCTCACCTCGAACGCCCCTCTGCCGCTCCCAACGACCCCTCTCAAAGTGGTGGTTCTGCTCGTTGATCTCCTGATTCCTTTCCTCTGAGGCGGCGTGTGCCGCGGCCACGGTGGTGGTAAGGCCCTTTGTGTGCTCGACGAGGCTCTCCTCCTCCTCCCGCAGGAACTCGGTGTAGCACGCAAGGTCACTGGTGCACGTGCAGGCATCCACCTCCGCCTCCCGCCTTTGGGCGGCGGTGGCAGAGCGGGTGATGACCCCGGCGGTCGACGGTGGGCTGGCGGCCACGACGGCCACCACCCGCCTTCGGGCCGTGGTGGCAGAGCGGGTGATGGCCACGGTGGCCGGCAGTGGGGTGGCGGCCACGACGGCCACCTCCCGCCTTCGGGCCACGGCGGCGGAGCGGGCGATGGCCCTAGCTTTCGATGGTCGTGTGGCGGCAACGGCGACCAGCAACAACTGCCGACGGGTAGCGACGGTGGAGCGTGTGGTGGGTGTTCCACGCACACCCAACAGGGACACCACGCGCACTACACTATGCCGGGGATTGCGCCGCCGCCGCGGTGTAGCCTCCTAGCTGGTGATGTCCTCGGATGATGGCGGAGTGGCTGAGCGACGATGATGGACCGGTGCCATTGGCGATTGTGGGAGAAGCATATGAGATAAGCTACAGGGAGGGAGGGGAAAATGCGACGCAGGACTCGCCGGCCGTGAGGGTTTATATAGCAGGCCAGTAAGCATTGGGATTTTGGGGGATTTCACTGTTTCGGGCGGGAAGCTTGCGCGGGAACCTGCAAGGTTGCGCGGGAACGGGCTCACCGACGATTCATTGGCACCACCGTTTGGCCAAAAGAGTGCCCCCGCGCGCTGCGCAAGCTTGCGTTGTAAGCCATCTGCGGCAGCGGGGTGACAAGACGTGCGAGAGGAGGACGAAAGGCCACGTACACATACGGTTAATAAAAAAATGTTTGCGATTTGATTACCTACTATACCCCCGTCCTGGTTTATAAGTAGTATTTAACTAATAAAATACGAATGCATGTCGCTAAAGATTATATAGTTGGATTCATATTTGAACATAATTTCCAATTATATATTTTTTATAACATGCATTAACATTTTGTTAGTTAAATTTGAGGGCAAAGTATGGCACAGAATATAAAGGGGACTATAGACCAAGACAGAGGTAGTAGCACACGGCCGCTCTCTACGCAGTGACGCAACTGTCGGCCGGCTTGTAGGCAACAATTTCCTGCGTGTTCAACTGCTCTATGCGTGTGGTTGCTTGCAGTTGAGGCGGCGGCAGCGCGCTCTGCTCTCGCGTCCCTCCGGGTGCTCTGCCCTGGTCCCTCCATGCACGCTGCCACTATTTGGGGCCGGCACATGATCACGCACGTTCGTGTGCACGCGGTTGCGCCGGGCGCGGCGCGACAATGCAGTTACCCGCTGAAAAAACTGCCATGCAGACGCATAGAGAATCCAGGCCACCCGGCCCCCATTTATTCCTGAGGCCATTTACCTTCATCTCTCGCGTCACATGACACAATAAGTACACCCACGATGACACATACAGAGAGGATATCCAGCGGTTCCAATGGCGATCCCCGTGGCTCCAATGGCGCTCCCAGCGGCCGACGACGACAACGGCGGGCAGTTCACCACGCATCACGTAGTGGACACCCACGTGAGCGGGAAGGCCCTCTCGGTGGTGTACACGAACGATTCGGTCTCGGTGGAGAGCTCCATCCAAACTATGGAGCAGTTCCTTGCCGAGGACAAGTACCAAGTGGTCGGCTTCGATCTCGAGTACACCATCGGTCGTGTCGAGCACGATCATAAGGTTGCCATCGCCCAGTTGTGCATGCGACATGACGTCCTTGTCTACCACTACCACCTGGCCACAAGTCCTCGTGAGTGTTTCTCCAGGTTTATCAACAGCTCCGACTACAGTTTTGCTACGGTGGAAAACACCAACGATCTAAAAGCGCCCAAAGTTTAGGGCTTGAAATGCCCGAATCTTGTCAACATCCAGCACCAGTACAAGGTCTGGGGCAGCGACAAAAACAAACTGAACTCCGTGGTTGACCTCGCCTCAGCCATCATCGACCCCTACTACATGAAGATGAAGAATGAGAGCAAGAAGGACAAGAACGCCTGGCACAGTGTGTGACATGAGAGACTGGATGAACAACATGTCAAGTAAGCGGCCAAGGACGCGTACACAAGTTACAATATGTACAAGCGGATCATTGACATGAGGAAGTGTCTTCTTCCTGCCCAGACAAGGGATCGAGCCACAGAGCAGTGGCGGGAGTGTCACAAGAAGTAGATGACTAGACGATCGTTTCTCCTACTTTAGAATGCATGCAATGGTTTATTAAGGTGTGTGCGAATGATTTGTATAGTCACTTATGTAATTGGATGTTTATTTTAGTTATATATATATAGACATGTTATTCTTCTGTAGACAGAGCAAATCACACGGCTTATTAGCAGCAATCGTCTGTGTTATTATTGGTCTTCGCACACATTTCTGATTACAGACCTGTTTGCTGCGTATGACACACATCTTGTTCAGTTGAACCGTTTCCTTTGTGTTGCCTAATCACACATAGTTCATCCTAGTGAACCGTATGTTCTATATCGCACACACCTTCATCTGGCTGACCGTTTCTTTTGTTCCTCCTCATCACAAATAGTTAATTGAACTGAACCGTATGCCCTGCATCGCACACGCAACTAAAATCTGAACCATGTTTGATGCATCCGTCATCACAAACATTTTGCACCTTTTTTGTTAGTTCTTTTACACCATCGTTTCCGATTATGGCATCGCACACAGTTCCGTCAAAGGGTCTCTGATTTGACTGTCGTGTTTGGACCATCCTGCTGTAGTGGAGGTTGTACAACCAAGGTGGATTATTCTTGGTCCGTTTTATGATCCATCTTGGTGAGATGCCTCTCTGGCCTGCCGATTGAAAGTGTGTGTGTGTATGGGGGGCGCTACTTCGCACTTTGCTAGGTGACCTTGCTTGGGGGGCATGCATTCATAGCTTAGGATTCCCTTCGTGCCGACACGAGGGGGGCTTCTAGCTACTTCGCACTTTACTAGGTGAACCTCAGTTGGGGGGCATGCATTCATAGCTTAGGATTCCCTTCATGCCGACACGAGGGGGGAGCATGCATTCATAGATTAGGATTCCCTTCGTGCTGACACGAGGGGGTTGCTAGCTGCTTCACACTTTGCTCGGTGAACCTCGGTGGGGGGGCATGCATTCATAGCTTAGGATTCCCTTCTTGCCGACATGAGGGGGGGCAAGCAATATCGTGCGCTTTGCGAGATAAGTGCCACATCGAAGTTGCATTTGGTATTTGAACATCAAACCACCCTTTCATACATAAATTTGGTCCACATGCAAGCGTATTCGTGTTCTCACCCTCTCCCGCGTCATTTTTCGCCAAATTTATGAACATTAGACAAGTCGGATGACGCAACAGACATGGTTCACTCAAACTAACCGTGTGCCACGATGGTGCCCCTGTCACGCACACATCCGCACAGTACATTGGGCTGCACGAGGGCACGAGGCTTCCCCTCTCAAAAATATCTACCCGCCTCCAGCTTTTTTCTGTTTGATAACACATAGTTATTGTGTTTCGACCATGTGTGATGTTTCTTGTTCGCAATCCCACCTGCATCCCTCAAAAATATCTGCCTGCCTCAATGGTTTTTCTGTTTCATAACACACGGTTGTTATCTCCAGACCATGTGTGATGTTTCTTGTTCCCAATCCCGCCTGCATCCCTTGAAAATATCTGCCCGCCTCGAGGGTTTTTCTGTTTCATAACACACGGTTGTTATCTCTTTACCGTGTGTGATGCACCATCATCAAAATTTTCAATAGCCCCGGCATTTCACTCCCGCGTTTGACTCTCGCGTAGTAAATTTTTTAGTACCCGTGTCATTTCCTCAAACACACCCCCGCCCCCCGCGCCCCCCCACACACACACACACCAAAACCTCCTCAAGCGCGCACACACACCCCTCCCTCGCTCGAAACCCTAGGAAGGTCCCCGCCGCCGCCTCAAGGCCTCCATTGTCAACATCAGCTGGTTTGCCCGTGTAGCTTACCCATCGATCTCCATACCCAGGCTGCTCTTAGTTTCATAGATGACACCTGCCAAACACCCGCTTTCCCACAGATCCCCATCCACATCCTCCTCCCCCAATCCAGAGCATCGCAGCCTAATCCCGACTACGCTTCCTGTGGAGCTCAAGGAGCGACTGGCCCAAAAGAGGTGTATCGCGGTCTCTTCGCCCGACATTGCCGAGGAAGCTGACGACCATTACTGGCCGTAGGCACTCAAGCAGCGGGCTAGAGTATGCGGTTATGTCTTGAATGCCGGCTAAGACATCAAGGTCATCGATAGCGACGGACTGAGGCGGGCTATGTCACAGGTTAAGTGGCCCACCCAAACCCCTCGGGTTCAACCGTCGTCAATCTCATCCATGGCCCCGCTGCTGATCTCCTCTGGCTCGCTGTTAACAATTTGCCATCCTACATCGCCATCGAGCCCCTTTTGTCATTTTTGAAGGACACGTTCTGCGATGCTGGCTTGGGATCCACATCTTCCAAGTGAGACCTCATCGACGGCAACCACGAGGAGGGCACCCTCTCCTGCTCTTCCAAGGGGAAAGAGCCCGTCTGCGACATCAGGGAGCGCACCCTACAGTCGTGCTCTTCCAAGGGGAAGGATCCCATCTGCGACAACATGGAGTGCATCCAGGGTCCGTGCTCTTCCCACGGGAACGAGCCCATCTGTGACAAATGAGGAAACCCATGATTTGTTTTGTCGTGCCTCTTCACAGGGGGAAACCCATGATTTGTTTTGTCGAGTCCCTTTTGTAGAATAGTGAGAATATGTCCAGTTTTAATTGCTATGTTTCATTGTTTGCAGTATGCCTTGTTTATTTCAGTTGTTCACAATGTGATGCTCTATATGTGCAATTATTTACTGTGCAGTACATTTCATCAATCCAGTTTTAAACATACCGATAGGAATGCATATATTTGCTTGCTGTTAAGCCTGTTATAGCTAGCATATACCTCTTTTAAAGTTTTTTTATCGTTCGGTTGTTTGTAGTTAGCATATGTCCAGTTTCAAATGCTATCTTTCGTTGTTCGTTGTATGCCTTGTTTATTCCAGTTATTCACAACGTAATGTTCTATATGTGCAAGTATGAACTGTGCAGTTCAATTTCATCAGTACCAGTTTCAACAATACCACTATGAATGACTAGATTTGGTTGCTGCATCTTGTAGTTAACACACCTTTGCATTTTTATTTAATAATAACCAATGTACTTAGACCGGCACAATACCAGTTTGAATGACTATGTTTGCTTGTTGTTAAATGCTAGGCCTGTTGCAGTTAACACACCTTTCCACTTGTCTTGCTTTACTAGCGTGCCTAAACCTGGACATTGAAGCTATCTTTTGGAGATTATTTTGTCTGCCATGGCATAGCGACCAGACCTCAAACAGTCTGATCTCTGTGCAGCAGTGTCATCCCTGGATCGGTAATGCTGACACGCACAGTACTTGAAGGATTTATAACACAGTAGCAATCACACACTTATTACATCGAATGTCTCAAAAGAGAACTTATTACTATAAATATGGCTTAAGGCCATCTAATACGATAACAGTGGAAGGCTTGGAAGATAAAGTGAGTCCATCAACTCCAACGGCATCACTGAGTGAAAGACCACGACCTAAGGCACCTTACTCGTCGTCTGAAAAGTCTGCAACATGATACGTTGCAGCCCGAAAACGGGTCAGCACATGGAATATGCGGGCAATGTAACACAAGAGAGTAATGAACAGAATAATGCTATCACTACATGCATATATGGGTGGTGGAGGCTGTATGGTTAATATGTTTTGCGAAAAGCCAATTTTTCCCTACAACAAAGGAATAAACTTTGTTTAACTATCATGGTGTTTGTTAAACATTGAGAATGGTAAACCCCATCTCAATCCCAATTAAAAGGTAATCAATATCCCAATCAAGTTTTATAATTAAGAGTGATGAGATCCACATGATAATCCAAGAACTACATACTCAAGATGTCCATAACCGGGGACACGGCTAACCATGATTAGTTTGTACACTCTGCAGAGGTTTGCGCACTTTTCCCCAAAAGACTCGATCTCCTCCGTTGGATTTCTCGCACTACATGGTGTTTGAGAAACGGATGACCGAGACACAATCTTTCAGAAGCATTAACTCTTTCGATGGGTAGACCGTACCACCTACATCCCCTACATCTGCTAGTCTACCACTGAAAGAGGTCACACAACATACTCAACTATGCCAGAGCCCATAATGGCTTGTGGCTGCACACGGAAGTTTCTAGCATGAATAATCTTATGATCCCTTTGAGCCCGGGTGGCAGTCCATAGGAGAATCACACGGTACCCCGGGATTTCCAAAAATATACAGGCAATCACTGGATTCCCCAGGTGCCTCAATCCACCCAGATGTGTATTAAAGTTGCCACCTTAAGTTAACCATTAATTAAGAATGCTCACATCTGTCATGAATACACTCAAACCCAATCCACGTCTACGAGCATAGCATAGCAATATAAGCAACGTAGAAGTAACTCCCATAGGTTTGATAATGAACCTCCGGTAGTATCCTGCGAGTCCAAGAAAACTCCAGATCTCTCCAACTGACGTGGGTGACTCCCAATTTGTCATAGTGACAAATTTGGTGGGGTCTACTGCTATTCCTTCTCCGGATATAACATGTCCAAGGAATCCAACTTCCTTCAGCCAAAACTCACACTTGCTGAACTTGGCGTATTGCTAATGTTCTCTGAATTTCCCAAGTACTAACCGCAAATGCTCTTTATGCTCCTCTTCATTCTTCGAGTAGACCAGAATATCATCAATGAACACCACGATGAACTTATCCAAAAACTCCATAAACACCTTGTTCATCATGTTCATAAAATAGGCAGGTGCATTAGTCAGGCCAAATGACATAACGGTATACTCATATAGCCCGTACCTCGTGGTAAAAGCTGTCTTAGGTATATCCTGCTCTCGAATCTTCAGCTGGTGGTACCCTGATCGCAGATCGATCTTGGAAACACCTTAGCTCCTTGCAGCTGGTCAAACAAATCATTGATCATCGGCAGTGGGTACTTGTTCTTGATCGTCACCTCATTCAATCCTCGATAATCAACAACCATCCTTAATGATCCATCCTTCTTCTCCACTAGAAGTACTAGGGATCCCCAAGGTGACGAACTTGGGCGAATATAACCTTTACCCAGTAACTCCTTAATCTGCTTCTTAATTTCCTCCAAATCCTTTGCGGGCATTCTGTACGATCTCTTAGATATTGGCCCTATGCCTGGCAAAAGCTCAATTAAAAACTCAATGTCTCTATCCGGTGGCATGCCTGGCAACTCTTCTGGAAATACATCCGGAAAATCCTTCACCATTGGTACTTCCTCCTGTACAACTCCTGATAAGGAATTTACTTGAGTCCTATTCGACACATGCCGGGATACATACTTGATCCTTCTACCTTCTGGGGTGGTGAGCGAAATCGACTTAATGGCGCAGTCAATGTTCCCTCCATACTTCGATAACCAATCCATGCCTAATATCACATCCAATCCTTGTGACTCCCATGGTTATGGACAAGTCCTCCCGAGTTCGGGGTGAAACGAGGTCTCTGCTGTGCTCCAGAATTGTACTTCCCTTGTCCATACTTCCTCTTGCGGCTGTCAATCTGCTGCTGCTTCCCTTAAAGCATGAGAGCTCTATCTACCAACTCCTGGTAGTTATTGAAATTTGCCACCATCAACTGCATGCTCCGCTCATCATTCAGTCCTTATAGAAACTTCTCCTTCTTAGCTGCATCTGTAGCGACGTCATCTGGGGCATAACGTGCTAGCTTACTAAAGTCATCCACATACTGGCCAATAGTGCGCCCTCCTTGGCGTAAGTTGCGAAACTCGTGCTTCTTCATGGCCATAGCTCCTGCTGATACATGGGCAGTGCGAAAAGCCTCCTGGAACTGGTCCCATGTCACAGTGTCAATGGGGTAAGTGACTATGAAATTCTCCCACCATGATGTTGCGGGTCCATCAAGCTGATGTGCGGCAAAACGCACTCTCTCCGCATCTGTGCATCCTGCAGTAGTCAACTCCCTTTCAATCTTGCGGAGCCAATCATCTGCAAAAATCGACTCGGTGATACTGGAGAACACCGGCGGATTTAGCCTAAGAAAACGGGCTAAGTGATCAACTGGTGGTGATTGTGGTGGGTTGTTGTTGTTGTTATTCCCCTGGTTCTGATTCTGGACTAGTATCTGCATCAATGCATTCTGCTGCTGGATCAACTGAGTGAGCTCCGGTGGGAAAGCAAATCCATTGTCGCGTCTCGGAGGCATCAGCTGGGTTTAGAAAAGATGAGAAAACAGAGTAGAATGAGGTCTAGGGGGGAAACACTACCCATATGCACATGAGACAAACACAAACATATCACTCAATCAATCAATCAAACAAGGGCATACAATCGGTCTAGAACTATCGTTACAAAAGTGCTTGGACTATACTATATACATGGTGGAATACTACTACTGATATGGTGGTCGACTAGAAAAATTGATCGGTCGAAGACTCCATGATATCCGCTCCAGCTTCATCAACATAGTCATCATCGCTATCGTCAGGGTCCGAGTCAGTGTCGTCGATGATGGTGTAGTTCTCTGGGCAAGTGGAACCCTCATCTCCTCCTCCTGGCGCGGGGTCTCCCATGAAAACTCCTAGCTTCCTTGTCAGGTCGTCATTCTTCTCCACTAGTACGACGATTTCCTCCGTATAATCTTCGCGAGTAGCCTTGAGTTCTTCCTCCAGTTCCGTGATCCTTGTCATCGCCTTCTTCAAATCTGTCATGCCTGCGCACATCTGGTTCTTCTGACGTCGAATGTGTTGGTGTAACTCCTGGATGAAAGCTGCAATCGATCTATCCTTCCTGGTGCTGATCATCTCCCATTGCTCATCTCGGTGCCCACAAATCTGGTAGATAATATCCGTGAGATCCTTGTGGTAAACTTCTCCAATGTGTCCCATGGTGATGTGGGCTGCCATACTCTTTCCTAGACTCCAGGTTGGTGCATAAAAGGAAAACTCTATGGGCTAAGTGACTGGCGTGAATGTCCTTCCTGGAACTTGAACTTGAATCATCCAGCGCTCCTCTTCTGGTAAAGTGGCATTGTAAGTCCCTGTGAAGCTTGGTATTCCAATGTTCAGGTACCTAGTAACTTCCTTCAAGTGGCGTCCAAAAGGGGTGTCTTCATCCGGTTGCTTAAACTTGATCCTTGCATCCGCCATCCTAAAGAGTAGAAAATGGAGAGGAGTCAGAAATGAGAAGAGAGTAGTGATCTAGGGATTTAGCTTAGTGGTCGTGTCCTACAATCAGCATGTGCTCTGATACCATCTTGTAGCGACCAGACCTCAAACAGTCTGATCTCTGTGCATCAGTGTCATCCCTGGATTGGTAATGCTGACACGCACAGTACTTGAAGGATTTATAACAGAGTAGCAATCACACACTTATTACATCGAATGTCTCAAAAGGGAACTTATTACAATAAATATGGCTTAAGGCCATCTAATACGATAACAGCGGAATTCTTGGAAGATAAAGTGAGTCCATCAACTCCAACGGCATCACTGAGTGAAAGACCACGACCTATGGCACCTTACTCGTCGTCTAAAAAGTCTGCAACATGATACGTTGCAGCCCGAAAACGGGTCAGCACATGGAATATGCTGGCAATGTAACACAAGAGAGTAATGAACAGAATAATGCTATCACTACATGCATATATGGGTGGTGGAGGCTGTATGGTTAATATGTTTTGCGAAAAGCCAATTTTTTCCTACAACAAAGGAATACACTTTATTTAACTATCATGGTGGTTGTTAAACATTGAGAATGGTAAACCCCATCTCAATCCCAATTAAAAGGTAATTAATATCCCAATCAAGTTTTTATAATTAAGAGTGATGAGATCCACATGATAATCCAAGAACTAGATACTCAAGATGTCCATAACTGGTGACACGGCTAACCATGATTAGTTTGTACACTCTGCAGAGGTTTGCGCACTTTTCCCCACAAGACTCGATCTCCTCCGTTGGATTTCTCGCACTACATGGTGTTTGAGAAACGGATGACCGAGACACAATCTTTCAGAAGCATTAACTCTTTCGATGGGTAGACCATACCACCTACATCCCCTACATCTGCTAGTCTACCACTGAAAGAGGTCACACAACATACTCAACTATGCCAGAGCCCATAATGTCTTGTGGCTGCACACGGAAGTTTCTAGCATGAATAATCTTATGATCCCTTTGAGCCCGGGTGGCAGTCCATAGGAGAATCACACGGTACCCAAAGATTTCCAAAAATATACAGGCAATCACTGGATTCCCCAGGTGCCTCAGTCCACCCAGATGTGTATTAAAGTTGCCACCTTAAGTTAACCATTAAATAAGAATGCTCACATCTGTCATGAATACACTCAAACCCAATCCACATCTACGAGCATAGCATAGCAATATAAGCAACGTAGAAGTAACTCCCATAGGTTTGATAATAAACAGGTGAATAGGTACTACCTCATCTACCTCCCAAACCCATAATTTAATTCAGATCCGAACCATGCAATTGTTTGAGGATTGATCTAATGCAATAAAACTGGGTAGTAAAGAGGTATGATCAAAATGTTACTTGCCTTGCTGATGATCCGCGAAACCTAGAGACTCGTAGTAGCACGCTTCGCACTACGGGTACTCTATCGCAAACAAACAAGCATACAATAAGCAATCAAGCTAGGGCACGGGTAAAACTCAAATTATCGCGGAAATCGGATCAGAAATCGCGATAAAAAATAATCGCGGAAAATCCGAGAAAAAAAAACTGACGAACAGGCTAACGAACGAACGTTCGCTGCCTGCGGTTAAACGGTGAAAACCGTTCGTTAAAACGAACGTACGGACGAACGTCCGCTAAATAACTAAAACGAAAAAACGAATCGAAACTGAAAAATGGATCTAGGGTTTTTGAAAACCGTGGCGGCGGCGGCGACTACCTCCGGCGAGGTCCGGCGAACGGCAGCGGCGGGCGGCGGCAAGCGGCGGCGGCGGGTTAGGGTTTGGGGCGGCGGTGGGCTTCGGCGGCGGTTGGGCCTTGGGGCGGCTCGGGGCTGCGGCTTATAAAGCCCCCCCTCCCCGGGCGGAGTCCCGCTCGGGTACGGCCCGGAGTCAGTTTCTTTTTTTAAAATAATTCCGACGTGCAGAAAAAGAAAGAAAAGATGTACTAAACGGTCTCCAAAAATCTCGAAATAAATTGTCCCCATCCTCTAAAAATAGGCCGGACAAGGTGAACATTTATTTGGGCCTAAAATGCAATTTTGAAAAACGCATATTTTTCCTAATTCAAATAAAATAGCGATAAAACTCCGAATAAAAATCTTATTTGATTTTAATATTAAATCTCCAACATTTATTTATTTTGAGGAAGTCATTTTATCCTCTCTATTTTATTTTTATAAAAGAAATATACGAAGAGAAAATAATTAAAATCAAACGATCCTCTTTTCAAAATTAGAGAAAAACTCAAATATGAAAATAATGAAATCCCCAACTCTCTCCGTGGGTCCTTGAGTTGCGTAGAATTTCTAGGATCAAACCAAAATGCAATAAAATATGATATGCAAAGATGGTCTAATGTATAACATTCCAAATTGAAAATTTGGGATGTTACACATGGATAATTTTGGTTGATGTTTAGCCTGTTGTGCTTAACATGCCTCTCGATGTACCTACACAGGACAATTTTGGTAATGACTTCTATTTTCCATCGAGGTTAGTTTCATCCCATGGCTTATATATACTCACTATTCAGGATATCGGTAGCTGGTACCATATATGCCGCGGGCTGATAAGGGACTAATCGGTGAATCAGACTTTTAACTGAATATAGCTGCAACCCATTTATCCTTAGGTTAACTAGGGCCATATGTAATATATCTGAGGCTACATAGCAACATGCGCTGTACTTAATGTCTAAATATGCAATCCTAGGCTACATAGCAACAAGGAAGAGTGTTACCTTAGTGTTCTGATGATGTCTAGATATACGTAGAAGAGCAGCAGCAACAACAACAACAACAACAACACAGCCCTGTTTGGATACTCAACTTAGCTAGAGGTTAGAGTTAGTTTCTAGCTCATGACAACCCTGAACTAACTCCATCCAAAGAGGTGTTTGGATGACAGGGTTAGATTGACAATAAATGCACTAGGAGAACTAGCTCCAATTAGCACCTCTTGGGTTGGATATTTTTTTGGGTGGGTTAGATGCAGCTAGCTCAAACTAGCCCTCATGTTTGGATATACTTTAGGGCTGTTTGAGCCCGAACTAGCTCAAATTAACTCTAACCCATGGATACAGCAGCAGTTAATCAGGCGGTAATTTGTAATAATGCAATAAACTCCATCTGGCCCATAATATAAGATGTTAATTCATCTAATATGTGAGTATATTGGATGTTATAAGATATTATAAAAGAGCGGTGTATTACATCATTGTGCAATTGTTGTTTAGCTTCTAATATTAACTTGGTGCTTTTAGGTACATATGTCATCGGTAAAGATCCGCGCTTCGACCCTTTCCGCGTATGGGGCAATGAGATATCGATGAACAAGCATCAAGTGAGAAAGCTGATAAAGATTGTTAGTAAAATGGGTCAAAAGATGACAATTAAACTATTTGTTTACACTTTATCCAAGACAACAACGAACTGCAGGATGGTAAGTAAGAACTCTGCAGCCTTCTTTTTATTGCCCATAATGAGTTGTGCTAGATAACAATGTCTGAATCTTTTTCCTTTGCAGTAGTTGCCAAAGCAGTTTACTCAAGATTACCTCTCAAACTACATGATTGGTGCGCATGCAAAGGTTAAAGTATTTCTACTAGAACACGATGATTATATAGATGTTTTCATGAAGACCGTGAAGGATGGGCGGTCGGCCATCACAAGGGGTTGGAATAGAGTCGTGCCTGCCTTCTGCATGGAGGAGGGCACAATATGGGCATTCCACTTCACCTTGTTCAGCAACTAGAATGTATTTCGCCTCTTTCTTTACCATCTTTAATAGTACAAGTATACAACTGTGGTTCATCATTCTTTATTTGGTTCTTATGTAGTTCCTGAACATATGTACCTATGAATTGAATAATGCATTGGTTGTTTGAACTTGATGGATATGAATAAAGCTACATCATACATTCAAATTCAAATTCAAATCCAAATCCGGTACAATTTTAAATAGCAGCAATTAAATTACGGTGAAATTGCACCCTCCAGGTCGTTACAGCACACACGGTTGGTAAAACACAAACGTTTGCGATATACACCATAATCTGACATGGTTCACAGAGAGGAAACGTGTGCAAGCATGCACACAGTTGCCATTTGCAAAGCGTGTGCGATGTCAGACAATAACACAAACGGTGCGGGCAAACTAAATGTTTGTGTTAGTTGCCTTATCTTACATGATTCGCAACCATGAACTATTTTTGATGAAGTATGCATCATAAACGTTGCACCACAGAATAGCATGTGTGATAGTTGTCGTGTACGACGATGTTACGACGGTCCGACGTTTCGTAATCCTGTCTGACACTCGTACGGCGATTAGCTAATCTTCTTAATTAGTTATCGCATACGATTTGGGAAAAGCGAATGTGTGTGATTGTATTCTTATCATATACATTCTATAATAGTGAACCTTTTGTGATGGGCCACGCATCGTAAACATAGCACCACAGAATACCGAATGCGATGGCAATGCGAGCACAAACGAGTAGGAGTACTGTATATGCATCTTTGCTCCCTATCCCCGACGGTTTCTGGGTCGTGTGGGAAGGACCCCCTATCGCCCACACTCACTTGGTGACGGTTCCAAATGTCGTCGCGGAAAGGGGTTAAAACCGTTTTTATAGCACCAACGCGTACCAGTGCATGTTGGTTTGATTCGTGTTCGCTACTTTGATAATTTAATATGTGGGTGGACCGGTGTTTGGGTGATGTTCTTACATGAACAAACCTACCACTTATGACTAACCCCCTCGCAGGCATCCGCAACTATGAGAAAAGTATTAAGATAAAATCTAACCATAGCATTAAACATTTGGATCCAAATTGGTCCATTACGAAGCAGCGCATAAACTAGGGTTTAGGCTTATGTCACTCTAGCAACCCAGCATCTAATAACTACTCCACAATGCATTCCCTTAGGACCAAATATGGTGAAGTGCCATGTAATCGACGTTCACATGACACCACTAAGGGAATCACAACATACATATCATCAAAATATCGAACACATATCAAGTTCACATGATTACTTGCAACAAGATTTCTCCCGTGACCTCACACTACTAGGAAAAGGGCTATAGCTGATATGGACATTAATGGCGCACCATGTATGTGGTGCGCCACTGCTATATAGCAGTGGTGCACCAGATACAGGTGCGCCATTATTGACATATTACTAATGGCGCACCTGGTGTGTGGTGCGCCATTAGTAGTTTTGAAAAAAATAAAAAACATTGTTAGCAGTGGCGCACCAGGGGATAGTGCGCCATTACTAGTTGACATAGTAATGGCGCACCACACCCACCGTGCGCCATTAGTAGTTTGGAAAAAAAAATTGTTAGTAGTGGCGCACCACACACCAGGTGCGCCATTAGTAACCCTGGTGCTAAATGCACCCCCCCCTTGTGGACCACCTTTTTAGTTTAAAAATAAATAAAAGAAAATGATGGAAATGTCAAAAAAATAAAAGAAAATAAGTTTCCCATGTGATATGTGGTCTAGTTGTTGGGAAATTTACAAATATGAATTTTGACTTTATTTGCAAAATCTCTTTGGAATTTAGTAAAATGGGCATAACTTTTGCATACGAACTTGGATTAAAAAGTTTTTTATATGAAAAATCATCTACTCAAAAAGTTACATCCGAATTGAACGGGGGGACCCCGTTCAACATCTTCAAAATCCCCAAAAACCTAACAGAACGAAAGATACGGGGCTTTTAAGATCTAGAGGGGGGAATGAAAAAAATTCAAACTTACTAGTGGCACACCATTTGGTAGGTGTGCCACTAGTAACAGAAAAAATTGGTTTCAAATTTTTTTTGGAATTTTTTTTCAAAATATGATATGTAATATGACCGGGAAGTTTGAAATATTTTTTCAAAATTTCATCACACTCGTGAACATGAACAAAGTCCTAGATATCAACAAGGTTTAATAGGATTGATATGATAGATATATCAACAAGTGCCTGTGAAGTGAGCTGGTGCTGGGGTTGGATAGAACTGCAAAGTTAAGCGTGCTCGGGTTGGAGTAGTGTGAGGATGGGTGACCTTCCAGGAAGTTTGACCACGGAGTGCGATTTGACTTGAGATTAAGCATATTGACCTGAGAAGCCATAGTGACCCGAGATTAAGAAAAAAACGAAAAAAAATTGATTTAAAAAAAAATTGAATAAAAAATTTCTAAAAAGAATTGAAAAAAAATTCTTAGTAATGGCGCACTTCTATGTGGTGCGCCATTACTAAGTCAGATAGTAATGGCGCACGAGATAGGCATAGTAATGGCGCACTATAGGTGCGCCATTACTATCTGGGATACTAATGGCGCACCAGAGGTGCGCCATTACTATTTTGTTACTAATGGTGTGATAATAGTGGCGCACCTGTAGTGCGCCATTAATTGCAAAAACAGGTGCGCCACTAATTAGCCTTTTCCTAGTAGTGTCAAGAACAAAAGTAACTACTAAATGATAATCATGCTCAAGATCAGAGGGGTATTAAATAGCATAATAGATCTGAACATATAATCTTCCACCAAATAAACCATATAGTTAGCAACTACAAGATGTAATAAACACTACTAGTCACCCATTGGTACCAATCTGAGTTTCCGGTACAAAGATTGAACACAAGAGATGAACTAGGGTTTGAGAGGAGATGGTGTTGTTGAAGATTTTAATGGGGATTGGCCTCCCAAAGATGAGAGGGTTGTTTGTGATGACGATGGCTTCGATTTCCCCATTCGGGAGGGAAGTTCCCCTGGTGGAATCACTCCGCCGAAGGGCAAAAGTGCTCCTGCCCAAGTTCCGCCTTGAGACAGTGGCGCTCTGTCTCGAAAGCCCTCTCCTTATTTTTTTTCTAGGTCAAAATGACCTATATACCATAAGATGGGCACCAGAGGTGGGCTGGCTGAGCTCAACCCACCAGGGTGCGCCTGGGGGGCCTGGCACGCCCTGGTGTCTTGTGCTCACCAAGTGGCCTCCCTCCGGTAGTTATTTGCTCCAGTATTTTTTATATATTCCAAAACAATTCTCTGTAATTTTTTAGATCATTTGGAGATTTCCGGAATAGGTAACTCTGACATAGCTTTTTCAGGTCCAGAATTCCAGCTGTCGGCATTCTCCCTCTTTGTGTACACCTTGCATATTATGAGAGAAAAGGCATTAGAATTACTCCATAAAGAATTATTATGCATAAAAACATTGTAAATAACAGTAGGAAAACATGATGCAAAATGGACGTATCAATGAGCGAACCAACCACTTGGTAATGTCCAAAATGGCTCAAAATCTTCTGAACATAGTGGGATTGCAAAAGTGTAATTCCACCCTTAGTATCTCTCGGTAGCTTGATGTTCAATATAACATCAGCCACACCCATGTCTCTCATTTAAATCAGATAGAAAAGCCTTGAACTCCTCAATCACTTTGAGGTGGGTCCCAAATATCAGTATATCATCGACATAAAGACACAGTATAACTTCTTTGCCCCCACCATAGCGATAGTATACACATTTGCCAGCTTAGTTAACAACAAAGCCAACAGATGTTAAAGTATTATTTAACTTCTTATGCCATTGCTTAGGCGCTTGTTTTAGGCACAAAGATTTCACTAGATTGCACACCTTTATTTCCTGACCATTCACTACAAACCATCTGGTTGTTGCATGTAAATCTCCTCGTCTAGCTCTTCATTAAGGAAAGCCTTCTTAACGTCCATTTGATGAACGAGAAGACCATGCGAGGTAGCCAACGAGAGTAACACTTGAATGGTTGTCAGTCTAGCCACAGGTGAGTAAGTATTGGAGAAATCTTCTTCTTTCTAGGTATATCCCTTGGCCACAAACCTAGCGTTGTAATTGTCAACAGTACCAGCGGCCTAAGCTTCCTCTTGAACACCGACTTACATCCCAATGGTTGGCAACCATAAGTATGATTAGTGATCTCCCATGTCCCGTTAGCCAAGATGGAATCCATCTCGCTACGGACCGCATCCTCCAATAGTCAGCATCCAGAGATGCATAAGCTTCTGAAATGGAACTGTGGGTGTCGTCATCCATGAGGTATAAGAGGACATCATCACCAAAAGACTTTGGAGTCATGTGTCTCTTGCTCCTAACAGGAGCTTCCTCGTCATCCTATGTGGAACTTTCATCACTTTGTGTTCATAATATTCCATTGGAATTGGAGGTTCAGGAGTCTCATCAGATTCCAGTCCAAAAGTGCTTTCCAATCTCTCATGGGGAAAATATCCTCAAAGAATGTAGCATCTTTAGACTCCATGATTGTACCGGCCTTCACGTCGTGTACATCAGATTTCACCACTAGAAATCTATAGCCAACACTATGATTCGCATAGCCAAGAAAAATGCAGTCTACAGTCTTTGCTTCCAACTTATACTTTTTGGTTATCGTCACATTGACTTTCGCCAAACAGCCCGAAGTGCGCAAGTAAGAGAGTGTATTCTTTTCTTTTCCATTGCTCATAGGGAGTAGTCTCATTATCCTTCGTGGAACTTTATTCAGGAGATGACATGATGTCAATACACCCTCCCCCCACCATTCCTTGGATAAACTCGATGCGTCTAACATGGTGTTAACCAAATCTGTTAGAGTATGGTTTTTCTGTTCGGCAACCCTATTTGACTAGGGTGAAATAGGGAGGTGTCCTCTCATGAATAATGCCATGTTCCGCACAAAATAAATCGAACTCATTAGAAAAGTACTCTCCACCTCGATCAGACCGGACTCGTTTTCTTTTCTTTTCAAGTTAGTTATCAACTTCTTCCTTATAGATTTTAAAGTAGTGAAGAGACTCATCCTTATTATTTAACAAATACATATAGCAGAATCTAGTGGAATCATCAATCAACGTCATGAAGTATTTCTTTCCACCTTTAGTCAACACACCATTCATCTCGCATAGATTTGAATGTATGAGCTCTGGTGGTGCCAGGTGTCTCTCATTCGCAGGCTTGTGAGGCTTACGAGGTTTCTTAGCTTGCGCACACGCATGGCACTTAGATCCTTTGGCTAAAGTGAAACTCGGGATTAAATCCATCTTGGCTAGCCATATCATACAGCTGAAATTAATGTGATAAAGACGTGAATGCCAAACCTCAGATTCGTTCACATTAGAATGAATTTGGTTCACGACTTGATTACATAAACCCTCCAGAGAAAGGCGGAACAAACCACCACAATCATATATTTTTCCAACAAATAGTCCATATCGAGATATGACTACTTTATTAGAATCAAATACTGACTTAAACCCTTCTTTACATAGAAGGGAGCCACTAACGAGATTTTTCTTGATGGCGGGGACATGTTGCACGTTCTTCAGTTGCACGATCTTTTCCAAAGTAAACTTCAGGTTTACCGTGCCAACACCATGAACATAAGCATGTGAGCGATTCCCCGTCAGGACAGAACAATCTCGTGCTACCTAGTAAGACGAAAACAAAGACACATTAGCACACACATCAATATTGGCCCCAGTGTCAATCCACCAATCGGTGGACTGACAAACTGAAAGTACAATAAACAGATTACCATACCCAGATGCCCCATCATTGTTGCTGAGAGGGACATTGACAGACTTGGATTCTTGTCCTGGCTTCTTGTACTTGTTTGGGCACTTGTTTGCCGAGTGTTCCTCTGAACCACAAGTAAAGCAGTCATCTCTCTTTTTGCCTCTCTTCTTATACCCTTCTTCTTGAAAGTAGTATTCTATTGGACAGTGTTCTTTTCATTGAACTTGTGGAAATTATTTTGCACCACATTGGCGCTAGAAGAACACTCTGCCCCATTCACGTGCGAGCCCTTTGCTCTCGAGTTCTTCTCAACACTTAGATGACCGATGACATCCTCAACAGAGAATTCACGTCTCAAGTGCTTGAGAGAAGTAGCAAAGTTCCTCCATCCAGGAGGGAGTTTTGCAATAATACAACCAACCACAAACTTGTATCTCATGACCTGGTCCAATACAGAACGATTATCAACCACCCTGTAATCATGGAACTACTCCATGGCATATAGTTCACTACCAGCATCGGTTGCGCCGAACTTAGGTTCGAGCGCATCCAACAAGTTTTTGGCAACACACATATGGAGATACGCGTCAACCAACTTGTCATCGATCACTGTAAGAGTGACTCCCACAAAGATGGTGGTTGCCTCCTGATAACACCCAAGTGCAAGGAATCATCGTAGCAATTTCCAAAGGTGGAAGTGATAAGTATTGAGTGTCGAACCCACAAGGAGCTAAAGGTAAGATCAATATTCTCTCAAGCCCTATCTGCCACTGATACGACTCTACGTACACCGAACGTTTGCTTCCAACTAGCAGCGAGAAATAAAATTACGTTGTGGGTATGAAGTGGATAACTTTGTATGATATCGGAGAGCTAAAATATGAATGTAGGTGCTATTATCATAAAGTTAGAACATATTACTAAATATTATAAATAGCGAGTGTGGAAAAATGGTGGATCGGTGTGCGGAATTGTCCTAGGCAATTGTTAACAAGGCCGGTAATCACTATTGCAGTTTCATATGAGGGAGAGGCATAAGCTAACATACTTTCCCTACTTGGATCATATGCACTTATGATTGGAACTCTAGCAAGCATCTGCAACTACTAAAGATCATTAAGGTAAAACCCAACCATAGCATTAAAGCATCAAGTCCTCTTTCATCCCATACGCAACAACCCCCTTACCTCGGGTTTGTGTTTCAGTCACTCACGCAACCCACTATAAGCGAATCATAAACGTATTGCAACACCCTACAGTGGGAGACCCTCATGCTTGCGCGACACGGAGGGCACCATAGGACAGCACCAAAGTAAAACATACAACTCATACCAATCTAGATCATCAATCAACCCAAAAGACAAAAGATATCTACTCAAAACATCATAGGATGGCAACACATCATTGGATCATAACATGTGGCATAAAGCACCATGTTCAAGTAGGGATTACAGTGGGGTGTGGGAGAGTGGACCGCGTAAAAGAGATGAGGATGGTGATGATGGTGGTGATGTTGATGAAGACGATCACCGCGGCGATGATTCCCCTCTCGACGGCACTCCGGTGCCACCAAGAGAGAGGAGGAGAGGTTCTTCCCATAGTGCTTCCTCCTCCATGGCCTGCCCCCTAGATGGGGAAAGGTTCTCCCTCTGATCCTTGCCCTTCATGGCGATGATGGCCTCTCCGAGATACTCCCCCATGGCCATTGGTGATGATGGCCCCCTCCGGCAGGGTGCCAGAGAGGGCCTAGATTGATTTCTTGTGGCTACAGAGGCTTGCGGCAGCAGAACTTCTGATCTAGGTTTCTTTCTGTAAGTTTGGGTATATATAGAAGATGTTGGAGTCGGGAACAAGCCAGGGGGTCCCCGAGGCGGCCACGAGGCAGGGGGCGAGCCCAGGGGGGTAGGGCGTGCCCCCCACCCTCGTGGTGGCCTCGGGGCTCTTCTGGCCTACTTCCGGTACTCCGTGGGCTTCTTTTGGTACAAAAATGATCTCCGTCAAATTTCAGCTCAATTGGACTCCGTTTGGTTTTCCTTTTCCGCAAAACTCAAAAACAAGGAGAAAACAGAAACTGGCACTGGGCTCTAGGTTAATAGGTTAGTCCCAAAAATCATATAAAATATCATATAAATGCATATAAAACATCCTAGAAGGATAGTATAATAGCATGAATACTTCATAAATTATAGATACGTTGGAGACGTATTAGCATCCCCAAGCTTAATTCCTGCTCGTCCTCGAGTAGGTAAATGATAAAAGAAATAATTTATGAAGTGTGAATGCTAGCAAGTGCATAAGTTTGATCAATGATAATTCCAATAACTTTTTCTAGCATCATTATATGTCATAACAATAGCTCATCTCATAAGACTTCTCACGATAAAGTAACAAGCTATTCACATGTTAAAGTATAGATCACAAACTTTCTTGAAAACTAACAAACTGTGTTATCAGTCATCAAACAATTACAATTCATCTTTTTTTCACGAAGAGTCTATGTCAGAGCTTTGATTTAGCAAACTCCACATACTCAACTACCATTTAGTCTTTCACAATTGCTAACACTCACGCGATATTTATGGGTTCAAAGTTTTAATCAGACACAGAGAAAGATAGGGGCTTATAGATTCGCCTCCCAACCTTTTACCTCAAGGGTAATGTCAACAATAATAGTTCATGATGCCTTACATCCAATTGGATATATATAGATCAGAATCTTTCCAACACAATGTGCTTGCCAAAGGATAAAATGTAAAAAGGAAAGGTGAAAATCACCATGACTCTTGCATAAGGGTAAGAGATAAAAGTAAAAGATAGGCCCTTCGCAGAGGGAAGCAGAGGTTGCCATGCGCTTTCAGGGTTGATGCAGAAAATTTTAATGCGAAAGAACGTCACTTTATATTGCCACTTGTGATATGGACCTTTATTATGCAGTCCGTCGCTTTTATTTCTTCCACATCACAAGATCGTATAAAGCTTATTCCCTCCACACTAATCAATCATACATATTTAGAGAGCAATTTTTATTGCTTGCACCGATGACATCTTACTTGAAGGATCTTACTCAATCCATAGGTAGGTATGGTGGACTCTCATGGAAAAACCGGGTTTAAGGGTATTTGGAAGCACAAGTAGTATCTCTACTTAGTACAAAGAATTTGGCTAGCATGAGGGGGAAAGGCAAGCTCAACATGTTGGGTGATCCATGACAATATACTTTATTTCAGATATAAGAAAACATAACCCATTACGCTGTCTTCCTTGTCCAACATCAACCTTTTAGCATGTCATATTTTAATGAGTGCTCACAATTACAAAGGATGTCCAAGATAGTATATTTATATGTGAAATCCCTCTTCCTTCAATATTCTTTCATGAATTGTTCAAGTGACCGATTCTATGTTTGCTAACTTTCAATAAGTTTACTACCTATACTTATTATGTGTCACTACAAAAAAAGACACATCCGTGACATTTTGGGCCGAACGAAATTTTTTTCTGTCATACATATGACACTTCTATGACGATAATTGTGAGAAAACCCGGTATCATCATAGATGTGGTGGGCTCCTACTTCTATGACAAAAAATCATGACCGAAAATGGGCTTTTCGTCCTGGGCGGGCCAGAGACGCAGCTGCATGACATTCTTTGGGTCGTCCATGACGGAAAAAACCGTGGTAGAAGCGAGGGCGAGGAAAATTTTGAGGAGTTTCTGGTTACGGTGGGAGGTCGGGTGGAAGGTCGGGGCCGAGTGATGTGCGTTTCTCTCGTACACGTACGCGCGTGTGTGCCAGGCGTTGGCTCTAACAGAACCCGAGCGAGGCATTGGGCTCTAACTGAACCCGAGCGATTGCACTGCAGGCTACGCGTTACTGAACCGGAGCGATCGATCGATGGCTGTTAACTGAACCCCATCGAGCGATTCCTTCGCTACTGCTGCTAACTGAAGCCGATCGATGCTGCCTCTGGGATGAACAGTGAGTGTTGCGGGGGGGGGGGGGGGTTGGATGAACGGTGAGCGGTGGCGTTTCCTCTGGATGAACAGGACCCCATGGTGTGGTGGAGGGCTGGATGAACAGTAGACGGTGGAGGGTTGCCCGTGGAGGGGTGGTTGAATAGGACCCCGTGGTGTGAAGGGCTGGATGAACAGTAGACGGTGGAGGGGTGCCCGTGGAGGGGTGGTTGAACAGTAGCCGGTGGAGTAGCGCGCGGTGGAGGCTGGATGAACAAGAGCCCGTGGAGGCTGGAGGAGGTCGACGGTAGCCCGTGGAGGCTGGAGGAGGTCGACGGTGGAGATGAACAGTATCCCGTGGTGTCCCGTTTTGTAGTACGCCACACCCCTCCTGATGAACAGGACCCCCGTTTCGACCGTAGGAGGTCCGTTCCGCCCGTTTTGCGGTACGCCACACCCCTCCCGATCAACAGGACCCCCGTTTCGACCGTAGGAGGTCCGTTTCGTCCGTTTTGCGGTACGCCACACCCCTCCCGATCAACAGGACCCCCGTTTCGACCGTAGGAGGTTCGTTTCCTCCGTTTTGCGGTACGCCAGACCCCTCCCAATCAGCAGGACCCCGTTCCGAACGTAGGAGGTCCCTTTCCTCCGTTGTGCGGTACGCCAGGCCTCGTTTCCATCGCCTGTTCCGTCCAAGCCCTCCCGATGAACACGACCACGCATTCTGTTCCGACCCAGCCGGTTGGCTCCCACGCGTTCCGTTGCCTCCCCATGAACACGACGCATTCCGTTGCCTCCCCATGAACACGACGCATTCCGTTTCCTCCCCATGAACACAACGACGACGATGTTTCTCCGTTCCGACCCAGCCATGTACACGAGCCCTGGCCGTACGTATGCGCGAGTAGGCATTCGAGACCCCGCCCGTATGTACACATACGTGGCCGTATTTTCTTTCTTGCACCCTGGCCGCTGTACGTACGTGTACATGCTACGTGCGCGCCTCTACTACGACACGTACGCGCCTCTACTATGACACGTGCGCGCCTCTACATCCACCAGTATATATGTACGTACACGGCCGCGACCAAAATGAGAACGCTAGGTACGATTCGACCAGGTGGGTCCCGACTGTCAGGCACTTCCTTGCCTGCGAAGATGTAGCTGGTGGGTCCCAGCAGTCAGGGGGGCAAATCGTTTTTTTTTGCCCGGACGCACTTCCTTGCGTGCGACGATGTAGCTGGTGGGTCCCAACAGTCAGGGGCAAACATTTTTTTCGCGAAATACGGTGGCCCGTCCGGTGGGTCCCTGCTGTCAGATGGAGGAATAATTATTTTGCACATAATAAGGAGGCACTTCCTTGCCGTGACCGTGGACCCAGCTGTCAGCCTCTCCACGTACAGTCCATGTCTGGTGGAAGCCGTTCCTTGACCATGTTGACCATGCCGCGCCGAGAGCACCAGGGCGGTGGACGACGGCGAGGCCTAGGAAGGGGACGATGCAGAGCCGGGGAAGACGCGGCAGTGGATGCCCACGCGTAGAGGAGTACGAGGGTTCACTGCGGTGTGAGGCTGCCGTCACCGTAAAATAACAGGGGTGTGAGTGAGTAGAGGGATGGCCTGGCCAGCGGTGGGAGTAGTAGGGGGCGGTGAGACCTCCGCCGCATCGCAGCCGGCCACGGGAGGCAGGAGCACGAGGCACGACCGACGCTGGTTTGGGCGGCTGGAGCAAGAAGACCAGAGGTTGAAGAAGAACTACGGCCGTTGGATGGACATCGTACGGTCACTGGAGCTAGAATCGTGCATATTGACTAAGTTTACAAAGCCCTCCGTCCCCGTCAACTTAGTAGGCCCACAAGTCAGCCTGCCACAATACTGGGTCCCACCTAACAGGGGGAGTATTCATTTTTTTGTGCGTAATAAGGAGGCACTTCCTTGCGTGCGAAGATATAGCCGGTGGGTCCGAGCTGTCAGCGGCGGTAACGTTTTTTTCGCGAAATACAGAGGCCCTTTCGGTGGGTCCCTGATGTCAGGTGGAGGAATCATTATTTTGCGCGTAATAAGGAGGCATTTCCTTGCGTGCGGCCGTGGACCCAGCTGTCGGCCTCTCCACGTACAGTCCACTTCAGATGCATGTCGGTCGTTGACCACGTTGACCAGGCCGCGCCGAGAGCACCAGGGCGGTGGACGACGGCGAGGCCTAGGAAGGGAACGACACGGAGGCAGGGAAGACTCGGCAGTTGTTTCCCACGCGGAGGGGAGTACGACTGTACGAGGGTTTACTGGTTCGTCTGCCGTCGCCGGAGAATAACAGCAGGTGTGGGTGAGTAGAGGGATGGCTAGGCCAGCGATGGGAGTACGGTGGGGCGGTGAGGCCTGCGCGGCAGCAGAGCCGGCCGCGGGGAGGAGGGAGCAGGCAGTCCCGCCGGCGCTTGTTTGAGCGGCTGGAGCAGGAAGAGCAGAGATTGAAGAAGCACGACGGCCGTTGGATGGCCATCCAACAGTCACTGCTTGTGCGTCAACCTTTTTTTAGGAAAGCCTCAAATCTGTGGAAAACAGCATACAGCCCATCTGCCATTATTTCTAATAATTTACAGCCCATTTGCTAATTATTAAGGTTTTTTTGGAGCCCATATTCTTTTTGTTAGCATTACAGCCCATATTGTGGCCACGGTTAAAAAATTATACGAAATTTTGCATATTTCGGTGCGGTCCGAACTGTTTTTAATCCCGAAATTTCGACTCACATTCAAACTGATTTTAAAAATAAATGTATATCAATATAAAATCCAACAAATTCTCCACGCATAAAAATTAATGTAATTTAAAATCTCGAAATGAAAAAAAAGATATTTGAAACTAATTGCCGGTTTGATGTGTTTTAAAAATGTACACCCATTTCTCATTACTGATGGGCCATTTTCTCGGCCAGCCGAATGAAAGCTCTCCTCGTCTTGAAAGATTTGCAGCCCAACAGGCCTGACAAAGCGACTTACTTGGCAAATCACAAAAAAACTGGGCTGTGGCCGTGGACCCAGCTGTCAGCCTCTCCACGTACAGTACTCTTCCGATGGAAGTCGTTCCTTGACCACGTTGACCACGCCGCGCGGAGAGCACCACGGCGGTGGACGACGGCGAGGCCTAGGAAGGGGACGACGCGGAGCCGGGGAAGACGCGGCAGTGGAAGCCCGCGCGGAGAGGAGTACGAGGGTTCACTGGTTCGGCTGCGGTGTGAGGCTGCCGTCGCCGCAGGGCCTGGCCAGCGGTGGGAATAGTAGGGGCGGTGAGGCCTCCGCGGCAGCACAGCCGGCCACGGGAGGCAGGAGCATGCGGCACGACCGGCGCTGCTTTGGGCGGCTGGAGCAAGAAGACCAGAGGTTGAAGAAGCACTACGGCCGTTGGATGGACATCGTACGGTCACTGGAGCTAGAATCGTTCATATTGACTAAGTTGACAAAGCCCTTCGTCCCCGTCAACTTAGTAGGCCCACAAGTCAGCCTCGCACCAAGGTGGGTCCCAGCTAGCCGGGGGAGTATTCATTTTTTGTGCGTAGTAAGGAGGCACTTCCGGTGGGTCCGAGCTGACAGCGGGGGGAACGTTTTTTTTGAGAAATACGGTGGTCCGTTAGGTGGGTCCCAGCAGTCAGGGGGCAAACGTTTTTTTCGCAAAATACGGTGGCCCGTCCAGTGGGTCCCTGCTGTCAGTTGGAGGAATCATTATTTTCCGCGTAATAAGGAGGCACTTACTTGCTGCGGCCGTGGACCCAGCTGAGACTCTCCACGTACAGTATACTTCCGATGGAAGTCGTTCCTTGACCACGTTGACCTTGCCGCGTTCCGTTGCATGCATGCGTCCATGGGCGTGGTGCGTCCCCACTGTCAGCCTCTCACGTACAGTCATCTTCCGATGACTCTCGGTTGTTGACCACGTTGACCACACCGTGCCGAGCGCACCCAGACTGGAACGACCCGGAGATGGGGAAGACGGGGCAGTGGAGTCGCAGATGGAGAGGAGTGGGAAACTTCACTGGTTCGGGTGCGCGGCAGCACAGCCGCGGTGCCGCCCACGGGAGACAGGAGCAAGAACAGAGGTTGAAGAAGGAGCACGGCTGTTGGATTAACATCCAACGGTCCAGCTGCTAGAATCATTTGTTGATTAAGTTGACAAAGCCGTGCGTACACGTCCGCTTAGTAGGCCCACAAGTCAGTCACCAAATCTGACGGGTCCCAGCTGTCAACGGGATGAATAATTTTTTTCGCAAAACAAGGAGGCACTTCCTTCCGTGCGAAGATACAGCCGGTGGGTCCCAGCTGTCAGGTGGAGGAAACATTTTTTTCAGCTTAATAAGGAGGAACTTTCCTTGCGTGCGACCATGGACCTCGTGGGTCCCAGCCGTCAGGCTCTCCACGTACAGTCCTCTTCCGATGACTCTCGTTTGTTGACCACGCCGCACCGAACGCAGCGAGGCGGTGGACGACGGCGAGGCCCCGGACGGGAACGACTCGGAGATGGGAAAACGCGGCAGTGGAGTCGCAGATTGAGAGGAGGAGAAGGGTTATAACTGGTTCTGTTGCGGCGTGGGGCTGTAGTCTGTGGAGAATAACAGGAGGTGTCGAGGGGTGGAGGGATAGCCTGGCCGGCGGTGGGGTAGCGCTTCGCAGCGATGCGTGCTAAGCAGAGCCGCTAGCCGCCGGAGGCCGGACCAGGCGGTCCCGGCGACGCTGGAGGAAGAAGACGAGAGATTGAAGGTGCATGCCGGCCGTTGGATATAAATCCAATGGCTGTGGATGACACAATCATTTGTTGACCAAGTTGACAACGCCCTGCGTAGGCTTCGACCTATTGGCCCACATGTCAGCCTGCAAAAATGTGGCATATATTTAACCCATGTTTTCTAGAATGTACAGTCCATTTGCTGGGCTGGGTGAACAAATAATTTCGCGTCAATCAGGCCCATTTATATTTTCTAAGAAATCCCAGCCCATTTGCACTTCCTTGAAATACACGTATTAGGTGGGCTCGTTATATATATAATGTTATGTTAGAAGGAGCAATTAATATCAAAGAATAAACCGGAGAGGCACATTATATATATATATAATTAAGAAATTAGCGAGTTATTGCTCAAAATAAAAATGAGCGCGTTATTATTAAATTGGTCCTTAAAATCTTCGCAAGCTTTTGTACGCAATCACCAGGATTTTCCTTGCCTGTGAGTCAAAAACAACCAGGATTTTCCTTGCCAACTTCCGTTAAACATTTACTTTTATAAGTTAATAACACGTGGGATGTTTTTATAATGTATATATAAGTCTCTATAAAATATACGATAATAGTAATAATATAAATATATATAATGTGGTTAGAAGGGAAAACATAAATTGGACACAACATTACTTTTATAAGAGACCTGCGTTTTATACCCCACAGTAGGCATACTAACAAGTTCACACACAAATACAACAGAAAAGGTAAACATTCATATCAAACTCAGGTTCACAGGACACGTTCATATTCATAGCCAACATTCACTATCAACAACTCAAAAGATTCATATATACACAAGCTCAGCATATCTATGCATCCAAATGATTGATAGATCACACGACAATATTCATACATAATTCACAAAAAGATTCAGATATACACATGTTCAGTATGTTTATGCATCCAAATGATTGAGATCACAGCCAATATGATCCATGGACGAACTTTAATTACCTAGGGTACAGACTGGTAAATGGTGTTCAATCGGAGGTACTTCTTGCTAAAATTAGTTCTTGTACGAGTAAACTTTCGAGTACATAAGAGGCAGCACAGACAATCTGAACTTTGCTTGTAGGTTTATCCTCAAATAGTGGCCTCGTGCCGAGGGAGGTTTGAGCAACTTGGCCACTACTTTCATCCAACTAGTTTACTGGCTCATCTTGGTCCTGTATCTCGCCAAAATTCTACATTGCAGACGAGAAAGGAGGCGGTTGAGAAAATGAACCACCCAAATTTTTTGTGCAGTTCAACTGAAATGGAGCATCCTTGGCGTGCAGACTGATTAAGTGCCAGATGAATATACGCGTCAACCAACTTGTCTGGAATCTTTAGACTCCATGCCATATAGTTCGCTACCATATGTGCCGATAACCAAAAGGCACAAGTTGGGACCAAAGACTGGACTGCGTTTTTCTGGGCTATGCACCAAGCAATATTTTTGGCGTTCACTCTCCTAATACTTGGAGTTTGACAATTGGTTGACGCCGGTTGATACTCGAATGAATATAGGCACTTCTTGTCAACATCGATGCTTGTCTGAGTGAACTTTGGAGTACATAGCAGCAGCATAAGTACCTGTCCATCTGATCATTTTGTGCAGTTCTACTGAAATCACCCGATGTAATGATTTGCCTGCGAGTTCAGGCTCCAAATTACTCCTTTATGAAATCGGCAAACAGTAGCACAATACCAAATTACCAATACATATGACAGGCACAATAATCAGGATAAAGACCAGTACCAACCTGTGTGAGGTAGCATATCAATTACTATTTCCTTTGACTGGAAGCCGAGATAAGCCAAGCGACTGACAGCAAAGGAAGAAAGCAAGCGGAGATTAGCGACTGACAGGAAAGGACGGAAGCTGTCGAGGCAATGAAGCACCCAAAGTTTTTGTGCAGTTCCACCAAAATCGAGCATCCCTGTTGGCACATATATTGAGAGAGTGAGATTACTGTAATAGTGGGACTAGTTGATGAAACATACACTAACAAATAGAAGCACCCTCATTATCTTAATGGGTAAAGTTAGCAACATAGTAGTCTTGCTTAAAGAGAGGTATTAGTTTATTTAATCAGTGCCAATTAGCTCAACTCAACACTCAAAGCATTGCCATTTATCATAGGTTGCAAAACTTTAACGTGCAAAGATAAAGGAGTTTCTCATGACAGTAGCACGATACAAATAGAGATGACAGCAAACTAATATGGATGAAGGCCTTAGGCCCGTACCAACCTGAGAAAAAAAGCTTATTCATGTAGTCCCATAAGAGATGATAAAGCACTCACTGGAATCACACAATAGTATATATTTTTGTGCACTTCAAATGTATGGTTGAAATCACTCTTGTTTACCAGTGCTGAGATTATATCGAAAGATTATCAAGAACTTCCAGCAGAGTTAAAGCACTGGCTGGGATACAGTTCATTGTATTGTCTTGTGTAGTTCCACTAAAATGTATGATTGGCACAACATGATCCCTGTTTGCACAAGTAGGAACAAGGTGAAACCTTCATTAGCTTAGTGAGAAAGGATAGGAAGACATTAGCATATTACTCAAACAGTAGCATCAAATTCATGATGGACAATACGCAAAACATTGCCTCATTGAACCAATGGCAATAAATTGACATGCAAAACAATAGCACTATTATGTCATGACACTAATATATTCCCTCCCTGCTCCACCACATGATTCACCTCCATAGACAAACATACACACGTACATGATTCAGCATAGGGTCCTACTAAAGATTTGTTTAACTCCAACAGGAAAATTAGGCAGTAATAAATTAGTGGTACTTAAGTACTCCTAATTAATTAAGTGAGATAGCAGAAGTGGAAGGGCTCCCTGGAGGATCGTCTCACATCTAAGGTAGTCATTGCCGGAGCCCTTGAATGGCCTCGACTGAGGCTCTGGCTTCAGCAAGATCGCCTTGGCACTGTTTATTCTTCTTCTTCTTCCTCTTCATGCTCTGTTTCTCTTTCTCCTCACCAGTTGGTGAAACCAAGTACATGGTTGGCCTTCTAATTCAGAATTGGTTTGGTCAGTGAGGGAGTACAAGTGTACTAGTAAAAACAACATTATTTTCTCATGGCAGTCGGAAAATATAGATGAACACATGCATTAAATATCATTCTTACCTAAAGGAAGGTTATGGCGCCAATATGGATGATGAGGATTGGAACACAGATCTCCCTTTGTGCAGTTCCACCAAAATGAACCAACTGTTCCATTCTGACATTCCAGTTAAACTGCACAAAAGTCACTTCTTTTAAGAAGAGTTTTGTGCAGTGCACCAAAAGGTCACAACAGCAACCAGGTGAATTGGATATCCCTATTTGCACAAAAAGGCACAGAGGAAACAGTCAGAGTCTCAAACAATTACAGGCAAAAACATTTGGCTAAACTTGTCATGGCTTATAACAGTGGCATGGCTTCATTTTTACCAGGGACATTAGATTAAGAACAGCTAAGGCTGCGTTCGGTTCACAGGTTTGGCGCAGGATTTTCGTAGGAACACAATTCCTACGGTATTCTTTCCCTTCCAACCGTTCGGAACACGGGAAAGGTGAATAGTGTTTCATAGGAAAGCTGGTCTGGTAGTACTGATTCCATAGGATTAGAAACATCCACGCGCTGCTCATTTTTTGGGCGGAAGCCCGAGGCAGGCGCTCGCTGCCATGCGTTAGACAGGTTGCTGTGTTGTGTTGCCAGAATAAAAAAATCAACCTATGTGTGGTACGTGAGGTGAGGACAAGAGTAGTCACTGTGCAGCTGAATAAACAAATAGTATCTCACACTGCCAAGCATGCTACTCTAAAAAAACAAATCTGTACATTTCGTAGTCCATCCGAACACATTCTCTTGAGAGTTTCCTCCGGTTCGCTATTCCATAGTTTTATACCTACATTCCTTTCCTATTCCTCTATTTTCATCAAGACCTATGTTTTCTGCCCCTTTATTCTGAACGGAGCCTAAATATTTGGTATAAGGGCATGGGACAGTGGGTGCACCAGCAGTCCAACACCATGTACGTAAACAAGGGCATAAAGTGGTGATTCATAGTTTGTTGCCCCGAGAAACAAACATCCAAGAAACATATCTGGGTTGGTCCCATTTTTATTCACTCTAGCCACCTACTCCTATGTGTGGACAGCAAATCTAGTCCTGGTCATACCACTGTGTACAGCGTTACCCCTATATTTCCCTTTTTGACCAAGAGACCGGTTGGATGACCGGTCTTTACTACTTTCACCCCCTTTCCTTCCTGTTTGTACCAAGTCCGATGTACATACTAAATTCCCCCACCCCCACTTTATTTCTTGTTTGAACCAAGTACTCCCTCCGTCCGGAATTACTTGTCATCAAAATGGATGTGTCTAGAACTAAAATAAATCTAGATACATCCATTTCAATGAAAAGTATTTTCGAACGGAGGGAGTACAAGATTCGACTCCATGAAGTAGCTTTACCTCTAACAATAGAAGAAGAAAAATATGTGACGTTGGACCATCCGATCGAGAGGGGCTGAGAGGTAGAAAATGATGCACATGCGGCGACGTAGCGAGCTCGGGAAGTAGAGCTAAGGCGGTTTCAAACGAAGATATACCTGAAGGTCGTCGGGATGTGGATAGGTGGGCGGCGGGAGGCCGGATCCGCCCACAGGCAACGACGAAGGGATCGGAGAACCTCCCGTGCCGGCGCTCGGCCAGAGATAACGATGCGGCCGGCAGTGGGTCTCCTCCCTCGCTGTCGACGACGGCCTAAACGCTGCCCCTCCTCCCCTTCACCGGCAGAGGGGGATACGTCCGGATCTGTAACCAGCGGTGAGGATAGAAAGCAAGTGTTTTTTGAAGGGAGTAAGACAGTGTTACTACCCCTATCTTGTTTAGCTCTGGAGAGGATGAGAGTCTGTGAATAGAGCAACCCTAGCAAGCAAGCGCGGAGGCTCCGGCCTATATATACGTAGTGGGGTAGTTTTCCTTTTTCACTCCATCAAAACAATCGTTTAAAATTGTGTAGTACTACATGCCAGGTCGCGGTTTTTTTTTAGTTGTTGATTCTTTTTTGAGATAGCTACCCGCTTGTTCCAAGTGGTGTTACGGTGTGCCAGGTCGCACTTTGTATCGTTCAAGTCTGGTACTACAAGTCCCTCCATTAAATGAACAACCACCCCCTCATAAAAAATGTGAACAAGCCCACGGCTAAAATTAGCGGAAATGTGGGTTGCCCCAACATGCATTATTATTTATATTTTCTACTCCCTCCATTCCAAAATATAAGTCTTTTTTATAAGCCACACCTAAGACAAGATTTTTTTAATTAGCAGTGAACCCCACATGTCATAGACACAAAAATTGTGGCAAGATTCCCTTAGGCAAGCCAAAGTGTGTCTAACAATTTGAGCAACTCAGTTTAGGCAAGTGTGGCAAGTGTGGGAAAAATAATGTGGCAACATAAGACAAACATAGTCACAATCCAAACAGCCCCGTAACTTTTTGTGACATGCATGAAAATTCGGTTAGTTAAATTTATAGTCAAAATTTGGCAAGGTGCATCAAATCAACACATGCAAGTATCAAAAGGAAAGTCACGGCATGCATGCATGCGTTGTACTCCCTCCGTTTCCAAATATAAGTCTTTTTAGAGATTGCAACAAGTGACTACATACGAAGCAGAATATGTCTACTCCTACATACGAAGTAGCCCATTTGAAATGTGTAAAAAGACTTATATCGAGTGCAGTGCTTTGATGTGTCGCGTCAACTCGTACAAGACCGAGAAATTTGATTACTACAACGCCGTCTCCCTCGCGGACTGAGCTCTGGTGCCTTAACTGCACCTGCCTTTGGCTGCATGACAGGAGGGCCAACCACCTGTTGGGCCCACCTGTCATAGACGCAAAGGCAGGAGCAGTAAGTAGAAGCTTTTGCTACACGCTATCCCTCCCGCACGAGGTGGACGGACATGCAACAGTGGATTCGATATTGTAGAAGTAGGAGTAACATCATTGTTCGTCTTCTCGAAGAGGCGAAGAGCCAAGCGCAACCCGAACGTGGCAGTTGCGAACGCTCGCGTGGTGCGGTTCCTTGGAGTACTAGCCAGGCTCTTGCATGAGACAAAATTGCTATTATTTAACAATTAAACTCCATTATCCATTGGTTGATACTCATTCTGCATAGGTCCATGCGCTTAGCACTGTTTCCTCCTGGGGTCACCAATGTTTATTTGCTGATTAATAGCATTGCATGCAATGAACTAGCCATTGCAAGTCATTAAAAGCATGCACACCTCTCATCTCTTATTGGTTGATATGTCAAGAAACAAGAAATAAGGTAGAAGTTAATGCACCACGCCTAAGTGTTTTGGGACTATTTGGTTTTCGTAAGATGACTTACACAGCTAGACGGAGGGAGTAGTATAGCCCTGTAAACCGGAAAGGAGTATTTGCCTTTCTAGAGATTTCAACAAGTGACTAGACTACACCGTGTGCAGTACTCCCTCCCTTCCGGTTTATAGGGCTCAAATCTCAAATCTCATGAACCAAGGCATTTTGCGATTGGAGGAATGTATCTCGTACTTTACAAAACTACCCTAATTAAACTCATGCATTAATTACGTAGTTCTCTCATTTTCCTCTCCGCCTTGGTCGCGGTGCACAATATTGAGCACTCCTATATGACTAGCCGCTCTATCTACATGCGGGACATTGCAAAGCATCCAGGCCCGCGTGCCATCCACCAAATCGCAGCGAGGTGCTACAGTCGAGACTCACCTGTCACCCCGGTGTGGCCGTCATGACCCGTCATATCACAAAACCCACACCTTTACTAGCAGTGGTAAGGTGGCCTCCAAGTTGGACAGGACGAAGCAACCATCATTTCACCGGTACGCTCGTTCAAGCCCTTTCTTCCCTTTCTTGAAGATCCCCCGGTGAGCTGCACAAGGTAAAAAATAATGGCTTATTACCATAGTTGTGGTTTTTGATTATTTCCAATGGGCTTGCTAATATGTTAGGGTTGTGCAGGTGCCGGTGGACATCCTTGATGATTCCGATGTCGTGGCCTGTCCTGTTGGCATCGCCCCGGAGATCGATTCTGATGCCGCTGTCCATCCTGTGGACATCGCCCCAGAGATCGATTCCGATGTCGCAGTCAGTCCTGTGGACATCGCCCTAGAAATCGATTCCCATGCCGCTTTCCGTGCTATGGTCATTGCCCGAGAGATCGATGACAAGAAATAGTTGGTCACGCTAATCCTTCAGGGTAGTTTGCATTGCCCTGTGTTTAATTACTAGAACGATGCATGTTATCATACCATCATACGGCTAGTGCACTGTCTTGTGTGGGCGGATCTTGCTACTTTTGTTTGATAGTGAATCATGCGATGAATCATGCAAACCCTCTCCGAGTTATGGAAACAGATGTATCCTCACCAGCTTTTGATGTAATATATGGCATGCTTAGATGTATGTTTGAACTGTTTATCATATGAGCAGGGCTTGTTTGATAATTCTTGGTGTTAGTAGGCTAGCTACTGTGCGAGCTATAGTACTTGCAAAACACTCACCGAACAGAAACGTTGGGGCTGATGAGCTCGTGGTACGCTTATACTTATCCCTCGTCGATCGACCAATAGCCCTAGCTCCTAAAATTGTAGGCTTAGCGATCGATCAGACAGTAGTCGACATACATTCAGGCCTCATTTGGTTCATAGGGTAGGAAAATCGTAGCAAAAGTACAGAGAACGTGCAACACAAAATCATAGCAGTGCAGAGACGTATTCCCTCCGTTCCAAAATAGATGACCTAGGCGGGCTAGTTTGGCCTAGTGGGTTTCAGTGATATGACGTGGTACAGTGCCGTCCAGTCTTCGCGTGTGGTAGCAGTATTGCGGGTACAGAAAGTTTTCTTGAAGAAGCGGAATTCAACGAAGTCACGATGGTTCCTTCGTCCAAACTACTTACAGTGGGAAAGGTTGGGCCTGCGATACGACCGGGGTAGACCAGCATAATTTTGTGCATGGCAGGTGGACCAGGATGGTCGACGTCCCACATGTCGGTGAATGAAAGTATTCTTTCTAATATAGAGGACGAGCAATGAGTATTCATTGTTTATTTTTGATGAAAGCTATTGTCTCCACTGTTACGACGGAGGAGTGTGAAACACGGCAGCCCAGTGAACTTGGCATGAGCAACGAGTATTCATTGTTTATTTTTGATGAAAGCTATTGTCTCCACTGTTACGACGGAGGAGTGTGAAACACGGCAGCCCAGTGAACTTGGCATGTGCACCACTCCCTCCTTCCTCATGTAATGCCCAGGTTACAGCTTTTTCTCACTTTCTCTCTATCTATTTCCTCTCAATGTTTTTTACCTTTCTTTTTTTAAGACACAATTGTTTTTTATGCCTTTTTTAGAATTATTTTTTTATACCTAGGAGCACATGTAGAGACGGGCTCTTGCAGAGCCCACTCCTTGACTTTGTCAATGCCTCTCTCTCCTCCACATAAGGAGTACTACTTGCTACGCATGCATGCGGCGAGCAGCTGGCGTCTTGAGGGGCCAGGGCGGTGAGAGCGGGCTCCGGAAGCGGTCCAGACTCCAGCATGGCCCACCTCACATTATCACCATATATTTCTTGGAGTCCGTGTGCGGCGGGCGGGCGATCTCTTCTCCCTCCCCCGTTTCTCTCTTCTCAGCCGACGCCCACCGAGCGATTAGATTTCGGCTATCGACGATTTATTAAATTACGGTCCCACATGTCAGTGAAATTGCAAGACAACGCGTGTCCCCTCTGGTGAGCGGCGTGCGAGCCAGACTGTCGGGGTTGCGACGCGTATGAGTCGTAAGTGTGCCGCCTTTTCCTTTAGAACTTGCGAAGCGTAACATTTTCGCGCGATCGATCGATAGAAATCCAGAACAAAATGACATGGGCGGTGCTTTCCTGCTCGTTAGGCGGGCTAGTTCGAGTGATATGACGTGCTACAGTGCCGTCCACTTGCTCCATTTTTATGTAAGCAAGAGTTTACACTCTTACGCGGGAGGAGTGCGAAACACCGCAGATCTGATTTTGATCGAGGGATAACTATTCCCTGCCAAATAATGGAGGAATGTTAGCGATTATAGCATGATATTAGGGCATCTCCAGCGCTGGCCCACAAATTTACACCGGCATCTATTCGAGGACATTGATGGATGCCATCCGATGCTGCCCGCATACCTTTCGACAACTATATGAACTAACCGGACGAAATTCGTGCAAACAAAGCAAATTTCAAATTAACCGGATGAAATTCATTACATTTCGAAAACTTTTCCTACAAACTGGATGAAATTCATTACATATTCGCACAAACCATACTAAAACCTACTGTAAACCTAATCTAAACGATCGCCGGCGCACGACCACCATGTCCGGCCATGAACCCGAGAAAGCCGGCCATTGCCTTTGCCTCATGCTCATCCGCCTCGATAACCTCCTCCTCCGGAGCACAAGGTTCTGAAGATTTCCGCCTCCACGTCGCCGTCAAGCGGCTAATCGGCCGCCGATGTTTACCCCACCAAGCTTGGCATCGACTGAGTGGAGTAGCAGTGGCCTTCCCGGGACCAGAGCGGCGGCGACCTACCATGTACTACTCTTCCTCGCTGCCGGCTGCGCCCGCGCACACGCGCCGACTTCATGGTCGTGGCGGCGGAGGGCGGCCGAGGGGGTGCCGGCGATCTCCTTCATTTGCTCCTGCGACAGTACGTCGAAGAGAGCTTTGGAGCGCGCCCGGAGCGGAGCCGCCGATGTCCCTCGCCTGCTCCTGCGACAGTACGTCCAAGAGAGCTTCGGAGCGCTAGGAGGCCATGGTTGAAGTGGTGTCGACAGAAGGAAGGGACCGGAGGAGAATAAGTGTGGGTCTTTGGCTATGGCTGGGAGCTGGGGCTCAAGTTAATATAGCGGGCGAATGGCAATGAGCCGCGGCAGACGGATGGACAACTGGCGCCGGAGTAGGTTCGTTGGGCGTGAATGTGGACGCTGCTTCAGTGACTTAACTGCAGATGCGTTTGGGTTACTGACATGTGGGCCCAACGGGCATCTAGCCCGCATGTCAGTGACACACCAATTGCACCTGTAGTTAAGTCCGGTGAATGCGGCATTGACATTCTGGAGAGACGGTGGCCATTTCAGGCGGAAGCGCGCGCTAGCGATGGAAGGGGTTTCGGTGTGCAGTGGCACTAAGATCGCTCGCTCACGATAGTACATACTACGTACCATACTACCATAGTACCCTCTCTAGCTTAGGCTGTTTTATAGATTGTCGTTGTGATGGACGATATACATGAGCAAGGCGGTCCGAGTATGACCGTTGGTGTTGAGCTAGGTGAATACATGCTCGGCGTTCGCGTAGGCCTCCATCAAACGTCTAAACAGTAATGTCAGGCACCGCCGGGGCGCGCAGGTGATGGGCTCGCCGTTTGCGTTGCGCCATGAGCAGGACTTTGATTTAGAGGGCGACGTGCATGCATTAGCATGCTTTGACAGCGTGAGTGTGAGTGTCTGACGCGAAGTATTTCATTTTCATTTGGCTGACGAGGGTGCGTTGCAGCGACGAGTCCGTGGTTTTATTCCCCACATACGCATAATTTTGGTTTTTACAGTATTTCTTTCTCCATTGACAGGTAGGCCCGCGTAGATAGATAAAGAACACGAGCTGATGAGGCGCATGCGGACTGTTTGACTGGTCAACCAGACAAATACGGAGCTATACGCTGAGCCAGTGACCGTATAATCACCATATCTCGTATACAATGATCAAAGTGAGCTATCAAGACAAGTTCGATGACCGACAATGCATTTTACTCGGCAATAAATGACCAGGATTGAAGGGGAATCCAAATTTGCTTCGTCTTTTGTCCTTGAGCTCTTGACAAACCAATGCACTATACGGTTGTCCGGCCACTCCACTCCAGAGCTCTCACCAAGCGTCGTTCATGCCACCGCGCCGCACACTAACCGGTAAGGCAGCGATGGCATCCCGCCGCGCCGAGTTCCTCGCCGCCCATGACCGCACACAAAATGGTAGGGAAGCGATGGCATCCCGCCGTGCCGAGTTCATCGCCGCTCGCGACCTCACAACTATGTGGGAGGAATTTGAAGATGCCAAGGCCGAATGGGCAGTAGAGCAAGAGGCGGCCAAAGCAGCACAGAGGGAGCGGAAAAGTAAGAAAGCACTCAAGAAAAGAGAGGCCCACCGCCGCAAGAAAGAAAATGACGCACGCGCTGCTGCGGAGAGGTCGGTGGAGATCCAAGCACGGTGGGGTGTCGCCGACAAAGCCGGGAAGGAGAACGACGGCGTCTGGCCAGCATGTGAGAAGTAGTAGTACTAGTAGTTAGTGTGTGAGTCTGTGTCTGAGTACGAGCATGTACCAATACTATTAGTTACTACTGTAGTTTTTAGAGCAAATTACCAGTACATTAGCCTAGACTAAATGGAAAAATTCCTTCCTAAGCATCAAATGGCATCTCTTTCTCTATAGGAATTGAGATGCATGTCATCTCACTTCCTATGATTTTCATATTCCTATCCTATGAACGAAAGGAGGCCTCTGTTGGAGTAACTACTGTAGCTAGCAGTACTGCTGGTACAGTACTTTTCTTCAAGAAGCGGAATTCAATGAAGTCATGATGGTTCCTTCGTCCGAGCAACTTCAAAGTGGGAAGTGGGCCTGTGATTTGACGGCTCATTAGTCATTGTTACTGCGGCGCGACGACTTGGGTGACTCTCTCTTGGAGTTCTGCGTGCATGGCAAGTGGACTAGGACGGTCGACGTCCCACATGTTGGCGAACGGAAGTATTCTTTCCGATATCGAGGAGCAAGGAAACCGCGTGGTATAGTATCATTGCTGATTGGTTCACAAAAAAATAGTATCACTGCCGATTTATTAATATTTTTTATTTCCGATGAATGCTAGCGTTTCAACTCTTACGACGAAGGGTGCCAAACACGGCACGTGCTGGATGTCCCACACGTCAGCGAAAGGAGTGGGACATGAACAGCGTGGTAGAGCCCAGCGTAAAAAACCAGCGTGGTAGAGTGTCTCCACTTCTTCCACTTCTGGGTCGGAGACCACACGTAGTAGTACTTAGTGGTATGAACGATACAAAGTGCGACCTGGAGAGAAAGACACGTCTTGCTCGGGGCATACACGTAAACAAATATAAAAGTTAATATGTGCCTCCAACTAACTATAGTAGTAGTAGAGTACTTAGGCACGTACTCCATAACATCACCGTGCATTGCACGTACAACATTTAGTGGTAGTACGTAGTAAGAGGCAAATGCTTCCCAAGAGTTCCCTTCTCGACCTACTTTTGGGTGTTTGGTAGAGTGTATGGAGGGTGCATGAGTCCACACTAGTTTAGCACAAATACACTAGAAGCATGCATGAAGAGGGGTGTTGAGTTGAGCATGCATGAAGAGGGAACAACTATGCTGAGACGAGAACGCAACCAAACACACCCTATATGCCACGCATGTTCATACCATTTGTGCCTTTCTACTTCACTTACTGCGCTACATTACTCAGGTTCGTACGTCCACTCCTGGGTACATGTCCGTCTCATAGTTCCAGTCCCACGTGTTCTTCATATAGATGGAACGATCCTTGCATAACACGTGCACCTTGATGCTAGATGTCTCGCGTGTTGGCAAAAGGATGAACAAAGCTCACGTAAAAAAAATAGAGTGGAAGAACATAGATTCCGGACGACCGAGAAGGAGCAAGGAACCTCGTGGTGGAGCGTCTGCACTCATAATATTTAATATTATTCAGCGATATAAAATTAACCAATCATCTCCAAAGTGGACTGGAAGAGAACGAAACACGACAGCCCAGTGTAGTTACATCATACTAGTACATGGCTAACCCACGCTATCACCATATTTCTTGGCTTCCATGCGACACCTATCTCTAGTAATCCAGCAGCCTGTATCGCTTCTCCCTCCTCGTCTCTATCAAAGTGCGGCGGGCTGGCGTTTCTGCCGTCTATTGAGGTCAGTTAACTATCACATGTTAGGGACATGCCAAGAGCATTCCAAAAAAATTTCCTTTCACGTTCCGTTTTCAAAAAGAAAAAAAATCCTTTCACGTACGAATTTGCCTATATGCTTTGAGCAACTTGCATGTCCTATACTGCTCCTGTTTGATACTCTAACTTAGCTAGAGGTTAGACTAACTCATGACTAACCCTGAACTACCTGTAGCCAAAGACGTGTTTGGCTGACAGGGTTAGATTGACAATAAATGCACTTCATGGAGAGAGAAAAGTGATTTTTCAGTGGTCCCAATGAGAACTATCTCCAGTTAGCACCTCTTGGGTGGGATAGTTTTTTTTGGTGGGTTCGGTGCAACTTGCTCCAATTTAAACCCTCATGCTTGGATACTTTAGGGCTATTTGAGCCCCAACTAGCTCAAACTAACTCTAACCCATGGATCCAAATAGGGCCTATGGCTAGTCTCGACGCGAAGCAGTCGCGTGCACCGGGAAGCGGCGCTCTCTCGGCCGTCGCGCCACTTCAAAGCCGGCGCCAGTGAGAGGTCGCCTCCCCTCTGGCCGGGCATTAATGCGGCACTGACGCTCCAGGGCGACGCTGACCATTTCACGCGGGAAGCGCGCGCTGGCAAGGGAGTATAGGTTTTGAACCGTTTCAGGTGTAGTACTGGTAGTTTGCAAAACTACTCAATTATTGCACTCAGTTTCCTAAGAAATTGTGGTAAATAACGTTACTCCACAGCCCGCTTCCCTTCTCCTTCCTCTTCCACCGCCCGCGCACGTCCGCGGGAAGTGACCGGTCAACCCTTATATAGGAGTGCTAGCACAAAAAGATACATGCATGACCACTAAAATTTCCATATTAAAGCGCCGCTCCGGCGGGAGTATGGCGTATGTTGTTACCTTCGGCCGGCCCATGGCTACCGGGCGAAGGCGACCAGAGAAGAGGCGGCGGGAGGGGAATGAATGCAGCTACTGTTTGGGTTCGCCTTCCGATAAAATAAATGCGCAGCATCACGTGTACCCGCGGGTGCACAAATTGTAACATACGTGTCTGCTTAAGTGGGCGTCACGTAACTGGTGTGTGTGTGAGAGAGAGATTCTGAGAGACAGAGTGCGTGTGTGCGACTCTACTCTTCGGACATGTACTCAACCTTTTGCATCGGGATATAAGTATAATGGTATTTACTTTAGCTAGTGATTTACGTGGCCATGTTAACGTGGTTGTGTCAAAAAAATGTCACTTCCTGCTCGTGATTTGCGTTATATAATTACAAGCAAGATTCTCGTGCATTGCACGGAACATCAATATGCATTTTTTTACAAAACACCTGTTGTGATTGACCCATGCAGGAGTAATCCCATGTGTAAAAACTAATGATATCTCGAGAATTTTATCGGAAAACTGGTATCTCGAGAATGTCATCGAAAAAATGAAAGATGAGAGATAAGGCGAGGAGGAGTGGAGCGTGGTGGTGACTGGTGGTCGGAATGGGCGGAGGCATGGGGATGGACGGCGCCGGCAGGCGGCAGCGGCCACCATGCATGCTAGATTGTTCCAGAGACTTATTCCTTTTTTAATTGCTGAGCAATGAGGTTGCGGGAGATAATGATGTGGAGAGAGGTGCGGGTATCTTTTGTAAAATTATCATAGTTTGCTTTCTATCCTCAGATATAGATCATACGGTCTGTATTACAAGATGGCAGGCACACCATCACCGCCAACTCGTTTTTTTATAAGGGTACAGATGATAAGTTTGCTGACTACTAAAGTAAAGTGGAATTTGTCCATGTTATGCAAGTAAATAAAGGTGATTGTTTATCATACGGGTAAGGTTGGATGAAGGGTGGTAGGAACAAATGCTCCGCCTAGAGCATGTGTGTGTGAGATGGAGTCTTAGTGTGTGTGTGGGGTGTGTGTGTGTGTGTGAGAGAGAGAGAGAGAGATGGAGTCTTAGTTTGTGTGTGTGTGTGAGAGAGAGAGAGATGGAGTCTTAGTGTGTGTGTGGGGGGGTGTGCGTGCGTGCGTGCGTGTGTGTGTGTTGTGTGTGTGTGTGTGAGAGAGAGAGATGGAGTCTTAGTGTGCGTGTGTGGGGGGTGCGTGCGTGTGTGTGTGTGTGCGTGTGTGTGTGTGTGTGTCGCGGGGTCCTCTGTGGCGGATGTAATTTAAGTGTGCATGGCTTCATCATAGAGAGGTGATGTGTATGGCAGAGGCCACCAACGATGGGGTGCGAGAGAGAAAATGCCCGTAGAGAGGGAAGAGAAGGTGTGTGCGCGTGAGAGGAGTCGACATCGAGAGAACGTGTTTGTTCGAGAGACACCGAGGAAGACTACTATATATCGATGGTGCATGTAGGCGGGAATTAAACAAAGGGATGGTCTTATTGGTTTCGGGGATATAGGGGAAGAGTGAGAGGCGGGGGGGGGGTAGCTAGAAGGAGATTGTTAAGTGTGAGTGTGTGTTTTACCCATCCAGGCGGAAGTTATGTGCACAAAAGAGGAGAACGATTCGATGTGGCGTTAGGATTGAGGGTAATTAACTACGTATGGAGACATAGAGACCTTGAACGTGCATGTGTGAGAGGTATACATGTATACGTGGGATGTGTGTGTGTGCGCGCGCGCATGATCGAGATAAAAGAAAGAAGACATAAGTCATAAGATCAACGACATGGGAGAGACGGATCGGTATGACAATATGCATGCATGTGAGAATGCAGGGAAGAAGGCCCGACAATTGAGCATGTGTTTTTGTCTTTAAGAGATAGTGGCGTGGGCTGGAGCATGCATCTATGGCGAGCAGAGGGAGTGAGGCGCAACGATTGTGCAAAAGAGACCAACCTATAAATGCATATGTATGGAGAGACATATATAGTGTGGGTGATAGGAAGCAAGACTCCGTGCGAGAAAGAAATGTTGACGGAGAAACTACAGATAGATACAGAGATGGAGATGCTAGCTAGAGGGACATCCGCTAGTTTGGGTGTTGGAGATGACCGTCGGGTGGTTCAAAGGGTGAAGTTATATATGTGTGTGAGAGGGCACTTGACTGCATGTAGAGAGAAACATATGTAGTGTGCGTGATAGGAATCAAGAGTGAGGGCGAGAAAGAAGGTTGATGGAGAAACAGATAAATAGAAAGATAAAGATGCTAGCTAGTGTGCGTTAGAGATAGGAGTCGAGTGGATCAGAAGGCTGGGTTATGTGTGTGGGTGTGAGAGAGATAGAGAGAGGGTGCATGTGAGTCACATACAAACAGATATCAGAGAGAAATGAGATCCAGAGAGACGGAGTTTTGTGTCTGCGAGAGAGAAAGATATTTCACAACGAGAGTGATAGCTAGAGAGACATACGAGGGAACGCAAGATATCTCTAGGGAGAGAGGGTGTGTGTGAGCGACATACAAGAGAACAATGGAGAAATATGAGACCCTGGGAGACAGAGTTTGTGTTTGTGTGTGAGAAAGAGATATTGAAGAGGAAGAGTCGTAGGTTCTCATATCTAAGGAGCGAAAGACATCTCTGTATGAGGGGTGTGCGAGTGGCACACATGGGAATAGTAGAGAGAAATGAGACCCCGGGAGACAAAGTTTTGTGTTTGTGTGAGAGAAAGAGATTCCACATGGAGAATCATAGTTAGAGACACATAGCAGGGAGCGAGATATACTTAGAGAGAGATAGAGTGATGAAGGTCGAGGGAGAGAGTACCGTCAGTGTGTTACGAAGATAAAAGATCATTGTCGACATACAGGTAGCACGAGAGATACCTGAGAGACGATGAACGCGTATAGGTCCAGAGAGATAGTCCTATATAAGCATGAGTGATAGCTATATGAGACGAATATCTGGATTAAAGGGGATTCAAATATTTAAACTGGAGATCACGACATCGATAATATCATAACGCAAATTGGTGTATCAAACATGCATATTCATTTGAATTTGGGCACACGTGTAATGTTATATAGTTTATCAATATTGGTGATCCATAGATTCTTCAATTACAAACAATGCATGGTTTATATGCAATTAATGTCTAAACGGGATTACACTATATGTTGCGTGTGTGAAACACATTATACATGTTTGAGAAGTAAAAAAACCCGCATGAAACACACATTAATTGGAGACAGTTAGCGAGGAATGCATACATTGGATTTCAACATAAAGTGGTTTCAAATATTTGAAAATCCAAATTGATGGATACAACCTTATGAATCTGAGATCATGCCATTTGTAAACCATATTTATGTATAAATGGTGTTGTGCTTTTGAAAGTATATATAAAAAATGATGTATATAGAATGTAATTCCAATTGAAAATGGATCCCGCCCGAAAAAAATAGAATACAAACGGGATTCGAATTGAGTTGGCACGGTAAACGTGCACTCTGCAAAATTTGAACGAAGCGGGGAAAGTCGCAGTAACCGCCCGAAACCAAAATCTGCGAGATGGAAATCACTACTGCCTATCCCTGCCACGCAAAGCCTATCTGCTGGATTTCTATAGGTTTCGATAGGGGTAGGTTTGTAATTTCACCCAAACGTGACGTAACCGCCTCTCACCCGGATTCATACACGGTGGGCGCCAAAACACAGTGTGTCCTCGGCCGAAATCGACTCCCTCCCCGATTCATATTCATACACGGTGGGCGCCAAAAACAAACTCTCGTCGGCAAATATTCGGTGTATGCGAGATTACCGTCCTATCCCCAACCGACTAATGTTGCTGTGATGTAGTAGAAATTTGAAACGGGGGCTAAGTTTGTAAATTTCCTCGCATTTGAGACAAGCGCGCCCTGAATACATGGTTCCCCCCTTCCTCTCTACCTCCCTTTTCCCCATTCGTACTCCGTGGGCGCCAAAACACCCTCTCCACCCCACCCTCCTCCGTCCGCTGCCGTCCGCCACCCCATCCACCGCCGTCCTCCTCCACCATGCCGGAGCTGATACCCCGACGCCGCCGTCCATTACAAGAGATCGACCTCTCTCATCCACGGCTTTGGACCGGGATCCTTGCATCCCGTCCTCTCGCTTCATCCCCGCCGTCGTCCACCTTGCCGGCGCCGCTCCTACGACCGTCTCGTCCACCGCGCCCCGCCGCCACCGTCTACCCTCCTAGATCTGCTTCCACGTCGCCGACAGCCATCGCTACCGCAACACCGTCAAATTCTCAGCAGATGCATACACGGCGCCGCACCAGAGGCGGTACTCTTTCGTATCTGCTCAACTTATTTATCGCAGCAAGAAAATAGATCGCCACTGCTTTACTCTGATTTCTTATCTTGGTTGGGAAGTTGCCTTTGTCCGGTTTGCACCTTCAGATCCGCCATGGCACGCTCAACACTATACTCCCAATGCTTATGGTTTTCCCCTTCTATATTCCACACTAGTTAAATCACAGTAGACTAAATTTCAAAATTGGGTCAGTCAATTTTTCAGAGCTCGCTGGAGTTCGCCGGTGCGATCGAAGGGGCTCGGGTGGTTGTGGGGCCTCACCGAACGAAGAAAACTCGACGCGGGTGGGGGTTGGGGCGGGGGGGTGGCGGAGGAACACAGGCGATGGGGGCCGGTGGTCCGGCCGGCGGCCCGTGCGGTGTTCTTATGGGAAGAATCAGAGACGAGGAAGAAGAAGGGTTAGGAGACGTAGGATCTTCATCCAACCGCCGTAAATGGTCGAGAGACAGCTGGGAGTTGCATTCTTAATGCGCTCTGGTTCATCATGTGTGGGCACTGCGCAACCTACATTTTATTATCCAAAATCTGCTTGCTCTTCTTTACCATGTTCCTCTTCCGTTCTTCTTCAATATGTACTCTCTCCGTTCCTAAATACAAGTGTTTGTATAGATTCCACCATGGACTGCATATGGAGCAAAATGAGTGAATCTACACTCTAAAATGTATCTGGATACATCTGTATGTGATCCATAGTGGAAATCTCTACCAAGACTTATATTTTGGAACGGAGGGAGTATGATAGTAGTACAGTATGTTCCTTGTACTGAAGATGAGCAGGGACATTTGCAGTGTAGAGGTCTACACGGTCGGTTGTGATGGACACTTTGAGCCTCTTTGATTCGTAGGATCTTGTAAACATAGGAATAGGATTTGTAGTGGCCTGCCCACTTGAATCCTATAAGAATAGCAACGAAATGCGGGGAGCTGTGTCGCCTTTGAGAGTTACACTGATATTAACAGTACCGCACCTTCACTTGAAGAGAGCTGGTATCCGAAGCCTTTCTAGCCGTACCGGCAATACTAGCACATATATTCCAGCAAGTTCCACTTTGCTGATTTTACTCTGATGCTTAAGGTTTTCCCGTTATATCTACACTATGATCTGTGTAGCTGCTTTGTGTCGCACTAGCAGCAGTCCACTCTTGAAGCTAAACACTGCAATGACTTACAAAATTGGCACCAAGGCATTGAGTGCCATTCTGGATGCAATGAAACTCATACGCTCCCCACCTGTTGATTTTGTTCAGAATATGATCCTAATGACTATTCTAACCTCGAGGAGTCAAAGGCAGATGGCATGTCCTGTTCACCCATCAAGGTGCCTGTTCTAATTTGGCAATGCTTTATTGATTGCGGGTATCTTGCATATGTTGTCTTGCATTTCTTCTACTTTGTTGCACCGCCATCTGCTTAGTTTAATCATCATATATGTCGAGATGCCATGCCCATCCATTATCAATACACATTCCATCTGTCATCATACCATGTTTTTCACTCAAATGTTGTTCTTGTGCATCAGACATCAAAAAGGAAGAGGGTGATTGCCGAACCTGAAGGAGCACCAGCAAAGTCCTTAAAAAACGTGGTGGTGCCGGAGAAATCAGACAGCACCCCACTTATATTGGCTGTACAACCAGTGACACAAAACGTAGGACCGACTCCAGCAGACTGTACCCATACGTCACTAGCCCCACCACACAGGACCTGCACTCCAGCAAAAGGTATACCGATTTCATTTGCCATAGCACCAGCTGTACCATAGAAAAATCCCACTCCAGCAAAAAGTACAGCAAGTCCACCGGCCGAAGACCTATCCCAACTGCAGAGACGGCCAATTCCTGCAGATTGGAACCCCATTCCATTTATTCCCAGTTTAAAAGACAATGCTTTCAATGTTGTTAGGGACTACGTGTATATATTCCCGTCATGGGAAGATTATTGTGAAGACAGACACCATTTTCACATCTTCCTGTCCAACTTACGTGTAAGTGCTATTATTCATGGTTATTATTTTCCTGTTTTCTGCTGATTGAACACATCAATGATTTACATTACATTGTTGTAACTAGGCGAGGGTCAATCTGGATAGTCATGACGAGCAAAGCTTGCTTGTGCTTTTCAAGGAAGCATTGCAGCAGTATCGGTGTTACCTGAGGAAATCACACTTTGATGGCAAGTCTATAAACGAATTTCCGGTGAAGTCTCCTATGCTAAATTTAGAAGACATTGAATGGAAAAACCTTCTTATGCATTGGTCTCGTTCCGAGGATGAGGTACTGTCTATGAAATCACATGACAATTTGAACTTCTACTTTTCCGCATGTGCCTTACAGATCTTTTTTGCAGGAAATCTGCTCGAAGAAGAATTCCGGTTTGACAAGAACGACAGGATATCGCAAATATGCTGCCCACTGCTTTGCTCTTGTTAGTACCCGTTGTCCTGTATCACTGTACCTGCATACATACCTGGTTCATTATGTGACAGCAGTATGCATGATAGCTTGCTTATCAATTGTTTGCTCCAAATTATCTGATCTGTATGAATGGTTACATTAGTGTAGAATATATCCAATGCCAATGCTTTTTTTAGCTCTGCATTGTTCTTGTAAGTACATGTTGTCCTTTATCAGTGTACTTATAATGACAGGTAGTTGTTCATGTACCATCACTCTGCAGCTTATTTTCCTTTGCCCTCCATTTTCTACACATCAGATCTATATTTACTCTTACCATAAGGTTGGTACTGAAGAAGTTTAGCTATGCATTGCTCTTGGCTGTACCTTTTGCCTGTATCACTACACTTACATTTATAGCTACTTGGTTATGTAGCATCACTCTTCATCTTATATTAAATATTCTCCATTTTTTCATATATTATCACATCTATATTTACTCTTAACAAAATGTAGAATAAAGGTAATGCTTTTGAAGAAGATTCTGTGGTAAACTTCTTGAATTGCCCCCCCCCCATCAGTATGGACAAGGCCTTTATAGAGCCTGTCTTCACCAATAATGTAAGTTTGTCCATCTCAAGCCTTCAAACTTTGTTGTATATATTTGGTTAGGCATGACTGCAACAGCTGTTTATTTTTGGTGTTTGCATCAAATTGCTTGTTTAAGTTTATTATGTAGTTCATAAACAAAAGTTTGTCCTTTCTCAATTGAAGTTTTCAGTTGTACAACCAAGTTCCTTCTTCATACCATGTAAATTAAACTATACAGAGCAAGTGATCTTGTTTTGCACTGCATGTATGCTTCCGTTCTTCATCCGTAATCCAGTGGTGTGGTGAACCTACCCACTACAGCACAATGTCATATTCTGCAATGTCTTAACTATGAACAATGTCATATCATTCTACTATTATTTAAACCGTCTCTTTATTTGCCAATCTGAAATGGTATAAATTGACAGCACACTAACCATTGATACTTATGAGTTCTTGATCTGTAATCCAGTGGTGTCGTGAAGCTGCCAACTCCTTCACAATGTCATTTCCTGCCATGTCTTAACTTGAACAATACCATATTGTGTTAATGCAATTTTAAACTGTGTCACTTTATTCGTCAGTAAGAAATGTGATGAATTGTCAGCACTGATACTTTTATGTGCAAAACCTGTCATCTGTCTGCTTGTTTATCTTTCAGAGTGAGGAAGATATAAGTGTTGAACAAGCGCAGTCTCATCATCTTGGTCAGCTGCTTGCGCTGCAGCTCCCCAGCAGGGCTAACCTTTCTTGAACTTTATTGAAGTGCTGTCGGTTTTGTATATTATTTTGTCGGCGTGTTTATTTGCACTGGTGGCGATCTTTGATGCCCAGTGTATGTAATCTGCTGTCTGCTTGTGCTTTATATCATAGTGGCGAACTTTGATGCCCAATGGATGTAATATGCCATAATTTCTTTATTGTATAGTCTAGGTTTTTTCTTATTCACGATGCTGCAGTTATTTTACTGTATATATATCCTGTCTTCGCAGTAAACCGGCCAAACCGTAAAATTACGGTACATAATCGGGCCGTCATGCAATCACGATGTAGGTTGGGCCTGAAACGTGCCGAACAGCTCACAGGCCGGCAGCAGCCCGAAATGAACCCCGGCCCATGATTGTGCGAATCAAATCACGGGCTTTTAACAGGCCAAAATTGTCTCGGTCCTTGTTTGGCCCAATCAGATATCGGCTGCGAGCAGGCCGGATGCAAACCGGGCCGTAGTTAGGCCCAACTATATGACGGGCTTTTAACAGGCCGAAATTAATATAGGGCCGAAATGTTAAACGGGCCTTTAACAGGCCAAAACTAATATCAGGCCGAAGTACTAAGTGGGCCTTTAGCAAGTGGGCCCAAAAGCATAGTGTCCAGTTGACGGGCCGAAACTGATATGGGCCATAATTGAGCCCAAAGCCTCTTAAAGGGCCGGACCTGATCTGGGCCGTAATTTGGCCCAGAATGTGGTAGGCTTTTAACGGGCCGGATCTCATATGGGCCAGTATTAGGCCCGGAGCGTGGCAGGCCATTAATGGACCGGATCAAATATGGGCAGGCATTTGGCCCAAAACATGGCAGCCAGTTAATGGGCCGGCCTACTAGGGTCCTCAAAATCTTGTGGGCCTACAGCTGGGCCGGCCCATTAATGTCGGCGAAATCTCGTGGGCCTTTAGCTGGGCTGGCCCATTATGATCCGCAAGAATCTTGTGGGCCTTTACCTGGGCCGGCCCATTATGGCACACAAAAATCTTGTGGGCCTTTACCTGGGCCGGCCCAATATAGCCCGCAAAATCTTGTGGGCCTTTAGCTGGGCCAGCCCATTATGGTCCGCAAAATCTCATGGGCCTTTAGCTGGGCCGGCCCATTATGGTCCGCAAAATCTTGTGGGCCTTCAGTTGGGCCGGCCCATTTAAACTTGATGGGTCGGTCGACGTGTCAACATGTCATAGGCGCGTCTCGCCCATTGGATGAGTGACACCTGTGCCAACACGGACCTGACACGTGTCTCCTCCAGCCAATGATGATTTTACACAAGGAAAATCCCCATTGGTCGGGGCTGTTAACGGGTTATCGGATCCAAAACCCGACCCGATATCTTAACGGCGTTCCGTTACGGTGGATGCCACGTGTCGGTCACCCTTGACGAAAGCACTTCTGTGACGCGTGATTTATCGTCATGGAAGTGGACACTTCCGTGATGATAATTTTGGTAATGTCATGGAACACTTCTACGACAGCACAGGTATGACTATCTTGATTCTGTCATAAATTTGTCATGGATGTACATGCATGACAAAAAACGCGACCTACTGTGACAAACACATATCATCACGGAAGTGTATTTTTTTTGTAGTGTGTGAAGTCATTACTCCCCATGTTATAAGCATATGAAACATATATAAATTAAGATTTATGACATTCAATTTATTCAACCATTTACTCATAGGGTATACGTGAAGCACATGAGTAAATGACAAACTACTCCAAAAGATATGAGTGAAAAACACTGAGTAGTCAAATAATTAACTAGCCATGGGAGGATTCTTTTTCATTCAATATTTCAGATCCAATGATTTTATTCAAACAGCAAGTAAAATTGAAAATACGCTCCAAGCAAAACACATATCATGTGACGAATAAAAATATAGCTCCGAGTAAGGTATACCGATAGTTTTGAAGACGAAAGAGGGGATGCCTTCCGGGGCATCCCCAAGCTTAGGCGCTTGAGTCTTCTTTGAATATTGCCTTGGGGTGCCTTGTGCATCCCCAAGCTTAGGGTCTTTCCACTCCTTATTCTCCTCATATCGATATCTCACCCAAAGCTTGAAAACTTCAATCACACAAAACTTAACGAAACTTCGTGAGATAGGTTAGTATGATAAAGAGTAAATCACTCACTTTGGTACTGTCAAATACAAGGTTCATAATTGTTCTCACACAATGCCTACTGTACCATATCATTTCTACAATTTATATTTGAGAAATATAAGTCATGGAAACTAGAAAACAAGCAAACTATGCAATGAAAACAGAATCTGTCAGAAACAGAACAGTCTGTAATGATCTGAACATAAACCATACTTCTGCTACTCCAAAAATTATGAAATAAATTGGTGGGCATGAGGAATTTGTTTGTTAATCTTCTTCAAAAAGAATCAACTCAAAACCTCTCTTCTGTAAAACATTACAGCTAATCTCGTGAGCGCAAAGTTTCTGTTTTTTTACAGCAAGATCACATTAACTTTCACCCAAGTCTTCCCAAAGGTCTTACTTGGCACTTTATTAAAACAATAGCTATAAAACATGATTAATACATTAGCTTAATCATGTAAACACACAAAAACATCAAGGGTAAATATTGGGTTGTCTCCCAACAAGCGCTTTTCTTTAATGCCTTTTAGCTAGGCATGATGATTTCAATGATGCTCACATAAAAGATAGGAATTGAAGCACAAGGAGAGCATCTTGAAGAATATGACTAGCACATTTAAATATAACCCACTTCCTATGCCTAGGGATTTTGTGAGCACACAATTTATAAGAACAACAATCAACTAGCATAGGAAGGCAAAACAAGTATAACTTCAAAACTTTAAGCACTTAGAGAGGAAACTTGATATTATTGCAACTCCTACAAGCATGTATTCCTCCCTCATAATAATTTTCAGTAGCATCATGGATAGCAACTTTTTCTCATACTCAATTGGAACCTCTTCCGAAATAGTGGAATCATTACTAACTAAAGTTGACACTCTTCCAAATCCACTTTCATAAATATCACACTAAGATTCAACACCCTCCAAAATAGTGGGATCACTAATTCCTAAAGTTGACACTCTTCCAAACCCACTTTAAATGATAGTATTATTCATACTCCAAAATATATAAGTGAAGTTCATGGGGCATTCTACAATTAATATAGATTAACCAATATCCAAGCTCAAAATATATAAGTGAAGCACACGAAGCATTCTATAAAACCATACTCGAAAGATTTAAGTGAAGCACAAAGAGCAATTCTATAAGATCATACTTAAAAGATATAAGTGAAGCACATGAAGTATTCTATAAATTGATGAAGGGACATCTCATACTAGCATGGTTCTTAAAGAAAAATAAAAACACAAAGGACACAAATCATGTGAACAAAACAAAAACCGAGGTATACCGATATTTGTTGAAGAAGAAAGATGGGATGCCAACCGGGGCATCCCCAAGCTTAGATGCTTGAGTATCCTTTGAAATATTTACTTGGGGTGCCTTGGGCATCCCCAATCTTGAACTCTTGCCTCTCTTTATTCTTCTCACATCGGTAACTCCTCATTCTTCGAACACTTCATCCACAAAAACTTAACAAAAACTTTGTGAGATCCGTTAGTATAACAAAGAAAATCACTACTATAAGTACTGTTGCAAACCAATTCATATTTTGTTTTTGAATTATAGCTGCTGTAATATAACTTTTCCATGGCTTAATCCACTGATAGAAATCAATAGTTTCATCAAAACAAGCAAGCAATGCATCAAAAACAGAATCTGTCTTAAACAGGACAGTCTGTAGTAATATGGAAGTTTAGCAAACTTATGTAACTCCAAAAATTATGCAATAAATTTGACAATTTGAATATTTTGTACAGAAGTAATGTGCAAAACGTTTCAGACCCATTTGGCTCTCCAGTAAAAAATGTAAATTCACGCACTACAGCCAAAGTTTCTGTTTTTGTTCTGCACATAGTAAACAAGCAATCTAATCATCCTAAAACCAAAGCTTGGCACATTATTTTTATAATACAATGGATATATACAAGAGGATAATTATTTACAGAGAAACTTCCATGAAAAATTCTACATTTTTTCCGTGAGCATGAACACAAGTGCTCAAGGTCGACCCTCACTTCTTCAATGCATAACTTTCCAATCACTTCTCTTTTTGAAAAACTTTTTAGGCATGAGAGGCAAATATTTTTTTTTGTATTTTTATTATTTTATTATTTTTGTATGTTTCACCCACAACTAAACAGAAACAAAAAGGAAAAACAAAATCTACTTAGTGGAGAAAGCAAACAAGCATACACGAGAATATCAACCCCACGCTATCGCTCCCCGGCAACGGCGCCAGAAAAGAGCTTGATAATCCCCAAGTGCAAGGAATCATCATAGCAATTTCCAAAGGTGGAAGTGACAAGTATGGAGTGTCGAACCCACAAGGAGCTAAAGGTAAGATCAATATTCTCTCAAGCCCTGTCTGCCACTGATATGACTCTACGTACACCGAACGTTTGCTTCCAACTAGCAACGAGAAATAAAACTACGTTGTGGGTATGAAGTGGATAACTTTGTAAGATATCGGAGAGCAAAAATATGAAAGTAGGTGCTGTTATCATAAAGTTAGAATATATTACTAAATATTATAAATAGCGAGTGTGGAAAAATGGTGGACCGGTGTGCGGAATTGTCCTAGGCAATTGTTAACAAGACCGGTAATCACTATTGCAGTTTCATATGAGGGAGAGGCATAAGCTAACATACTTTCTCTACTTGGATCATATGCACTTATGATTGGAACTCTAGCAAGCATCCGCAACTACTAAAGATCATTAAGGTAAAACCCAACCATAGCATTAAAGCATCAAGTCCTCTTTTATCCCATACGCAACAACCCCCTTACTCGGGTTTGTGTTTCAGTCACTCACGCAACCCACTATAAGCGAATCATAAACGTATTGCAACACCCTACAGCGGGAGTCCCTCACGCTTGCGCGACACAGAGGGCACCATAGGACAGCACCAAAGTAAAACATACAACTCATACCAATCAAGATCATCAATCAACCCAAAGCCAAAAGATATCTACTCAAAACATCATAGGATGGTAACACATCATTGGATCATAATATGTGGCATAAAGCACCATGTTCAAGTAGGGATTACAGCGGGGTGCGGGAGAGTGGACCGCGTAAAAGAGATGAGGATGGTGATGATGGTGGTGATGTTGATGAAGACGATAACTGCGGCGATGATTCCCCTCTCGATGGCACTCCGGTGCCACCAAGAGAGAGGAGGAGAGGTTCTCCCCCTTGTGCTTCCTCCTGCATGGCCTCCCCCCTAGATGGGGAAAGGTTCTCCCTCTGATCCTTTGCCTTCATGGCGATGATGGCCTCTCCGGGATACTCCTCCATGGCCACCGATGATGATGGCCCCCTCCGGCAGGGTGCCAGAGAGGGCCTAGATTGATTTCTCATGGCTACAGAGCCTTGCGGCGGCGGAACTTCCGATCTAGGTTTCTTTCTAGAAGTTTGGGTATATATAGAAGATGTTGGAGTCGGGAACAAGCCAGGGGGTCCCCGAGGCAGCCACGAGGCAAGGGGCGCGCCCAGGGGGGTAGGGCGCGCCCCCACCCTCGTGGTGGCCTCGGGGCTCTTCTAGCCTACTTCCGGTACTCCGTGGGCTTCTTCTGGTCCAAAAATGATCTCCGTCAAATTTCAGCTCAATTGGACTCCGTTTGGTTTTCCTTTTCCGCGAAACTCAAAAACAAGGAGAAAACATAAACTGGCACTGGGCTCTAGGTTAATAGGTTAGTCCCAAAAATCGTATAAAATATCATATAAATGCATATAAAACATCCTAGAAGGATAGTATAATAGCATGAATACTTCATAAATTATAGATACGTTGGAGACGTATCACCTCCCTAAACGCATTCTCCTGTCCAGGAGCAATCGTTAGCGCGGGAGACATATCACCAACCCAGAACATGTTCATTGCTATGAGCCACAAGTTGGTCCTCATTTGCCAACGCTTAAAATGCGTCCCGGTAAATTTTTCTGGTTTCAGTGCAGCGGCGAAGCCATGAATCGAAAAGTGCCTATAATAAGGTTTTTGGATTGTTGGAAATATTAGCACATTTTCAACTAATCTACGAGTAAATGATAAGCATGGAAAATATGGTATGCATCTCATACCGATACCTAAGCATGTGAGCACGTATAGTCCATAGAACTGAAACATCTATGAATAGCATATATACGACCAACACATGAACAAGCAAATAGGGGATGAACTAGTCATACCCTCTGGTTGGCCAGGCCAACGCGATGGTGACAGCGGCATCCTTGGCATCGGCTGAGGCCTTCTTCTTGGAGGCTTCGTCGTCATCCATGGAGTTGATGTAGGGGAAGTAGTGGAAGCAGAGGCAGACGGATACGGGGACAGATCGGGAGCTGTCGCGTCGAGATGCTCACCAAAAACATTATTGTCATTCTCCTGGGAAGGATCTTGAATGGCAGGGTTTCGGAGGCACCTGCTCTCCCGACCAACCGTGCATGTGGTCATCGGGATGGGATCGCCGGAAGTAGTGCAGAGAGATGAACAGTAGAATACGGCTAGGGTTGTGCAAGAGGGAGTGAGTGAACTATGTTAGGGTTCACTGTGCTAGCCCGTGCCTCCTTATATAGGTCATCGGGTAGATGGGCATGGGCTCAGGCCCACAACCAAGTCCACAAATAGCCCATGGTCCAATGTCTTGGACAGTGACACTACTGTACCGACTTGGCAATTAATCCAAGACTAATTAACCATTCCCGAGCGGCAAAAAATAAGCTTCGGCTCAGCTCATTCCCGCAAACCGCGGTGCGTGCGCCCATTGTGACGAGTGATGTCTACTACACAACCTTCTTGTAGGCTCTTGTTGGGCCTCCAAGCGCAGAGTTTTGTAGGACAGTAGCAATTTTCCCTCAAGTGGATGACTAAGGTCTATCAATCCGTGGGAGGCATAGAATGAACATGGTATCTCTCAAACAACCCTGCAACCAAATAACAAAGAGTCTCTTGTCTCCCCAACACACCCAATACAATGGTAAATTGTATAGGTGCACTAGTTCGGTGAAGAGATGGTGATACAAGTGTAATATGGTTAGTAGATATAGGTTTTTGTAATCTAAAAATGTAAAAACAACAAGGTAACAAGTAACAAAAGTGACCAAAAATGGTATTGCGATGCTTGAAATCAAGGCCGGGTTCATACTTTCACTAGTGCAAAGTCTCTCAACAATGATAACATAATTAAATCATATGGCAATCCCTCAACGTGCAACAAAGAATCACTCCAAAGTTTCTATCGCGGAACGTAGGATGAAAACGTGCATCAACCCCTATGCATAGATTACCCCAATGTCACCTCGGCGATCCACGAGTGGAGTGCCAAACCATACATCAAGTGAATCAATAGAACATCCCATTGTCAACACAGATATCCCATCGCAAGACATACATCAAGTGTTCTCAAATCCAATACTCAATCCAACATAAGGAAACCTCGAAGAGCAAGACTCAATTCATCACAAGGAGGTAGTGAGGGAGAAACACCATAGGATCCAACTATAATAACAAAGTTCGCGGTACATCAAGATTGTGCCAAATCAAGAACACGAGAGAGAGAGAGATCAAACACATAGCTACTCATACATACCCTCAGCCCCGAGGGTGAACTACTCCCTCCTCGTCATGGAGACCACCAGGATGATGAAGATGGCCTCCGGTGATGGTTTCCCCCTCCGGCAGGGTGCCAGAACAGGCTCTCAATTGGTTTTTCGTGGCTACAGAGGCTTGCGGTAGTGGAACTTCCAATCTAGGGTTCTTTTCGGAGGTTTGGGTATTTATAAGAATTTTTGGCGTCGGTCTCATGTCAAGGGGGTGTCCGAGGGGCCCACAAGACTAGAGCTAGCACCCTGGGGGTAGGGCGCGGCTAGTGGGTTCTTGGTCTTCTTGTCCACTTCCTGGCCTAGCTCTTGTGCTTCGAGAGTCTCTTTTGCTCCATAAAAAATCACCGTAAATTTTCAGCCCATTCCGAGAACTTTTATTTCTGCACAAAAAACGACAGCACGGTAGTTCTGCTGAAAACATCGTTAGTCCGGTTTGTTCTAATAAAATCATACCAAAACCATATAAAATTGTAGTGAACATGGCATGAATACTTCATAAATTATAGATACGTTGGATACATATCAACATCCCCAAGCTCAATTCCTGCTCGTCCGTGAGCAGGTAAATGATAAAAGAAAGAATTTATGAAGTGTGAATGCTACCTAACATATTTATCAATGTAATCTTCTTTATTGCGTCATGAATGTTCAGATCCATAAGATTTAAAACAAAAGTTTAATATTGACATAAAAAAAATACGTCAAGCATACTAATAAAGCAATCACGTCTTCTCAAAATATCATGGCCAAAGAAAGTTATCCCTACAAAATCATATAGTCTGGCTATGCTCTATCTTCATCACACAAAATATTTCATCATGCACAACCCCGATGACAAGCCAAGCAATTGTTTCATACTTTTGATGTTCTCAAGCTTTTTCAACTATCACACAATAGATGAGCGTGAGCCATGGATATAGCACTATAGGTGGAATAGAATATGGTGGAGGTTGTGAGGAGAAGACAAAAAAGGAGAAAGTCTCACATCAACTAGGCAAATTAATGGGCTATGGAGATGCCCATCAATTGATATCAATGCAAGTGAGTAGGGATTGCCATGCAATGGATGCACTAGAGCTATAAGTGTATGAAAGCTCAAACTAAAACTAAGTGGGTGTGCATCCAACTTGCTTGCTCACAAAGACCTAGGGCAATTTGAGGAAGCCCAACATTGGAATATACAAGCCAAGTTCTATAATGAAAAATTCCCACTAGTATATGAAGTTGATAAAATAGGAGACTCTGTATCATGAAGAACATGGTGCTACTTTGAAGCACAAGTGTGGAAAAAGGATAGTAACATTGTCCCTCCTCTCTTTTATCTCATTTTTTTGTTTTTATTGTTTGGGCTCTTTGGCCTCTTTTTATTTTTTTAAGTCCGGAGTCTCATCCCAACTTGTGAGGAAAACATAGCTTCCATCATCCCAAATCTGGGATGATGCCATACCCATATCCCTTCTTCCCAAGCTCAAAACCATTACTAACGGAAATATACGCAGCACTCATAAATGAAACTAGATTTCCTCACATGGGACAATGCTCTAATAATGATGACCATCACACTTTTATTTACTTACAACTCAAGAATTACAACTCGATACTAGAACAAAATATGACTATATGAATGCCTCCGACGATGTACCGGGATGTGCAATGATCAAGAGTGACATGTATAAAAAATATGAACGATGGCCATGCCACGAATACTATGCCAACTACATGATCATGCAAAGCAATATGACAATCATGGTATGTGTCATAATAAACGGAACGGTGGAAGTTGCATGGCAATATATCTCGGAATGCCTATGGAAATGCCATCATAGCTAGGTATGGTGGCTGTTTTGAGGAAGTGTATATGGTGGGTTTAATGCACCGTCGAAAGTTGTGCGGTACTAGAGAGGCTAACAATGGTGGAATGGTGAGAGTGCGTATAATCCATGGACTCAACATTAGTCATAAAGAACTCACATATTTATTGCAAAAATTTATTAGCCTTCAAAGCAAAGTACTAATACGCATGCTCCTAGGGGGATAGATTGGTAGGAAAAGACCATCGCTCGTCCCCGACCGCCACTCATAAGGAAGACAATAAAAAAATAAATCATGCACCGACTTCATCACATTACGGTTCACCATACGTGCATGTTATGGGAATCACAAACTTCAACACAAGTATTTCTACCAATCCTCAATTACTCACTAGCATGACTCTAATATCACCATCTTTATATCTCATAACAAATGCAAGGAATCAAACTTCTCATATTATTCGATGCTCTTTATATGGAAGTTTTTATTATATCCCTCTTGGATGCCCATCATATTGGGACTAAATTCATAACCTAAGAAAATTACCATGCTATTTAAAGACTCTCAAAGTAATATAAGTGAAGCGTGAGAGTTCAACAATTTCTATAAAATAAAGCCACCGTTGTGCTCTAGAAAGATATAAGTGAAGCACTGAGCAAACTGCATAGCTCAAAAGATATAAGTGAAGAACATAGAGTATTCGAATAAATTCACGATTAATGTGTGTCCCTCTCAAAAGGTGTGCACAAAAAGGATGATTGTGGCAAAGTAAAAACCAAAGACTCATATCATACAAGACGCTCCAATAGAAAAACACATATCATGTGGTGAATAAAAATATAGCCTCAAGTAAATTTACCGATAGATGAAGACGAAAGAGGGGATGCCATCTGGGGAATCCCCAAGCTTAGGATCTTGGTTGTCCTTGAATATTACCTTGGGTTGCCTTGGGAATCCCCAAAATTTAGTTGTCCATCAAAACTTTACCCAAAACTTGAAAACTTCACAACACAAAACTCAATAGAAAACTTGTAAGATCCGTTAGTACAATAAAATAAATAACCACTTTAGGTACTGTTGTGAACTCATTCTAAATTTATATTTGTGTTATATCTACTGTATTCCAACTTCTCCATGGTTCATACCCTCCGATACTACCCATAGATTCATCAAAATAAGCAAACAACACATAGAAAACAGAATCTGTCAAAAACAGAATAGTCTGTAGTAATCTGGAAATTTAGTATACTTCTGTAGCTCCAAAAATTCTGAAAACTTAGGAAAACCAAGAAATTTGTATATCAATATTGTGTAAAAAATTCAGATCAAAATCACGTTTCTGTGATTTTCTAAATTTCTAGCAATGAGCGTAAAAGTTTCTATTTTTCAGCAAGATCAAATCAACTATCAACATAGACCATCCCAAAGGTCTTACTTGGCACTTTATTGAAACAAAAGCTATAAAACATGATTAATAAAGTAGCATTATCATGAAAACACACAAAAACAGTAGGGGTAAATGTTGGGTTGTCTCCCAACAAGCGCTTTTCTGTAATGCCTTTCTAACTAGGCATGATTATTTCAATGATGCTCACATAAATGATAAGAATTAAAACATAATGGGAGCATCATGAAGCATATGACTAGCACATTTAAGTCAAACCCACTTCCTATGCATAGTATTTTGTGAGGAAACAATTTATGGGAGCAAGAATCAACTAGCATAGGAAGGCAAAACAAGCAAAACTTCAAGATTTTCACCACATAGAGAGGAAACTTGATATTATTGCAATGTGTAAAAAAGCATATGTTCCTATCTCATAATAATTTTCAGTAGCATCATGACTTAATTCAACAATATAACTATCACACAAGGCATTCATTTCATGATCCACAAGCATAGAAATTTTATTACTGTCCACATAAGCAAATTTATTCTCATGAATAGTACTGGGAGCAAACTCAACAAAATAACTATCATGTGAGGCATAATCAATTCAAAATCAAAATCATGATGACAAGTTTCATGGTTATCATTACTCTTTATGGAATACATGTCATCACCATAATTATCATAGATAGGAACTTTGTTGTCATAATCAATTGAAACCTCTTCCAAAATAGTGGATTGATCACTAAATAAAGTCACGACCTCTCCAAATCCACTTTTTCAATATTGTGAAAAGAGTCAACACCCTCCAAAATAGTGGGATCAACACTACCTAGAGTGGAAACTCTTCCAAACCCACTTTCATCAATATAATCATCATAAATAGGAGGCATGCTATCATCATAATAAATTTTCTCATCAAAACTCGGGGGACAAAACATATCATGTTCATTAAACACAGTGTCCCCAAGCTCATGGATTTTCATATCATTAGCATCATGGATATTCAAATGAACTTCCGATCTAGGGTTCTTTTCGGAAGTTTCTATTTATAAGAATTTTTGGCGTCGGTCTCACGTCAAGGGGGTGCCCGAGGGGCCCACAAGCCTGGAGCTAGCGCCCTAGGGGGTAGGGCGCGGCTAGGGTGCTTGTGGACTCCTCGTCCACTTCTTGGCCCAGCTCTGGTGCTTCGGGGGCCTCTTTTGGTCCATAAAAAAATCACCATAAATCTTCAGCCCACTCTGAGAACTTTTATGTCTGCACAAAAAACGACACCATGGTAGTTCTGCTAAAAGCAACGTCAGTCCGGGTTAGTTCTAATCAAATCATACCAAAACCATATAAAATTGTTGTGAACATGGCATCAATACTTCATAAATTCTAGATACATTGGAGACGTATCAATGAGGCAAGGCGATGCGAGCGGAGGAGGAGGAGCGAGCGTGTATATCTCCTCTTCCCAAGCTCCCAATAGCATGTGGTAGAGCAGGCCTTATAAAGGGATATCACTCTCACTCCACTAGCAGTATTGTCGTGGACTTAACATGGCAGATGCCCTTGTGAAAGGACATAGGTATGGAGCCATCACAACGTAGGTTATCTCGAATGGGTTGAGCGGGAAAAAGAACACAAGAATTTACCCAGGTTCGGCCCCTCACAATGGGGAAAAAGCCTATGTCCTGCTTCTAGTTGTATTGCTTGAGTTTCGATTACAAGGGAGCGATTACGCTTGACCTAGCTATCGATCAGTTGTTTCCTGAGTTAACACGTCGCCTGGTCTCACCTTTATATACACAGGCCGAGGCCCGACAGCTTACAAGATTCCGAGCCGGATCATGCAACGTGACCAACTTGGTTTCTAAGTCGCCTTGCCTTACCAGGCAAGTCATCATCGGGTGGCTCATACTTCTGGGTCTTGGGCCACCACCTAAGCCTACCTCTTAAGCCGCCACCTTCCTGCCATGTCTTCTTGGGCCTTCTTCATATTAAGTCGCCAACGGTGTAACCCGGCCCCTCCTGGGCGGGTCACACCTCGGGGTTATATCCCCAACATTAAGCCCCAGATTAATTTGAACTTGTTGATGTCAATCTTCAGTGCTTTAGTTGGCGAATTGTCTTCCAAAGCTTAACCTTGAATAAACCACTGTAACCCGCCATGACGTCATGTAAACTGAATCATTGTAACTCGCCATGACAACATGCATATCAAATCTACAAAAACTTGTGATATCACAATGGATCTTCTGTATTAATTAGTCGTCCGAGAATCGAGGCGCCCGCACTATTGAGATAATCATGTCGCCTCCTTGATTTCCATGTATGCCATTTTACCATTTCCTTATAAATAGGGACGGGGGTCCTTTTTCATTTTTTACCCTCGCCTCCTTCTCTTCTTCTTCTTCTTCTTCTTCTTCTTCTTCTTCTTCTTCTTCCTCGCGACGACCGCCGCTGCCGGAGCTCCGCCACCCCAGTCAACTTTCTTCAGCAGCTTCATCCTGCCACTGCATCGACCTAACTTTGAGCAGATACCGCGACGCCCCTCCGCTATCCATCAGGATCACCAGGTACCTGATGCGGCTTTAAGCTACGTCGGTATTTCCCCAAAGAGGAAGGGATAATGCAGCACAGCGGCGGTAGGTATTTCCCTCATATGTGAAACAAAGGTTATCGAACCAGTAGGAGAACCAACCAACACAACGTAAACAACACTTACACACAAATAACAACTTCTCGCAACCTGATAACCCACAAGTATAGGGGTTCGCAACAATTTTCGACGGTAGAGTATTCAACCCAACACTACAAAAAATACACTTCCGTGATGATACGTGTTTGTCACAGTAGGTCACGTTTTCTGTCATGCATGTACATCCATGACAAATTTATGACAGAATCAAGATAGTCATACCTGTCCTGTCGTAGAAGTGTTCCATGACATTACCAAAATTATCATCACGGAAGTGTCCACTTCCATGACGATAAATCGCGCGTCACAGAAGTGCTTTCGTAAAGGGTGACCGACACGTGGCATCCACCGTAACGGAACGCCGTTAAGCTATCGGGTCCGGTTTTGGATCCGATAACCCATTAACAGCCCGGACCAATGGGGATTTTCCACGTGTAAAATCATCATTGGCCGGAGGAAACACGAGTTGCCTCACCGTTGGGACAGATGTCATCCACTCATTGGACAGGAGGCGCCTACGATAGGTCGACACGTGGCACGGCCCAACAGTGGCCCATTCCGGTGAAAAAGGCCGTCCTAGTAAAAAATAGCAGGCCGGCCCATATAAGGCCTACTTGTGTCAGGTCCATTTAAGCCCACGGCCCATACGAGATGTGCCAATTCGGCCCGTCAATGGCCCGTTAAAGATTTGACACCATTGCAGCCCATCGTCAGTTCGAGCCCGTTAACAGCCCACTATATATTTGGGCTCAATATCGGCCCGATGAGATTTCGGCCTATTAACGGCCCATTCAGTGGATGGGCCAATTTTCACGATGTACATCTTTTGGCCTTTTAGCGACCCATTTAAATATTGGGCTAATTTCCGGCCTGGTGAGTCTTTCAGCCTGTTGACGGCCCATAAATCAGTTGGGCCATTTGTAGTCGGAGCTGAGTTTCGGCCTTTTAGCGACCCATTTAAGTGTTTGGCCAATTTCCGGCCCGATGTGTCTTTCATCCTGGTGACGGCCCATATATCTGTTGGGCCATTTGTATTCGGACCTGAGTTTTGGCCTTTTAGCGACCCATTTAAGTGTTGGGCCAATTCCCGGCCCTGTGTGCCTTTCAGCCTGTTAACGGGCCATAAATGAGTTGGGCCATTTGTAGTCGGACCTGAGTTTTGGCCTTTTAACAGCCCATGCCCTTCATGGTCCAGTACCAGCCCGGTTTCTCTTTCGGCCTGCTCAAGGCCCACAACACAGTTGGGCCACTTACAATATGACCTGACTTTCGGCCTCTTAGTGGCCCATGCTCTTCATGGTCCAGTACAAGCCTGCTGTCCCTTTCAGCCTTCTAAAGGCCCACAGTATAGTTGGGCCATATGTAGCCCGAACTTAGTAAGGGCCTGTTAACGGCCTGTGAAATCAATTGGGCCCACCTGTTGCCCGCTTCGATGTCAGCCTGTTAACGTACCAGGAGTTAACAGGGCCGACCATTAACTTTCGGCCTGGTAACGGCCCATTAACTTAATGGGCCCACTAATGTTCGTACATGTCTTTAGGCCAAATTAGATAATTTAAGCCCATTACAACGAGCAATTATGCACAAGACCAAAACCGATCAAGCAAAGGTACGGCATACAGGGAAAAACGTTGCACATCCAGCATATATTACAGGAAATTACATCCACTGGGCAATCAAAGATTGATGCCAGTGCAAATAAATGAACAGAACCTAACGATCTACAACGTCACAATCTGCAACCTCAGCATGGATGACGCCCATAAGCATGTGGGCAAGTTTTTGCTGCTTTGCTACACTGTCTCTGAAAACATTGATCAGTTGTTGTGTCGCACGACTCTGCACCTCTGATTCCTCCACCATTTCCATCATTCCTTCAGCCATTAATTGTGTCACAAACATACATTTTTCCGTTGCATTCGAGACAGAGGATACTGAACAGATTCAGATGGCGATTTTGGCAGGCTTGTATTATTGATAGTGGAGAGTGTCTCGACCACTGCACCATAACATAAATTAGGAGGGGAACCAAATAGATTAATCATGAGTTATTGGCATATTACCTGGCCTAGATTTATTGGAAAGAAACAATGGGGTTGCCTTGCTGTTTTCAGAGTTTGTCATCTTATCTTCAGCAGCCTGCACCAAATTAAGACACTGACATTGCTATCATTGGCCAAGTCAGATAATAGGAAAGCAACATTGGCACAACGAACGTTTGGGCAACTAGCCAACACCAAATTAGCACAATATGGCATAGCTATCATCAGCCAGGTAAGGTAATACGAAAGCAACATTGACACAATGAATGAATGGGCAATCAGAGCAGCACTAAAATTCAGTAATGTGCATGATATGAGATAGTACACTCATGCAGCTCAGTATCCAAAACTACCAGGCAGTTTTCTTTACAAAAATCAACATTTGCGCCTTTAACATTTTGCTACAACTAATTTTAGATCAGACAAAGGTTGGATTCACACGGATTAACAAAATAAATGTTGATGTAAAAATATAGTGATATACAATAGGTACTTACATCAGCATTGGAGCACAGAGAATTCCCGCAAGATATTTTCCTCTAATACAATCTCAATGAAGGAAATCTTCTATCATTTAACCTTATTTTCTAAAAGAGAGATGGGTAAGAAACATGTAGAAAATATGATCAGAATGCTATAAATTTTCATGATGCATGGATACGCACACGCTTCTTAGAATGGAGTTGACATTCTTTTGCTGGACTGGAGCGGACTAGTTCTTTGGCCACTGGAATCTGCTTATTATCAGTTGGAGTTGGGTTTCTCTGTGCTGGAGCAGTATCTATGAAAAATGGAGTTGGTTTATTATCTCCTGGCATTTGGATCTTTTGCAAAGACCTGGTTTGTAACCCTTCAGATTCTAACATAGCCGAATTCCCCTTGCATGCCTTATATAGAAGAATGGTGCTTCAATTATAAAACATACTACAGCAGAGATGGAATAGGTACTGAAGAATAAAAAGGCATGACATATTGACATGTATTCCCTCCATCCGGAAATAAATGGATGGGTCTAGGCGTATTTCAGTTCTAGATACATCCAGTTTTATCCATTTCTGTGACATGTAATCCGGACGGAGGGAGTATGATGTAAGAGCTAGGGATACGACAGGACAACACAGTAAAAAAACACTAAAAACCCACTGAAGAACAAAAGTAATCAAACCCACTGATATGAGATTGTACACTCATGCAGCTCAGGATGCAGAACTACCAGGCAGTTTTCCTTACAAAAATCAACATTGTGGCCTTTAATCATACATTTTTCTACAACTAAATTTAGATCAGATAAAGGTTGGATTCACGCCGATTAACAAAATACAAGCTGATGTAAAAATATAGTGACATACTACAGGTACTTACATCTGCATTGGAGTATAGAGAATTCCTGCAAGAATCTTTCCTCACAGATGATACCAGTGTAGAAATTCTTCTATCTGTTAAGCTTATTTTCTAAAAGAGAGATGGGTAAGAAACATGTAGAAAATATGATCAGCATGCTATAAAATTTCATGATGCAAGGATACGCACACGCTTCTTAGAATGGAGTTGACATATTTTTGCTGGACTGGAGTGGACTAGTTCTTTGGCCACTGGAATCTGCTTATTATCAGTAGGAGTTGGGTTTCTCTGTGCTAGAGAAGTATCTATAAAAACTGGAGTGGTTTATTATCTCCTGGCGTTTGGATCTTTTGCAAAGACCTGGTTTGTAACCCTTCAGATTCTAACATACTCGTCTTCCCCTTGCATGCCTTGTATAGAAGAATGGTGCTTCAATTATAAAACATGCTACAACAGAGAGATGGAATAGGTACTGAAGAATAGAAAGGCATGACATATTGACATGTATTCCCTCCATCCGAAAAAATGGATGGGTCTAGGCATATTTCAGTTCTAGATACATCCTTTTTATCCATTTCGGCAACATGTAATCCGGACGGAGGGAGTATGGTGTAAGAGCTAGGGATACGACAGGACAACACAGTAAAAAAACACTAGTTGAATGTAGAACTGTATGCTAGCAGAATACGTACAGAAAAAACTAAGGCAACATACACGTGTATGATTGGGAAACTAAGATGGCATTGCAACAGAGCACTAGAACAACACTTCAATGTTAAAAAAAACATGGTATGGTAGACAGATGAAGTACATACTGATGAATAACAATGCATAAGATATTCAGAAGCATGATGTCCAAATTAAGCAGATGGCATTGCAATAGAGTAGAATGACAGTACTTGAATTTGAAAACATGTTATCATGAATGGAATAGGTACTGAAAAACAGGAAGGCATGACATATTTACATGCATGATCAGCATGCTAAGCACATGGCATTGCAACGGAGTAGATACACTCCAGGACATTATATGCATGTTGTACCCATATCACGGGCCAAGTTAGAGCAAGGACCTTGTGGGGTGAAGAGGATTCAACATCTTTCTGCAAGTCTTCTGAAGAACTGCCTTTACATGTTCCATCATATTGGGTATCATTGACATCAAGTTTATTGGCCTTTACATTGCTCCGTGAGGTTCTTGTGGATATATCAGTGTGTGCAATTATATCTGACATGCATGGAAGACAAGTAGTAATTAGATTTATGTAATGAGTGCCTGTAGGAGACGACATAAATAGTAGGACTGGGGTTAACTAGCAGCAACAGGTCTCAAAAACTAAAGGGAGAACACAGATGAAAGCTACAGAATATGTATCGTTTGTACTCGAGATTAACTAGATGGCACACAAAAGTATTAAAGAACAACATAGGTAATACTAGAAGTGGTATAATACTATAATCACCAGCCTGTGGGATAGCATTGGCTGATGGATGATAACTATGGAATAGTGTTACCTAAAGAACAAGTATCTTAGCTGAACTATGGAACATCGTTAACTCCTGAACAAGACCCGTAAGAGATCAGCATGAATATACAGTGAAATGTGATAATCTATTTTCCATGCTTAGATGAATAACAAAGCCATAAATGTTGCACACAAGTAAGATGAGGGTACAACCTATCTGGCCGCCATCCATAGGAGTGAGCATCATGTGCTGACTTGTCGATGGCCCTGCAGTTGTTGTGGCTGTCCATGTCAGGCACGCGCATTCGATGCAGGGAACTATTGAGTGGGGACTATAGCTCCCTTCTGGTGTATGCTTCCCTTGTTGGAGCAGCTACGGTGAGTCGGAAGACGGTGTGGCTGAAGATGCAGATAATGCATAATGTTAAGAATGACATATCTCTTTGATCTGAAGAAATAAACCAAGAGATCAACAGCAAGGTACGAGAGTGGTCACACGTCTGTTGACTGAGACTAAATTGGGGTCACACGATTTTATTTTATTTTGGTACTGTCCGATCTACACCGGATGCCTTGATGGCCGTCTTGTGCCTCCCGGCTGACACTGTTAGGAATCTTCCCTGAAGAGCCAGCGACCAACGGCAGAGCAGCTTGAACCCACGCATCTCTAAGATAGCCATCTAAGCTCTGCTTCTGCGGTGAACTCCCGGCCCCGCACCCTTACGTTAGACACCAGCCAACCGGTAGCCTAGGAGCTCCGCCGCCTTGAGGGGTGCTACTTCCCATTTGGAATCGATTGGCCCGGAATAAAAATTCAGACAACTGACGCCTAAATAAAGTGATTTGAGATGAGGGTGCGACCTATCTGGTGGCATGGTGAAGTAGGCAGGTTCAGCTATCGAGTCGTAAGGCCGGCGCGGTTGCGGTGGCCACCGGCGGCAGGGAAACAGCGATGTCGCGATGGTCGACGGCTATGGGGAAGCAGCGCCGGGACTCTGGACTGATCCGAAGTTGGAGCCGCTCTGGCACCGTGAACAACGGTGGGGGTAAATCGGCTCCGGTACAGTTCACGCGGCCGTCGTCGAGGCAGCTCCAGCAGCACGGAGTAAGAGGCACACGGCCTAGTGCACGACGGCAAATGGACAGCGTCTCCGGCATTAGGGAGGAGGGTGACTGTGAAATTGGTGCGGTGGGGGCGCCATGGACGAGGGGCTGAGGTTTCGCGGCTCAGGAGAAGGGAGCTTCCGGGGAGAAGGTGATTTGGCGCCCACGAGGTATGAATAGGGGGGGAATTGGGAGGGGAGTGGAACCATGTTTTATGGACGCATTTGTCTGAAATGTGAGGGGGGGTTATAGTTCTACCCCTGCCTTTAGGCTTCTCGGCTTGGGCCTGTGTACTGAGGGTCGGGGATAGTAGAGTAACTTTGCTTCTCCCCAAATAGTGGGCGGGAGCGATTTCGGGCGAGGAGGGCGTGTTTTGAAATATAGTGGGCGCGAGCGATTTCGGGCGAGGAGAGCGTGTTTTGAAATAGTGGGCGCGAGCTATTTCAGGCGAGGAGAGCGTGTTTTTCCAACCATGGTTTATGAATTATTCGGCACTTGTCATTTCGGCCGAGGAGAAGGCGCGCTTGGATGAAGTTACAAACCTACCCTCGATGCACAACGGGCTAATTAATGTGTCTCCCACATAGGACGGTAATGTCGCGTCTCCCATTTATTTGCTCGGGCGAATTCCACCGAGCAGAGGAAGTTTAACGGTTCGTTCAAATTTGGGAGAACAAGCATCCACGTCTACCTTACCAAGTCGATTCGAATCAAATTTAGAAATATTAGCTTGCCACTTCTTTTTTAGATGGAGAGATGATGCTCGGGAGTAATGTGTTTTTACATGCTCGTTGCTAGCGATTTACTGTATGACAAATAGTTGACCCACTCAAAAACGGGAATCAAACCAAAAATGAAATATCTCGATTCAATGAAATAGCTCGTTCACCAGGTCAAAATAGAGAACTAAATCCAAAATTGAACACCTCAATCTAATAGCATGTTGTACAATATTATAGTACTCCATGAACATGTTGAAAGTCAAATTAATGAACTTGTTTGATATACGCATATATCCTTTCATGTGTAGATTGCAAACAACATGTTCTCCAATTTAAATATTTGAATGCAAGTTTATATCGAAACATGGTTTATATCAGTCTTTGATGCATAAAATGCGACCTCCCCCTCTCCCGGACTCCTGCTCTCTCTCTCTCTCTCTCTCTCTCTCTCTCTCTCTCTCTCTCTCTCTCTCTCGCAGACAATCTTCAATTCTGCCGGACGCATCCAACACACAAACCTTGTTGGTCCTCTCTCTTTCTCTCCATCTCTCTCTCTTTGTGTGTGTGTGGGGGGGTCTTTCTAGTTCACATGCATATATACTCCATCTATAGGTCTCTCTCGCACACTATGTATGATTCTCTAGTCCAAGCTAGATATCTTGGGTGCACTCATCGTACGCACACAAATTCCTTGGCTCGTTGCCCGTAACTCTCTCATGCACCACTCTGTCGTCTCGGAGCTCTTCCCCCCCTCTCTCAAACTCTCCATCTACCTGGGTCACACATACACATGCATATCTCACTCGCACTCGATAGGCCCATCTAAACCTCTATCTCTCCCCCTCGTTCTCTCTCCATCTCACACGCACACACACACAATCTCATGCCTAGCTAGCCAAGTATGATGGTCTCTCACTCAATTGTAGGCACACGCAGTCCCCCCTATATGTATATGACTAGCTAATCTTAGTCTCCATCACAAACATGTGCCTGGTCTATCTCGATTTCTCTCGGGGCATCTTTCTATCGCACATGCACCTCCCTCAATCTCCCACCCATATGGTCCCCTCACGATCTCGAGGGGGTCTCTCTATCACAACAGCCTCTCGCCCTCCCCATGCGTCCATGTTCTCCATGTGTCCCTCTCGACCTTTGTTCCTTGTTGGCCAGACCTCTATTGGACATGTGCTATAGGGGTGTCTCTCTCCGTTGCAAACAATCACACACTAGCTATCTTCGTGTATCTACTCGCCTCGCTTTTGTATCTCGGAGATGCATGCGTGATATGTTCGCCTAAGAAAAGAAAAAACACACTCTCTCTCTAATTTATCATTTGTTGTCACTTTCTCTTTCACACACATACTCTTTTTGCACACTTACTCATTCTCCTTCACACGCACTTGATCCCTCTCGACTTAGGCACTCTCCTTGGTCCATAGCATACTGATTTATTTAAAAGTCAAACATCACAAAGTTTGACCATGTACGTGGAGAAAAACAATTACATCTGGAACGGCAAACATATACCATTAGATTCACCATGAGATGTTGTTTCGTATGATGTATCTCTGGTATTGAACATATAAATAACATTTGTGTAAACCTGATCAAAGTTTTTCCAAAGTTTGACTTCTAAAAAAATTACATGCACTGCATTATCGAGCGGATGGAATATCTCTTTCCCCCTCTCAGCTATCTGACGCACCACTCAACCTTATCGGGGCTCCTCAATCTCTCTCAAACTTTATATCTCCTTGGTTCACACATACACATGTCTCGCTCGCGCTATTCATATAGACCCATCCAACACTCTCCGCCCTTGTTCTCTCTCTATGTGACACGCACCCCCCTAATAAGTACCATAATCCCTCACTCCATCATAGGCGCAAGCACTCCCCCCTAAGTATGATTATCTCTCACTAGCCATCAGGAACACACGTACTGTCTCCTTCCATCCATACGTCTATCTCGATATATCTCGGGGTATCTTCTATCGCGCACAGACCTTGTCACTCGATCTCCCACCCATGTAGTCCCATCACGATCTCCAGGGGATCTCTCTATGACAAACATACACTCTCTCCTCCACATGTCTGCATTTTCTCCGTACGTCTCTCTCGACCTCTCTCCCTTATTTGTCAGAGCCCTCTTGGCGACGTGCTAGGGGTCTTGCTCTCTCGGTTGCAAACAACCACACACTATCTCCTCACCTTGCTTCCATTGTCGAAGATGCATGTGTGATATGTTTGCAGAAGACACACACGTTTTTTCTCGACTTTTATCGAGTGTTGTCCATGTCTCTTTCACACACGCACACACACTTTTTTCACTCACTCTTTCTATTTCACTCTCTCTCTCTCTCTAGTTAGGGACTCTCTCACGTCCATAAGCATATGGATGTTTTGAAAAGTCAAACCTCAGAAAAGTTTGACCAGGTATATGTGGAGAAAAATATTTACATCTGGAAAGATCATTAGATTCATCAAAACATGTACTTACTTCATAATATCATTTATCTTTGGTATTGTAGATATAAGTAATTTCTTTATAAACTTGGTCAAAGTTTCAAAAGTTTGACTTTAAAAAATGTTGGAACTACATTATCGAACAGAGGGAGTAGCTCTTTCTCTCTCTCTCTCTCTCTGCTATATCTCACGGGCCTCCCCTCTCACACGAACACTCTATACCGACGGATTATACGCTCACTGTGTCAGCGTATAGCTCCGTATATTGTTTAGTTGACTGGTCAACCAGTCCACATGCTGCCTTCTCAGCTCGTGTTCTGTATCTTCGTGTGCTGGCCCATGTGGTAGTGGGTCAAAATAAGTAAACTAGAGGCCCATCTGACATGCGGTGAAGTAAACAAAGTTGAAACCACTCGGGGTAGCACCCCGCACGCTAGTAAATTGAGGGCGCATTGAGGACACACTTCTTCCGCGTGGAGGACGCACTCGCGCACAATTCACCACTGCGCGGCGGCATGCACAGAAGGACGCACTCACGCACACCCAGCACACAACACACACCAGCACACGTGTACACCGGCGTCGCCGCCGGTTGAGATGGACGGCGAGGCAGCCAACAAGCGGAGGCGGCTCGAGCCAAAACCGCATCTGGCGAGCCTGGACATCATCAGCAGCGTCCCCGATGACATGCTGCTCGTCATCATCGGCCTCCTCCCCACCAAATCTGTCATGCGGACCGCCCTGCTCTCCCGGCGGTGGCGACCCCTCTGGCACCGCATCCCCCTCAACCTCACCGTCGACAGCTGCCTCTGCGACGGGGATTGCAAACGCATGGCCGCAGTCTCCAAGATCCTTTCATCGCACCCTCGGCCAGCCAGACGCCTTGAAATCCGCATGTTCAGTACCAACTGCAAGGTCCAACCCAAGTTCGACGAGTGGTTCTTATCCCCCGCCCTAGATCAGCTTGAGGAGCTCAACTTTGAAGCTAGACGATGTCGCTCTCTGCCGCCATCCGCGCTCCGCCTCGCGCCAACGCTGCGCCGCGCCAGCTTCAGCTCCTGCTATCTTCCCCAGATTAATGCCGCGCCCGCGCTTCTTCTCCCGCAACTCAAGCAGCTCGACCTCTTCGACGTTGTCATCTCGAAGAAGGCTATGGAGCACCTGCTCCGCAGCTGTACTGCACTCGAGTACCTTCGTCTTTAGCAGATCCACGGGTTCATTAGCCTCCACATCGCCTCGACGAATCTCCGATGGATTTATGTGTCTTGCTGGCCCCGCAACAAGACATCAATTGGGAAGAGATCACTCCAGCTGTTCCACGTTATGGTCATTGTGAATGCACCTTTCCTTGAGAGATTGCTTGTATCGGGTCTAGAAGGTCCACCAAAAATCAGGGTCATTGACGCGCCGAAATTGACAGCGTTGGTGCACTCATCTGCCAAATTCCCCGAACTCTTTATTGGATCCGTAATCATTCAGGTACAACACTCATCTTCTTCTCAGTCTTCTTGAAATTCACATTTTTAAATGTCTTCTTGATGTATTTACAACCGTCTTCCAGAAAATGATTCCCACAAGCTTGACCCAGTCTATGCGCACAGTGAAGATCTTGGCAATAAAATCTATCGGCCTCAATCTGGATAAAGTTGTTGGATTCCTTACATGTTTTTCGTGCCTGGAGAAGCTAGTCATCGTGGTGAAACTTCTTGCCTATTAGTAAACGGTAATCACAACGTAGCTCAAATTTTTCGTAATTTTCCCAAATTACGATGACAAGTGTAGTGTTCAAAACTGCATCTACGCACTGCACCGAAAGAAATATTTTTAGTATTTTTTTCTCACGTGATCACCTGCATCGTTTTGTTGTTGTACTACTATAGTAGCCTAGGCTAGTCATAGTGGAAAGTAACTTAGACTACTCCAGTAACTCTATGGTTACCCTAAGAGCAAGTACTACCTCCGTCCTGGTTTACCTATTTTGTAGTATCAAAATTTGACCATAGATTTAACTGACAAAATGTTAATGCATGTAACTAAGAACTATATCGTTGGATTCGTATTTGAACATAATTTCAAATGGTGTAATTTTTAGTGACATGCATTGGCATTTTCTTACGTAAATCTATGGTCAAAATTTTATACTAAATAAGAGGTAGTACGAAAGTGGGTGTGACGCCCCCGATTCAATCGTACACTAATCATACACGCAAACGTGTATGATCAAGATCAGGGACTGACGTGAAGATATCACATCACAACTCTAAAAATAAAATAAGTCATACAAGCATCATAATACAAGCCAGGGGCCTCGAGGGCTCGAATACAAGTTCTCGATCATAGACGAGTCAGCGGAAGCAACAATATCTGAGTACAGACATAAGTAAACAAGTATGCCTTAAGAAGGCTAGCATAAACTGGGATACAGATCGAAAGAGGCGCAGGCCTCCTGCCTGGGATCCTCCTAAACTACTCCTGGCTGTCGTCAGCGGCCTGCACGTAGTAGTAGGCACCTGCGGTGTAGTAGGAGTCGTCGTCGACGGTGGCGTCTGGCTCCTGGGCTCCAGCATCTGGTTGCGACAACCAGGTAGAATGGAAAGGGGGAAAAGAGGGAGAAAAGCAACCGTGAGTACTCATCCAAAGTACTCGCAAGCAAGGATCTACACTACATATGCATGGGTATATGTGTAAAGGGGCCATATCGGTGGACCGAACTGCAGAATGCCAGAATAAGAGGGGGGTAGCTAATCATGTCGAAGACTATGCTTCTGGCAGCCTCCATCTTGCAGCATGTAGAAGAGAGTAGATGGTAAGTTCACCAAGTATCATCGTATAGCATACTCCTAGCCGACGATCCTCTCCTCGTCGACATGTGAGAGAGCGATCACCGGGTTGTATCTGGCACTTGGAAGGCTGTGTTTTATTAAGTATCCGGTTCTAGTTGTCATAAGGTCAAGGTACAACTCAAATCATCCTGTTACCAAAGATCACGGCTATTCGAATAGATAAACTTCCCTACAGGGGTGCACCACATAACCCAACATGCTCGATCCCATTTGGCCGGACACACTTTCCTGGGTCATGCCCGGCCTCGGAAGATCAACACGTCGCAGTCCTACCTAGGCAGAATAGAGAGGTCAATACGCCGGTCTAAATCCTATGGCGCAGGGGTCTGGGCCCATCGCCCATTGCACACCTGCACGTTGCGTGGGCGGCCGGAAGCAGACCTAGCAACCTCCATTTCAAAGGAAGTTGCGTTACGCGGTCCAATCCGGCGCGCGCCGCTTAGTCGCTGACGTCACGAAGGGTTCGGCTGATACCACGACATCGAGTGCCCATAACTGTTCCCGCGTAGTTGGTTAGTGTGTATAGGCCAGTGGCCAGACTCAGATCAAATACCAAGATCTCGTTAAGCGTGTTATTTTGAAGTAACCGCGAACGCCAACAGGGCTAGGCCCACCTCTCACCTAGGTAGTCTCAACCCGCCCTGTCGCTCCGCCACAAAGATCCACACAGAGGGCCGTCGGGACAAAGGTCCTTTCAGCCCCCAATTCGTGAATCACTCGTGGGTGCTCCACGAGCCGACCCGACTTTAGTCACCACATGTATCATGTATAAAGTATAGAGTATATACCCATGATCACCTCTCGAGTGATCACGGCCCGATAGTATAGCATGGCAGACGGACAAGAATGTAGGGCCATAGATGGAATACTAGCATCATATACTAAGCATGTAGGATTGCAGGTAAAGGTAACAACAGTAGTAGCAAGGACAGGCTATGCATCAGGATAGGATTAACGGAAAACAGTAACATGCTACACTACTCTAATGTAAGCAGTAGAGAGAAGAATAGGCGATATCTGGTGATCAAGGGGGGGCTTGCCTGGAAGCTCAGCCGAGAAGGAGGGGTCGTCAACACCGTAGTCGTACTGGGTAGTAGCGGCGTCGGTCTCGGTGTCTAGCGAGAGAAGAGGGGGAAGAAACAATAAATACAATGCAAAAAATGCATGACGATGCATGACATGACAAAGCGTGATGCTAGGTGTGCCCAATCGCGGTAGTAGGTGATACTAGCGAAGGGGGAAAACATCCGGGAAAGTATCCCCGGTGTATCGCATTTTCGGACAGATGAACCGGAGGGGGAAAGTTGCGTGTTCGCTATGCTAGGGATGTGTGGCAGACAAACGGGCTACGTATTCGCATTCGTCTCGTCGTTCTGAGCAACGTTGATGTACAAAGTTTTTCCATCCGAGCTACGGTTTATTTTATATTAATTTAAAAAGGATTTAATCATTTTCTAGAATTAATAGAATTAATTTAATTTGAAAATGTCATTATGACGTCAGCATGACATTAGGGTGATGTCAGCAGTCAACAGTCGGTTGACTCGGTCCAACTCATGCGTGGGTCCCACAGTCATTGACTGAGATTAACTAAAACAGATTAATTAGTTTAATTAGTGATTACGTTAATCTAATCAGGATTAATTAAGTTAATTAATTACATAATTAATTAATTAATATTTTTATTTTTTTATTATTTTTTTATTCCCTTTTTTAACGTTCCAGGGGCTGGGCCCCGTTGTCCAGTGGCCCAGGGCCTTAACGGGCAGAGGGGAAGCGGGAGTTGGGCGCGGCTGCGGGCGCCATGACGGGCGCTGGGACAGAACCCGCCCGGTGCGGGGAGGTCGTTGGGCGACGGGGAAGCAGGGGGGCTGCGTACGCGGGCCAGCAGCAGGGGACGGCGCCGACGAAGGGCAACGCCGACGATTGGCAGGGGCGGGGCGGAGGTGGCCGACGAGGGAGCGACCAAGCGGCTAACGAGTGGCTCCAGGGGCGAGGAGGATCCGCGGGCGACCAGCATCAAGCAGCAGGAGGCGTGGCCACAAGCGGCGCGCGTGCGCGACCGACGCGGTCGAGGCACGAGGCAGGGGGAGCAGAGGGCACGGCAATGCGGGGACGTGCGCGCGCGGGCGGAGCAGTGCAGCAGCAGCAGTGGCGAGCAGAGGCGGGCGCGGTGGCTTGCGCAGCGGCAGCTGGGCAGAGCGCGGCGGCAACGCGAGCAGGCGGCGCAGCCGTTGGTGGTCTCGGGCGTGAGCGGGCAGAGGCACGGCCGCCGGCGGGCGCGCGCCTGGGCGCTTCCAGGGAGCGGTGTGCACGGCCGGGGGGGGGGGGCGTTCAGGGCGCGGCCATGAGCGCGGGAGCACGCACGGGGGAAGCGATCGGGCGCGGTCAGGGTCATGCACGCGCGTGCGGGCGCCGGTGAGCGAGGCCCTAGCCGAAGGGGCCGGAGCAGGGGAGGAGGAGGAGATGCCAGGGCCAAACCACGGGGCCGTGGGGTCTAGGCAGTGGGGGTTGAGGAAGAGGACGGTGACGCGACGCCGACGAGGAGGAGATCCCACGAGGGAGAGGAAGGTGACGGTGGCCTCGGCGCCGTGGGCGTCGGGGGAGGGGAGGCGCCAACGAGGTGGTCCTAGGCGGCGGCGTGGTCCGAGCCCCCCTTTTCCCGATCCAGATCTGGATTGATGGGGGGTGGAAGGGGGCGAGTGGGGGCGGTGAGGGGTTAGGGTTTCCGTCGGGGTGGTGATAAGGGGAGTGAGGGGTGGCCGGCTGGGCCGGCCAGGTCGACGGAGCCGACTGGGCGAAGAGGCCCAGTGGGAAAAGGTGGGGGGGAGTGGCCTTAGCCTTTTTATTTGTTTTCTTTTTTTATTTGTTTTCTGTTTTATTACATTCATCAATTTATTTTAGTTTTGTAAAATATATTATCAGTACCTAAATTAGTTTTATGAATTACACCATGGCCACAAAAGTTTAAACCCCAAATAAATTAGTTTAAAATTTTATAAAGTATAAAAGTTATTTAACCAAATGTTTTTGCTGCTATTTTATTTATTCAAGAGCATTTAATTATTTCATCAAAATGTGGTCTCTCTACCCAAATTACCTATGCAATATTTGGTTCACTCCGAACATTTAAGTTTTAAAATTTGAATTTTTTTATTGTTTGCTTGGTTTTGAAATTGAATTAGAATCAGTTTCGAATCAACGCGAGTTTATCTAAATTAACCGAGGTGACATGGCATAATTAGCAGAGGGTTATTGTAGCTTAACTATCCGGGCATCACAATTCTCCTCCACTACAAGAAATCTCGTCCCGAGATTTAAGAGGGGGGCTTAGGGGGAAAGGTCTGGTTACGAAATTCTAACGAATCTTCTCGGTCTTGGTTGCTCTTCTCGAAGAGGTCGATCCATTACGTTGATGTCTCCATTTCTCTGCTTCATGTCATCATGATGAAGTCGGCATCCTTTCTTTGGAAACTCCATCGTACTTACGAAAGAATAAAGGGTGGGTATTCCAGGAGAACGGACCTCTGCAAGGTTGACTATCTGGTCGATAACATCGGGGGAAGGTGGCGGAAAGTAACTCTCGAATTGAAACTTAAGAAAACATCAAGAGCAAAGTAAGGAGGTATCATGGGAAGTTTCAAGCAGGTAGGCAATCGTTCGTTGACTGAGACAAAGTGTGAAAGGGGTCCAAAGCAATGAGGATAAGTATTGCGTCTGATACCAGAATAGATCATCTGTAGGACGGTGACTCGTGAATTACATATGAAGTTAAGTGCAAAGGATACTTCAGAATCAAGGATGTACAAGAGAGTCAGGTTTCGATCCTGTGGAACTGCGGGTTATGGGCCCAACATGTGGGTTAAAAGTAGGAGGAGCGGTGACATCTTGCATGGTCATGAAGGCAAGGCAGGTCAGAGGGTAGCATGTCGATTATATCGGCAACAACGTCGGTACCAAGGGCGAGGGACGAAGAGAACCATTTTCCTGCTCGTTGAACGAGGCAGGCCAATAGGCAAAGTTCTCGTCCATCAGTGGATATTGGAATGTCATCAACAATGGTAACGGGGTCTTTCTGACAGAATTGTACACCGAGGTGTTTACATAAGTAGGAGAATATTACTGTTGAGATCATATAGATCACAAGAAACGTTAAACCAACCAATGGAAAGGAAAATATGATTATTAGATTAAACAGAACAATGGAAAGGAAAAATGTGTTTAAACACATATTTCAAGGGTGTATCCTTACCAAGGACAAGCAGAGCATGATATCCATGACAGGATATAATGTAGAAAACTCTTTAGGTAGGGGAGAGAAATTTCATGACATTACCCATACAACGGTGTTTGGATAATTGAGCAAGAAACATTTAGCATTGGGCTTCAAATGTTCTTGTTGAAAATCGGAGTACCACAGACATGCTTCGAGATAGCATTGACATGGTCTTCAAGCAAATGTCAGACTTTGGATACACCAAGGATTCATCAGGAACAACTTATAGACTAAGTCTTACAATTTCCTCATGGAAGAATGGCTAACCTCGCTAAAATGGAAACTATAACAATAGGTCCTTCGTCCAGGTGTGCTAGGCATGACATCACCTTACCAGGTCATATAAAGACCAATGTTATAACTCTTGGAAATATGTTCGAACCATCATATCTGACCGAGATTCAGATCTAATTGGTGTCAGGATACCTCAGACTCAGGATCCTGAGATAAAAAAGTGCAACACGAATTGACGAGAAGACATCAGATTCTCGGGAAATGAACTATGGAAGCGAGTTCCGAAACAAGAGTTCATCATCAAACCAAGGAGAGGACGAGGAAGTGACTGAGGGACTCAGCGACAATTCATCAAGATTTCCGACAAGATGGATTTCCATAATTATGTGAACAAGGACATAACATTTGTCGGATCAAATGATATAATGATGTATGCTCGAGGAAAACATACACAATTAAACATTGGCTGAAAGGTGCGCCCGAAATATGGGCATGGGTAGCCTGATCAATTGTTAGAATGGTGATTCAATAATCAATAGTCAAAAAATGAACGGTCGACCATTAACTTCAAAGCAATAGGGTTGCTAGAAGGGCAGAATCCAAACAACACCGTTCACTTGTTGGTACCCCGGTTGGAATCAACACGAGGACCAAGAAAGAATGGTGATGGTGAGAAGTATCACTATACCAAGAATTCTTAAGAGGTGGAGCAATTCTCGCAACATCCTTGACATAAAAGATGGTAATACTTCAAGGTAGAACATAATACAAACTGGATAGCAAGTTGCATCCATAACAAGAACAAGTTTGTGAAGAACGAAAGGCAATAAGGTGGTCGATGATAACACAAATCATCAAGGGCAAGGATGGTATTTCTCATCATGAATTCAATTAATATCCTGGAATAGCTCAGAATGCTGATGATGATCACGACACATTTGTCGAGAGATTTCATGAAGATGTAATCGATCGGCAATGACATCAAATCAAATGAATTATGAAGCAAAAGGTTATTGGAACCACGGGTAGGTCACAAACTCGGAATCAAGTTTGTTGTTCAAGGAGAAATGATATGACGAGGAAGATCGATGTAAGATTAGCTGACCGTCGAAAGTTGTGCTTCGGGATTAAGGACCAGGTAGCACAGTTAAAATCGGCACGATAATGACATAGCCGAGCAGGCTAGGAATAACGTGATCGAGTTTAAAATCGTAAGTAATGAAGGTTACCAAGAGTTGTTTAATCGTGGTGCGGACTCGATTCAGTTATCGATGTCTTTGAGTGTTTAATAACTCAGAGCTCGTGAAAAAATGGAATCAATGAGAATTCAGTACTTGATGAAGAACTCATAAGAAGTTATGCAGTTCCGTGATAATGTCGAGACACCAGGGGGTAATACTCGACCACAGATCAAAGTAGAGGTTGGACTGGGGTATTGCTCTACGGAAAACAAGTGCTTAAACTTGCACGAGAAAAGGTATTTAAAGGAGAACATGGTCGGAACCACGATTGCAAAGGATCAATTCACCGATATCAAAAGATATTTTATCAAGGAAATAATTACTATTACAAGAAGCTTCCATGATATGATCTACATCGTGTCCATGGGCATGAACACAAAGTTCAAGGTCGACTCCCACTTCCTCAATGCATAACCTTTCATTCACTTCTCGCTCTTATTAAAAATGAATTGATTGTGCAAACCTACTTCGGAATTAACAGAGGAGTATGACCCGTGAAAACTTTCGAGTTCACACAGATTAAGAAAGGCATAGGTTCAACCCATCGGGGTATCTTAGGAACATATACCACAATCTTTTAGAAGTAATTAATACAAGCTCGAATGTAGAGCATGGTCTAGAAAGCAGAGGATACAATTTATCAAAGGCATTATGTATTCGAGGAAAGGCTCACAAGGTTATTGAATATGAAGGACGTTGTCGGATAAAATCCAACAAAGGATCTGGTGGTCCATAAGGGATCTGATGTGAGCATCGGTACTCAACCAGAAGAAGAAAGAATGCAAGGAGATCAGATGATAGAAAACAACTGACTAACTCAAAGCTCAATTGCAAAGGAATTATCATTTCCAAATAAAGGGATCGGAAGCCAACGGTCTGATTAAGAATGGATAAGTTGAATAGACTTAGGGGTACAATCGACGGCTATTTGAAGGGTCGATAACCAGCTCATGTTCAAAATGACATCTAAGCCGGAAAGATAATTTAAAAGGATCAACTGATGATTACGTGCCTTCGCACTCATGTTGAATCAATAGGATCAAAATGACGGTGTCAAAGGAGACTAATGAATATTGTCGGCCATATGGAAAGCATCCATAATGCAAGCAGTCAAGTATTTGTAGAGCAACAAGCTGCTAAGGATTTTCAGAGGATCGAATAATATTTCGAAGACTTTTGTGAACACATGAACAACTGGGGATGAGCGGATACTCGGTAAGTGCGAGAAATTATCCGTAGGGGTGTTTATGTGGATAATGAACTGCAAGGCAGTAGGCCAAAGTATTCTTGGAACAATAGAGAGAATTTCCGAGGTATCTTGTAATAACAAGATCAATGGGATTGAAATGGCAAGTGTATGTAGTTATCCATAATGATATAACAGTGGTAGGGAATTTGCAAAGGCGGTGGGCACAAGTGTCTCAAGAGAACATTGGAGATTATCTTCAGAATCTTCTGGTGCAGCAGGCGATCATCTGTAATAAGGGGAACTCCAGGTGGATGTGATCACGAGATCCTAATGTTAGAGTTAACAAAATCATTTAACCTGAATAGAAGAGAGATCAGAGTCCAAGAGTATAGACAAGGAATAAAAGATCCTAATACCACCCAATGGCAACGTGAGCCCGTAAGACACACAGCCATGTTTGTAAAAGTTTTGTAATGTCTAGACTCGACTTCGGCCAAGGAGTGTGGAAGGGGGATTCCTACAGGCAGTCGGCTCTGATACCAACTTGTGACGCCCCCGATTCAATCGTACACTAATCATACACGCAAACGTGTACGATCAATATCAGGGACTCACGGGAAGATATCACAACACAACTCTAAAAATAAAATAAGTCATACAAGCATCATAATACAAGCCAGGGGCCTCGAGGGCTCGAATACAAGTGCTCGATCATAGACGAGTCACCGGAAGCAACAATATCTGAGTACAGACATAAGTAAACAAGTATGCCTTAAGAAGGCTAGCACAAACTGGGATACAGATCGAAAGAGGCGCATGCCTCCTGCCTGGGATCCTCCTAAACTACTCTTGGCTGTCGTCAGCGGCCTGCACGTAGTAGTAGGCACCTCCGGTGTAGTAGGAGTCGTCGTCGACGGTGGCGTCTGGCTCCTGGGCTCCAGCATCTGGTTGCGACAACCTGGTAGAATGGAAAGGGGGGAAAGAGGGAGAAAAGCAACCGTGAGTACTCATCCAAAGTACTCGCAAGCAAGGATCTACACTACATATGCATGGGTATATGTGTAAAGGGGCCATATCGGTGGACTGAACTGCAGAATGCTAGAATAAGAGGGGGATAGCTAATCCTGTCGAAGAGTACGCTTCTGGCAGCCTCCATCTTGCAGCATGTAGAAGAGAGTAGATGGTAAGTTCACCAAGTATCATCGTATAGCACACTCCTACCTGACGATCCTCTCCTCGTCGACCTGTGAGAGAGCGATCACCGGATTGTATCTGGCACTTGGAAGGGTGTGTTTTATTAAGTATCCGGTTCTAGTTGTCATCAGGTCAAGGTACAACTCCAAGTCGTCCTGTTACCGAAGATCACGACTATTCTAATAGATAAACTTCCCTGCAGGGGATCACCACATAACCCAACACGCTCGATCCCATTTGGCCGGAGACACTTTCCTGGGTCATGCCCGGCCTCGGAAGATCAACACGTCGCAGCCCTACCTAGGCACAACAGAGAGGTCAGCACGTCGGTCTAAATCCTATGGCGCAGGGGTCTGGGCCCATCGCCCATTGCACACCTGCACGTTGCGAGGGCGGCCGGAAGCAGACCTAGCAACCTCCATTTCAAAGGAAGTTGCGTTACGCGGTCCAATCCGGTGCGCGCCGCTCAGTCGCTGACGTCATGAAGGCTTCGGCTGATACCACGACGTCGATTGCCCATAACTGTTCCCGCGTAGTTGGTTAGTGCGTATAGGCCAGTGGCCAGACTCAGATCAAATACCAAGATCTCGTTAAGCGTGTTATTTTGAAGTAACTGCGAACGCCGACAGGGCCAGGCCCACCTCTCACCTAGGTAGTCTCAACCTGCCCTGTCGCTCCGCCACAAAGATCCACACAGAGGGCCGTCCGGACAAAGGTCCTTTCAACCCCCAATCCGTGAATCACTCACGGGTGCTCCACGAGCCGACCGGACTTTAGTCACCACATGCATCATGTATAATGTATATAGTATATACCCGTGATCACCTCCCGAGTGATCACGGCCTAATAGTATAGCATGGCATACGGACAAGAATGTAGGGCCACATATGGAATACTAGCATCATATACTAAGCATGTATGATTGTAGGTAAAGGTAACAACAGTGGTAGCAAGGATAGGCTATGCATCTGGATAGGATTAACGGAAAGCAGTAACATGCTACACTACTCTAATGAAAGCAGTAGAGAGAAGAATAGGCGATATCTGCTGATCAAGGGGGGGGGGGGGGGCTTGCCTAGCAGCTCAGCCGAGAAGGAGGGGTCGTCAACACCGTAGTCGTACTGGGTAGCAGCGGTGTCGGTCTCGGTGTCTAGCGAGAGAAGAGGGGGAAGAAACAATAAATACAATGCAAACAAATGCATGACATGACAAAGCATGATGCTAGGTGTGCCCAATCGCGGTAGTAGGTGATACTGGCGAAGGGGGGAAACATCCGGGAAAGTATCCCCGGTGTTTCGCGTTTTCGTACAGATGAACCGGAGGGGGGAAGTTGCGTGTTCGCTATGCTAGGGATGTGTGGCGGACGAACGGGCTACCTATCCGGATTCGTCTCATCATTCTGAGCAACTTTCATGTACAAAGTTTTTCCATCCGGGCTACGGTTTATTTTATATTAATTTAAAAAGGATTTAATCATTTTCTAGAATTAACAGAATTAATTTAATTTGAAAATGTCATTATGACGTCAGCATGACATCAGGGTGATATCAGCAGTCAACAATCGGTTGACTTGGTCTAACTGACGCGTGGGTCCCACTGTCATTGACTAAGATTAACTAAAACAGATTAATTAGTTAAATTAGTGATTAGGTTATTCTAATCAGGATTAGTTAAGTTAATTAATTAATTAATATTTTTATTTATTATTATTTTTTATTCCCTTTTTTTAATGTTCCAGGGGTTGCGCCCCGTTGTCCAGTGGCCCAGGGCGTTAACGGGCAGAGGGGAAGCGAGCGTTGGGCGCGGTTGCGGGCGCCGTGACGGGCGCTGGAACAGAACCCGCCCGGTGCGGGGAGGTCGCTGGGCGACGGGGAAGCAGCGGGGCCGCGTACACGGGCCGGCAGCAGCTGACAGCGCCGACGATTGGCAGTGCGGGGCGGAGGGGGCCGACGAGGGAGCGACCAAGCGGCTAGCGAGGGGCTCCAGGGGCGGGGAGGATCCGTGGGCGTCCAGCAACGAGGAGCAGGAGGCGTGGCCACACGCGGCACGCGTGCGCGGCCGACGCGGTCGGGGCACGCGGCAGGGGGGAGCAGAGGGCGCTGCAACGCGGGGATGTGCGCGCGCGGGCGGAGCAGTGCAGCAGCAGTGGCGAACGGAGGCGGGCGCGGTGGCGCGAGCAGCGACAGGTGGGCAGAACGCGGCGGCAACGCGAGCAGGCGGCGCAGCCACCGGTGGGCTTGGGCGGGAGTGGGCAGAGGCGCGGGCGCCGGCGGGCGCGCACCTCGGCGCGTCCAGGGAGCGGTGTGCACGGCCGGGGGGGGCGTTCAGGGCGCGGCCATGAGCGCAGCGAGCACGCATGGGGGAAGTGGGCGGGCCTGGTCAGGGTCATGCGCGAGCGTGCGGGCGCCGGTGACCTAGGCCCTGGCCGAAGTGGCCGGGGCAGGGGAGGAGGAGGAGATGCCGGGGCCTCACCACGGGGCCGTGAGGTCTAGGCAGTGGGGCTTGAGGAAGAGGACGGTGACGCGATGCCGACGAGGACGAGATCCCGTGAGGGAGAGGAAGGCGACGGTGGCCGCGGCGTCGTGGGCGTCGGGGGAGGGGAGGCGCCGACGAGGTGGTCCTAGGCGGTGGCGTGGTCCGAGTCCCCCCTTTAACGATCCAGATCGGGATCGATGTGGGGTGGAGGAGAGACGTGGGGGAGCGGAAGGGGGCGAGTGGAGGTGGTGAGGGGTTAGGGTTTCCGTCGGGGTGGGGATAAGGGGAGGGAGGGGTGGCCGGCTGGGCCGGCCTGGTCGACGGAGCCGACTTGGCCAAGAGGCCCAGTGGGAAAAAGAGGGGGGTGGCCTTAGCCTTTTTATTTTTTTTCTTTTATTATTTATTTTCTGTTTTATTACATTCATCAATTTATTTTAGTGTTTTAAAATATATTATTAGTACCTAAATTAGTTTTATGAATTACACCATGGCCACAAAAGTTTAAACCCCAAATAAATTAGTTTAAAATTTTATAAAGTATAAAAGGTATTTGACTAAATGCTTTTGCTGCTGTTTTATTTATTCAAGAGCATTTAATTATTTCATAAAAATGTGGTCTCTCCACCCAAATTACCTATGCAATATTTGGTTCACTCCGAACATTTTAGTTTTAAAATTTGAATTTTTTTATTGTTTGCTTGGTTTTGAAATTGAATTAGAATCGGTTTCGAATCAACGCGAGTTTATCTAAATTAACCGAGGTGACGTAGCATAATTAGCAGAGGGTTACTGTAGCTTAACTATCCGGGCGTCACAGTGGGCTATAACGGCCCTCCACTATGTAGGCCAAAACACGTGCCAAATTCACTTGTGATGCATTTGGCATCGATGCCCCTCCATTGCTCACCTGGTGCCCCAATATGGATCACCTACTTCGCTCCTGTGCCAAATTAACTCACGCAATGAAAAAAGACTTGCGTGGGAGAGAGAGAGAGGACTGAGGCAATAAAAAAACACTTGTTTGGGAGAGTGAGAGGCTGGTGTAGTTGGTTTGATTGATTTGTTTATACATGTGGGTCTGTGTGCACAGCGGTGCCAACTCTCTCACATCGCAAGAGCGGTGCCAAAATCTTTTGGTTTGACATCGATGCATATTTATGTGGCATAGTTTTGCGAAATATGGCATCGGCCACATAGTGGAAGGCAACAAATGCCCAGTCTCTTCACGTACTCCTAGGTAAATGAGAGGAAAGAGAAAGAGAGAGAGAGAGTGAAAAAATATCACTAGCCAGCCAACCCTATCGTATGAGCGAATGATATTGGTATCTCTTGATGACACGGCAATCTTATACAGCCAGCTACTCTAATATGTTCTCTTCTTTTGCAGATAAAAAAAGACCCGAAAGTGAAAAATGTGCTGCACTATAACAATCTCAACGAATGCCTTGATCTCCATCTTACAGAAATTGATTTGATCGACTACCGAGGCAGCATATCTGAGATTAAATTGGCCAGGTTCTTTGTTCTGGAGGCAAGTGTGCTCAAGATAATGAGGTTTGGCGTTCTCTGGCGCAACAATGAATGGCGTGCTGATCACCGCAAGCGTCTAAGCCTAAATGACAAAGTCTCCACAGAAGCTGAATTTGTTTTTGAAACATCAAGTGGCCAGAGACTCGAAAACTTATTTGCCCATTAGTGACTTGTCAGGGCGGTGGATTTTAGTTTGTACGATAATGGTGCATCCATCTAAAGTAACGAAAGTTCTTACGTAAACTTCCTAGTAATTCCCTCTTCGTAGGTGCAGCATTACTCCTAACATTTGTAATATCAGTTTGAAACTTGTAATATTGTCGTGTCATATTCCTGCGTTTTCAAAATCCTGCGAATCAAACAGGTCCTGAGTTGGTGATGATGTTGTGCCTGCCATCTTTCACCAATAGCCGTCGGATCTAGATCTGACGCGTACAAACCAAACTTCTCTAGTTTTGCAAAAAGATGCCCGCACTTGTTTCCTATTTACAAACAACTCCTTGTCTCTCACAATCAGCCTTATCTCCTCCCCACCACATCTAGAAGGCCATGGAAAAATCTGGCGCGATGGCCGCTGCCGGCGCCGTCCACCCCCAATCTTGGTGTTCCGTGCAATGCACGGGCATCTACGCACGGGAAATTATGTCGAACACGGCTAGTTGTAAGCAGGCTAGGTCTACAGCCATGATGATAGTGACTGCAGATGGTGAGGCTGACTATGGTATGCCGAACACGGCGCCTATACTCAGGTGTCATCTCCAGCGTAGGGTCTTGTCACTTCACTGTGAGGAGCAGCACGTAATAATTTGACCAACGGGTAGTACAGTGCTACTACATTGGTAGTAGTACTACTACTAGTACTAGCACCACCGTCTGGATTTAGTAGTACTACCACGTCCATCTGGATTTAGTATTTGACTAGCAATATCTAGTAATGCATGTCACAAAAAATGTACTACTCCCTCTGTATTGTTTTATTCCTATCAGCGATATAACTTAATGTCTTTTTGCTACTTAATAGGATTACATGCAATGAACGAACCATTGCATGTGATGTTTGGTAGTCTCAAGTCATTGAAAGCATGCACGGGCATGGAGGGGGACGCAACTTCATTGACCTACTGCACCTGCCTTTGGGTGTATGACACGTAGGCCCAATGGGTGGCTGGCCAACCTGTCATACAGCCAAAGGCAGGAGCAGCAGAGGGGCGAGGAGTATATGGCCGACACGCACGTGAATTCAACGCAGTCTGCACTTCTCATATAAAGGCTCCCGCCAGTCCAATCTACGAAATCCTACGCACCCAAGGGCAAGAGTGATCACTCCAATCGCAAGATCAGTTGACTAGAAGCTAGACCCATGGGGGCGATGAGCGCGAGCATCAGCTGGCTGTGCCAGATGGTCCACGACGCCGGCCTGCGGTCCGGCACTGAGGAACGTCTCCAGGTAGAGCTTGAGGCCGCCAGGGCGAGGGGCCGCTTGGACGAAAGCTTTATCTCCTTTTCGACGAGGTCCTCATCGGCTTCCTCGACAAGTTCACCATCGTCAAGAAGCTCGCGGACGACCTTGGCGTACGCCTCCAGCCCATGCGCCCAGGCTCTGCGATGCCTTCCACCCTCAACGGCCTCTATGGTGACAACCTCTTCGACGCACTGGTGGCCCTGCGACTGCCCGCCGTCCCACCGGAGAATGTCCACCTCGAGGTCGCGCTCACCGCGCAGCGCCTGGCGCAGCAAGACACCATCGACATAATCACCCACGTCTACGCGCAAATCATCCACAAGGACTACTACATGCAAGAGGAGGACGATAGGACGCTGGCCTTCTTGTACCGCAGGGCAACCTTGGACGGCATTGTTCAGAAGCACGTTGAGCTTGCCGCCAACGCCGCTGCTCCTCACACATCGGTTGGTGACCCGGTGCACTAGGGCGTGAGGATGTCGTTGATGGATTCGTATGTATCTTTATCTTTGCGTCAAATCCATGTAGTAGTATATGGTACTACTAGTAATTATCCTACCTTTCACATCAACTTCATAATTTTCCTACGTACTCCATGCATGAACCGCGCCAGAACCAAACTTCTCATTACTCTAGTGAAAATCGTTATTTCTATCTATCGGTCGCGCCATGGAGCAGAACCAAATTTTACAAGTTACAAGTTCAAAAGGAAAAGCCTACCGTGTTCGTGTGGCACCCCCACACGGTTGGTGCGGCACGCCGCTCAAGGGGGAATGTGTGCTGTGTTGCATGTTCACTTACAAGTGGGACCGTAGCTGAGCAAACAGACTATCGGCAAACCCCCACCTCGCCCACCACGCGATGGCTGAGAAAACAGGAGGGAGAAGAGATGGTTGTAGCACGGACTCCGAGAAAATTGGTGTCGGATGGGACTCGTGTGGCTGGCGTGTGCCGTACTGCTAGACATGAATGCTAGTTATGGCCCATGCCACCCCACTATACCGAGGTGCTGGTTACGTAGAACAAATTTCCTGGAGTCCGTGCTCAGCCCTCCTCTATCCCTCTTCTCAGCCAGCCACCAGACGCGCGGAGCCCATCGTATGTTTGCTCATATGCGGTCCACATGTCAGTGAAAATGCAAGAGGACCCACTGAACCTGCACCTCATTCACCTCGACGTGCTGGTGATGAAAAACAAATCCAATAAAGATCTTCGGTGGCCGGTTTTGGAGTTACTCAAGAGTAGTAAGATTCTATTTACATTTTAACCCAAGATGCACATCACGTGGCTTCAACTACCACTCTATTTTCTTGCATGACACGACCTGGATGTTGGGTGTTCCACGTGTCGGCAAAAGGAGGAAGAAATCGACCAAATCTTCGGTTGTGCTCTCGGATTAGACTAGTTGTGCTAACTTAAAATTTTATTGTGTAGAATGGATGCAAGTTATGGTATTGGGAAGAAGAGTACAACGATATATTGATAGAGCGCAACTTAGTAGATGTTCTAGCACTTTTAGCTAGCATAGAGGCTAGAGATGAGACTAGTGCACTTGTTGATAGAATAGAGGCTAGACACGTCTACTTCTTTACACTCAAAGAAGAAAAAAGCACGCAAGATCGAGCCTCCGCAGATCAACAATGAATGCATCGAGATGGCACTAATCCAACTTACAGGAGCAGTTATGGAAGTTGGATATCTTCTAAAATGTATTCTTGTGGTTCTTGTTTTCTTTGGTCTTGCTTTTCTAGTCAAAATTTTGGTGATGTATTTCTATGTACCAAAAAATCAATGATGAAAAAAGATATGTGTTTGCAAAGAAAAATGTACGCGTCTGGGATGCGGTTGCGCGTTCGGCGCACGACCACCGCATCCGAGAAATGGCCCGGACACGACCCCATTGCCCTACCCAAACGGACAGAATCCGGGCAAAACGGAGGTCCGTTTGGGGTCGTGCGTTGGAGTTGGCCTTACAAGTGGGACCGCAGTTGAGGAAACCGACTATCGGCAAAACCCCACCTCGCCCGCCGCGCGATGGCTGAGTTAGAGAAACGACGAGGTTGAAGAGATTGCTGTAGCACGGACTCCAAGAAATATGGTGTCAGATGGAAGTCGTGCTGGTGGTGTGTGCCGTACTCCTGGACGTGAATGCTTGTTCTGGCCCATGCCACCCTACTACTCCTACTACTTATAGTAGTAGTATCGAGGATTCGAGGTGCTGGTTACGTACAGCGAACACATTAACATATGGCCCACCTCACACTGTGGCCAAATTTCCTGGAGTCTGTGCTAGGTTAAAAAGTGTTCTTTGTGAGGATGGGTGGCTGGTCTCAAGTTTAAAACTTGTTGTATTACGTACGTAGACGTAGAGATAGTGCAGCTTGTGAAGCTAGTACAAATAGTGTACTATTGTTGATTGGCCTCATTCGATAACCTGTTGCAATGCACGTACAATTATGTATTCGGAAAATATTTTTTGCCTCGTCGCAGCACCCACTCAGAGAAGCGACTCAAAAGCCATTCATAAATTTAGTAAGTTTATCACAGGCATATCATTTTATTACATACAACAGGTCATCAACCCACAACGACAACGAGGATACATTATAAATACTAAAGTTTTCATCACACAAAAAATAACAAGCAATAAAATGAACTTCAACTCAACCAATCCTCGGTGTTGGAAACGCTTGCTTTGAACCACAAGCGATTCTCTCGGAAGAGCCAGCTACTGTCAATCTCGAGACCAACGCAGGACTGGTCATCCAGGCTGAAGCGGCCTACTATATCACGACCAGGGTAGGGGACCACCGCAATGTCCGACGTATAGATACAGTTGCTTCTCATAAATGGTAGTAATGTTGTGTCAACAGCAGCTGGATCGCCTTTAACCATCATTGGATAGTTTGGTCCAAGGAAGAGCGAGTTTGCTCCAAGACTACCAATATTGTACCAGGGAGAAGGTGTTGGTGCTAGCACACCAGTATCCATCCCGAATACCATGCAACGGGTGTTGGAATAGGTCCGGAGAGTGCGACCATGAGAGACAACACCTGCTCCCTCAGTAGTAACATCAGCAGTGGGCTGTATACAGACAAGAAGGGGTGATCCATCGAAAGTTGCCAGGCGCCACTGAGTATATGGGCCCTCCTCGTCCTAATGCTCGTGATCATCACCATCTTCATCTCCCCCTTGGTTATAAAAAATTTCAAGTATAGGCGGTGGAATGTTCACAGGACCTTGGAAACACAAGAAGAAGGTTAATTAGTAGAGAAGGGAAACTTGCTAACTCGCATGCATGTGGACGAAACAATTATAATTACGGTGGAAGACAAACGTGCCGAAACTACGAGGATCCCATGCAAAAACAGTGCCACGAGTGGTGGCAGCAAACACAAGACCCTCGTATTCAATTGCATCACAGTACACATCCGTGTATAGAAACTGATTTTTGAGCAATATTCATCCAGTCGAACCACGAAGGACGGCAACAAACTTGTCGAAGATAGCAACAACTTGATAGTTCTTGTAATTCCAAGAACGGTTGGGAACTCGAGAAATTGCTATCTTCCGTAGACGACAGTCACCATGATCATATTTGAACGTACGTAGATCATCTATGTGCTCAACCTCAGGGCACTAGGAGATTTTTGGAAGTGGAATCCGCTGACGAGTGTACACATTCACAAGTTTGCACTCGCCATTGTACCCAATATAAACAACCCAATCTCCATTTGCGCCTGCCCAAGCCTTGCCCTCAAGCGATGGCATCTTAACATCATACGTATCATTATCAAGCGGCATCAACTTGCACAACGCGAGGCCTCCCTCGTCCCCGCGCCAGTCAGCAGGGTCACAGCGAAGAAGATAGGGGAGATCAAACCGCTCCTGGACCCTTGGGTTCCTTGTAATGATGTTATTAGTTGAGTCAAGAATGTTCTTGAACGAACTTTCCATGCTAGCCGAGGTGATGACGTCACACCGATCAATGAGTTCCCCCACCACGTCATCTTTCAGATCGGGGCAAGAATAACGGGGTCGTTTCCGGCTTGTTCCCTCCATGGAGAAGACGATCGAACAATGGCAGAAGGAAGGGTGAAGGCAAATGGAGGAGGGAGGAAGAGCGTGCGACAACAGTTCCAAATCGAGAGGGAAAGGCGAAGAGTCGGTGGACGGTTGCCAGTTTGCCACGATACACGAAGAGGCACCCCGACCTACACGTCCTTTCGGAAATTGTACAAAAGGACTCGTCGTCTTCTCACTGACATGTTGGAACGGAACCACATGTCAACGAAACATGGTGTGTAATTTCTCGTGCAAAATGCGATCTGGCCGCGTTGGCCCGAGGTGCCGCATTAGTTATCGACCTTTATTTTTTAACATACAATCTGAGTGGATAGCTCCTATGGTCATCACACGTGAGCGGATATATAGGTGGGCTAGGTGGGCAGGCGGCAACAATCTAAGTGCTAAAAGAGTTGATCTCGAAAAAAGAGTGATCCAATGCTTGGTTTTGTTTGGATTTTCCAACTATGACCATTTGATAGAGTGAATCAATGGCTTACGTTCAAAGTTATTCTCATACTAAAGAATGGTATAGGAACGTGGAGAGATTTGGTTGATTTTATATCGCTAAATAATATAAAATATTATGAGTGCAGACGCTCCACCCCGAGGTTTGTAGCTCCTTCTCGGTCGTCGGGAATCTGTGTTCTTCCACTCTTTCGTTTAAGACATGAGCTTTGTTCATCCTGTTGCCGACACGCAAGACATCTATATGCCTCCATTTTACAAAATCATACTATATGCCTCCATGACACGCGGGACATCTAGCATCAAGGTGGCGTGTCATGCAAGAAAATGGAGATATGTAGTGCGTAAGTGAGTCATGCACTTCGATGGCACCTAGTACTACGCAATATTTTTTCTCCTCAATGGCACGTGAATAGTGCATGTACTCAATGATAGAGCACGGGATGGTAGCCATGGACATGGTCGGCCCTTTTTGAAGAGAGTACTAATAAATAAATTTGATGTGTCCCGTCAACTCGCAGAACAACGAGAAACTTGCTTACTACGCCTTCTCCCTCGCCAATGCATGCGCGGTGGCTCGCAGCACGAGGAGAAACTTTTACTTACAAGCGGTGGACGTGCAACAATTCATTTGGTGTCAGATTGCCAGAAGTAGTACTGTAGTACCATCATTATTGTTCGACTTCCGGAAGAGGAGAAGAGCCAAGCGCAAGGTCACCTACTAACCTAGTACAATATTACTATAGCCAAAGCTGGTCCACCTTTTTGGAGCATGGTTAATTAATATAGGCGGCTCTTGCAGCGGCACATCATTTAGAGCAAGTACTCTCTTCGTAGGAACAAAGGAAGTGAAACAAAAGTTGGACTGGATGCTAGATTGCCAATTAAAACATGATTACATAGGAAGAAAATTCAAACGTGGATTGTTTTTTGAGTTGTTACTCTATGGACAAAGATTTTGACCATTTTCGAGGATATGGAAAATAAGGTCCATGGAAGAATTTGTGCATTTTAAGGGTGGTAGTGCCCTGTGAGAACACCTGAAGTATGGAAAGGAAAATTTATTCTGCAGAGTGGAGTTTGGAAAAAAATGAGTATGAGTTTTATTGCGATATGTTGGTTACTTCAAGAGTATGAAGGAATGAAGTAATATTGGATTTAAAGGAGGTGCAATTTTGGAATACGAAACAATAGTAGCTCAAATGATGAGTTAAAGTGGTGCAAGTATTGAAGTGGGCTCATAACCCACAGGCCCAGGAAAGTAGTAAGGATCAAGAACTCCCTGGAAGAAGAAATATTGGAAGAAGCTATGATTTGATCAGCAGACGTTTCATAGGAGATTACGCAAAAACCCTAGAGTTGTGAAGAACGATTGATGTTTTGTTCAGGTTGCAGAAATAATGGAATTACCCGAACCTAGTTCGTGGACAAGAAAAATTCTGCAATGCTTGTGAGAATGCCCGAGTGTTAGAAATGCGAGATTCGCTAAACCTTATACAGGGTAATGGTTCGGGTGCGGAATGGATTGATCACCATACCAACTTACTCTTATCATTCGCTCTTGCTATCCGGGATGGTAAATCTGGAGTGACTTATCCATAGTAGAGAGACGACAACATCGAGACCTTGTTTAAACCTTAGATTGGCAGGACGATTGATCCAAGTACACGCAACCGTTGCCAACCGTAGGATATACGGTGAGATTCAGCCCAAACCATTTTTTCTGTAGGAGAAACCTGTAATGGTTGACCACCATGAGATCTCGATAGTTGCTTAGTATTGGCGATAGACCTGTCAGTTAAGAAGAGCTAGTCTCGGAACAACCTTATTTTGATGAGAGGACACAAGATTTTGAGCAAAAAGGTCATGCCCCGACCGGAAGAGCACCAGTGAAAGAGTTATTCCGGAGAATATGAGAAGACCGACACCGTCAACCCAATGGATGGAGTACATCGGTTTTGGTTAGAACCATTACCTTGCTTTTAAGTGTGGTAGCACACTAGACTATTCCGATCAATGGATTTGCTGGAAGACTCCCAAACCCAAACCCTTTCTTTCTAGCCTCTTCGAATCTCGATGACGAGATTCCTTTTAAGTGTGGTAGGTTTGTAACATCCCAAAATTCTAAATTTTGGAATGTTATATTAAATAAATAGTTCTGATTGTTTGTTTGACTGTGGTGTGGTTGCTTGTGTGAAATTGAGTGAAATTTGAAACTTTGAATGAGAGGGAATGAAATGACTTTCCCAAACTTTCACCTTGCATCTTGATCTCCAAGAACTCAAATTCATTTCAATTACAACACCCTAGAGTGAAGATGATATGACTTCTTCCATTTAAAGAAATGAAAAGGGATTTGAAATGATTTGAATTCCGTTTGAAAATATTTCAAATTCGAAAACTTTATGCAACTCAATGATTTTCATGAGAGAGGATAAGATGACTTCTACAAAACATATGTAATAGAGTTGGAAGTGGTTTGAAATTCAAATTCAAAACCATTTAGGAGTTATTTTGATTTTTATTCAAATTATTTTTCTCCAAAAATAAAATGTATGGAAATTAGGGTAAAATGATTCCCTACAGTATAAAAGTGGAGAAAAATAAATTTGAAATCATTTTGTTATTTTAAAAATGATTTTTATTGGTTTTTATTGCAACAGCACCACCGTTTGACTTTTGGGAAATTTTTTGTATATTATTTAAACCTGAGAAATAGGTCATGTTTTAGGATTTCTTTTTCTGAAATTTTCTATATATTATATGCCTATATTAAGTTTTTATTTAGTTTGTTTTCTTTGAGTTTACCCTCTGTCTTAAAAAAAAGAGCCCGCCAGGCTAGGCCAGGCGCACCGGCTGGCCCAGCCTAGCGCTGGCGCTAGGGCCAGCGCTCGCACGAGAGGGAGTCCCCAGGAGCCACCGCTCCCTCTCATGATCTCTCTCTCCCTCGTTTTTTTTTTCTAGCGCATGGACCCCACCCCCGCTCTTTTCTTCTTCCCCATGTACAAACAGAAACCTATAGGTACGCGCCGCCGCCGCCGCGTCCGATCTTCGTGGGAAAACTATCGCAAGTCTTCCCCTCGTCCAAGCAAGTTGTCCTATAAATAGACATGACCCCTCTCGACCGATTCCCTTCGAAACTCCTCGCCAAGTCCACCCTTATAGCTCGTACTCGTCGTTCCAATCTGGCCAAAGACGCTGCAGTTCATCGTCGCTTTCCCACACCGGTGAGCCATCCCGAGCCTTCTCCTTTTGTATGTCGACTTCCCTCGACCCTTACAACCGTTTTGATATGGTCTTCCTTTGACTCTCCATCTACAGAGGCTGTATCAAACTCGTTGCCTCCATCGGAGCACCGAGCTTTACCGCTCCGTTCCGTCGTCGTACGTCCTCGCCGACCATCTCCGGCTCCACCACCGGACGTGCCACCATCCGCTGCATACTCTAGACACTCCCGCCGCCGCCCATGACCATCGGAGCTGCCGCCACCACCACCTCCGAGAGCCACCAGAACGTACGTTCTTCTCTGTACGCTACAACCCCTATTCGTTTTCAGTAAAAACGTTTTGTTTAGTAGATCGGTTTGTTTTGGTAGATTGGTTTTCTTCGATTTAGATCGAACCGGTTCGCCGGTCTTCTGTTAATTAAACGCACGTGTATCTGTCAGTGATCTTACGGCCGAGCGCAATATAGCTTCGGATTGCACACTCCTGTACAGTCCGCTACGTAGCTAGCGCACCGATCTGTTTCTTTTTTGTTTTTGTTTTAGATTTAGATTCAGTTTTGTTTTTTTATATCTTTAGATCTACAACTCTGATTTTGATGATTCTTTTTCTACGGATTCAGAAAAATCCCGTCTATTCAGAGAAACCAACGAAAAATACTTTTGAAAACATTAAATTTTCGATTTTAAACAGATTTGTTACAAACACTAGATTGCTAATAACTTTTATTTAAAAATAGCTTTTGGATTAGTTCTTTTTGCTAGTGATCACTTGATCTTTTGTCCAAACAGTAGACTTTTGAAAATTTGTTTTTAGTTTATTTTAAATTAAGTTTTTAGCAAAACAGTACTGTTTTAGTTATAGTTTTGTTTTAGTCTTTTCTTTATTGTTTTTATTAGTTTTAAATTATTTCTTTTTGTCACTCTTGAAAAATTTAGTTTTGTTTCTGTTAGTCAACAAAAGAAAATTTTGTTTTTATTTAAACAAATTATTTTACTTAGTTTTGTATGAAAACTTGTTTAGGTCATAGTTAGTGTTTCATAAAAGCTTTTTATTTGTTTCTTTTTGCAAATAAAATTTTATGAAAAATACCTTCTGTTAACTTAGTTGTTTTATTTTGTATTTTATTTTAATTTATTAGTTTAGTGTTTTAATTGTTGTTAAGTTTTTACTGAGGACAAAACTGTTTTGTGTTATGTCTTAGAGTTTTCTTTAGTAGTAATGTTGTGTAGTTTTTCTTTGTTCATTTTTGGTGTCCCTTGTTGTTTTGCAATTTATTTGGTGGTTTTGTTATGAGTGTTAGAATTGCTTGCTAGTATGTTTGCTTATATGAATGATATGTTTGACTATATAGATTTTTTCAATGGAGTGACGAATAGTTCTACCAAGTCATTATTCTGAGAGTGTTGTTATCTTCATCAAGTAATACCAGGCAAGTTCACTTTGACCATGCTTTTCATACCTACGTTTTTATTGCATATAGTGTCACCATTCATAATCCCTCCAGTAGTGTTATTGATGTCTTGTAGTTGAGTAGAATGCATGAGGTAGGAACCCATCTCCCTGTTATCAAGACCGGGACATTATATAGTTTTAGTGCTACGCTATAGTAGACGGGGTTTGGTATGAGTGCACGAGAGTGGTGTGAAGAAGGAGGACTCTACGTCAATAACAACAACTCCATGATGGAATCTGCAAGGACTGCATCTTCAAGGCCTCAAGACTTCAAGACTCGAGACAAGAATTCAATACACACTACTGGGTGAAGGACGGTTGACGGGCACCCTGGAGCAACCAGTGGATGGCCGGGATGCATGGAGAAGCGCCATGACATCTTGCGGAAAGCTTCACCCAGACTCAAAGAGACGGAAGAATACATCATGCCCGGAAGCTTACCTGTGCAACCGCAAGTCACTATGGGCTCTGGCTTGGTTGACCTTAGTGGTGACTCTAGCTGGGACGGTGCTAGCAGATGTAGAACTATGGTAGGATTGGATGAGCACCGGACAGTGGTCAGGGGAACTCTTCGGAAGACCATGTTTCGGTCATCTTGTTCTCAAACACCTTGAAGTGCGAGAATGTAAAAAGAGGGATCGAATCTTGCGGGTAAAGTGTACAAACCTCTGCAGAGGGTTTAAACCTAATCGATTAGTCGTGTCCCTGGTTATGGACAATTTGAGCCTCTGGATTTGGATCTATCTCGGAACTCTCAACACCGGACTGATAACTTAATTGTGGGCAACTTATGATGATTTGGGCTATGAGACATCGGTTGGCGGAACCATGTCATGATAGAAAACTCTGTAGCACAGACTACTGATATTCTTTTGTTGTAGGGAAAATAAAATCAGCTTTTACGCAAAAACTCAGACCCAGAGCCACAAAGCCATATTGCATATAGTATAGTTTTATCATCTGTTTTTCTTGCAGTGATCTTGCCGGTACATTCAATGTACTGACCTACACGGCTGCAATGTATCATGTTGCAGGATTTTCTTCGATGAGTAAGAGTTACGATACAGGGTTACGGTCTACACTCAACCTTTACCTCTCGACCGGCATTGATTCATGTGGCATTGATTAAAGATTCATACAGGGTTACGGTCTACACTCAACCTTTAAAGAAGCATCTAACTTATCTAAACGGGAAATAAAGCAAGACAGTAGCATTTCTCAAATAGTGGCATTGATTCATATTAATAGAGAAATTATATTAACAATAAATTTCGTTAAACATGTAATTTGCTTTTAACTGTGGCATTGCATCAATTTTCCAGCGGCATTATTAGAGGGTGTTTGTTTACAGGGACTTTTTGGTGTAGGGACTAAAAAAAGTCCCTTTCAGACCCATCTAAACCAAACAGGAGGGACTTTTAGGGACTAAAAGTGGGCATTTTGGACTAAAGAAAGAAGACCCCGAGGGAGAGTCTTTTTGGGACTTTTTCCAACAGTTACCCCTGCCCCGCATCGCACCTTATCTCTATTAGTTCATTACTAGGGGTAACATGGTCTTTTAGCATGCCATTTAATAACCTCTAGTCCATGTATAGTCCTTGGAACCAAGCAGGTAGGGACTAGGGACTTTTTAGTTGGGACTAAAAAAAGTCCTAGGACTTTTAACCAAACAAGGCCTTAGATTAACGCATGACACAATGGACTCACCATCACCATATGCATTTACCGATGTATGAAGGGGTGATGCATAGTCTGTTGCAACAAAGAACAAACAACCAAGGAACATATTTGTGTTGGTCCCAGTTTTGTTATTTTTAGACACCTTTCCATATGTGAGTGCCGAAAATCTAGTCCTGCTCAAACTCTACAGCCTTGTCCCCCAAAACAAAAAGATTAGTTCATTACAGATGTGCGTACTACGTTTGTCATTGTTTTCCTTTTTCGACCAACGTAGGTGCTAGATAGCCAGTCTGTACTAGTACTTTCCCCCTTCCTTTCCTCTTTGAACCATGTCCTAGATTCATGCTATACAACTTTCCCCACTACTTTCCCCCTTCCTTTCCTCTTTGAACCACGTCCTATATTCAGGCTATACAACTTTCCCCACTACTTTCCCCCTTACTTTCCTTTTTGAACCATGTCCTAGATTCATGATATACAACTTTCCCCACTACTTCCCCCCATTCCTTTCCTCTTTGAACCACGTCCTAGATTCATGCTATACAACTCTCCCCACTACTTTCCTGTTTGATCCAACACCTAGATTCAAGTGCAGAAGCAGAAAAAGCCCACATGGCAGCTAGAGCAATGCATGTGGAATAAGTAAATTATACCTTAAGGTTCTTGGAGTGTGGTTCGGTGGGTGACCGGAGGCCGTTCTGCCCACACTACATACGGCGGTGAGGAAGAAGGGGTCGAAGGCCCTCCCGCACGGCCGCTGGGTAAAAGAGAACAGTTGCGCCGGTAGTGGATTCCCTCCCTCGCCGACGGCGACATTGTTAAGCCTCCTTCCCTTCCCGGCAGATGGATCCTGCCAGCTCTTTGACCAGCAGTGAGGGGAGAGAGAGAGGCCAACGAAGTCTTGTTTAGATCTGGAGAGGGTGGGAGAGTGTGAAGAGAGCAACTACAAGCGCTGAGGCTCCGGCATGTATATATATAGTGGAGAGAGAGGGTGAAGAGTGCAAACCCTAGAAAACAAGCGCCGAGGCCGAGATCGTATAGCTCTGTATCCATCCATTTTCACCAGTCAAAGAATCCTTCTGGCACCGCCCCAGATCAGTTTCTCTCTCTGTCATGCGGGGCCTACCTGTCATTGGGTGGAAGAAAGAAGTCGAACAAAAACAAAATTATGCTCAAGTGTGGTTATCGAACCCAAGAACTCAAGTTTGATGAGCGAACAGGCTAACTAGCTACACCACCCTCACGTTATGTTTAACGAGAGGAAAATAACCTTTTATACATTCCTGCATTCGTGTGACAAGCATGTCGTGTTTTTTTGCATGGGAGTCATTGGGATTCAAATCATAATCGTGTCATGTGGCTTTGGTGGTAAGGTCATTTGGGATTTAAAGCAGTGTTGGTAGTACAGAAATAATGCAGCCTTAGTCACCTTACCTCTCTCCACGTAGTACGTTGGGTTCCACCAGTCAGAGGGTGAAACAAACAAATTAATAAGAAAAATTAAAAGCGCCAGCGGTGTATCTTACCTCACACATCTCGCTACTGCTCGTGAACACTGTCCAATTTGATCCCTCTGTTCGCTCACGTACTATTTTAAGTGAATCCTTATTATAACATGCACACAATTTTGGGCACTTGTATTCGACCTAAGTCAGTGTGCCACCGTATCTCGTACTACTCCCTCCGTCTAGGTGTAATAAGTCACGTTAGAAGGTGCAGCGGGACCAAGGTGCAAGCAGATTGGAGGAGAAGGAGAAACTTGACCGGTCCTTCCTCCAATCAAAGCCCTGATTTCTGTCTCTAAACGCAACAATTAATCAGAACAACTAATAGATGCCATTTTAGCTACCATGCAGGGCCACGTATTAACCGCATGCAGCCGACTTTGATTTCTTAACTGAGCAACGCGTAGTTGCGCTCCATGCATTGGGTTTCCGTGGGAGATAACATGGCAGATTAAGGAGCATTTGGTTACATTGCTAGGCTGGTCATAGTGGTGAGTAACTTGGACTAGTAACATGCATATGTTACTAGTCTATGTTACTACCTTCATAGTGGGTAGTAACATATGGATGGTAATATGCAAGTCTTCATTAATTGAGATATAGACTCATTTTACCTCGGTGTGTGTGTGTGTGTGTTTAACAGCATGTGTGTGTTAGAGAGAGCGACACATCGACCTACTCCTACAGAGTGATGGTGTGTAGTGTAAGCCGCGAGAGACGGTGCATCCTCTCATTTCCGGGCGTCCGGTCGGGACAGGCGGACAGCTGCCATGCCCGCTCCTGACCAGTCTGGCCCACCCAAAGCCCCCCCATTGCCCGCGCGCGCTTCCGGCCCAAAACGGTAAGCGTCGCTCCAAAGAATCGGTGCCGCATTCATGCCCGGGTAGAGCGGACGCGACCTCTCACTGGCGCCTGCATTGAAGGGAGAAGCTGATTCAAGTGTGATGGTTGCCTCATCCGTCCAACTTACTGCTGGGTCTATGTGAGTTGACAGCTCATTGGTCACTATTACTAAGGTAGTACAACTGCTGGCTGTCCCACGCTTTCGGCGAAAGGAGGTACTACTAGTTTACAAATTTCTCCATTCTTACAGCGGAGAAGTGCGAAAGCAGTGAAAACACGCAGGCTTAGTGATTACATGTCCCATCTCACACTATCACCATATTTTCTGGACACCGTGCGACACCTAACTCTTTAGATCATACTGTACTAGTACGTACTGTAATTTCTCAGTGAGATAAATTTGTACAATGCTATGAAGCTTCCAGCTTCTGTTTCATGTATCTTGCGTCCAAGGTTACCCGTTGCAACATTTCATCAAATACAAATGAGACTAACATGCATGCTATTTCATCTCAATGATTGACATATCATAGCCAATATGTACTCCCTCCGTTCCAAAATAAGTGTCTCAACTTTATGCAAACTTTAGTACAAAGTTGTACTACTACTAAAGTAGACACTTATTTTGGAACAGAGACAGCTAAAGAAAAAAATGATCCATGTAGTCCCTAGCCCTTGAACTGTAAACCCTAACCAGGCTTTAATTTGCTCGCAACGTTGGAGCTTTCGAAGAAATGAAGTTTGCAACCCTTTGACCGCCGGATCATTTTGTGCAGTTTCACCAAAATCGAGATGAGCATCACTGTGGCAAAGAAATTGAAGAAGCATGATTAGAATAAGATTACTGGGACTAGTTGATGAGACATAAACTCATCACAAATACGGTACATAGAAGCCAGTAGAGGTATGTGCGGGGCAAAGAAGTAGAGAAATATCCACATGGAGTGATGTGGGCAGCTGGAGCAGTGGTGCAAGCCGGCTGTAAAGGAAGTTGTACCTGAGGGATGTCGGGATGTAGCTAAACCTAGAGGAGGGCGGCGGGAGCCGGCAACTGCCCACGTCGCGGCAATGAGCAAGGGACAAAGGCAACCTCACCGACTTTGTGAGAGAGAACGGCGGGGGCCCCTGATCGGGACGTGCCGACAGTGGGTTTTCACCATCGGCGACGGCGACCGCATCTACACTAAGCATCCAGCCGTTCCCCCGGTCGGCATGATCCGCCGGGATGTTAGAGATGTGGCCACAGTCGTTTTGTGCGAGAGAGTGTGAAGAGAGCAACCCCAGCAAGCAACCATGTAGGCTCGTCCTGGCTATGTATACAGTGGTTTGTGCCTAAGAGTGTTTCCTTTTCTCTCCATATGAACCTATTTATATTGTGTATGTGCCTGTGAAGAAAAAAACTTTATTTATAAATGACGTGGCACCGTTCATGTGTGGTTCCCAACCCTCCATTATTTATAAGTGAGAAACTACTACTAGACTCGTCAAATTATCACATGGGCTGCATCATCTTACAGAAATGAGCTCCACCGTGTCATGTGTGTGGTTGGGGAAGATGCAAAAGATGCAAAGAGTGCTACTAGTACACTACGTGCGTGGGTGCGCGCACCTCTTCTCTTCGAGCATGGTTATTAGAAGTATAGCCCACTACTGTACTACCACGCGGTTATTATATATGGGCAAAGAGTATAGGCAGTAATAATGACTAATAAGCCGTGAAATCATGAGGCCCACCTTTCTCTATGTTTGACCGAGGAAGCAGCCATCATTTCACTCCTCGTTGAATATCCATCCGCTGCTACATCCGCGAATAAATAAAAATCCGCTTCTACCTCCGTAGCATGGTTAATAATATAGCCATGTCAATCACGACGTAGAAATATCATTCACCGATACAATAGGGATGGATCTAAGGCTGGTGATTTTTTTACGTTGTCTCTTTCTCTTTTTGTTCATTTACTCATTTTACATAGGAGCACGTGTAGACGATGGCTATTCCTTTCGATGGGACTTCTTCATGGGGTTTAAGACTAAGCAGCTCCGAATTATGCCCGCTGCCCATCACTCTGAATCGTGCTATCTATGATAGGGAGTAGTCCCATTGCAACAATGAGGTCCACTAGGTCTAACACGTCCTATAAGAAGAGACTATCACGCAAAACATACATCTTGTTGCCTTCTTCCTCGTACAGTATGTACCACTGATACGTACTACTAGTACTAGTACTACTCGTTCTCCTATAAACCTTGCGCTTGGCATCTCCAAAATATTAACCTTGCGATTGGCTCTTCGCCTCTTCGGGAAGTCGAGCAATAATGGTACTGCAGTATATATCGTTCTAGCTATATGAGACCGAATGAATTGCTGCACGTCCACCACGTGGGCGAGGGAGAGTGCGTACTATTACGTATGTTTCAATATTGACTACATACGGAGCAAAATGAGTGAATCTACACTCTAAAATACGTTTATATACATCAGTGTTTGGAGTATGTACAATAGTTCATATTGAAATATACTAAAGGACATATATTCCAAACAATATGATAATCTATCTAACCAAGGTAGGGACGAGGAGTAAACGGAGGGAATAGTAAAATTTTCTCCTCGTCCTGCGAGCCAGCGCGCCCGTGGGCGAGGGAGCGGGCGTAAGGCGTAGTAAGCAAGCTTCACCTCGTCCTGCGAGCCACTGCGCCCGTGGGCGAGGGAGACGGCGTACTAAGCAAGCTTCTCCTCGTTCTGCGAGTTGACGGGACACATCAAAAGTAATACGCAGAGAGCATCCCGAGTGTATAGAGCATTGGCTCTAAGGTAGGCCCCACATGGTTTGACTCTTTTTCAACATAACGCATCAAGTCGTAATTTGTTTGTGCACCCGTGGTAGACGATCCTCCATCAAGTGGACAACCAGTACACGTGTCAAATTACCACGTGGGCTGCCTTTCCGTACAGAAATGAGCTTCACCGTGTACCCGCGCGGGTGTGGTTGGGAAAGAGACGTGAGTACGTGCGCCGTGCGTGCACCTCTTCTCTTCGTGCACGTCCACCACCTACGTGGGTGTGTGTGAGAGAGATACAAACCTAGACAAATGGCGTGTGCGTTCATGAGTGTTTTTTGTTTGGGGGTGATTTAGTGAATGTATTTGTGGGAGTATGTGTCGATGACATCTCAAACAAAAAATTGACACATGCAATGTGTGTAAAATAGAGGACTATCGATATCATATATAGAGGGGGCGATCCACGAGAAGCGAGGGAGGGGTCATAGATATCGATAGAGTCGAAGAGAGGATCAAGTGGGTGGGTGCGAGATCGATGAATAGAGCCATCGAAATTGTGTGTGTGCAAGTCAAAGATATAGGGCGATTGACCTACCGGAACGTCAGAGGGCACATGGCAAGTTTGTGTGTGGCAAGGAGCAGGGGCGGAGCTACAGGGTGGCCAGGGTGGGCCGCGGCCCACCCTGGGATTTTGGATGCGCTTATATATCTAGGAATTTGTAACTGGGCTAGAGAAAAACAATTGGCCCAATAAGACTTTATGTGTTAACCCAAGGACAAACGTAGCCCAAACCACACCATCGTCCTGTCGACCACAACGAGCGAGGGCACAGCCACCTCATCCCGACGCACTCCCAGAGCCATGCGGCCATGCCCTGCCTCGCCCTCGCCGGTCGCCGGTCGGAACCCAGCCGACTAGGAGGATCTCGCCTCTCCTTCAGTCCTTCCCGACCCCCTGTGACAGCGAGTTGTGGGCGACCCTATCCCGCGCGGCTGCACAACCGGCGGCGGCCGCCGAGTGCCCCATTCCGGCGGCAGCAACTCAACCCAATTTAAGTTAATCAAAACCAAATTTCTGCTTCCCCAATTTCTGATTTAGGATTTGTGTTTTTGCTGTGCTATCCTATCCTGTGGATGAACCGAACACATGCATTATTTTGCACATAATTTCTGCTCCAAATAGCTTTATTGATAGAAATTCTTATTGCAGAATTGTTGAAGAATGAAGAGAACTGGAGACATTGGTTCTCTTTTTCAAAGAAAATCTATGAAGATAGGGAAGAAAAAGGCAGGGGCTATACCAGATGTGGCCAAAGAAGAAACCGAAGAACTTTTCAAGGTATGTAATATGGTCCATGTCATATGTACTATTAGATCTTTATAAAAAATAGACTAAATTGAGATTTTTCGTGTGTTTGAAAGACCATATTGATGAGTATATTGATATATTTTTATGTGATATTGGTAATTAGTTAGAACATTCACATGTCATATTTCTTCTTCTTATTTTTTTGAGGCGGACCACCCTGATCTCAAATGCTAGCTCCGCCACTGGCAGGGAGACATGACTAGAGCGCTCGATGTATCGGTGTGTGTGTGGGGGGGGGGGAGGGGGAGGCAGAGGCCTAACTAGAGAGGTAGAACGACTCGTATATGTGTTGAGAAGGAGAGACCCAGCTATGTGTTGAGGGAGATCAGTCGACATCCATGCATAACTGAAGGACGGGAAATAGGTTGGGACAGAGAGAGAGGAGAGAGAGAGGGAGAGAGGGAGGGAGAGGGGTAGTGTGTTGGATGGGTGATGGGGTTGCTTCTCGAAGATGGTGGGAGAGGCCTACTAGACAAACTGAGGGTAGAACTGCAATATTATCAATAAGAGTGGGGATCTGTTTCTGTTTGTTCCTGTGCATGATAGATGTGTCGGGACGCATGCATGGATGATGAGGGGAACCATTTGTTTGGTAAGCAAACCTAACTAGATCGGTAGATCAATTGTTTTTTGTCGGAGGAAGGAAGAGACATAACTAATGAGGTAGATCGATCGACGCGCGGGGAAAAGCGAGTTATAAGTACCTACCTAGCTATATGTATAGCAGGAGATCAGTCGGTGTACAACCATTTGTTAGAGGCAAATAAGGCCCAATGAGACGGATAGACAGAGAGAATGGAGCTAGGAGGTGGTGCGAGACCCCGAGCTACTAGCTAGATAGGGGGAGGAGTGTGCGATTGTGAGATCGATGAAAACAGGGTTGAGAGTTTACATGTGTGTCGGACCGTATGAGGGACACAAGGAATGGACACAGAAAGGAGGAGATGTAAGTTGCGTGTGTATGTTGTAGGAAGACGTTGCTGGAGAGGTTTATCGATTGGTGTGTGTCGGAAAGGAGTTGTGGAGACTGTGGGAGAACGACCTAAAGAAAAAAATGAATGTGCGTGATGGATAGAATGCTGAGGGAGGGGGAGGGCGAGGAGGGCGTGTGTATGCACGATAGAAAGTTAGTGCTAGCTACAAAGGTTAGAAGATTGTGTGGGTGTAAGATACTAACAAAGATGATAATTTGATATGAAAGTGGATTCATATATTTGAATAGGAGATCATAGTGTTATAAACGTATGCATGCATGAATATAGCGGTGATACGCATGATGTGGTTTTGCACATGTTATACCATAACGTGATAATGCATGGCGTTTGCAACTCACATCTAAATGTCGAACAATCTAAACCATACTATACATCGAACAATCTCACATTTTATTTGAATTTGTGATAATGTGTGGCGTTTGCAGGTTACAACTAAATATCGAACAATCTAAACAATACTATATATCAAACAATCTCACATTTCATTTGAATTTGTGGTAATGTGTGAAGGAAATATGCCCTAGAGGCAATAATAAAGTTGTTATTTATATTTCTTTATATCATGATAAATGTTTATTATTCATGCTAGAATTATATTAACCGGAAGCTTAGTACATGTGTGAATACATAGACAAAACAGAGTGTCCCTAGTATGCCTCTACTTGACTAGATCGTTAATCAAAGATGGTTATGTTTTCTGACCATAGACATGTGTTGTAATTTGATGAACGAGATCACATCATTAGAGAATGATGTGATGGACAAGACCCATCTGTTAGCTTAGCATAATGATCATTTAGTTTTATTGCTATTGCTTTCATCATGACTTATACATGTTCCTCTGACTATGTCCCGAATTCCGGAGGAACACCTTGTGTGCTATCAAACGTCACAACGTAACTAGGTGATTATAAAGATGCTCAACAGATGTCTCGGAAGGTGTTTTTTGGTTTGGCATAGATCGAGATTAGGATTTGTCACTCCGTGTATCGGAGAGGTGTCTTTGGGCCCTCTCGGTAATGCACATCACTATAAGCCTTGCAAGCAATGTGACTAATGAGTTAGTCACGGGATCATGCATGACGGAACGAGTAAAGAGACTTACCAGTAACGAGATTGAACTAGGTATGATGAAACCGACGATCGAATCTCAGGCGAGTAACATATCGATGACAAAGGGAACAAAGTATGTTGTTGTGCGGTTTGACCGATAAAGATCTTCGTAGAATATGTAGGAGCCAATATTAGCATCCAGGTTATTGATCGGAGATGTGTCTCAGTCATGTCTACATAGTTCTCGAACCCGTCGGGTCCGCATGCTTAACATTCGATGACGATTTTTATTATGAGTTATGTGATTTGATGACCGAAGTTTGTTCGGAGTCCTGGATGAGATCAAGGACATGACGAGGAGTCTCGAAATGGTCTCGATTTGGACACCGGAAGTGTTCTGGGTGATACCGGGTCACCGGAAGGGGTTCCGGGCAACCCCCGGCAAAGTTATATGGGCTTAATGGGCCAAGTAAAGGAACACACCAGCCCACAACGGGCTGGTGCACCCCCTATAGGGCCAGCTACGTGGGGAGAAAGGCAAAGGAGAGGAGGAAAAGGAAAGTATGAAGTAGGATGATACGTCTCCAACATATCTACAATTTTTGATCGTTCCATGCTATTATATTATCTATTTTGGATGTTTAATGGGCTTTAATATGCTCTTTTATATTATTTTTGGGACTACCTATTAACTGGAGGCCCAGTGCCAGTTGTTGTTTTTGCCTATTTCAGTGTTTTGCAGAAAATGAATAGCAAACGGAATCCAAACGGAACGAAACCTTCGCGAGGATCTTTCTTGGAACAAACGCAATCCAGGAGACTTGGGAGTGGAAGTCAGAGATGCAACGAGGCGGCCATGAGGTAGGACGGCGCGCCCAAGGGGGTAGGCGTGCCCCCCCCTCATGGGCCCCTCGTAGCTCCACCGAGCTACTTCTTTTGCCTATATATGCTCTTATACCCTGAAAACATCCAGGGGAGCCACGAAACCACTTTTCCACCGCTGCAACCTTCTGTACCCGTGAGATCCCATCTTGGGGCCTTTTCCGGTGATCTGCCGGAGGGGGGTTCGATCATGGAGGGCTTCTACATCAACACCATAGCCTCTCCGATGATGTGTGAGTAGTTTACCACAGACCTTCGGGTCCATAGTTATTAGCTAGATGGCTTCTTCTCTCTCTTTGGTTCTCAATACAAAGTTCTCCTCGATGTTCTTGGAGATCTATTTGATGTAATACTTTTTGCGGTGTGTTTGCCGAGATCTGATGAATTGTGGGTTTATGATCAATACTATCTATGAACAATATTTGATTCTTCTCTGAATTCTTATATGCATGATTTGATATCTTTGCAAGTCTCTTCGAATTATCGGTTTAGTTTGGCCTACTAGATTGATCTTTCTTGCAATGGGAAAGGTGCTTAGCTTTGGGTTCAATCTTGCGGTGTCCTTTCCAGTGACAGCAGGGGCAGCGAGGCACGTATTGTATTGTGGCCATCGAGGATAAAAAGATAGGGTTTATATCATATTGCTTGAGTTTATCCCTCTACATCATGTCATCTTGCTTAATGCGTTACTCTGTTTTATGAACTTAATACTCTAGATGCATGCTTGATAGCGGTCGATGTGTGGAGTAATAGTAGTAGATGCAGAATCGTTTCGGTCTACCTGACACGGACGTGATGCCTATGTTCATGATCATGCCCAGATATTCTCATAACTATGCGCTTTTCTATCAATTGCTCGGCAGTAATTTGTTCACCCACCGTAATGTATGCTAACATGAGAGAAGCCACTAGTCAAACCTATGGCCCCCGGGTCTATTTTACATCATATTAGTTTATCGTCAACTTGCGAATTTCTGTCGTTGTTTATTTTGCAATCTTTACTTTCCAATCTATAGAACAAAAATAACAAAAATATTTATCTTATTATCTTTATCAGATCTCACTTTTGCAAGTGGCCGTGAAGGGATTGACAACACCTTTATCGCGTTGGTTCGAAGGTTCTTGATTGTTTGTGCAGGTATTAGGCGATTCGCGTGTAGTCTCCTACTAGATTGATACCTTGGTTCTCAAAAACTGAGGGAAATACTTACACTACTTTGCTGCATCACCCTTTCCTCTTCAAAGGAAAACCAACGCATGCTCAAGAGGTAGCAAGAAGGATTTCTGGCGCCGTTGTCGGGGAGATCTATGCTCAAGTCAGGACATACCATGTACCCATCACAAACTCTTATCCCTCGCATTACATTATTTGCCATTTTCCTCCAGCCCACTTCACCCTTGCCATTTTATTCGCCCTTTTTGTTCGTTTCTTTCCACTTGCTCCTTGTGCGTCTGTGTGTTAGATTGTTTGTTTCGCCGTCATGGCGAGTCCTTCTATCATTGTTAGTACTCCCGATAATGAAGTTCTAAATTTTAAACAAAGGGAGGGAGAAAATCTAAAAGATGCTTGGAATAGAATTTGCAATGCTCAGAATAGATCCACTAGGAAGCAATCTACTTCCGTTCTTCTTTGCAATTTTTACGTAGGCATCACTCCTTGGAATAGATATATTCTTGATACCATTACCGGAGGGAATTTCTTGGGTAGCCATACTTTTGATTCTTATAATGCTATGATAGATTTGTTAGGCCCACCACCTCTTTTGGTTAATGGAACTGTTTTAACTTTGGAACATGTGATGCAAAGGCTTGAAATTATTGAAAATAAAATTGCCACTGTAGAGTTGATCGGGAATTTGGATAAAAATATCTACAACCAAATTACCCAATGTGGATCTAAGGTAGGAGTTACTCTGAAATTTTTTAGAGAGAAGGAACCCATAGTTAATGAAAAGATAGATCAAGATTCCACTAGAATTGATAAACCTGAGGATATTATTACCAATTTAGGGTCTGCCTTTTCTGCCATTAGAAACACTTCAAACCCTCCTCCTACCAAAGTTGCCAAGTTTATTTATGTTCCTAAAAATAAGGTTGAATCTTCTAGTAAGGAGAATGAAGATCTCAAACCAATAAGTGTTCACCCCAACTTTTTCGCTATCATTAAGGAACCTTTTGCTACAAATGAATTTCTTGATTTCTTGCCTAGGAGTTTGATCATCAACAAAAAGAGAGAAACTCCTAAGGGTTATAAATGTTCAATTGAAGAATTGCATACCAAAGATAGCAATACCTAGATCTATTCTTGTTTTTATGCCAAGCTACGGGCGTTAAACGATAGCGCTTGTTGTGAGGCAACCCAATTTTATTTTTGTTCTTTGCTTTTTGTTCCTGTTTAGTAATAAATAATTCATCTAGCCTCTGATTAGATGTGGTTTTATGTTTTAACTAGTTTTTGTGCCAAGTAGAACCTGTGGGAAGACTTGGGTGAAGTCTTTGCGATCTTGCTGTAAAAAACAGAAACTTTAGCGCTCCCGAGATTAGCTGCCATTTTTTACTGGGGAGTGCATTTAGGTTGATTCTTTTGAAGATGATTAATAGCTAAATTCCTCACGTCCACCAATTTATTTCAGAATTTTTGGAGTTCCAGAAGTATACGTTTGATACAGATTACTACAGATAGTTCTGTTTTTGACAGATTCTGTTTTTCGTGTGTTGTTTGCTTATTTTGATGAATCTATGGCTAGTATCGGGGGGTATGAACCATAGAGATGTTGGAATATAGTAGGTTTAACACAAATAAAGAATGAGTTCATTACAGTACCTTAAAGTGGTGGTTTGTTTTCTTACACTAACAAAGCTCATGAGATTTTCTGTTTAAGAGCCTAAGCTTGGGGATGCCCAAGGCACCCCAAGGTAAATTCAAGGACAACCAAAAGCCTAAGCTTGGGGATGCCCCCGGAAGGCATCCCCTCTTTCGTCTTCGTCTATCGGTAACTTTACTTGAGGCTATATTTTTATTCACTACATGATATGTGGTTTGCTTGGAGCGTCTTGTATGATTTGAGTCTTTGCTTTTTAGATTACCACAATCATCCTTTCTGTACACACCTTTTGGGAGAGACACACATGAATCGGAATTTATTAGAATACTCTATGTGCTTCACTTATATCTTTTGAGCTAGATAATTTTGCTCTAGTGCTTCGCTTATATCTTTTTAGAGCACGGTGGTGGTTTTATTTTATAGAAATTATTGATCTCTCATGCTTCACTTATATTATTTTGAGTCTTTTAGAACAGCATGGTAATTTGCTTTGGCTATAAAATTAGTCCTAATATGATGAGCATCCAAGATGGGTATAATAAAAACTATCATATAAAGTGCATTGAATACTATGAGAAGTTTGATTCCTTATGATTGTTTTGAGATATGAAGATGGTGATATTAGAGTCATGCTAGTTGAGTAGTTGTGAATTTGAGAGATATTTGACTTAAAGTTTGTGATTCCCGTAGCATGCACGTATGGTGAACCGTTGTGTGATGAAGTCAGAGCATGATTTATTTATTGATTGTCTTCCTTATGAGTGGCGGTCGGGGACGAGCGATGGTATTTTCCTACCAATCTATCCCCCTAGGAGCATGCGCGTAGTACTTCGTTTAGATAACTAATAGATTTTTGCAATAAGTATGTGAGTTCTTTAGGACTAATATTGAGTCCATGGATTATACGCACTCTCACCCTTCCACCATTGCTAGCCTCTCTAATACCGCACACCTTTCATCGGTATCATACACCCACCATATACCTTCCTAAAAACAGCCACCATACCTACCTATCATGGCATTTCCATAGCCATTCTGAGATATATTGCCATGCAACTTTCCACCATTCCGTTTATTATGACACGCTCCATCATTGTCATATTGCTTTGCAAGATCATGTAGTTGACATTGTATTTGTGGCAAGGCCACCATTCATCATTCGTACATGTCAGTCTTGATTCATTGCATATCCCGGTACACCGCCAGAGGCATTCACATAGAGTCATATTTGTTCTAAGTATCGAGTTGTAATTCTTGAGTTGTAAGTAAATAAAAGTGTGATGATCTTCATTATTAGAGCATTGTCCCATGTGAGGAATGGGTGATGGAGACTGTGATTCCCCCATAAGTTGGGATGAGACTCCGGACGAAAAAAAAATTAAAGAGGCCAAAGAAGCCCAAATTAAAAAAGAGGCCAAAGAAGCCCACCCAAAAAATGATGAGAGAAAAAGAGAGAAGGGACAATGTTACTATCCTTTTCCACACTTGTGCTTCAAAGTAGCACCATGATCTTCATGATAGAGAGTCTCTTATTTTGTCACTTTCATATACTAGTGGAATTTTTCATTATAGAACTTGGCTTGTATATTCCAATGATGGGCTTCCTCAAAATGCCCTAGGTCTTCGTGAGCAAGTGAGTTGGATGCACACCCACTTAGTTTCTTTTGTTGAGATTTCATACACTTATAGCTCTAGTGCATCCGTTGCATGGAAATCCCTACTCACTCACATTGATATCTATTGATGGGCATCTCCGTAGCCCGTTGATAGGCCTAGTTGATGTGAGACTATCTTCTCCTTTTTGTCTTCTCAACAACCACCATTCTATTCCACCTATAGTGCTATGTCCATGGCTCACACTCATGTATTGCGTGAAAGTTGAAAAGGTTTGAGAACATCAATAGTATGAAACAATTGCTTGGCATGTCATCGGGGTTGTGCATGATTAAATACTTTGTGTGATGAAGATAGAGCATAGCTAGACTATATGATTTTGTAGGGATAACTTTCTTTGGCCATGTTATTTTGAGAAGACATGATTGCTTTATTAGTATGATTGAAGTATTATTATTTTTATGTCAATATTAAACTTTTGTCTTGAATCTTTCAGATCTGAACATTCATGCCACAATAAAGAAAATCACATTGAAAATTATGTTAGGTAGCATTCCACATCAAAAATTCTGTTTTTATCATTTACAAAGTCGAGGACGAGCAGGAATTAAGCTTGGGGATGTTGATACGTCTCCAACGTATCTATAATTTTTTATCGTTCCATGCTATTATATTATCTGTTTTGGATGTTTAATGGGCTTTAATATGCTCTTTTATATTATTTTTGGGACTAACCTATCAACCGAAGGCCCAGTGCCAGTTGCTGTTTTTTTGCCTATTTCAGTGTTTTGCAGAAAAGGAATATCAAACGGAATCCAAACGGAACGAAACCTCCGCGAGGATCTTTCTTGGAACAAACGCAATACAGGAGACTTGGAGTGGAAGTCAGAGACGCAACGAGGCGGCCACGAGGCAGGAGGGCGCGCCAGGGGGTAGGCGTGCCCCCACCCTCGTGGGCCCCTCGTAGCTCCACCAACCTACTTCTTTCGCCTATATATACTCTTATACCCTGAAAACATCCTGGGGAGCCACAAAACCACTTTTCCACCGTCGCAACCTTCTGTACCCGTGAGATCCCATCTTGGGGCCTTTTCCGGCAATTTGCCGGAGGGGGATTCGACCACGGAGGGCTTCTACATCAACACCATAGCCTCCCCGATGATGTGTGAGTAGTTTACCACAGACCTTCGAGTCCATAGTTATTAGCTAGATGGATTCTTCTCTCTCTTTGGTTCTCAATACAAAGTTTTCCTCGATGTTCTTGGAGATCTATTCGATGTAACACTTTTTGTGGTGCGTTTGCCAAGATTCGATGAATTGTGGGTTTATGATCAAGATTATCTATGAACAATATTTGATTCTTCTCTGAATTCTTATATGCATGATTTGATATCTTTGCAAGTCTCTTTGATTTATCGGTTTAGTTTGGCCTACTAGATTGATCTTTCTTGCAATGGGAAAAGTGCTTAACTTTGGGTTCAATCTTGCGGTGTCCTTTCCCAGTAACAGCAGGGGCAGCAAGGCACGTATTGTATTATTGCTATCGAGGATTAAAAGATGGGGTTTATATCATATTGCTTGAGTTTATCCATCTACATCATGTCATCTTGCTTAATGCGTTACTCTGTTCTTATGAACTTAATACTCTAGATGCAAGCTAGATAGCGGTCGATGTGTGGAGTAATAGTAGTAGATGCAGAATCGTTTTGGTCTATTTGACACGGACGTGATTCCTATGTTCATGATCATGCCTAGATATTCTAATAACTATGCGCTTTTCTATCAATTGCTCGGCAGTAATTTTTTCACCCACCGAAATATATGCTAACATGAGAGAAGCCACTAGTGAAACCTATGGCCCCCGGGTGTATTTTACATCATATTAGTTTATCGTCAACTTGCCAATTTCTTTCGCCGTTTATTTTGCAATCTTTACTTTCCAATCTATACAACAAAATACCAAAAATATTTATCCTATTATCTTTATCAGATCTCACTTTTGCAAGTGGCCGTGAAGGGATTGACAACCCCTTTATCGCGTTGGTTGCAAGGTTCTTGATTGTTTGTGCAGGTACTAGGCGATTTGCATGTAGTCTCCTACTTGATTGATACCTTGGTTCTCAAAAACCGAGGGAAATACTTACACTACTTTGATGCATCACCCTTTCCTCTTCAAGGGAAAACCAACGCATGCTCAAGAGGTAGCATAGGACTCCTACTTCCTTCCCCTCCCCCCTCCTTCCTTTCCCCCTTGTCCAAATATGGTAGGGGGGCCGAATTCGACTAGGGGCCCAAGTAGGATTCCTCCTACTTGGGCGCGCCCTAGGCTGCCTCCCTCCCTCTCCCTCCTTTATATACGTGGGGAGGGCACCCCTAGAACACACAACAGACAATCTCTTAGCAATGTGCGGTGCCCCCCTCCATAGTTTTACACCTCGGTCATATCGTCGTAGTGCTTAGGCGAAGCCATGCGCCGGTAACTTCATCATCACCGTCACCACGCCATCGTGCTGACGGAACTCTCCCTCGGCCTCAGCTAGATCAAGAGTTCGAGGGACATCACCAAGCTGAACGTGTGCATATCGCGGAGGTGCCATGCGTTTGGTACTTGATCGGTTGGATCACGAAGACGTTCGACTACATCAACCGCGTTACTCAACGCTTCCGCTTTCGGTCTACGAGGGTACGTGGACACACTCTCCCCACTAGTCGCTATGCATCTCCTAGATAGATCTTGTGTGATCATAGGTAAAAAAATTCAAAAAAATACTGCATTCCCCAACAGTGGTATCAGAGCCAGGTTTATGCGTAGATGTTATATGCACGAGTAGAACACAAAGAGTTGTGGGCGATAATGGTCATCTGCTTACCAGCAACGTCTTACTTCGATTCGGCGATATTGTTGGATGAAGCGGCCTAGACCGACATTACATGACCACGTTCATGAGACTGGTTCGACTGACGTGATTTGCACACAGGTGGCTGGCGGGTGTCTGTTTCTCCAACTTGAGTTGAATTGAGTTTGACTACGCCCGGTCCTTGTTGAAGGTTAAAACAACACACTTGACGAAAAATCATTGTGGTTTTGATGCGTAGGTAAGAACGTTCTTGCTAGAAGCCCGTAGCGGCCATGTAAAACTTGCAACAACAAAGTAGAGGATGTCTAACTTGTTTTTGTGTGGCCTGTTGTGATGTGATATGGTCAAGACGTGATGATATATAAATTGTTGTATGAGATGATCATGTTTTGTAGAAGTTATCAGCAACTGGCAGGAGCCTTATGGTTGTCTCTTTATTGCATAAGATGCAAGCGCCATATAATTGCTTTACTTTATCGCTATGCGATAGCAATAGTTGCAAAAGCAATAGTTGGCGAGACGACCATGTGACGACACGTTGATAAAGATCAAGATGATGGAGATCATGGTGTCATGCCGGTGACGATGGAGATCATGACGGTACTTTGGAGATGGAGATCAAAGGCACAAGATGATGATGGCCATATCATGTCACATATTTTGATTGCATGTGATGTTTATCTTTTGTGCATCTTATTTTGCTTAGTACGATGGTAGCATTATGAGACGATCCTTATTAAAATTTCAAGGTATAAGTGTTCTCCCTGAGTATGCACCATTGCGACAGTTCTTCGTGCTGAGACACCACGTGATGATCGGGTGTGATAAGCTCTACGTTCACATACAACGGATGCAAGCCAGTTTTGCACATGCAGAATACTCGGGTTAAACTTGACGAGCCTATCATATGCAGATATGGCCTCGGAACACTGAGACCGAAAAGGTCGAACGTGAATCATATAGTAGATATGATCAACATAGTGATGTTCACCATTGAAAGGTACTCCTTCTCACGTGATGATCGGACATGGTTTAGTTGATATGGATCATGTGATCATTTAGACGACTAGAGGGATGTCTATCCAAGTGGGAGTTCTTAGGTAATATGATTAGTTGAACTTAAATTTATCATGAACTTAGTCCTGATAGTATTTGCATATCTATGTTGTAGATCAATTGCTCGCGTATAGCTTCCCCGTTTTATTATGATATGTTCCTAGAGAAAACTTAGTTGAAAGTTGATAGTAGCAATGATGCGGACTAGGTCCATGATCTAAGGATTATCCTCATTGCTGCACAGAAGAATTATGTCCTTGATGCACCGCTAGGTGACAGAACTATTGCAGGAGCAAATGCAGACGTTATGAACATTTGACAAGCTCGGTATGATGACTACTTGATAGTTTAGTGCACCATGATTTACGGCTTAGAACCGGGACTTCAAAAATGTTCTAAAACACCATGGAGCATATGAGATGTTCCAAGAGTTGAAATTGGTATTTCAGACTCGTGCCCGAGTCGAGAGGTATGAGACCTCTAACAAGTATTTTTGCCTACAAGATGGAGGAGAATAGCTCAACCAGTGAGCATGTGCTCAGAGTGTTTGAGTACTACAATAGCTTGAATCAAGTGGGAGTTAATCTTCCAGATAAGACAGTGATTGACAGAGTTCTCTAGTCACTACCACCAAGTTACTGGAACTTCATGATGAACTATAATATGCAAGGGATGACGAAAACGATTCCCCGAGCTCTTCGCGATGCTGAAATCGGCGAAGGTAGAAATCAAGAAAAGCATCAAGTGTTGATGGTTGACAAGACCACTAGTTTCAAGTAAAAGGGAAAGGGAAAGAAAGGGAACTTCAAGAAGAACGACCAGCAAGTTGCCACTCCCATGAAGAATCCCAAAGCTAGACCCAGGCCTGAAACTGAGTGCTTCTACTGCAAAGGAAATGGTCACTGGAAGCGGAACTTCCCCAAATACTTGGCGGATAAGAAGGATGGCAAAGTGAACAAAAGTATATATGATATACATGTTATTGATGTGTACTTTACTAGTATTGATAGTAGCCCCTGGGTATTTGATACTGGTTCAGTTGCTATGATTAGTAACTTGAAACGCAAGTTATAAAATGAACAGAGACTAGTTGAGGGCAAGGTGACGATGTGTGTTGGAAGCGATTCCAAGGTTGATAAGATCACCATCGCACACTCCCTTTACCTTCGGGATTAGTGTTGAACCTAAAATAAATGTTATTTGGTGTTTGCGTTGAGCATAATATGATTGGATCATGTTTATTCCAATCCGGTTATTCATTTAAGTCAAAGAATAATTTTTATTTTGTTTACATGAATAAAACATTCTATGGTCATACACCCAAGGTGAATGGTGTATTGAATCTCGATTGTGGTGATACACATATTCATAATATTAAATCCAAAAGATGCAAGGTTAATAATGATAGTGCATGAAGAAACTCCATGCTGGTGGGCTTTTGGAATCACTTGATTATGAATCACTTGATGCTTGTGAACCATGCCTCATGGGCAAGATGACTAAGACTCCGTTCTCCGGAACAATGGAGCGAGCCACTGACTTATTGGAAATAATACATACCGATGTATGCGGTCCGATGAGTGTTGAGGCTTGCAGTGGCTATCGTTATTTTCTGACCTTCACAGATGATTTGAGCAGATATGGGTATATCTACTTAATGAAACACAAGTCTGAAACATTTGAAAAGTTCAAAGAATTTCAAAGTGAAGTTGAGAATCATCATAACAAGAAAATAAAGTTTCTACGATCTGATCGCGGAGGCGAATATTTGAGTTACGAGTTTGGCCTTCAATTGAAACAATGTGGAATAGTTTCGCAACTCACGCCACGTGGAACACCACAGCGTAATGGTGTGTATGAACGTCGTAACCGTACGTTATTAGATATGGTGCGATCTATGATGTCTCTTACCGATTTACCACTATCTTTTTGGGGTTATGCATTAGAGACAACTGTATTCACGTTAAATAGGGAACCATCTAAAAATCCATTGAGACGACACCGTATGAACTGTGGTTTAGCAAGAAACCTAAGCTGTCGTTTCTTAAAGTTTGGGGTTGCAATGCTTATGTGAAAAATTTTTAGCCTGATAAGCTCAAACCCAAATCGGAGAAGTGCGTCTTCATAGGATACCCAAAAGAAACTGTTGGGTACACCTTCTATCACAGATCCGAAGGCAAGATCTTTGTTGCTAAGAGTGGATCCTTTCTAGACAAGGAGTTTCTCTCGAAAGAAGTGAGTGGGAGGAAAGTAGAACTTAATGAGGTAATTGTATCTTCTCTTGAATTGGAAAGTAGCTCATCACTGAAATCAGTTCCAGTGATGCCTACACCAATTAGTGAGGAAGTGAATGATGATGATCATGAAACTTCAGATCAAGTTACTACCGAATCTCGTAGGTCAACCAGAGTATGATCCGCACCAGAGTGGTATGGTAATGTTGTTCTGGAAGTCATGTTGCTAGACCATGATGAACCTGCGAACTATGAGGAAGCGATGATGAGCCCAGATTCCGACAGATGGCTTGAGGCTATGAAATCTGAGATAAAATCCATGTATGAGAACAAAGTGTGGACTTTGGTGGACTTTCCTGATGATCGGCAAGCCAGTGAGAATAAATGGATCTTCAAGATGAAGACAAACGCTGATAGTAATGTTACTATCTACAAAGCTCGACTTGTCGAAAAGGGTTTCTGAGAAATTCAAGATGTTGACTATGATGAGATTTTCTCACTCGTATTGATTCTTAAAGTCTGTCCGAATCATGTTAGCAATTGCCACATTTTATGAAATCTGGCAAATGGATATCAAAACTGCATTCCTTAATGGATTTATTAAAGAAGAGTTGTATATGATACAACCAAAAGGTTTTGTCAATCCTAAAGGTGCTAACAAAAGGTGCAAGCTCCAATGATCCATCTATGGACTGGTGCAAGCATCTCGGAGTTGGAATATACGCTTTGATAAGTTGATCAAAGCATATAGTTTTATACAGACTTGCGGTGAAGCCAGTATTTACAAGAAAGTGAGTGGGAGCACTACAACCTTTCTGATAAGTATATGTGAATGACATATTGTTGATCGGAAATTATGTAGAATTTTCTGGAAAGCATAAAGGAGTGTTTGAACGGAGTTTTTCAAAGAAAGACCTTGGTGAAGCTGCTTACATATTGGGCATCAAGATCTATAGAGATAGATTATGACGCTTGATAAGATTTTTCAATGAGTACATACCTTGACAAGATTTTTGAAGTAGTTCAAATTGGAACAGTCAAAGAAGTTCTTGCTGTATTGCAAGGTGTAAAATTGAGTAAGACTCAAAACACGACCACGGCAGAAGATAGAAAGAGAATGAAAGTCATTCCCTATGCCTCAGCCATAGGTTCTATAAAGTATGCTATGCTGTGTACCAAACCTATTTTGTACCTTGCCATTAGTTTGGCAAGGGGGTACGATCATGATCCAGGAGTGGATCACTTGACAGCAGTCAAAATTATTGTTAGAAGACTAAGGAGATGTTTCTCAGTTATGGAGGTGATAAAGAGTTCGTCATAAAGAGTTACGCTAATGCAAGCTTTTACACAGATCCGGATGACTCTGAGTCTCAATCTGGATACATATTGAAAGTGGGAGCAATTAGCTAGAGTAGGTCCATGTAGAGCATTGTAGACATAGAAAATTTGCAAAATACATACGACTCTGAATGTGAGAGATCCATTGACTAAGCTTCTCTCACAAGCAAACATGATCACACCTTAGTACTCTTTGGGTGTTAATCACATAGCGATGTGAACTAGATTATTGACTCTAGTAAAACCCTTTGGGTATTAGTCACATGGCGATGTGAACTAATCACATGGTGATGTGAACTATTGGTGTTAAATCACATGGCGATGTGAACTAGATTATTGACTCTAGTGCAAGTGGGAGACTGAAGGAAATTTGCCCTAGAGGCAATAATAAAGTTGTTATTTATATTTCCTTATATCATGATAAATGTTTATTATTCATGCTAGAATTGTATTAACCGGAAACTTAGTACATGTGTGAATACATAGACAAAACAGAGTGTCCCTAGTATGCCTCTACTGGACTAGCTCATTAATCAAAGATGGTTATGTTTCCTGACCATAGACATGTGTTGTAATTTGATGAACGGGGTCACATCATTAGAGAATGATGTGGTGGACAAGACCCATCTATTAGCTTAGCATAATGATGATTTAGTTTTATTGCTATTGCTTTCAACATGACTTATACATGTTCCTCTGACTATGAGATTATGCAACTCCCGAATACCGGAGGAACACCTTGTGTGCTATCAAACGTCACAACGTAACTGGCTGATTATAAAGATGCTCTACAGATGTCTCCGAAGGTGTTTGTTGGGTTGGCATCGATCGATATTAGGATTTGTCATTCCGTGTATCGGAGAGGTATCTCTGGGCCCTCTCGGTAATGCACATCACTATAAGCCTTGCAAGCAATGTGACTAATGAGTTAGTCATGGGATGATGCATTACAGAACGAGTAAAGAGGCTTGCCAGTAATGAGATTGAACTAGGTATGATGATACCGACGATCGAATCTCGGACAAGTAACATACCGATGACAAAGGGAACAACGTATGTTGTTATGCGGTTTGACCGATAGAGATCTTCATAGAATATGTAGGAGCCAATATGAGCATCCAGGTTCCGCTATTGGTTATTGACCGGAGACGCGTCTGGGTCATGTCTACATAGTTCTCGAACCCGTAGGGTCCGGACGCTTAACGCTCGATGATGATTTCTATTATGAGTTATGTGATTTGATGACCAAAGCTTGTTCGGAGTCCTGGATGAGATCACAGACATGACGAGGAGTCTCGAAATGGTCGAGAGGTAAAGATTCATATATAGGATGATGGTATTTGGACACCGAAAGTGTTCCAGGTGATACCGGGTCACCGGAAGGGGTTCTAGGCAACCCCCGACAAAGATATATGGGCTTAATGGGCCAAGTAAGGGAACAAACCAGCCCACAAGGGCTGGTTCGCCCCTGTAAGGCCAACCACGTGGGTTGAAAGGGAAAGGAGAGGAGGAAAAGGAAAGTATGAAGTAGCACTCCTACTTCCTTCCCCTCCCCCCTCCTTCCTTTCCCCCTTGTCCAAACATGGTAGGGGGCCGAATTGGACTAGGGGCCCAAGTAGGATTCCTCCTACTTGGGCGCGCCCTAGGCCGCCTCCCTCCCTCTCCCTCCTTTATATACGTGGGGAGGGCACCCGTAGAACACACCACAGACAATCTCTTAGCCATGTGCGGTGCCCCCCTCCACAGTTTTACACCTCAGTCATATAGTCGTAGTGCTTAGGCAAAGCCCTGCGCCGGTAACTTCATCATCACCGTCACCATGCCGTCGTATTGACGGAACTCTCCCTCAGGCTTAGCTGGATAAAGAGTTCGAGGGACGTCACCGAGCTGAACGTGTGCAGATCGCGGAGGTGTCGTGCGTTTGGTACTTGATCGGTTGGATCGCGAAGACGTTCGACTAAATCAACCGAGTTACTAAACGCTTCCGCTTTCAGTCTACAAGGGTACATGGACACACTCTCCCCGCTCGTTGCTATGCATCTCCTAGATAGATCTTGCGTGATCATAGGTAATTTTTTTGAAATACTGCGTTCCCCAACAATAGGTGGCGTTTGCAACTCACATCTAAATACTTGTAGGAGTAGGGGCCGGGGCACCATACATTATGTGATAAACACATTATACACATGAGACATGGTTTAGATTATGAAGATCTAGCTAGATCTTGAAATGTACTGTGATTTGAAATCAACATAAAGTGGATTCAAAAAATTGAGTTCGAGTTCATATAGTACACATAGTACATATCTAACTCGACAGTAATCATGTGGAGTGATGTGAAGATAATACACAAACGATGGTTTAACTTCACAATAATGATGATTGTAGATCTTGTTAAAATAGAGAAACGAATTCAAATGGTTCTACTTCACAACAATCATTATTGCATATCTGATTCAAATAGAGAAACGAATTATAATTTAGTTCATATTGAAGCGGTATTATATACGTTTGGAATGCACTAAAACGTTCATTTGAGTAGCAGGTTGCATGCATTATACACGTAGCAAAATATTTTAGTTGAACATAACATGAATTCAAAGTTTTGAATGGCATTTGTAGTGCGAATTGATTTGGTACAGTACACGGGACTTGATTCTCTTGTGTGGTGCGAATTGATTTCTTTTTGTTTTTTCGTCGAAGGAAGTGTGAATTGATTTGGTACAGTACACGTTAGGCTTGTCCAGAAATTTCAACCTGCGCCTTGTTACCCCGAAATATTTAAGATACTTCATTGTCTCGTTGTGCTCCGAAAACTCCCTCTATCTCAACCTGCGCCTTGCTATCCCAAATACAACACGCGCGAACACTCCCACCTCCTGCGAAATCCCGACAAGCGAAATGCCCGTGATACCCCTGAACCGAAAGAACCGCCTAGCACAAATTGGTGGGGGTACTTCCGTAACTTACCCCACATTTCGGACAAGCGCATCCTTAAGCCATGGTTCCCCACTCGCATCCCATCAGCCCACCCATTCGTACACTAAGGCCGCCAAAACCCGCGAAGCCCCACACCCTCCTCCGTCCGTCACCCAGCCGGAGCCTCTTCCCCGATGACGTCGTCCACAGCAGCACCTCGACGTCCCTCATCCACCGTACCGGATGAGGATCCGTCGTCGATCTCGTCATCCCGCCAGTTCAGCCACCCAGTCCTCCACCTCCAAGGAGCTGCCCCAATGTTCCCCTTGTCTTTCGCGCCACCTGCATTCCCACACTGTCGTCTTCACCTGCACCACCGGAAGATCAGCATCATCACCATTTCCTCGGATGAAGCTGAGGCCTAATCGGCGCCACCAAAGAGGTTGTACACTAATTACCGCATTTTCTTCTTGATTCAACCTCACGGTGCTGCCGGCGCTCGGTCCCGAGCCGACATGGCGCGGCTCCATCCACGACGGCGTCGCCGGCCACTTCCTCCACAGCGTCGCTCCCTCGGAGGCGATGTCCACATCAGTAGGAGCTACTGCTACTTTAGCTCTCGCCTGCGTTGCTGCTCTGCTCTTGCTCTCGGTCCCCTGCCTAGTCTGCTCTTGCTATTGCTCTTGCTCTTGATCTTGCTCTTGCTTGCGATGTTGCTCCGATTTGGCTACACTTTAGTCGACTAAATCGACTTTTGGGTCAGTCGATTTTCAGGGGTGTGGGGAGGGGGCTCGCCGGAGAGGTACCCCACTATCTATCTTAGGGTTCAGGGTGGGGGCGATGGTCGCCGGCGGTGGTGGGGTGGTGGCGTGGGGATTGCTAGAGAAAAAGCTCGGCACGGGGGGGGCCTAGAGGGATGGCCGGGGCGTCGGCGGACTGGCAGTGGGGAGTGATTTCGGGGTGGGCGAGGCGGCCCACCGCCGGCCGCGGGCGCTAGTGGGCGGCGGTTTGGCCGGTGGTGTCAGTCGACTGATGCTGCTACACGACCAGCTGCCCCGGCTCTCGCACGCGCTGCTGCTACTGCTTTTTCTTCTACTAGTGCGTTCAATTTCGACAGTAAAATTCAGTTTCGACAGCAAAATTCAGTTTTGACAGTTAAGTTCAGTTTCGACAGTTAAATTTAGTTTCGACTGTTAAGTTTAGAGATGAGCGGCTGATGTATTTTGCATCTAGCACTTTGTAGTTATGTATTTTACGTCTTCTATTGGAAATGCTATTACAATTCCACTCAGGTTAACGTTGTCTCTCTTGTCCTGCTTCAGCCTCGGCGTCGTACAACTCACCGGAGCTGCTCCAACGACAAAACCCTCCATCACAGTGGAGCAGTACCCCGGGCTCCATCTCAAGATGCCTAAGATATTCTTCCACTCCTCCGACAGCCAAGTCAGCCAGATCATCCTCACCGACCAACCCAATCACGCTGAGATCGACATGGCTTCGCCAAAGAGGTTGTACACTTGTTGCATCTCTTTTTTACTCTACATGTTATATATATATTGTCCACTGAGCACACGTAGTAACGTGAAATACGATTAGTTTCTCCTAGTATATGACAAGCAGTGAGGTACCAGGAAACTTAGCTATCCGTGATGGACTCTCTTGAACGCCATCATTATTTATCTCTGGGCGTTTGAGCTGTGCATTTGTCGCTAGGCCTAGGAGTTGAGCTAGTAGGGCAGTGGCCTTGGTCCAAAGTAGTATAAGTAGCACAAAAACATTTTTTGAGTGTAGGCTTTTCCTTGCTCAAGCCTGCCTACTAGAATCGCCAGTGCTTGAAAGGAAAAGTGAAGGAAAACATAGGAATTGGAAAGTTTCCTATGGTACTAATATTCATGCATTTGGTTCAAAGGAATGAAGCAAAGGAAAACTGTAGGATTTGTTCCTTTAGTGTCTCCTTGAAATAAGACCCGTAGGAATTTTAATATCCACTTGTCCTCCTTTTCAAATTCCTATTCATGAAGCACAAGACTAAGAGATAGTAGCATAATAGCATTATAACCGTACATTTTCTTGTGGTTTGACTTAATCTCACCATGCTTCTTTGCATCCTGTGATCTTCCAATTCTTGTGAACCAAACACCCAGATTGGCAAAAATCTTGTCTTTTTAAATTCTCTGTTTTGCATGTGCATTCCTATCCTATTACTATGTATTTCCTATCCATGCGTTGTTCGAATCCTCCAATTCAATCGAGCCCTTACAGAATTACTTCTCTTACAGATAGTTGTCAAAGAAAACCTTGTGTGGTTTGTCCCGATCTTGCTGCGCCGTCGTCCACCCCAGCTCAGCTGCTCCAATGACAGAAGGGTCCAGCACAGCGGGGATCTGGCCTCCACACTGTCTTTCCCCGCCTCAGATCTTCTTCCTCGCCGCAGGCAGCCATGACAACTACATTACCATCATCAACCGAGCAGATGACCTCGAGGAACACGGGTCCGCAAGAGAGGTCACACTCTTTTGTGTCTACTTACGTTATGCATCGCTTAATATTACATGCTACTTTATCGTCCTGTTCGCCGATTAGACTCTAAGTCAGCTCCAAACTAATGGTCAAACTTGAGTTTTTAAATGGTTGTGGGGTACATATCGGGGCCGAAATCAATAGTATCTATCTACTATCTGGTTAATCTCTGGTGTCTACTATGAGTTTCATGTTGGGTGGGAAACAAACAGTAAAGAAGCCATTATCTGTATTTTTTAACTAAAGCCATTATCTGCCTCGTATCATTGGTTTTGGGTCTATCCACAGGTTGCTACCATCACTTTGGCTTTCTGCATGCACTACTTACATAATCTCACTGTGTTTTATTCCTATGCATGTCAGCTATTGTACACAACGGAACTGAACATGTAGAGCAAAAGAGACGAGCCTTGCGTGGCAATAAAATTTCATGCAGACATCACTGCATGGTAGGTGCAAAGGCAGCCCCCCTCCACCCATTTTAGATTGTAATCAAGAGGAAGATATTTGTTCTGAGGGGGATTCAGAACGAGAAGACCACTCATATTTACCCCCTGAGGTCTTCGCTCTAACTTGGCATGCTGATGTTGGTTATATCATGCATATGGTGCCCTGCATTGCTTACTTTATACATCAAATATGTATCTGCTTAGTTTAGACATGCTTTGTGTGAATGCGATCTGTTTATTTTATTCATCATTTATGTGAATTATGCAACGCCATCTTGTTTAGCCAGGCATCATATATGTGAATTTTGCAATGCCATCCTGCTTAGCCAGTCATCTTATATGTGAATTATATCAGGCCATCCTTTTTTCCGTTACGTATTACATTTGTAAACAGTGTTAGTACATTCAACTACTCTTCGTGTGCATAAGCCATTTGACACGGTGATGGAAAATTCTGGAGTGAAAACAAGGTCGTCAGAGCAGACTATGCTATCTGATGAAGCGCATATCTCGCTGGTTACGGATAGCTCCTCAGAGGAGGATTCAGAGACAGATGACCAGTCCTATCCCCCCCCGAGGTGTATGCTCTAACTTGGTAGGGTTATGTTTCTCATATCGTGCGTATGGTGTCTTGCATTGCTATGTCATTTGATTAGTTTAGACATGCTTTGTGTGAATGCCACCTGTTTAGTGTCTAGTTACCATATATGTGAATTATGCATTGCCATCTTGTTGCAAGACATTATATATGTGAATTATGCAATGATATCTTGTTGCAAAGGCATTATATATGTGAATTATGCAATGCCATTCTATTTAGCCAATCATCATGTATGTGAATTATATCATGCTATCATTTTTTTGTATTACGTGTTCCATTTGTCGCCAACGTTTGTATATTCAACTACTCTTCCTGTGCATCAACCATTTGAAGCGGTGATGGAAGTATCTGGAGTAAAAACAACGTATTCAGAGTAGACAATGCTACCTGCTGAAGCAGACATCTTGCTGGTTATAGAGAGCTCCTTAGAGGAGGATTCAGAGACTGATGACCAGTCCTATTTCTGCCCTTAGGTCTATGCTCAAACTTGGCAGGGTTATATTACCCATGTCATGCATGTTGTCTTGCATTGCTTAGTTTTTACATCATGTATGGATTGCCATCTGCTTACTTGATTACTATATAAAACATATATTTGAATTATCTCATGCCATCATGTTTACATAGACAACATCTATCTGAATTATGGCATGGCAACACATTTAATAAATACATCATATAGGTATATCATCTCATCCTGTTTAGTGTTTATAGTCATCATATTTTGAATTATGTCATTCTATCCATGAATTATATCATGCTATCATCTTTCCATAGGAGGAATGTATGTGAATTATGGCATGCCAACCTATTCAATAAACACATTATATAGTTATATCATGTCATCCTGTTTACATAGTCATCATATTTTGAACTATGTCTTTCCATATTTTTTAGTTAGCCATCATAATGTCAAATTGTGTCATGCTTTCCTGTTTAGTTAGACATCATATATGAATCGTGTCATGCTATCAAGTTTGGTTAGACAACATAAATGTGAATTATTTCATGCCCTCTTTTATTCGCCACTATCCATTGCACCTGTCTATCATACAATGTCTGTACATTCAATTACTTTTTTGTTTATTAGCCATTTGAATTGGAGAGGGTGATGGCAGTATCTAAGGGAGTAACGAGACGGCCTTCAGAAATGATAGTGCTACCAGTTGATGCAGATAGAACCACGGTTGTACTTCCCCAAGAACTAGCCCCACCACACATAACCCAGACTCTCGCAGATTGTACCCCTACCTAGTTGGACAGAGAACCAGCTACACCCCTTCTAACCCCAACCCCAGCAGATAGTAACCCAGTTCTAGTTGACACAGCACCGTTTCCACCACAGAGCACCCAAACACGGGCAGTTAGTAAGGGAACTGAGTGCCCAAAGCACGAGGACCACCACTCCGAATCCCAACTCAATGCTTAAAGGAGAAGAAGAATTGTTCTCAGGTCAGGTTCTGTAGCTATGGTTCATACTCCTTTCCTCTTGCATCACTTTATTTACTCATACCAACTATTTTCAAATTTGAAGGATGGAATTGAAACTCCAATGGCGCAACACGTATGTTTGAAGCATGTTTCTTTAACTGGTTTGCTGTTGTAACTTGCTCTATGTTGATTTCAGTTTCAATTGAATAAACAATTATGTTCTCATGTCATGCACATTGCAAGTGTTGTTATTGCTCTATAATTTCCCACACTTATATTCTGTCTATTCTGCTTTGTCTTGAACAAATATTATTTGAACTGTGTCTCTATCTTGATTTGGCAACAAAAACTAGAATGATATAGACCACAAAGTGACCATGGTACATAGATATATGTTTGTTTCATGTTGTCATCCTGTCCACTTTACTACTGAACTGATTTACCAAAATGAGTTTCATATACAACATGGTAAACCTGTGATGTGTCTGCTTGTTTCTCTTTTAGAATGCGGACAAAATATTGGAGAACAATACCCCGTTATGCAATGGTAAAGGAAGTAATGCAGATAAGGTTCAAGATAGTGAGACATCCCTGTTGGTCTCCAAGAAAGCTGATAAAAACTATCTTGACGACTGTGAGAGAACCCAAAAGTCATGTCTTGATGTGGTGTTCGAGTTACTGGCCACTACTGCTGGCACAAGCTCTTCAAACTTGCTGCCTGAATCAGTTCATCTTCTTGAGTCTCAACTTCAAGTTGAAAGACATTGATCAGATGTGCTATGACAGGATGCTGAAGGACTGAGGAAGTCCTTGCAGAATTCAGATGCATACTTTCTGGTGCAACAGCAAGCGCTGGAGGATTTAAGCGCCAAACAAGAAAAACTTAATAAGCTTGCTAAGCATCTTGCCAGCATGATGGGTACCCATGATATTGTTTCTTGAGCTCTTCTGAAGTGGTTTCAGTTTTGGCCTTGTTTTGCTACGGCGTTTGTTTGCACTGGTCGCCAACTTTGTCAACCAGTGTATATGATATGCTGCTTTGTTCCCTATATTTGTATTGGTGGCGAACTTTGATGCCTAGTGGATGTAATATGTTTAATAGCCGTGATAGCCTAGCGTAAGTTCCTTGCTTATTTATTTCCATGGTGTCTTGTTTATTTGTTTGCTTGTAGTCAGTGTACTTCTTTTTCCGCGGTTTGCTAGTGGCCGCAATAACCTATTTTTTAAAACTAGACCATAATAACCATGGGCTACATATTTACTATAGTTACCATGGGCCTCCTACGAGCCGTAGAAACAATGGGCCTTCTAAGGGCCGTAGAAACAATGGGCCTTCTACGGGCCATAGCATCAATGGGCCTTCTACGGGTCGTATGATCGATAGGCCAAACATGGGCCAATAACAGACCGCATTATGGGCCGTAAACGGGCTAGATTTGAAATCATCCGTTCATGGGCCGACAATAACGGGCCGTTGTTAATCGGCCATTTTTTATGACGCTATGAAAACGGCCCAATGGATTAACAGTCCGCAAAAGGGCCGATTGTAACCACGGGTTGAATTTGGCCCACAAGCAGAAAAGGCGGATAACGGGCCGTAAGTAACCGAATGCTGGAAATGAGCCCAAGAATAAATGGGCCCTGAGAAGGCCGAAAGATAACATGGGTTGGAAACGGCCCAATGGAATAATGGGTCCTTGATGGGTATAAAGTGGTACACTGTTCATTGCGGGTCAGATTCACCACAGGCCGTTAATGGGCCAAGAGTTACAAATGGCCTCGTATGGGCCGAAAGACATCATGGGCCATACATGGGCCGGAAGTTACAATGGGCTGGAATCATATTGGACGGCCCAGATGAAGCTACTGGGCTTAATTCCGATCGGCCGTAACGGGTCGTGAGTTAGCGGGCCGTAAATGGGCTATATACGAATAGGTCGTTAACAGGCTTTCCGTGGGCCGGCCCGTTACCTTTTGACCAAGTAAAACGGGCCGGCCTTTTCACCGGAATGGGCCTCTGTTGGGCCGGGCCACGTGTCGACGTATCATAGGCGCCTCCTGTCCAATGAATGGATGACATCTATCCTAACGGTGAGCCAACACGTGTTTCCTCCGGCCAATGAGAATTTTACACATGGAAAATCCTCATTGGTCTAGGCTGTTAGCGGGTTATCGGATCCAAAACCGGACCCGATAGCTTAACGGCAACCCGTTACGGTGGATGCCACGTGTCGGTCACCCTTGACAAACGCACTTCCATGACGCGCCATTAATCTTATGGAAGTGGACACTTCCGTGATGATAATTTTGGTAATGTCATGGAACACTTCTACGACAGCACATGTATGACTATCTCGATTCTGTCCTAAAATCGTCATGGTTGTACATGCATGACAGAAAACGTGACCTACTGTGACAAACACGTATCATCACGGAAGTGTATTTTTTGTAGTAACACCTAGTAACACAGCCCTAAAAGAATTAATCCTCCTTGTTCGTCAAACACGTACCTCTCTCTCACTTGGTCTAAGTGATGGACGACGAACTCGCGGGCCCAACACAGAAGCAAAGCATACGTCGCACGCGAGTGATCATCCTATATAGGACTACATACCACCGTCTGCATGCAGTGGCCCAAAGAGTTGTTTGTGTGATGTTTGAATACGCAGTGCACAATTTTGATGTGGCACCACGTATATAGGAAACCAAAAAGTCCTCGCAGAGAGCGCGAGGTTCATGACGCGTGGCATGTGCTATATGTACGCCCCCATTCGATGCGTGGTATATATGTACTTCTACTGTATAGCACAAACCAAAGAAGAATCATTCCCTTATGATCAAATTAACCTCTCTCTCATTGGGTCAAAGTGATGGAGGACAACCTCGCATGCCCACGGATGGAAGCGCCACACGCGAGTGAGTTCCAATATATAGGGAAACCACCTCCTACATGGTATTGCGTGATGTTTGAATACCAATATAATGTGCAACTTTGAGGTGGAACCTGCCTCGGCAACCAATAAGTCCCCACATGGAGCGAGGTTATGACACGCATATATATAGAGTATTCATGTTGCCCCGTCTTTGACATGTACATACTCCTCTACCGTGCATATACGTAACACAAACAAAAAAAGAACCATCCTTGTTGGTCAAATTAGCCTCTCTCTTGTTGTACGTTCAACTGGTCGACGACGACCACATGGGCCCATAGAGAGAGGCACACGCGAGTGATGTCATAGGACAAAACCACCGCGTGCATGTGCCCATGTGTTATGTGATGTTTGAATACCCAATGCACAGCTTTGACGTAGCACATATGCTTCGCAAACCGGAAACGCACTACACCACGATGCGTGTAGCCCCCTCACTTCAAGCCGGCAGGAGTGTGTACGCACGTGCTCGAACTTTGATATGGAATCCCACCATGATACACACCACACACATGCCAAGATGAATCCACCTTTTGGTCAAATTAATGCCTCTTGTTGTCGGTGGAAACTAAAATCATTTGCGAGCTAACGAATGGGCACGTCGCTGATAACCGCACGAGGGAGAGTGTCCGAGAGGACCACCAATGCATGCATGTGGCCCAAACATTATGTATGAAAGGGCTGTGTAATGCTTTAAATAACCAATTCACGACTTTGATGTGGCATATATGACTCACAAAATGATCAATAATCCCACAAGGAGGTTCACGACACGTAGTGTACTGCCGGACCCCTCCCCCCACCCCCACACAGACAGACACACACATCCCGCACCACCACAACCACTCTGAAGCATATCCAACTTTTTCTACAATGAACACGGGACGTAAGGAGGAGTGCCGTGTTAATTTTTTTAAACATACATCATTCGACCGTTTTTATACGTTGATTGACTTCCTAGGGATTTAATGTGCAAAAATCAAATTTGAGCTACATGTGCACCAAAATGGGTTGCAAAATCATATGTGTCCCTGGGTGCATGTTTCCCTGTGCAAGAGATTTCAATATATTGAGAATATATATTTTTAAAATTCAGTAAATCCAAAACATAGTTCAAATTCATGAAACTTATCGTGGTGTCATATATGGACACCAGTAGACTGTGATATTGTATTTTTTCGTCAACGAGACCCATTTTGATATAATCTTCTTACAAATAGGAGATTATTAAAAACTGGCAACCAATATCTCATACGGATTATTTATTCGGACCGTGTACGTTAGACCGTGCCATGCTTCAGTTAAGCAGTAAACGGCAGAAAATAAACCAAAAAATATACGTGCTGCCACGTGCCCCGTGTGCCGTGCGAGCAGGCGTGAGTTGACGGGACGCACGCGAGCAGTCCGCCGCGCAGGCATACCAGGAGGCGTGCGTGCAGGTGTGCGTATGGACGGGGAGGCATGCGAGTAGCTGTGTGAAATGATGGTAGGAATGGCAGAAGTCCGCCGCGCATGCTCCCCGGGAGGCGAGACAGCTTTTCACCGCAGCATGTCTCGCTCCCAGTGGTCCGTATTAATTGTGCGCCCGAGCCGCCTGCCATAATAGGCGGCCGCACCCCCGGTGCACAGTGGTCACCAACGTCTGGACTCTGGAGTGTATGAGGATGCCGCCGAAGCACACCATCGGAGGGAGTGGCGACGCCGGGGCTGGTGAAGCACCCGCGCAACGCTTGAAGTTGGGCACAGAGGTTGCCTTCGTCGCTGATGAGGTGTCGCGTGGGCAGTAGCATGACCTTGACTTCGCGGCGCCGTCGTGCCCCCCCCCAGCTGGAGCCGGACGTTAACAACAACTCCAGCAACGACTGCGACTCCGACGGAAAACCGGTTAGTCATCTATATACCCATTTGTGCGGCGAACATATCATGTGTTTTCTCTGGTTAATCCCCCCGCCCCTCTATAATTTTTCTGGAATACAAATCCTATGGTTATATTCTCTCAGTCCATGAAATCAGAGTAATTAAGATCCGTTAGATGCACGTAGTGTATTGATGGCTTGAATGTTATCCGTATAGAGTTAGTGATTAATTGTATGTTCTGTACAGATGATTTTTGCTAATAATCCGACTAGGGTTAGCTTGCGTGCTAATAATTCGTGGCCAGATCTTGAGAATTGATTTTGAATGTCCTACATATATGTTTGTGCCTTTTTTCTTCCTGATCTTCAGAATTGATTTTGAATGTCCTACATGTTATGCCATTTTTTAATTTCAGATTGGTATGCACACAGATGAGGCTCCGGCCAGCGCCGCCATTGGATGTAGATCTTGGACCTGGCTGGTGCGGCCAGAAGCGCCCCTTTGGACCTGAGGAACCAGTACAATCTTCGGCGGACCGCATCAGTGATCTCCCGGACGGCATCCTTGGGGAGATCATCTCCCTTCTCCCCACCAAGGATGGCTGCCGCACACAAGTCCTCACATCTCGGTGGCGCACTCTGTGGCGCACCGCGCCTCTTAATCTCGATTGTCGTCAGCTATCTACCGATGATGATTATGAACTCCCCAGAGGCATCATCTCCTCCCACGAAGGCTCCGTTCAATGCATCTGCATCCTGGCATGCTACCTGCTGGACATACCCTGCACGGTGGCCGCCTGGCTGACATCCCGTCAATTCGATAAACTCCAGGAGCTTGAGTTCTACCATGACTATGTATGTAACATACCACGAACCGATGTATCTGTTCCCTCACCACCGATGTCCATCTCGTGGTTTTCCTCCTCTCTCCACACCGCCACCTTCGCCCGGTGCCATCTAGCAGACAATCTGGTACAAATGCTTCGACTCCCACTGCTAAAAAAACTTGCGCTTGTGGTGGTTGATCTGTCGGAGGCTGCACTGCACAACATCATCCAGTCCAGCTGCCTTGCCCTGGAGCGGTTGGTGCTTGTTTTTGCAATGGATTCGTATCTGTTGTCTCAAAATAAAGTCGCCCCACCTTGTAAGCATGAGAATTTGTTTTTTTGGGCATGATCTATGCCTCTTCACTTCAAAGGTTGCTCCTTGATTCTATTATAGTACCTTCGCAAATAAATGTAGTCTCTACGCCTAAACTGGAGACCTTGGATGCAATTCGTGATCCTTTTAGATGGTTCAAGATGGTGTTTGGCTCCACACCTATTGAGGTATTGTATATTATTCACGTAAACTTTTGTAATCTGCTTTTTTTATTTGTGCACATAAGTTAAGTATCATCTTGGAGTACACTTTTGGTACTAATATTATGTTCTATGCTCAATGAAGAGCTTGTCCATCATATCAGTGGTGGTGGATTCTGTCAAGACCTTACATATCAGTATGTGGTGTTTTGATCTGAACATGATTATTGGCTTGCTGCAATGCTTTCCATGTCTGGAGAATTTGTATATAAAGGTGACGATTTCACGCACATTGAAAGCCCATATATAATGTACTATAATTAATTGTTCAACTATCACTCTTTTTAGACATTAACTATTTTCAATCTTCATCTCTATTTAGGCACTAACACATGGATGGGAAGGTATAACCAATCGATGGTTCAAGAAGCACAAGGATTTTCTCAGATCTCATGACATTCATTTGAAGACAGTAATGCTGGAAGGATATGCATCCAACAATGCAAACACTAGCTTTGTCAGATTCTTCATGTTGAATGCGAGGGCACTATTGTCCGTGAGGATAAGTTTTTCGACAACAAATTTCTTACGGCTGCAAGTGTTGAGTATCATAAAAAGAAGTTTCAGGTGGACCTAAGGGCTTTCGATCATGCTCAGCTTCTATATACAACAGCTTGTCATCATGGACCAATAGAATTTCTGGACCGGGATCTTAATTTTATGGATAAGACAGATCCATTTGATAGTGACTGCCGAAAACTTTGGTTGAGTTAGATGTGATTGCCCTATTCATTCTGGATTTCGTCTAAACCGGATGAGCAATTAATCCTCATGCTTTTGTACTATTTGTTAGCTGGAATTAGACATTGTTGCCCTTTTCAACTCGGCTTTGACCCATATTTTCTTTCATAGTGGGCCAATGGCTTGCCATTTCTTTACTTAAGACATAAATATTATAAGCATTCACAACATAGGGAAAGAACATCACTCCCGCGAGATCCTTGAGATCTTTATTCACCACAGAACCGCAAGTTCTTAGCACCCACTGATACGTCTCCAACATATCTATAATTTTTGCTTGTTCCATGCTGTTATATGATAAATCTTGGATGTTTTACAATCATTTTATATCATTTCTTGGTACTAACCTATTGACATAGTGCCAAGTGCAACTTGCTGTTTTCTGCACGTTTTTTACATCACAGGAAATCAATATCAGACGGAGTCCAAACGCAACGAAACTTTACGAAGATTTTTTTTAGATCAGAAGGAACATAATGGGCCCTGGCTGCGCCTGGGGGGTGCCTCGAGGAGGGCACAACCCACCAGGGTGCGCCAGGAGGCCCAGGCGCGCCTTGGTGGGTTGTGCCCACCTCGGGTGCTCCCCAGATCGCCTCTTTGCTCTATAAATACCCCAATATTCCAGAAACCCTAAAGGCATCGACGAAATATTCATCTAGCCGCCGTAGAGTCCAGAATCACCAGATCCAATCTAGACACCATCTCGGATGGGGTTCACCACCTCCATTGGTGCCTCTCCGATGATGCGTGAGAAGTTCTTTGTAGACCTTCAGGTCCGTAGTTAGTAGCTAGATGGCTTCATCTCCCTCTCTCTGAATTCTCAATACAATGGTCTCTTGGAGATCCATTTGATGTAACTCTTTTGCGGTGTGTTTGTTGGGATCGATGAACTTTGAGTTTATGATCAGATCTATCTTTCTATATCCATGAAAGTATTTGAGTTTCTTTGATCTCTTTTATGCATCATCTCTTATAGCCTCGTATTTCTTCTCAGATATTTAGGTTTTGTTTGGCCAACTTGATCTATTTATCTTCCAATGGGAAGAGGTGCTTTGTAGTAGGTTCGATCTTACGGTGCTCGATCCCAGTGACAGAAAGGGAACCGACACGTATGTATCGTTGCTACTAAGGATAAAACGATGGGGTCTATCTCTACATAGATAGATCTTGTCTACATCATGTCATCGTTCTTATTGCATTACTCTATTTTTCCATGAACTTAATACACTAGATGCATGTTGGATAGCGGTCGATGTGTGGAGTAATAGTAGTAGATGCAGGCAGGAGTCGGTCTACTAATCTTGGACGTGATGCCTATATAATGATCATTGCCTGGATATCGTCATGAGTATTTGAAGTTCTATCAATTGCCCAATAGTAATTTGTTCACCCATTGTTTGCTATTTTTCTTGAGAGAAGCCACTAGTGAAACCTACGGCCCCCAGGTCTCTTTCTCATATATTTGCCTTTGCGATCTACTTTTTTCTTGCATTTATTTTCAGATCTATTAAACCAAAAATACCTTGCTGCAATTTATTCTTATTTATTTTATTTGGCATTCGATATATCAATTTACTACAAATTTATCTCATGTCCGTTTGCCTACTTGAGGCGTCGTAGCCTGGAAGGGATTGACAACCCCTTTAACACGTCGGGTTGCGAGGATTTGTTATATGTGTGTAGGGGTTGTTTACGTTGTGTTGCTTGGTTCTTGAGGGAGTCCTGGATTATGGGGTCCTCGGGCGTCCGGGTTGTGTGACGTCGGCCGAACTGATGGGCCGTGAAGATATAAGACTGAAGACTTTCCCCCGTGTCCGGATGGGACTCTCCTTGGTGTGGAAGGCAAGCTTGGTGTGCGGATATGAAGATTCCTTTCTCTATAAACCGACTCTGTACAAACCTAGCCCCTCCGATGCCTATATAAACTGGAGGGTTTAGTCCATAGAGGCAATCATAATCATACAGGCTGGACATCTAGGGTTTAGCCATTACGATCTCGAGGTAGATCAACTCTTGTAACCCCTATACTCATCAAAGTCAATCAAGCAGGAAGTAGGGTATTACCTCCATTAAGAGCGCCCGAACCTGGGTAAACATTGTGTCCCCTGCCTCTTGTTACCATCGATCCTTAGACGCACAGTTCGGGACCCCCTACCCGAGATCTACTAGTTTTGGCACCAACATTGGTGCTTTCATTGAGAGTTCCACTGTGCCGTCATCGAAAGGCTCGATGACTCCATCTATCATCTACAACAATGCTGTCGGGAAGGAGATTTTTCTCCCCGGCCAGATCTTTGTATTCGGCGGCTTCGCACTGCGCGCCAACTCGGTTGGCCACCTGGAGCAGATGGACAGCTACGCCTCTGGTCACCAGATCAGTTTTGGAAATCTGAACTATGTTGCTGACATCCGAGGAGACTTGATCTTCCAAGGGTTCGCAGCTCCAACCACCGCTCCGGCCTTAGATCCGGAGCGCGTCACCAGGTCCGAAGACGGGAGTCTAGAGCCCGCCGGACTGCGTGGCTATAGAGCTCAACACTGGAGAACCGGAGAGGATGGCGCCACCAGCAGTCATCACAAAGCCGGACTCTTCTCCGGACACTAGCTCCGAACCCTCGAAGTCCGCATCATGCAAGCTCAGCCAGGGAACTTCGGTCCCCGTCCAAACCTCGCTCTTAAACGAGGCTCTGGACTTAATGTGATCCCTCGCCATCACAGAGGAACCGCTTCCAAATTGCGCCCAGCCCGGACTAGCGGCTGAAAATAGGGAATTTTACTTCCCACCCACCACCCACATTATAGCCATTGTCGAGGATCTAACCGACATGCTTGACTACGCCTCCGAAGACATCGACAGTATGGATGACGATGCCGGAGAGGAGCAAGCCCAAAACCCGCCGTTAACCGGACGCTGGACGGCCACTTCCTCATACGACGTGTACATGGTGGACACACCTAAAGAAGGCGACGGCAATGAGGAGAAGGACCCAGTTGAGGATAAACCTCCTGAGATACCACCAAAACGTTGATGTCAACGGCGCCGCTCTAAATCGCATCGCGAAAAAGACAACAATACCGGCACGGGAAACAATGATACTCCGGAGAACGCCGAATACCAAGAAGACCCCATCGAACCAACATCCGGAAGGATGATCGGGAGGACGGGCAAGTCGACCCTAACGAGCAAGCAGGGAATGAAGACTCGGAGGATAGCAACTATCTACCACTCTCCGATGACGACGTGAACCTCGGCGATGAAGATTTTATCATGCCAGAGGAACCCCTCGAACAAGAGCGCTTTAAGTGCCGGCTAATAGCCACGGCAAGAAGCCTAAAAAAGAAGTAGCAGCAGCTTCAAGCTGACCAAGATCTGCTCAACGACAGATGGACTAATGTTCTGGCATTCGAAGAATACGGCCGCAAACGCCCAACAAAGAGTTACCCAAAGCGTAAGCTACTATCCCAATTCGACGATGAGGCGGTGGAGCCCATACCACCCACACGTAACGCGGCTGACGGACCCGACTGACCACCATGTGGCCGGGACAAAACGACAACTCAAGCCGAACACCAACCCGCACCACCTCGCCATAAAAGCAGAAAAACAACAGCTCAGGGATACACATACGACCTACGACAGGACCTGGAAAATAGAGCAGGTCAGACCAGATCAATCTATGGATTGCGGGGGCGTGCCCCGACGCGAGAGGATGGTTATAATCCTGGCGTGGCAAGCACAACCACGCCCGAGCCGAAAACCGCATACGGACTTCATCCGAACTGCATCATGACATGGCCCGATATAGAGACGCCGCACACCCCCTATGCTTCACCGATGAGGTAATGGAGCACCAGTTCCCAGAAGGGTTTAAACCCGTGAACATTGAATCATATGACGGCACAACAGATCCCGCAGTATGGATTGGAGATTTTCTTCTCCACATTCACACGGCTCACGGTGACGATCTACACGCCATCAAATACCTTCCCCTCAAACTTAAGGGACCAGCACAGCACTGGCTGAACAGCCTACCAGAAAACTTTGTTGGTAGCTGGGAAGACTTGGAGGACGCATTGAGAGACAACTTTCAAGGTACCTATGATTGGCCTCCAGACGCCGATGACCTTAGTCACATAATCCAGCAATCCGGGGAATCAGCCCGACAGCTCTGGACCGGGTTCCTAATCAAAAAGTACTAGATTGTGGATTGTCCGAACGCCTAAGCCCTCACGGCCTTCAAACATAGCGTCCGAGATGAGTGGATCGCTCGACACCTCGGCCAAGAAAAGCCGAAGTCCATGGCAGCCCTCACCGCACTTATGACCCGTTTTTGCGCGGGAGAGGATAGCTGGCTTGCTCGTAGAAGCAATAGCACCAGCGACCCTGGCACATCCGAAACCAGGGGCGACAATGGCAGGCCACGACACAACAAGCACAAGCGTCGAAACAATAATGAAGGAACCCAAGACATGGCGGTCAACGCCGGATTTAGCAGCTCCAAACCCGGTCAACGAATGAGGCCATTCAAAGCAAACAGAGATGGCCTGTCCAGTTTAGACAGAATACTTGATCGGTCTTGCCAGATTCATGGCACCCCTGATAAACCCGCCAATCGTACCAACAAAAATTGTTGGGTCTTTAAACAGGCCGGCAAACTCAATGCCGAACACAAGGGGAAAGGGTCGCCCAGCGACGACGATGACCAAGAGCCTCATCAACCGAACACAGGGGACAGAAGGTAAAAATAGTGAATATGATATATGTCACACATATACCTAAGAGGGAACGCAAGCGTGCACTACGGGACGTCTACGCCATAGAGCCGGTCGCCCCAAAATTCAACCCATGGTCGGCTTGTCCGATCACCTTCGATCGAAAGGACCACCCAACCAGTATCCGTCATGGAGGTTCCGCAGCTCTGGTCCTCGATCCAATCATCAACGGATTCCACCTCACGCGAGTCCTCATGGACGGCGGCAGCAGTCTCAATCTACTTTATCAAGACACTGCCCGCAAAATGGGCATCGATCCGTCAAGAATCAAGCCTACTAAAACTACCTTCAAAGGAGTAATACCTGGTGTAGAGGCCCGCTGCACGGGCTCAATCACACTTGAAGTCGTCTTCGGTTCGCCAGACAACTTCCAAAGCAAAGACTTGATCTTCGATATCGTCCCCTTCTGCAGCGGCTATCACGCATTGCTCGGATGAACCGTTTCGCCCGCTTCAATGCGGTTCCGCACTATGCCTATCTAAAGCTCAAGATGCCCGGTCCACGTGGCGTCATTACAATCAACGGAAACATGGAGCGCTCCCTCCATACTGAGGAGCATGCCGCTACCATCGCGGCCGAAGTACCAAGCGGCCCTGTCAAACCTCACACCTCATCGCCTATTAAGCCACCGGACTTCATTGCGCAAGGCCGGTCAGTTCTGCATGCCGGCAGCCCGACAATTCCAGGGCTGGATTAGCAGTTTCGCCTCCGTCGATCACCACCTACATCAGCGAAATTCGTACCGTGCATGCATAATTATGCTCTCAAAATACCTTGGGCATCAGCAGAGGCAATATACGGACAGGCCTATAGCACGGTTCGACCTTATACGGCCTTCCCCTTTCTTTAATCATCTTCTCTTTTTTACCACAGGTGAAATCAAAACCTGCTCATCTTACGGACTCACAAAGACTCTCTCTCTCTTCGAGCCCGGTTCCGTATAAATATCTAAAGACCATTCCTCTCAAGGAATCTTTCTTACTTAGGCGAAAGCGGCGCAGACGTGCGGTAGGAAGGCGCAAAGGATTTTGTAGACCACAACTTCCCCCAAGAACCTGTATAGAGCTTTTCCCTTAGCCCTACACCCCCGGCATGTAAAATGGCCTTGGTGATTATGGTACCCTGTGTAAGATTACGTTTTGATGTATCAATCAGATTCCAGTGAACCAAATTCTTATTCGGTATTGCCTTTGCTTATAGACTTTATGCCATCTCTTAAGTTGTCTCACGAACACACCTCGGCACAAATTGCCAGGGGCTCTATAGGGCAACATATGTGTTACCAAACAAAAAGTCTGAATAGCTTCATAGCACAATTCGGCGTCCCGAGCTTGGCACTATATGCATCAGCTCCAAATCATGTCTTTGGTCAATAGTTGGGTTGCCTGGCTCCTGTGTTTGCTACCTTACGTTTCGTCTGATCGGCTAGGGTAGTAAAGGGAGAACTACTGCGATTGTGTTTCTGGTTCATCCGGATAAACACCTCAGTAGAGAAAGCCAAAAACTGACTGTCATTATGTGGCGAGAACTGGTCAGCCACTCGGGAACTTATTACAATCTTTAGAGATTTTTTCCGTATTACACGAAGGACTGTTTCCCGGTCACATATGTAACGCATCCACATTGGGACAGTCGCGTACATACCAGGGGCTACTTTGTAGACCCATCGTCAAAATCCTATGGCTAAGTGAGAGCAATAAAACCGAATAGTCTGATTGCCTGGTTCGCCGCACTGGTACCTCTTTCATGGACCAAGACGTTGGGTTAAGTGTATTCATGTGCAATTCTGAACACCCCGGTAGTATCTACATAGGGGTTGAAGCCGACGGCTGGGAACTCTAATATATAAAAACGGCCACGCAGGAGGATAAAACTTTTCATAAAGGAAGGAATATATTAGAAAAGACTTAGTTCATAAGTACAAACTCCCAAACAGTTCGGACTCGTTCATTCGAACACTACATTCTTAGAGCATTGGCCTTCTACAAGGCGGGTGATACGTCTCCAACGTATCTATAATTTTTATTGTTCCTTGTTGTTTTATTATCAATCTTGGATGTTTTATAATCATTTTATATCATTTTTGGTACTAACCTATCGACATAGTGCCAAGTGCCAGTTGTTGTTTTTTCCATGTTTTTTACATCGCAGGAAATCAATATCAAACGGAGTCCAAATGCCACGAAACTCCACGTTGATTTTTTATGGGCCAGAAGAAAGGCAATGGGCCCTGGTAGCACCTGGGGGTGCCCCGAGGGGGCACAACCCACCAGGGCACGCCAGGAGGCCCAGGCGCCCCCTAGTGGGTTGTGCCCACCTCGGGTGCCCCCAGACCGCCTCTTTGCTCTATAAATACCACAATATTCCAGAAACCCTAGAACAAGCGTCGAAACATTCATCCATCCGCCGCAGAGACCAGAATCATCAGATCCAATCTAGACACCATCACGGAGGGGTTCACCACTTCCATTGGTGCCTCTCCGACGATGCGTGAGTAGTCCTTTGTAGACCTTCGGGTCCGTAGTTAGTAGCTAGATGGCTTTCTCTCTCTCACTTTCTCAATACAATGGTCTCTTGGAGATCCAGATGTTGTAACTCTTTTGCGGTGTGTTTGTTGGGATCTGATGAACTTTGAGTTTATGATAAGTCATATCTTTTTATATCCATGAAAGTTATTTGAGTTTCTTTGATCTCTTATATACATTCTTCTCCGATATTTGGGTTTTGTTTGGCCAACTCGATCTATTTATCTTGCAATCGGAAGAGGTGCCCGGTAGTGGATTCGATCTTACGGTGCTCGATACTAGTGACAGAAGGGGAAACGACACGTATGTATCCTTGCTACTAAGGATAAAAAGACGGGATCTATATCTACCACCATATAGATAAACAGATCTTGTCTACATCATGTCATCGTTCTTATTGCATTACTCCATTTTTTCATGACCTTAATACACTAGATGCATGCTGGATAGCGGTCAATGTGTGGAGTAATAGTAGTAGATGCGGGCAGGAGTCGGTCTACTAATCTTGGACGTGATGCCTATGTAATGATCATTGCATGGATACCGTCATAATTATTTGAAGTTCTATCAATTGCCCAACAGTAATTTGTTTACCCACCGTTTGCTATTTTTCTCGAGAGAAGCCACTAGTGAAACCTACGGCCCCCGGGTCTTCTTTCTCATTTATTTGCCTTGCGATCTACTTTTCCTTTGCATTTTCATTCAGATCTATTAAACCAAAAATACAAAAATACCTTGCTGCATTTTATCTTTATTTATTTTATTTGGCGTTCGATCTATCAATCTACTATAATTTATCTCACGTCTGCTTGCCAATCTCTGGCGCCGTTACCCGAAAGGGATTGACAACCCCTTTAACACGTCTGGTTGCGCGGTGTTGTTATTTGTGTGCAGGTGCTGTTTACGTTGTGTTGCTTGGTTCTCCTATAGGTTCGATACCTTGGTTTCATAACTGAGGGAAATACTCTACCGGCGCTGTGCTACATCATCCCTCGCTCTTCGGGGAAATATCGACGTAGTTCCAGCTACCATTAGCGGGCACCTTTTAGTACGTCCTCAAAATAGCGCTCCGGTGTGCGGTGGTCCTTGCATTCGGGCGGACCCTCAACTGCCACCTTTTCGGCCTTCATCTTCGCCAGTGCATCTTGACATGGGCGAATGCCATTCGTGCCCCTTCTGTATAGGACCACCTCTTGACAGCGTCGATTCTGGGCAGCGCATCGACGCGACGCCGCACGAGGCCGAAGTAGCTGTCCGGAATGGCTTCGACCGGCCACAACTAGAATATGACGTCCTTCATGGCCGCGCTGGACATCTTATGGAGCTCCGGCCATTGTGCCATCTGGTCATTTAGCAGTACGGGACGCTCCTGCCCCGCAAACTGTGACCAGAAGAACTTCTCCATCGCGCACCCCTCCTGGGCCTGGAAGAATCGGGCGGCGTCCGTAGCACTCTTCGGCAGATCCGCATATGCGTCTGGAGAACTCCACAGTCGATTAAGCAAGGCATACTTCCGGTCCCCAAATTTAGCCTGTAAAAGAAAGGGCTTACCAGCCGCTATCTGTCCGGCTTGACGGATTTCCTCGCACACTGCGCGGGATTCGGACCACGCCTCTGAAGCATCTTGAAGGGCCTTGGCGAGTTCGGTCCCCTTCGCCTTATTTTCCATTTCTAAGGACTCGCACTTGGCGGCAGTGTCCTTGAGCTTTTGCTCCATCTCGGTCACCCGTTCCTCAAAACGGCGCCGAGCGGCCTGTTCGGCCGTTAAGTCCGTTGCTGCCTTGCTTGCTCCTTGGCTTGAGCAAGCTCACCCCTGAGGGTCTCCACCACGGCGGCACCATCCTGTACAAACATGCACATTGCAGCTCTTCGACTTCCACAAAACACGGACATAAACAGGCATACAGTAAGATGTATCTTATACCTTGCGCCTGGTCGAGCGGCGTGTTAACAAGGACTAGGTCGCTCCAGTTTCCGTTTGAGTTCGGAAACTTCCGCTGACTGGGCAGTCGCCGCTAACAGAGAAGCATGTTTTAATCCGAATAAAATAGTGTGTTACCACCTGATAATTGATTATTGATCCTCTGCTCGCTTTTCATTCAAAGAACCGAACAGAGTCTCAGGGGCTACTATCTATATACAGGCATATTTCACATAAAAATGATCAAAAACATTACATTGCATACCTCGAAGCCTGCTAGCAGACTAGAGAAGGCTTCGTTCAGCCCGCTCTTGGCGGACTGAATCTTCTCAGACACCGTACCCATCAGGATGCGGTGCTCATCTAGGAAGGATGCAATTTGAAGTGCGTCCGCCGTGGTATTCGGCGCCTCCGGATTAGAAGAGGTCGTCGCTCCCTCTTCTCCTGCAGGGGGTCGTTCACTAGACTCCGCGGCCGTGTGGGTCTCCGGCTAGGGGTCGGATTGACCGGGGCCCCGTCGCCGGTCTTCATGGGGGCCGTACCCCCCCAGTCCTCCGATAGCCGAGGTATTACCCTCTGGCACCGTTAAATCGCCCCCCCCCCACGTCTCTTCAAGGCTTGGGGAGGGCCTATGGGATGACACCTCGGCGTCATCTGCCCTAGGCGATGAGGAAGCTAATGGAGGCGACTCGCTCTGCATCATCTCTGGCGGCAGATCCCCCGAGGATGAGGATAGCTGGGGAAGATCGCGGGTCAGACTAAAAGATAGAACTTAAAGTTATCATCACAGTTCATAGATTGAATAAGTGTGAAAAATCCCGGACAACTTACGAGTCGGCTTGGGGCTTAGTCCAGCGACGGTGCTTCGGGATAGCCTCGGCGTCTGAATCCGAGTAATCGGGGAGAGTAATTTTGTCCCTCTTGGAGGCTTCGGCGTCCAGGTCTTCATAGGCCGCCCTCTTTTTGCCCTTGCGGGAGGATCTTCTTCCTCCTCCTCCTCCTTGTCGTCGTCGCCCTCGTGAGAGGATTAGGCATCAGCTTCTCCAGACACTGCGTCCAAAGTGCCCTCCTCTTTCTTCTTCTTCTTCTTGTCCTTCTTTGCCGGCGGCTGGTATGGCGCCGGGACTAGCATCCTCATTAGTAGAGGATTGGCTGGGACTTCGGGGAGCGGAGGCGGACACCGGATCTGCTCCGCCTTCTTAATCCAGACCTCTTTGGGGATGGATTACTCAGTACTTCTCCTTTGGGTTGACGAGCCTATTGGTGTTCGGAGGTTTTAGAATTTACCTCAGAGGCCGGATGGTTGCAGTCGAGGCCGGTGTCGTCTGAGGAGCTGGGCCACGATTTCTGCTTCTTAAAAAGCAGCTTCCGGATCCCCTTATGTGTTGTACCGTAGAACCGTTGTAGGTTCCGCGACCCTTCTGGATTGAACTCCCACATCTTGAGGGGCCACCGCTGGCAGGGAAGTGCTCGGTGGATCAGCATCACTTGGATTACGTCAACGAGGGTAATGTCCTTCGCTATCATGCTCTTGACGTGTTTCTGCAACAGCAGCACCTCAGGGACCGACCCCCAGTCCGGACCCTTGTCGGTCCAGGATGTGAGCCTCAGCGGGGGTCCGGATCTAAAGGCTGGAGCGGCTGCCCACTTGGAGCCGCAGCGTTTTGTGATATAGAACCATTCCTGTTGCCATATTTTGACGGTGTCCACAAGGACTCCCTTTGGCCAATTAACTTTAGGGGGCTTCCTCACCATGACGCCACCACAATCCGCGTGTTGCCCGTCGACCACCTTCGGCTTCACATTAAAAATCTTGAGCCATAAGACGAAGTGTGGAGGGACGCGGAGGAAGGCCTCACACACGACGATGAACGCCGAGATGTGAAGGAACGAATTTGGGGCCAGATTGTGAAAATCCAGCCTGTAGTAGAACATGAGACCCCTTACAAAGGGGTGAAGGGAGAATCCGAGTCCGCAGAGGAAGTGGGGGATGAACACCACCCTCTCGCCGGGCTCCGGAGTGGGGATGACATGCGCCGGATCGGGAAGCCTGTGCTTGATTTCCGCGGTTAGATATCGCGCTTCCCACAGCTCCTTGATGTTCTCCTCCGTGACGGAGGAGGCCATCCACTTGCCTTGAGAGCTGGCCATGGTCGGAGGAGTTGCAGAGAGGAGAAAAGCTTAGAACTTGGGCGCTGGAGCTCGAGGATGGAGAGGCAGAGAGAGAATGAGGTGTGGGCGGAAGAGTTGGATTCTATCCACTTATATGGACTGCGAATATCGAGCATCCCCCTCCCTCCAGCCTTAGAACTTGCCTGTTCCCAAGGGGTCATGCGAACAGCACAGTTAGGTTACCAAAACTCGCATTGATGAGAATCCCGCAATAAGGGGACACGATCTCTGCTTTTGACAAGATGTGTCAATGGGAGTTGCGTACTGAAACGCAAGGCGGGAGGCCCAAAAAATGGTTCGAAGTGATAGCAAAGCCAAACATGACGTTTCGCTGGAAAAAGCTGTCAATGGATATATTTTAAGTATTATGCTTGTATGGTTGGAAGGTTAACTTGTTATACAGAGCCGGATATAGATCTCTTGTTCGGAGGACTACTTTGGAGTATACGGAGGAAGAACCCGCCTTGCGATGCCGAAAACAACTTGCGTGCCGAACTCATCATCATCGGAAGACTGGTTCATGGGCTATTGAGGGAGTCCTGGATTACGGGGTCCTCGGGCATCCGGGCTATGTGACGTGGGCCGGACTGATGGGCCGTGAAGATACAAGACGGAAGACTTTCCCCCATGTCCAGATGGGACTCTCCATGGTGTGGAAGGCAAGCTTGGCATGCGGATATGAAGATTCCTTTCACTATTTTCCCATGAACTTAATACACTAGATGCATGCTGGATAGCGGTCGATGTGTGGAGTAATAGTAGTAGATGCAGGCAGGAGTCGGTCTACTAATCTTGGACGTTATGCCTATATAATGATCATTGCCTGGATATCGTCATGAGTATTTGAAGTTCTATCAATTGCCCAACAGTAATTTGTTCACCCACCATTTGCTATTTTTCTCGAGAGAAGCCACTAGTGAAACCTACGGCCCCCGGGTCTCTTTCTCATATGTTTGCCTTTGCAATCTACTTTTTCCTTGCATTTATTTTCAGATCTATTAAACCAAAAATACAAAAATACCTTGCTGCAATTTATTCTTATTTATTTTATTTGGCGTTCGATCTATCAATTTACTACAAATTTATCTCACGTCCGTTTGCCTACTTGAGGCGCCGTACCCCGGAAGGGGTTGACAACCCCTTTAACACATCGGGTTGCGAGGATTTGTTATCTATGTGCAAGGGCTGTTTACGTTGTGTTGCTTGGTTCTCCTACTGGTTCGATAACCTGGGTTCCATATCTGAGGGAAATACCTACTGCCGCTATGTTGCATCATCCCTTCCTCTTTGGGGAAATACCGATGTAGCTTCAAGCGACATCACCCACCAGCACCCACAAACTTATTTTCATCTTGCACACCAAATGGGTTGTAATTCTTAATAAGAAAAGTTGCATGGTAGAGACAGATTTGGATTTATAATTTGGGACCCACGAGGAAAAAGCCTATCCAGGGCGGTGCCGACTCGACAATAAACATTGAGAAACCTGGTTTTAAAATTACTGTAAATCCAAAACTCGCCTCAAAATAAAGAAACTTGGCATGGTGTTATGTCATAGCACCAACATGTTGGGGAACGCAGTATTTAAAAAAAAATTCCTATGATCACGCAAGATCTATCTAGGAGATGCATAGCAACAAGATGGGAGAGTGTGTCCACGTACCCTCGTGGACCGAAAGCGGAAGCGTTTAGTAACGCGGTTGATGTAGTCGAACGTCTTCGCGATCCAAGTACCAAACGTACGACACCTGCGTGTTCAGCACACATTTAGCACAATGACGTCCCTCCAGCTCTTGATCCAGTTGAGGCTAAGGGAGAGTTCCGTCAGCACGACGGCCTGGCGACGGTGATGATGAAGTTATGGGCGCAGGGCTTCGCCTAAGCACTACGACGATATGACTGAGGTGTGTAACTGTGGAGGGGGCCACCGCACACGGCTAAGAGAAGACTTGGTGTGCCTTTGGGGTGCCCCTCCCACATATATAAAGGAGGGGGAGGAGGAGGCCGGCCCAAGGGGGCCGCGCCATAGGGGGGAGTCCTACTTGGACTCCCGGTCTAAGTAGGATTCGCCCCCCCCCTTCCTATTCCAACTAGGAGAAGAAGGGAAGGAGGAAGAGGAGAGAAGGAAGGAGGGGGCGTCGCCCCCACGCCTTGTCCAATTCGGATTGGCAAGGGTGCGCGCGGACCACCTCCTGGCCGGCCCTCTCTCTTCTCCACTAAGGCCCATGGTGGCCCATTAACCTCCTGGGGGGTTCTGGTAACCCACGTACTCCGAAACTCATCTGAATCAACCTGAACCATTCCGGTGTCTGATTGTAACCTTCCAATATATGAATCTTTACTGCTTGACCATTTCGAGACTCCTCGTCATGTCCGTGATCTTATCCAGGACTCCTAACAAACTTTGGTTCATCAAATCACTTAACTCATAATACAAATCGTCATCGAACGTTAAGCGTGTAGACCCTACGGGTTCGAGAACTATGTAGACATGACCGAGACACATCCCCGGTCAATAACCAACAGCGGAACCTGGATGCTCATATTGGTTGCTACATATTCTAAGAAGATCTCTATCGGTCAAACCGCATAACAACATACGTTGTTCCCTTTGTCATCGGTATGTTACATGCCCGAGATTCAATCATCGGTATCCTCATACCTAGTTCAATCTCATTACCGGCAAGTCTTTTTACTTGTTACATAATGCATCATCCCATAACTAACTCATTGGTCACATTGCTTGTAAGGCTCATAGTTATGTGCATTATCGGGAGGGCCCAGAGATACCTCTCTGATACATGGAGTGACAAATCCTAATCTCGATCTATGCCAACTCAACAAACACCATCAGAGACACCTGTAGAGCATCTTTATAATCACCCAGTTACGTTGTGATGTTTGATAGCACACAAGGTGTTCCTCCAGTATTCGGAAGTTGCATAATCTCATAGTCATAGGAACATGTGTAAGTTATGAAGAAAGCAATAGAAATAAAACTAGACGATCATTATGCTAAGCTAACGGATGGGTCTTGTCCATCACATCATTCTCTAATGATGTGATCCCGTTCATCAAATGACAACACATGTCTATGGCTAGGAAACTTAACCATCTTTGATTAACGAGCTAGTCAAGTAGAGGCATACTAGGGACACTCTTTATTGTCTATTTATTCACACATGTACTAAGTTTCCAGTTAATACAATTCTAGCATGAATAATAAACATTTACCATGATATAAGGAAATATAAATAACAACCTTATTATTGCCTCTAGGGCATATTTCCTTCAGTCTCCCACTTGCACTAGAGTCAATAATCTAGATTACATAGTAATGATTCTAACACCCATGGAGTATTGGTGCTGATCATGTTTTGCTTGTGAGAGAGGCTTAGTCAATGGGTCTGCAACATTCAAATCCGTATGTATCTTGCAAATCTCTATGTATCCCTCCTTGACTTGGTCGCGGATGGAATTGAAGCATCTCTTGATGTGCTTGGTTCTCTTGTGAAATCTGGATTCCTTTGCCAAGGAAATTGCTCCAGTATTGTCACAAAAGATTTTCATTGGACCCGATGCACTAGGTATTACACCTAGATCGGATATGAACTCCTTCATCCAGACTCCTTCATTTGCTGCTTCCGAAGCAGCTATGTACTCCTCTTCACACGTAGATCCTGCCACGACGCTCTGCTTGGAACTGCACCAACTGACATCTCCACCATTCAATATAAATACGTATCCGGTTTGTGACTTAGAGTCATCCGAATCAGTGTCAGAGCTTGCATCGACGTAACTATTTACGACAAGCTCTTTGTCACCTCCATAAACGAGAAACATATCCTTAGTCCTTTTCAGGTATTTCAGGATGTTCTTGACCGCTGTCCAGTGATCCACTCCTGGATTACTTTGGTACCTCCCTGCTAAACTAATAGCATGGCACACATCAGGTCTAGTACACAGCATTGCATACATGATAGAACCTATGGCTGAGGCATAGGGAATGACTTTCATTTTCTCTCTATCTTCTGAAGTGGTCGGGCATTGAGTCTGACTCAACTTCACACCTTGTAACATAGGAAATAACCCTTTCTTTGACTGATCCATTTTGAACTTCTTCAAAACTTTATCAAGGTATGTGCTTTGTGAAAGTCCAATTAAGCGTCTTGATCTATCTCTATAGATCTTGATGCCCAATATATAAGCAGCTTCACCGAGGTCCTTCATTGAAAAATTCTTATTCAAGTATCCTTTTATGCTATCGAGAAATTATGTATTATTTCCAATCAACAATATGTCATCCACATATAATAATAGAAATGCTATAGAGCTCCCACTCACTTTCTTGTAAATACAGGCTTCTCCAAAAGTCTGTACAAAACCATATGCTTTGATCACACTATCAAAGCGTATATTCCAACTCCGAGAGGCTTGCACCAGTCCATAAATGGATCGCTGGAGCTTGCACACTTTGTTAGCACCTTTAGGGTCGACAAAACCTTCTGGTTGCATCATATACAACTCTTCTTTAAGATATCCATTAAGGGATGCAGTTTTGACATCCATTTGCCAAATTTCATAATCATAAAATGCGGGAATTGCTAACATGATTCGGACAGACTTAAGCATCGCTACGGGTGAGAAAGTCTCATCGTAGTCAACTCCTTGAACTTGTCGAAAACCTTTTGCAACAAGTTGAGCTTTGTAGACAGTAACATTACCGTCAGCGTCAGTCTTCTTCTTGAAGATCCATTTATTCTATGGCTTGCCGATCATCGGGCAAGTCAACCAAAGTCCATACTTTGTTCTCACACATGGATCCCATCTCAGATTTCATGGCCTCAAGCCATTTCATGGAACCTCGGCTCATCATCGCTTCCTGATACATCTCCAACGTATCTATAATTTTTGATTGTTCCATGTTGTTTTATTATCAATCTTGGATGTTTTATAATCATTTTATAGTCATTTTATATCATTTTTTGGTACTAAACTATTGACATAGTGCCAAGTGCTAGTTGCTGTTTTTTCCATGTTTTTTACATCGTAGGAAATCAATATGAAACGGAGTACAAATGCCACGAAACTCCATGATGATTTTTTACGGGCCAGAAGAAAGGCAATGGGCCCTGGTTGCACCTAGGATGTGCCCCGAGGGGGGCACAACCCACCAGGGCGCGCCAGGAAGCCTAGGCGCGCCCTGCTGGGTTGTGCCCACCTCGGGTGCCCCCCGGACCGCCTGTTTGCTCTATAAATACCACAATATTCCAGAAACCCTAGGATAAGCGTTGAAATATTCATCCAGCAGCCGCAGAGTCCAGAACCACCAGATCCAATCTAGACACCATCACGGAGGGGTTCACCACTTCCATTGGTGCCTCTCCGATGATGCGTGAGCAGTCCTTTATAGACCTTCGGGTCCATAGTTAGTAGCTAGATGGCTTTCTCACTCTCTCTCTCTCTCTCTCTCTCTCTCTCTCTCTCTCTCTCTCTCTCTCGCCGAATTCTCAATACAATGGTCTCTTGGAGATCCATATGATGTAAATCTTTTGCGGTTTGTTTGTTGGGATCTGATGAACTTTGAGTTTAGGATCAGTCATATCTTTTTATATCCATGAAAGTTATTTGAGTTTCTTTGATCTCTTATATGCATGATCTCTTATAGCCTCGTATTTCTTCTCCGATATCTAGGTTTTGTTTGGCCAACTCGGTCTATTTATATTGCAATGGGAAGAGGTGCCCGGTAGTGGGTTCGATCTTACGGTGCTTGATCCCAGTGACAGAAGGGGAAACGACACGTATGTATCGTTGCTACTAAGCATAAAAAGACGTGATCTATATCTACCGCCTTATAGATAAACAGATCTTGTCTACATCATGTCATCGTTCTTATTGCATTACTTCGTATTTCCATGAACTTAATACACTAGATGCATGCTGGATAGCAGTCGATGTGTGGAGCAATAGTAGTAGATGCAGGCACGAGTCGGTCTACTAATCTTGGACGTGACACCTATGTAATGATCATTGCCTGGATATCGTCATAATTATTTGAAGTTCTATCAATTGCCCAACACTAATTTGTTTACCCACCATTTGCTATTTTTCTCGAGAGAAGCCACTAGTGAAACCTACGGCCCCCGGGTCTTCTTTCTCATATATTTGCCTTGCAATCTACTTTTCCTTTGCATTTCTATTCAGATCTATTAAACCAAAAATACAAAAATACCTTGCTGCATTTTATCTTTATTTATTTTATTTGGCGTTTGATCTATCAATCTACTACAATTTATCTCACATCCGCTTGCCAATTTCTGGCGCCGTTACCCGAAAGGGATTGACAACCCCTTTAACACGTCGGGTTGCAAGGTGTTGTTATTTGTGTGCAGGTGTTGTTTATGTTGTGTTGCTTGGTTCTCCTACTGGTTCGATACCTTGGTTTTATAACTGCGGGAAATACTCTACCTTCGATGTGCTACATCATCCCTCCCTCTCCGGGGAAATACCGACGTAGTTCTAGCTACCATCAAGGAGAATTTATGGCGCCTTTGCCGGGGAGGATCTTCAACATAACCAGGTTCCTAATCACAAATCTCATCTTCTTGCAATTTATATTATTCGCCATTTGCCTCTCGTTTTCCTCTCCCCCACTTCACAAAAATTCGCCCTCTTTTTCGTCCGCAGTTTTCTAGTCAGATCTCATGTTTGCTTATGTTGCCTTGTGTTTTCTATATGCTTGTATCTTCGCTTGCTAAAAATCTATTGATATGGATCCCCATCCACTTGCTAATCTTTTTAAAATATCCAATCATGATGAACCAATTGCTACTAAGTTGAGTGCACTAGATTATCTTTATGAAGTTTTGCTTGAGAATCGTGAATCTGAAAATTGTGATGAAGAAATTTATGAAGTGATTCATGATAGCTCCTTGAATGAAAAGCATGATTGCAATAATTTTACTATAAATTCTATTAATGTAAATTGTGCTAATAATATGGCAAACCCGAAGCTTGGGGATGCTTGTTTTGTCATGTCCGCTACTTATTGCAATGATCATGATTGGGGTGATAATGTTTCTTATGATCTTGAAAATTTATTTAAGCCTCATGATGAATATGTTTGTGATAATATTTAAAGTGGGTTTGGAAGAGTGTCAACTTTAGCTAAAAATAACCCCACATATTTGGATAGTGTTTAATCTTATGAAATGTTTGATGAAAGTGGGTTTGGAGAGGTCTTGACTTTATTTGATGATGATCCCACTATTTTGGAAGAGTGTCAACTTTGCATGCATGTGGATCATAAACAGAATTTTTTATGATAGTTATATTATTGAATTTTATTATGATCATACATATAATTATTATGAGAGAGGAAAATATGGTTGTAGAATTTTTCATGTTATTAAATTTCCTCTCATTGTGTTGAGATTGTCAATGTTTTATTCCTCTCATTTGCATATGCTAGATGTTTCTTGTCTTGATAATTTGTTTTCCTATAAAATTCCTATGCATGGAAAGTATGTTAGACTTAAATGTGTTTGTCACATGTTTCATGATGCTCTCTTTGTGTTTTCATTATTATCTGTTGTGTGAGCATCGTTGAGATATTATGCCTAGCTAAGGGCGTAAAACTATAGCGCTTGTTGGGAGGCAACCCAATGAATAAAATTTAGTTTTGCTTTTTTCTTTCTGTTCTTGTGTGTTAGCACAAGTATGCTACTGTTATGATTGTGTTTTTTTAATTAGTGTTTGTGGCAAGTAGAACCAATGGGATGTTCTTGGGTGATAGTTGTTTGGTCTTGCTGAAAAAGACAGAAACTTTGTGCTGACGAAAATAATTATTAAAATTCACCAGAACGTGATAAAATGTTAATTTTTTTTTGCAGAAGTCAATATACAAATTATCCAGGTTATCCTAATTTTCAGAATTTTTGGAGTTCTAGAAGTATCGAACAAATCAGATTGCTACAGACTGATCTGTTTTGTGCTTATTTTGATGGATCTATGGTTTTCTTTGATGAGTTTTTGCCATAGAAAAGTTGGAATACAATAGATATAATACAAAAACAAAATATGAATTGGTTTGATACATCACTTATAGTACTGGTTAATTTTTCTTACACTAACGGATCTCACGAAGGTTTTGTCGAGTTTTGTGTGATTGAAGTTTTCAAGTTTTGGGTTATCTTACGATGGATAAAGGAAGGATGTAAGAGCCTAAGCTTGGGGATGCCCCGGCATACCAAGCTATTATCCAAGAATGAGCAACCAACTAAGCTGGGGGATGCCCCCGAGTGGCATCCCTGCTTTCTTCCAACAACTATCAATACTCGAGGCTATATTTTATTCGTCACATGATATGTGTTTTGCTTGGAGCGTCTTGTATATATGTGTCTTTGCTTGTTTTATTTTGTGTTTTAAGTCATCGATCCTTGCTGGACACACCTATTTGAGAGAGCCAAAATTATGTCATGACTTGTTAGAATTGCTCTCGATGCTTCACTTAAATCTTTTATGAGCTAGGACTTGCTCTAGTGCTTCAATTATATCTTTTTGAGCACGGTGTGCTTTATTATTTTTTAAGAAATGCTCTCTTGCTTAACTTAGATTTATTTGAGAGTTAGTAAAACTTTGAAAAAATTCTCTCTTGCTTCACTTAAATTATTTTGAAAGAAAGAAAAAAAATTATGCTCATGGTCTTCACTTATATTTGTTTGAGCTCATGAAAAGCAACACATGAAAATTAGTCCCAAAGTGATAGATATCCAAGAAGGATAAGGTAAAGAAAATGTCATGAAGATCATTGGACAAAATAAACTTGATTCTTAGTAATAGTTTTGAGATATGATGATGTGATATGTGAGTTATGTTGATGAGTAATTGAGCTTTAGTAAGAATATTGGTGTTAAGGTTTGTGATTCCCTATGCATGCATGAAAGTCAATAATCATGCAGTGAAAATTATATCCTAATTGTGGTGCATTATTCGGTGTTAATTATGCTTAATGCATGCTTATGAGATTATTCGTTTCTTGGTTGGTCGCTTCCCAATCTTTTGATAGCCTTCATTTTGCACCAAGTATGACCTCTACTTGTGCATCCAAAATCCTCTAAACCAGTTTTGCCACATGAGTCCACTATATCTACCTATATGCGGTATTCTTTTGCCGTTCTAAGCAAATTTGCATGTGCATCTCTAATTTTCAAAATAAACTTCTCTTTTGTGTGTTTGTTTCCCTCGCGGAATGGTAATAGGTGGCTAATATTTTCCATGCTGGATGTGCTATTCTCAACATGAGTGTTTATTCACTTGTCATTGCACGAGAGTAAGGCAAGGTCTTAGGGATGCCCAGTCCTGAAATGCAAAAAAATTGAATTTACTTTATGTTGTCAAATAATAAATTCCTTGGAAAGTGTTGGTATGGAGGGCACCCGTGGATACGGCTAGCCATGGAAAGTGAAAGAATGGTGGAAAAAGGAATAAACTTTATTTTCTGTTTGGGAACCGCCTATGGCATATCTAGCATGGAAAGTGTTTGGAACTCTAAGTCGTTTTCATTGGTGGTATGGATACACCTCGCAAAACGTTTTTATCTCTATTTTTTTGCTTTGAGCTCTGGCACCTCTACAAATCCCTACTTCCTTCTGCGAAGGGCCTTTCTTTTACTTCATGCAATTTTTATTTTGAAATTTGAGTCCCCATCTTCTCTCATAAAAGAACCAACTAGGAGGCAATATGATCGTGCTCAAGTATTGGGTGTAGTTAATATTCGAGTGTGTTTCATGATTGGATCAATGTTTGAGCATGATGGGCTAGGGATAACTTATTTTAGCATTGATATTTTGAAAGACATGGTTGCTTGTTGATATGCTTGAGTATCTAAATTATTATGTCAAAACTAGACTATTGCTTTGAATCACATAAATGTCCAAATGTCCATGCTATAAAGAACAGAATATGATATGACTTGATGAACAACACTCCACATCAAAAATTCTATTTTTATCACTTACCTACTCGAGACGAGTAGGAGTTAAGCTTGGGGATGCTGATACGTCTCCAACGTATCTATAATTTTTGATTGTTCCATGCTGTTTTATTATCAATCTTGGATGTTTTATAATCATTTTATAGTCATTTTATATCATTTTTTGGTACTAACCTATTGACATAGTGCCAAGTACCAGTTGCTGTTCTTTCCATGTTTTCTACATCACAGGAAATCAATATCAAACGGAGTGCAAATGCCACGAAACTCCACGATGATTTTTTATGGGCCAGAAGAAAGCCAATGGGCCCTGGTTGCACCTAGGGGGTGCCCCGAGGGTTGTGCCCACCTCGGGTGCCCCCCAGACCGCCTCTTTGCTCTATAAATGCCACAATATTCCAGAAATCCTAGAACAAGCATCGAAATATTCATCCAGCCCCCGCAGAGTCCAGAACCACCAGATACAATCTAGACACCGTCACAGAGGGGTTCACCACTTCCATTGGTGCCTCTCCGATGATGCGTGAGTAGTCCTTTGTAGACCTTTGGGTCCGTAGTTAGTAGCTAGATGGCTTTATCTCTCTCTCATTGAATTCTCAATACAATGGTCTGTTGGAGATCCATATGATGTAACTCTTTTGCGGTGTGTTTGTTGGGATTTGATGAACTTTGAGTTTATGATCAGTCATATCTTTCTATATCCATAAAAGTTATTTGAGTTTCTTTGATCTCTTATATGCATGATCTCTTATAGCCTCGTATTTCTTCTCCGATATTTGGGTTTTGTTTGGCCAACTCGATCTATTTATCTTGCAATGGGAAGAGCTGCCCGGTAGTGGGTTCGATCTTACGGTGCTCGATCCCAGTGACACAAGGGGAAACGACACGTATGTATCGTTGCTACTAAGGATAAAAAGACGGGATCTATATCTATCGCCACATAGATAAACGGATCTTGTCTACATCATGTCATCGTTCGTATTGCATTACTCTGTTTTCCATGAACTTAATACACTAGATGCGTGCTGGATAGCGGTCGATGTGTGGAGTAATAGTAGTAGATGCAGGCAGGAGTCGGTCTACTAATCTTGGACGTGATGCCTATGTAATGATCATTGCCTGGATACCATCATAATTTTTTGAAGCTCTATCAATTTCCCAATAGTAATTTGTTTACCCACCGTTTGCTATTTTTCTCGAGAGAAGCCACCACTGAAACCTACGGCCCCCGGGTCTTCTTTCTCATATATTTGCCTTGCGATCTACTTTTCCTTTGCATTTTTATTCAGATCTATTAAACCAAAAATACAAAAATACCTTGCTGCATTTTATCTTTATTTATTTTATTTGGCGTTCGATCTATCAATGTACTACAATTTATCTCACGTCCGCTTGCCAATTTCTGGCGCCGTTACCCGAAAGGGATTGACAACCCCTGTAACACGTCGGGTTGCGAGGTGTTGTTATTTGTGTGCAGGTGCTGTTTACGTTGTGTTGCTTGGTTATCCTATTGGTTTGATACCTTGGTTTGATAATTGAGGGAAATACTCTACCCTCGCTGTGCTACATCATCCCTCCCTCTCCGGGGAAATACCGACGTAGTTCCAGCTACCTTCACTTCCTCATAGTTCGTAGGTTCATCATGATCAAGTAACATGACCTCCAGAGCAGGACTACCATACCACTCTGGTGCGGATCTTACTCTGGTTGACCTATGAGGTTTGGTAGTAACTTGATCAGAAGTTTCATGATCATCATCATTAGCTTCCTCACTAATTGGTGTAGGAATTACTGGAACTAATTTATGTGATGAACTACTTTCCGATTCGGGAGAAGGTACAATTACCTCATCAAGTTCTACTTTCCTCCCACACACTTCTTTTGAGGGAAACTCCTTCTCTAGAAAGGATCCATTCTTAGCAACGAATATCTTGCCTTCGGATTTGTGATAGAAGGTGTACCCAACTGTCTCCTTTGGGTATCCTATGAAGACACATTTCTCCAATTTGGGTTTGAGCTTATCAGGTTGAAGCTTTTTCACATAAGCATCGTAGCCCCAAACTTTAAGAAATGACAACTTGGGTTTCTTGCCAAACCACAGTTCATATGGTGTCGTCTCAACGGATTTAGATGGTGCCCTATTTAACGTGAATGCAGACGTCTCTAAAGCATAACCCCAAAACGATAGCGGTAAATCAGTAAGAGACATCATAGATCGCACCATATCTAATGAAGTGTGGTTACGACGTTCGGACACACCATTACGCTGTGGTGTTCCAGGCGGCGTGAGTTGCGAAACTATTCCGCATTGTTTCAAATGAAGACCAAACTCATAACTCAAATATTTACCTCCATGATCAGATCATAGAAACTTTATTTTCTTGTTACGATGATTTTCTACTTCACTCTAAAATTCTTTGAACTTTTCAAATCTTTCAGACTTATGTTTCATTAAGTAGATATACCCATATCTTCTCAAATCATCTGTGAAGGTCAGAAAATAACGATACCCATCGCGAGCCTCAACACTCATCGTACCGCATACATCAGTATGTATTATTTCCAACAAGTCAGTTGCTCGCTCCATTGTTCCGGAGAACGGAGTCTTAGTCATCTTGCCCATGAGGCCGCAAGCATCAAGTGATTCATAATAAAGTGATTCCAAAAGCTCATCAGCATGGAGTTTCTTCATGCGCTTTACACCAATATGACCTAAACGGTAGTGCCACAAATAAGTTGCACTATCATTAATAACCTTGCATCTTTTGGCTTCAATATTATGAATATGTGTATCACTACAATCGAGATTCAACAAAAATAGACCACTCATCAAGGGTGCATGACCATAAAAGATATTACTCATCTAAATAGAACAACCATTATTCTCTGATTTAAATGAATAACCGTCTCGCATCAAACAAGATTCAGATATAATGTTCATGCTCAACGTTGGCACCAAATAACAATTATTCAGGTCTAAAACTAATCCCGATGGTAGATGTAGAGGTAGCGTGCCGACTGCGATCACATCGACTTTGGAACCATTTCCCACACGCATCGTCACCTCGTCCTTCGCCAATCTTCGTTTAATCTGTAGCCCCTGTTTCGAGTTGGAAATATGAGCAACAAAACTAGTATCAAATACCCAGGCGCTACTACGAGCATTAGTAAGGTACACATCAATAACATGTATATCAAATATACCTTTCACTTTGCCATCCTTCTTGTCCACCAAATACTTGGGGCAGTTCCGCTTCCAGTGATCAGTCCCTTTGCAGTGGAAGCACTCAGTCTCAGGCTTAGGTCCAGACTTGGGCTTCTTCACTTGAGCAGCAACTTGCTTGCCGTTCTTCTTGAAGTTCCCCTTCTTCCCTTTGCCTTCTTCTTGAAACTAGTGGTCTCGTTAACCATCAACACTTGATGCTCCTTCTTGATTTCTACCTCCGCAGCCTTTAGCATTGCGAAGAGCTCGGGAATTGTCTTATCCATCCCTTGCATATTATAGTTCATCACCAAGCTTTTGTAGCTTGGTGGCAGTGATTGAAGAACTTTGGCAATGACACTATCATCAGGAAGATTAACTCCCAGTTGAGTCAAGTGGTTGTGGTACCCAGACATTCTGAGTATATGTTCACTGACAGAACTATTCTCCTCCATCTTGCAGCTATAGAACTTATTGGAGATTTCATCTCTCTCAATTCAGGCATTTGCTTGAAATATTAACTTCAACTCCTGGAGTATCTCATATGCTCCATGACGTTCAAAACGTCGTTGAAGTCCTGATTCTAAGCCGTAAAACATGGCACACTGAACTATCGAGTAGTCATCTGCTTTGCTCTGCCAGACGTTCAAAACATCCGGAGTTGCTCCTGCAGCGGGTCTTGCACCTAGCGGTGCTTCGAGGACGTAATTCTTCTGTGCAACAATGAGGAGAAGCCTCAAGTTACGGACCCAGTCCGTGTAGTTGCTACCATCATCTTTCAACCTAGCTTTCTCTAGGAACGCATTAAAATTCAAGGGAACGGTAGCACGGGCCATTGATCTACAACAACATAAACATGCAAAATACTATCAGGTACTAAGTTCATGATAAATTAAAGTTCAATTAATCATATTACTGAAGAACTCCCACTTAGATAGACATCCCTCGAGTCATCTAAATGATCACGTGATCCATATCAACTAAACCATGTCTGATCATCACGTGAGATGGAGTAGCTTTCAATGGTGAACATCACTATGTTGATCATATCTACTATATGATGCATGTTCGACCTTTCGGTCTCAGTGTTCCGAGGCCATATCTGCATATGCTAGGCTCGTCAAGTTTAACCCGAGTATTCTGCGTGTGCAAAACTGGCTTGCACCCATTGTATGTGAACGTAGAGATTATCACACCCGATCATCACGTGCTGTCTCAGCATGATGAACTGTAGCAACAGTGCATACTCAGGGAGAACACTTGTACCTTGAAATTTAGTGAGAGATCATCTTATAATGCTACCACCGTACTAAGCAAAATAAGATGCATAAAGGATAAACATCACATGCAATCAAAATAAGTGATATGATATGGCCATCATCATCTTGTGCCTTTGATCTCCATCTCCAAAGCACCATCATGATCACCATCGTCACCGGCTTGACACCTTGATCTCCATCGTAGCATCATTGTCGTCTCGCCAACTATTGCTTCTACGACTATCGCTACCGCTTAGTGATAAAGTAAAGCATTGCATTTCATACAATAAAGAGACAACCACATGGCTCTTGCTAGTTGCCGATAACTGTTACAAAACATGATCATCTCATACAACAATTTATATATCATCACGTCTTGACCATATCACATCACAACATACCCTGCAAAAACAAGTTAGACGTCCTCTACTTTGTTGTTGCTAGTTATACGTGGCTGCTATGGGCTTCTAGCAAGAACCGTTCTTACCTACGCATCAAAACCACAACGATTTTTTGTCAAGTGTGATGTTTTAACCTTCAACAAGGACCGGGCGTAGTCAAACTTGATTCAACTAAAGTTGGAGAAACAGACAGCCGCTAGCCACCTGTGTGCGAAGCACATCGGTAGAATCAGTCTCATGAACGCGGTCATGTAATGTCGGTCCGGGCCGCTTCATCCAACAGTACCGCCGAATCAAAGTAAGACATTGCTGGTTAGCAGTATGACTATTATCGCCCACAACTCATTGTCTTCTACTCGTGCATATAACATCTGCGCATAGACCTGGCTCGGATGCCACTGTTGTGGAACGCAGTATTTCAATAAATTTCCTACGATCACACAAGATCTATCTAGGAGAAGCATAGTGATACGTCTCCAACGTATCTATAATTTTTGATTGCTCCATGCCATTATAGATTCTGTTTTCGATGTTTAATGGGCTTTATTATACACTTCTATATTATTTTTGGGACTAACCTATTAACCCAAGGCCCAGTGCAAATTGTTGTTTTTTTTGCCTATTTCAGTGTTTCGCAGAAAAAGAATATCAAATGGAGTCCAAACGGAATGAAACCTTCGGGAGCGTGATTTTTGGAACAAACATGATCTAGAGGACTTGTAGTGGACGTCAAGCAATCAACGAGGAGGCCACGAGGCAGGGGGCGCGCCTACCCCCCTGGGCACGCCCTCCACCCTCGTGGCCCCTCGTGGCTCCACCGACCTACTTCTTCCTCCTATATATACCTACGTACCCCGAAACAATCAAGGAGCACCATGAAGACCTAATTCCACCGCCGCAACCTTCTGTACCCGTGAGATCCCATCTTGGGGCCTTTTCCGGCGCTCCGCCGGAGGGGGAATCGATCACGGAGGGCTTCTACATCAACACCATAGCCTCTCCGATGATGTGTGAGTAGTTTACCACAGACCTTCGGGTCCATAGTTATTAGCTAGATGGCTTCTTCTCTCTCTTTGGATCTCAATACAAAGTTCTCCTCGAATCTCCTTGGAGATCTATTCGATGTAACTCTTTTTGTCGTGTGTTTGTCGAGATCCGATGAATTGTGGGTTTATGATCAAGATTATCTATGAACAATATTTGTATCTTCTCTGGATTCTTTTATGTATGATCGGTTATCTTTGCAAGTCTCTTCGAATTATCAGTTTGGTTTGGCCTACTAGATTGATCTTTCTTGCCATGGGAGAAGTGCTTAGCTTTGGGTTCAATCATGCGGTGCTCGATCCCAGTGACAGTAGGGGAAACGACACGTATTGTATTGTTGCCATCAAGGATAAAAAGATGGGGTTTATATCATATTGCTTGAGTTTATCCCTCTACATCATGTCATCTTACCTAATGCGTTACTCTGTTCTTATGAACTTAATACTCTAGATGCATGCTGGATAGCGGTCGATGTGTGGAGTAATGGTAGTAGATGTAGGAAGCAGTCGGTCTACTTGTCACGGACGTGATGCCTATATACATGATAATGCCTAGATATTCTCATAATTATGCACTTTTCTATCAATTGCTCGAAAGTAATTTGTTCACCCACCGTAATACTTATGCTATCTTGAGAGAAGCCACTAGTGAAACCTATGGCCCCCGGGTCTATTTTGCATCATATTAATCTCCCGTCAACAAGCTATTTCTTTCACCGTTTATTTTGCTTTCTTAACTTTTAATCTTTATCATAAAAATACCAAAAATATTATCTTATCATCTCTATCATATTTCACTTTTGCAAGTGGCCGTGAAGGGATTGACAACCCTTTATCACGTTGGTTGCAGGTTCTTATTTGTTTGTGTAGGTACGAGGGACTTGCGTGTGGCCTCCTACTGGATTGATACCTTGATTCTCAAAAACTGAGGGAAATACTTACGCTACTTTGTTGCATCACCCTTTCCTCTTCAAGGGAAAACCAACGCATGCTCAAGAGGTAGCAAGAAGGATTTCTGGCGCCATTGCCGGGGAGGTGTGCACCAACTCAAGTCAAGATTTGATTTCCCATCAACGACCCATTTCTGGCGCCATTACCGGGGAGTCTACGCACAAGTAAAGGCATACCAAGTACCCATCACAAACTCTTATCCCTCGCATTACATTATTTGCCATTTGCCTCTTGTTTTCCTCTCCCCCACTTCACCCTTGCCGTTTTATTCGCCCTCTCTTTCCGTTCGCCTCTTTTTTGCTTGCTTCTTATTCGCTTGTGTGTTGGATTGCTTGCTTGTCACAATGGTTCAAGATAATACTAAATTGTGTGACTTTGTGAATACCAACAACAATGATTTTCTTAGCACTCTGATTGCTCCTCTTACCTATGCCGAATTTGTGAAATTAGTGCTGCTTTGCCGAATCTTGTCATGAAAGATCAATTCGCCGGCCTTCCTAGTGAAAATGCCGCTACCCATCTAAATAGATTTGTTGATTTGTGTGATATGGAAAAGAAGAAAGATGTGGACAATGATATTGTCAAATTGAAGCTATTTCCTTTCTCGCTTAGAGATCGTGCTAAAACTTGGTTTTCGTCTTTGCCTAAAAATAGTATTGATTCTTGGAATAAGTGCAAAGATGCTTTTATCTCTAAGTATTTTCCTCCCTCTAAGATCATCTCTCTTAGAAACGATATTATGAACTTTAAGCAACTTGATCATGAACATGTTGCAAAATCTTGGGAGAGGATGAAATTAATGATATGTAATTGCCCTACACATGGTTTGAACTTATGGATGATTATACAAAAAAATTTATGCGGGATTGAATTTTGCTTCTAGAAATCTTTTAGATTCGGCCGCGGGAGGCACTTTTATGGAAATCACTTTAGGAGAAGCTACTAAACTCCTAGATAATATTATGGTTAATTATTCTCAATGGCGCACTGAAAGATCTACTAGTAAAAGGGTGCATGCAATTGAAGAAATTAATGTTTTGAGTGGAAAGATGGATGAACTTATGAAATTGTTTGCTAATAATAGTGTTTCTTCTTATCCCAATGATACACCTTTGTCTACTTTGATTGAGAATAATAATGAACCTATGGATGTGGATTTTGTTGGTAGGAACAATTTTGGTAACAACGCTTATAGAGGAAACTTCAATCCTAGAGTGTATCCTAGTAATTCCTCTAATAATTATGGTAATTCCTACAACAAATCTTATGGGAATTTTAATAAGATGCCCTCTGATTTTGAGACCAGTGTTAAAGAATTTATGATTTCTCAAAAGAATTTCAATGCTTTGCTTGAAAAAAATTGCCTAAGATTGATGAGTTGGCTAGGAACATGGATAGAATTTCTATTGATGTTGATTCTTTGAAACTTATATCTATTCCACCTAAGCATGATATCAATGAGTCTCTCAAGGCCATGAGAATTTCCATAGATGAGTGCAAAGAAAGAACCGCTAGGATGCGTGCTAAGAAAGATTGCTTTGTAAAAGCGTGTTCTTCTAGTTTTCATGATAATAAGGATGAGGATCTAAAAGTAATTGATGTGTCTCCTATTAAATCTTTGTTTTGCAGTATGAATCTTGATAATGATGGGACTGGAGATGAGTCAACTTTAGTTAAAAGGCGTCCCAATGATTCGGAGTTTTTAGATCTTGATGCAAAATTTGGTAAAAGTGGGATGGAAGAGGTCAAAACTTTAGATAGCAATGAACCCACTATCTTGGATTTCAAGGAATTTAATTATGATAATTGTTCTTTAATAGATTGTATTTCCTTGTTGCAATCCATGCTAAATTCTCCTCATGCTTATAATCAAAATAAGGCTTTTACTAAACATATCGTTGATGCTTTAATGCAATCTTATGAAGAAAAGCTTGAATTGGAAGTTTCTATCCCTAGAAAACTTTATGATGAGTGGGAACCTACTATTAAAATTAAAATTAAAGATCATGAATTCTATGCTTTGTGTGATTTGGGTGCTAGTGTTTCCACGATTCCAAAAACTTTGTGTGATTTGCTAGGTTTCCGTGAATTTGATGATTGTTCTTTAAACTTGCACCTTGCGGATTCCACCATTAAGAAACCTATGGGAAGAATTAATGATGTTCTTATTGTTCCAAATAGGAATTATGTGCCCGTATATTTCATTGTTCTTGATATAGATTGCAATCCTTCGTGTCCTATTATTCTTGGTAGACCTTTCCTTAGAACGATTGGTGCAATTATTGATATGAAGGAAGGGAATATTAGATTCCAATTTCCGTTAAGGAAAGGCATGGAACACTTTCCTAGCAAGAAAATCAAATTACCTTATGAATCTATTATGAGAGCTACTTATGGATTGCATGACAAAGATGGCAATACCTAGATCTATCCTTGCCTTTATGCCTAGCTAGGGGCGTTAAACGATAGCGCTTGTTGGGAGGCAACCAATTTTATTTTAGTTTTTTGCTTTTTGGTTCTTTTTGCAATAAATAATCCATCTAGCTTCTGTTTAGATGTGGTTTTGGGTTTTAATTAGTGTTTGTGCCAAGTAGAACCTTTGGGAAGACTTGGGGAAAGTCTTTGCGATCTTGCTGTACAAAACAGAAACTTTAGCGCTCACGAGATTAGCTACAACTGTTTACTGGAGAGTGCTATTTAGTTGATTCTTTTTGCAGATGATTAATAGATAAATTCCTCACGTCCAGAAATGTATTTTAGAATTTTTGGACTTCCAGAAGTTTGCGTTTGATACAGATTACTAAAGACTGTTCTGTTTTTGACAGATTATGTTTTTCGTGTGTTGTTTGCTTATTTTGATGAATCTATGGCTAGTAATGGAGTTTATGAACCATAGAGAAGTTGGAATACAGTAGGTTTAACACCAATATAAATAAATAATGAGTTCATTACAGTACCTTGAAGTGGTGTTTTGTTTTCTTTCGCTAACGGAGCTCACGAGATTTTCTGTTAAGTTTTGTGTTGTGAAGTTTTCAAGTTTTGGGTAAAGATTTGATGGATTATGGAACAAGGAGTGGCAAGAGCCTAAGATTGGGGATGCCCAAGGCACCCCAAGGTAAAATCTAAGGACAACCCAAAAGCCTAAGCTTGGAGATGCCCTGGAAGGCATCCCCTCTTTTGTCTTCGTCCATCAGTAACTTTACTTGGAGCTATATTTTTATTCACCACATGATATGTGTTTTGCTTGGAGCGTCTTGTATGATTTGAGTCTTTGCTTGTTAGTTCTCCACAATCATCCTTGCTGCACACACCTTTTGAGAGAGACACACATGATTCAGAATTTATTAGAATACTGTATGTGCTTCACTTATATCTTTTGAGTTAGACAATTTTGCTCTAGTGCTTTACTTATATCTTTTAGAGCACGGTGGTGGTTATATTTTATAGAAATAATTGATCTCTCATGCTTCACTTATATTATTTTGAGAGTCCTTTATAACAGCATGGTAATTTGCTTTGGTTATAAATTTAGTCCTAATATGATAGGCATCCAAGACAAAAACTTCCATATAAGTGCATTGAATACTAAGAGAAGTTTGATACTTGATAGTTGTTTTGAGATATGGAGATAGTGATATTAAAGTTGTGCTAGTTGAGTAGTTGTGAATTTGAGAAATACTTGTGTTGAAGTTTGCAAGTCCCGTAGCATGCACGTATGGTAAACGTTATGTAACAAATTTGAAACATGAGGTGTTCTTTGATTGTCTTCCTTATGAGTTGCGGTCGGGGACGAGCGATGGTCTTTTCCTACCAATCTATCCCCCTAGGAGCATGCGCGTAGTGCTTGGTTTTTGATGACTTGTAGATTTTTGCAATAAGTATGTGAGTTCTTTATTACTAATGTTGAGTCCATGGATTATACGCACTCTTACCCTTCATCATTGCTAGCCTCTTCGGTACCGTGCATTGCCCTTTCTCACATTGAGAGTTGGTGCAAACTTCGCCGGTGCATCCAAACCCCGTGATACGATACGCTCTATCACACATAAACCTCCTTATATCTTCCTCAAAACAGCCACCATACCTACCTATTATGGCATTTCCATAGCCATTCCGAGATATATTGCCATGCAACTTTCCACCGTTCCGTTTATTATGACACGCTTTATCATTGTCATGTTGCCTTGCATGGTCATGTAGTTGACATCGTATTTGTGGCAAAGCCACCATGCATATTATTCATACATGTCATTCTTGATTCATTGCCCTTCCCGGTACACCGCCGGAGGCATTCATATAGAGTCATACTTTGTTCTAGTATCGAGTTGTAATCATTGAGTTGTAAATAAATAGAAGTGTTATGATCATCATTAATAGAGCATTGCCCCAAAAAAGAAGAGAAAGGCCAAATAAAAAAAGGAATGGCCCAAAAAAAGAGGAAATAAAAAGGGACAATGCTACTATCCTTTTTCCACACTTGTGCTTCAAAGTAGCACCATGATCTTTATGATAGAGAGTCTCTTGTTTTGTCACTTTCATATACTAGTGGGAATTTTTCATTATAGAACTTGGCTTGTATATTCCAACAATGGGCTTCCTCAAATGCCCTAGGTCTTCGTGAGCAAGCAAGTTGGATGCACACCCACTTAGTTTCTTTAGTTGAGCTTTCATACAATTATAGCTCTAGTGCATCCGTTGCATGGCAATCCCTACTCCTTGCATTGACATCAATTGATGGTCATCTCCCTAGCCCGTTGATTAGCCGCGTCAATGTGAGACTTTCTCCATTTTGTCTTCTCCACACAACCCCCATCATTATATTCTATTCCACCCATAGTGCTATATCCATGGCTCACGCTCATGTATTGCGTGAAAGTTGAAGAAAGTTTGAGATTACTAAATTATGAAACAATTGCTTGGCTTGTCATCGAGGTTGTGCAAGATGAGAGCATTCTTGTGTGACGAAAATGAAGCATGGCCAAACTATATGATTTTGTAGGGATGAGCTTTCTTTGGCTATGTTATTTTGAGAAGACATCATTGCTTGGTTAGTATGCTTGAAGTATTATTATTTTTATGTCAATATTAAACTTTTATCTTGAATCTTTCGGATCTGAACATTCATGCCACAATAAAGAAAATTACATTGACGAATATACTAAGTAGCATTCCACATCAAAAATTCTGTTTTTATCATTTACCTACTCGAGGACGAGCAGGAATTAAGCTTGGGGATGCTTGATACGTCTCCAACGTATCTATAATTTGTGATTGCTCCATGCTATTATATATTCTGTTTTGGATGTTTAATGGGCTTTCTTATACACTTTTATATTATTTTTGGGACTAACCTATTAACCCAAGGCCCAGTGCAAATTGCTGTTTTTTTGCCTATTTCAGTGTTTCGCAGAAAAAGAATATCAAACGGAGTCCAAATGGAATGAAACCTTCGGGAGCGTGGTTTTTGGAACAAACATGATCCACAGGACTTGGAGTGGACATCAAGCAATCAACGAGGAGGCCACGAGGCAGGGGGCGCGCCTACCCCCCTGGGCGCGCCCTCCACCCTTGTGGCCCCTCATGGCTCCACCGACCTACTTCTTCCTCCTATATATACCTACGTACACCGAAACCATCGAGGAGCACCACGAAAACCTAATTCCACCGCCGCAACCTTCTGTACCCGTGAGATCCCATCTTGGGGCCTTTTTGGTGCTCCGCCGGAGGGGGAATCGATCACGGGGGGCTTCTACATCAACACCATAGCCTCTCCGATGATGTGTCAGTAGTTTACCACAGACCTTCTGGTCCATAGTTATTAGCTAGATGGCTTCTTCTCTCTCTTTGGATCTCAATACAAAGTTGTCCTTGAATCTTCTTGGAGATCTATTCGATGTAACTCTTTTTGCGGTGTGATTATCGAGATCCGATGAATTGTGGGTTTATGATCAAGATTATCTATGAACAGTATTTGAATCTTCTCTGAATTCTTTTATGTATGATTGGTTATCTTTGCAAGTCTCTTCGAATTATCAGTTTGGTTTGGCCTACTAGATTGATCTTTATTGCCATGGGAGAAGTGATTAGCTTTGGGTTCAATCATGCGGTGCTCGATCCCAGTGACAGTAGGGGAAACGGCACGTATTGTATTGTTGCCATCGAGGATAAAAAGATGGGGTTTATATCATATTGCTTGAGTTTATCCCTCTACATCATGTCATCTCACCTAATGCGTTACTCTGTTCTTATCACTACAAAAAAATACACTTCCGTGATGATACGTGTTTGTCACAGTAGGTCGCATTTTTTGTCATGCATGTACATCCATGACAATTTTATGACAGAATCAAGATAGTCATACATGTGCTGTCGTAGAAGTGTTCCATGACATTACCAAAATTATCATCACGGAAGTGTCCAGTTCCATGATGATAAATCGCGTGTCACAGAAGTGCTTTCGTCAAGGGTGACCGACACGTGGCATCCACCGTAACAGAACGCCGTTAAGCTATCGGGTCCGGTTTTGGATCCGATAACCCGTTAATAGCCCCGACCAATGGGGATTTTCCACGTGTAAAATCATCATTGGCTGGAGGAAACACGTGTCGGCTCACCGTTGGGACAGATGTCATCCACTCATTGGACCCAAAGCGCCTATGATACGTCGACACGTGGCACGGCCCAACAGAGGCCCATTCCTGTGAAAAGGTCGGCCCGTTTGACTTGGTCAAAAGGTGGCGGGCCGGCCCACGGCTAGCCTGTTAACGGCATGTTCGCATATAGCCCATTTACAGCCCGCTAACCCAGGGCCCGTTTACTGCCTATCCAAATTAGGCCCAGTAGCGTCATCTGGGCCGTCCAATATAATTCCAGCCCGTTTTAACTTCCAGCCCTTGTATGGCCCATGACGTATTTCGGCCCATATGAGTCCCTTTGTAACTCTTGGCCCATTAATGGCCCGTGGTGAAACCGGCCCGTAATGAACAGTGTATCGCTTTATACCCATTAGTGGCCCATTATTCCATTGGATCGTTTCCAGCCCGTGTTACCTTTCGACCTTCTGAGGGCCCATTTATTCTTGGGCTCATTTCCAGCATTCGATTACTTACGGCCCGTTACTGGCCTTTTCTGCTTGTGGGCCAAATTCAGCCCGTGGATACAGTCGGCCCGTTTGTGGCCCGTTAATCTGTTGGGCCATTTTCATAGCATCATCAAATATGGCCTATTAACGGCCCATTATGGTCAGCCCATAAAATATACGATTTCCACTCTAGCCCGTTTACGGCCCCTTATACGGCCCGTACAAGGCCCATAGATGAGACGACCCGTAGAAGGCCCATGGATCCTACGGGACATAGAAGGCCAATTGACCCGACGGCCCATAGAAGGCCCATTGATCCGACGGCCCATAGAAGGCCCATGGATCCGACAGCCGATAGAAGGCCCACGGATCCGACAGCCCATAGAAGGCCCACGAATCCGACGGCCACAGAAGGCCATGGATCGTCCGTCCCGTAGATGGCCCATGGAACGTACGGCCTGTGGAGGGCCATGGTCACTACAACCTTTGGGCGATTTGGCCCCCGTTTGAACGATATAGCATATTCAAAGAATTATCCTACTCTATACTGTCACCTCTAAAAAACATACACTATACAATAAAGAGACTAAGGCATAGAAACGTAGAATAATCCTACACTATACAATAAAGAAATTACAGCCGATTATATCCACTGGGCATTATGGTTCGGCACCAGTGATAAAAAACCATACACAAACAGCAAATTACATACACTGGGCAAATACAGCTCATACATCATGGACGCGCATCAACATAACTTACCATTTGAACTATAATCTCTTCAGAAAATAGGATTGGTCGGATTTAGATAGCACAAATTTCAGTCTGCAAAATCTCCAATTCCTTCATTGTTACCTCAGTGTCTTGTTTCATTTTTTGACTCCTGCATCTAATACCTGCATGTCCAGTCTCAACTTGTTGATTGTACGTTCAGAATCATGTACACGTTGTCTTGCCACCTCTAGTTGATGCTCGAGAACATCAGCACATTCCAATTCCAATCCATAATCAATCGGTAACGGCCATGCCGCACTGCTCGCAGATCTTTGTGTTGATGTCACTTCATCCGGAAATGTTTTTGTAAGTACACATGACTAGGGCAAAAATATAGTTACAATAGTGAAGCGAGCAAGACAGACTATTTTGTACATGGCAAAACAGGACTAACAATAATGTTACACGTCATGAAGCATAAGCAGGTGATATTTTAAAAATTATAAAAAAGGTAGTCTGTGCAGCCTGCATACAGAAATCTCTCTTAGCTCACCAGAGGAGCATGATGTTGTGGCCCAATCCAAAACACACACAAGTTACAAATTTAGACAGCACGTTGCGTAGAAGTAAGCAAGCAGTTGGTCATTTGTAGCTCAATTAAAGTCTTAGTGAGCATAATGAACAGCAGAGGATTTCATACAAACATACTACAACAAGCAAAACTATGCAATCATTAGCCTAGTATAAACTAGATTGTGAGCCTCATTCAATAATAGTTGGTTAATAGACTTCAAAGCTTCAGGCACATTTCGGCAGAGTAATTAAATGGTAAGGCCTTTAATTATGTCAACTAATAGTTATACAAGTACCCAACATCAGGCATCATTCTTTGGGCATCTCATTAACTGAGGACAAATAAAGCAATTGAAAAGAGAAAATTAACTATGCCTGAAACAAACAAGGAATTGAACTGTTGAGTTGGATACAGTGACTTACCTTAACAGGTTGAAGAGGCTCAGCGCAGCTCCTACTTCTCTTGGAAGGCTCCTTCCTAACATCTTGTACATCGAAATCCTCAATCTTATCTTCATTGCACCCCCTCTGCAAGGTGACACAAACTAGTTACTCGTCTCCTTGGAAGATAAATATGCATACTTTCCAGTCTGTGAACACAAAAGGATGAGATTATAACAAAACAACACCACATCTCTTGCACTTGCACTCGTCTCCTTGGAAGATAAATATGCATACTTTCCAGTCTGTGAACACAAAAGGATGAGATTATAACAAAACAACACCACATCTCTTGCACTTGCACACAATGAAATGAGCATTTACTATGTCCGCACTATGTAAAAACTAGGCATACCTTCGAACTGGATCTCCAGGTACTCTTGGAGAGCCTACTTTAGTGTACAGCCAAACCTTTATGTCACCTATGAGTTAGAAAAGGCCCCACTACAGCAGCCCTTAGTGCTTAAATCGTTGACAAGCTCTGTTAGAGTGTTAGGTCAAGAACAGCAAGTAATCAAAGCAAACAGTCCTAGTATGGCTGGCTGATGCAAACAAGCAATTGAACAGATGTGTGAGCAAATCTTACATATCAAGAAAAGAAGCAAAGAAGGAGCTTAAAGACCATCACTTGACTGACTAGATTTAAGGGGCATTTAAACATCATGTGCAACGTATGAACTAACATAAACATTGCATATTCCAGATTCTACAATGGAATGCACATGTATTAGGCTATGCCATGTATGATGACACTATAGCAGGCAGGAGTGATTCATCATTGCACGCACAATTGAATTGCAGGTTAAGGGTCATTCTATTCCGCCTTTTCAGGGCTTATTGTCAAAATAAGCCATAAAAGATGTAAATAAGTCATTTTTGAGTTATGGGCTTGGGCTTAACTAATTTCGCTTTGGAGGGGGGTGTTTCGGGTAGAACCTCACTAAAAATTGAAGGGAAGGGGAATAGTGAAATGACTCTGTTGTCTGCCTATATTGCACTCAAAATGCAACTGGTGACGCCCGCGGCACACCTCACCCTCAAGTAAAAACAAACACGCAAGCGTTCATTGACCTGCCCGCTTGCATCTCCTCTCCCCTTTCCCTCTACCTCGATCCCCTGCCTGCAGCACTAGGGTTTCTCCAGCAAGCCGTCGCCACTGGTCCCATCTGGCCTGGTCCTCGATGATGCTCTGTCCAGCTAGGCTACATGGCCGGCGGGTAGGGGCAAATCTCCCTGGCTGCTCCTCCCTCTGGTGCCGCCCCTCATTCTCATGGTCTCCAGCAGCTGCTCCACTGTGGTTCGTCCGCACTACTCCGGCAGGCGCTGCACAACTACGGCTGATGCCACACTGCGGCAGAAGGCACCTTATTCCCCCTCCCAGGCCGTGGCCTTGAGGTGTCGTTGAAGGATGAGCTCATACAACAAGGTGAGGATCTCCACTGTTTTTTTTCCAAATTTTCATTCGGATCCACTATACGATGAATTTCTATGAGCTGCTTCTGCTGCTGCTATATGATGCATTGCTATGAGCTGCTCCTGCTGCTGCTATATGATGAATTGCTATGAGCTGCTGCTGCTATATGATGAATTGCTATGAGTTGCTGCTGCTATATGATGAATTGCTATGAGCTGCTGTTGCTGCTATATGATGAGTTGCTATCAGCTGCTCCTGCTGCTGCTGTATGATGAATTGCTATGAGCTGCTCCTGCTGATGCTATATGATGAATTGCTATGAGCTGCTCCTGCTGCTGCTATATGATAAATTCCTATGAGCTGCTCCTGCTGCTGCTATATGATGAATTGCTATGAGCTGCTCCTGCTGCTACTATATGATGAATTGCTATGAGTTGCTGCTGGTATATGATGAATTGCACACTACTGCTGCTGCTGCTGTATGATGAGTTGCTATGAGCTGCTGCTACTATATGATGCCTTCAGGTGGTGCTACTATATGATAATAACCAGCCACTTGGACCATCAAATTTCAATAAATAATTGTTCTTCATTTAAATGTGGGTCATGCGTTTTTCGTTTAAATTAGGCAATGGGATCTCTATGGAAAATATTGACCAAAGTAGATTGTGCCAAGTAGATGGTATCTTTGTATTTGCATTTTGAGCAAATAGTGATGGTCTGTTTTCCTATCATATTAATTACTGCACTGGGTTCAATTTGTGATGTTTGCAAGTCAAATTAATTTTCATATGGGCAGCAAAATGAAAAAATATAATGCAATCTAGACTTTTCACTTATCATACCAAAGATAAGCTGAAAACGCAGTGAAAAGAACTGGTTGGCTTATTACATGGAGCTTATATTCACAGGTTCTTATTTTCTTAGGATAACTCGTAATAACTGTCCCTAAGAAACTTGGCCAATAGAACTGACATACAAATAACATGTCACGATGATTGCAATGGAGGAGTGACGTACCATAGCACACTGTATAGGCTCACCGTTGGCTCCCCTTTTTTTGCGATGTTCCATGAAATTGCCACATACATCTTGTACTTTTTCATTGTGTAACCCTATCTGCAAGTTGACACAGCTAATTTCAGACATCTCTACATGATAATACATTGCATATCCCTTGTGCATATTTAAACCACCAATTAATGATTGTGTGTGTAGCATAAACTAGCCATGACTCTGTGTGCTGGACTAGCAGGCACTCTAAGGGAGCCTAATGTAGTGTACTGGAATTCCTACATGCCACCTATGATTTTGTGTAATGTACTGCCTCTGTTCCTAAATATATGTCTATGTAGAGATTCCAGTATGGACCACATACAGATGTATATATATGCATTTTCGAGTGTAGATTCACTCATTTTGCTCCGTATGTAGCCTATAGTGGAATCTCTAGAAAGACTTATATTTAGGAACGGAGGTACGAGGTAGTATCATGTATGACATCTACATATCTAATTTAGCAGCCAGTAGTAGAAATCATTGTCTTCACAAAGGGATTACTGGTCGAAAATCCTAGCAAAGCACACTGGCAAGCACAGAACAATACAAGAGAGAGAGAGACACACTTACAAGATCATAGCAATGCCTCAGTCCAGGATCTTGGTTGGCCAAGCTGTTAGATCCAGAAGAAACACCGTCCTTGTAGTTTTTGCCAGCTGCATAACAGGTAACAGCGACCTGTTAGTATATTTGAAGTAGATCGGGCAGGTGTTGCTGGACGGGTTTAAAGGTGACAAGTACCTAGGCCGTGGCGGGTGCTTGGCATCTTGCCAGACGGTGGGTGATGACGTTGCGCTGGCTGTCGGGGTCCGGTAAGGAAATCTAGAACCGTCAAGTAGGGTGTTTGTGGAGCGGCTCCGGTAGGGTGGACTACGGTGTGGGCGAAGCGGATCTGTGGCCGTGGACGAGGGTGTAGGTGAAGCTGCTCCGGTGGTTGGGTTAAGGATGGTGTCGACGATGCGGATCTGCGGCCGTGGACGGGGCGTCAGAAGCTGCTCCGGTAGGTTGGATGAGGGTGTGAGGAAGCGGATCTGAGGCCGTGGACTTGTGAGTTGGCAAAACGGCCCTGGTAGGGTTGAAAATGGTATAGGCGAAGCTACTCCGGTGGGGTTGACGATGTTGTCGGCGAAGCGGCTCCGGTAGGGTTGAGGAAGGTGTCGGCGAAGAGGATCAGAGGCCGTCGACGGGGGCGTCTGTGGGGCGGCTCCGGGGGGTGTGGACCAAGCGTCTGCGGCGGGGAGTACGAATGAGCCGCTGCAGATGCGCTGCGGTTGACGAGAGTACCGACGAAGCAGATCCGGCGCCGTGGACAAGGCCAACACTGAATGGGCTGTGGTACAGTGGTGGATGAGCAGTCTACTTGTTTCTAAGGGAGGTGGGAGGGGTAGATGCGGCCGCAGAAGCAGATCCGGCGAGGTGGACGCCGCTGGCAGTGAATGGGCTCTGGTACACCGGTGGATGAGCAGTCTACTTGTTTCTAGGGGAGGTGGGAGGGGTAGATGCGGCCGCAGAAGCAGATCCGGCGAGGTGGACGCCGCTGGCAGTGAATGGGCTCTGGTACGCTGGTGGATGAGCAGTCTAGGATTTCGAGAGGGGAGGGGAGAAAGGCCGATGAAGTACGGACGGCATGATGTGAGATGCTCTGGTGCTGTGGAGTTAGTCGTTTTTGCGGGAGGGGGAGAGGAAATGGGGGTGCCGTGTAGTGGGGGGAACCGGAAGTTACCAATGCAGCCCCGACCTATTTTGTAGATGAGGGCGGTATTGTAACTGTTGGTCTCCGTGCACCAAGGACAAAAGGGGAATTTCGCATGCTAAAGACTAAGGTGGCGGACATTTTAGAAGGAGGCGGGAGATTTTGCCGCCCGCGGGATCGTTCGTATCCAGTTTCAACTATTTTTGGACCGTGCTAGCGGGAAGGTCATGCGAGACTACGTACACGGGCACGCGTCAGCAGTTAATAACTAGTGTGTCCACCCCAGAAAAAAGACAATAACTCGGGATGATGCGCCGATAACTTGGACGTTCACACGGGCGCGGCCAATCGTACGGGTGTAGTGGCGCGTTCACAAAAAAGGGATCAAACGCTCATCCTATGTATTTCTCGTGTAAATAGATAATTTAGTGCAATTGGTTATTTACTTTAAACATAATGCATTGACGTGTTAGTGTAGAGGCGCACAAAAAGAAATGGATATTGTAGTCCGCTACTTAAAAGTGTTACCGCATATGATTACATAGCCTCCATTTCATAAATTGCGTACCCGTTGAATTCATATATGAATATTACATATATTACTTCATAATAGAACCTTAAATCATCCAAGACTAATGATTTTGAATGCAAGAGTAACAATGGTGCATGTACATGATAGCTACATTGGTTGTTTGAAGAAACATCACTGTAACTTTGGCATGCACAACTGAAAAGGTTTATTTAAATAGAAAAAAAATGTGATATGTGAGTGTCCAATCTTTATAGCGTTGAACACGATACAAAGTAGATATTGATTTATGTTCAAGCGATGCACGACCACGATCGCTAGATAGTGATACGTGAATGAATTGTGCAATCTCTCTCACACGCATACATATCTCATTTCCCTGTGGGCATCGGAATCACACACGCGCACTTCGTGTATTTCTCTCCCTTCGTCAAGGTTAGAATTCATCTTTCTACCCCGTCCTACAAGTCTCTCACACAGAAACACGCACGCTCTCTCTGTCGAACATGCCCAGCCCTTTATTCCGCCCACCCACAGCCACTAATGTCTCAAAGTATAATAATGTCTCTCACACATATGCCTAAGGTTAACTCGAGTTCCGGAACCATATTAATACATACAATGGGATTCCAACAGAGCACCTTTTTTTTGAGATCTCTCTCCCCCTCTCCCTCCCTCTCTCTCTCACACACACACATGCGCGCACACACACACACATTGTTTCTTGCTTCATTTCTTCCGGTACTTCCATGCACACAATTTTTTTTATCTTCGTGATGCTTTAAGTATGCCTCGCACAAATGCTATCTACCTATCCCTTAATATAGCTAGATATGTGTCACACAAACTACTTCTCCCTACTAGCAAGATGCCCATGCGTTGCACCGAACATCAAGATGCATTTGTATGAGTAGTTTATCTTGTGGGAGAAAAGGATGAACGAGGGAATGCCTTATTTTCAAATGCGGAGAGGGGTGTGGGTATCTTTTTGCAAAATTGCTACAGTTTCCTTCCTATCCGTCGGGTATAAATCGGATGGCCTATATTGCAGGATGACAGGAACACCATCATCACCAACTCTGTTTTTATAAGAGTAGGGATATGTAAGTGTCATTGCCCCCCCCCCCGACACACACACCCACACCCACACAATCACACACACACACACTTCCCAACACCGAAGGAGTAGGGTGACACCTCGATCTTGATACTAATCTATCGACTGGCTTCTCTCTCAAATACACACACATGCACACACACTACCTGACACCGAAGGAGTAGGGTGGCACCTCGATCTTGATAGTAATCTATCTACTCCTCTTTCAAACACACACACACACACGCACATACACACACACACGCTAGTTGTGCCTCTGTGCCTACCGCGCACACTCTCGATACGTCTTTCTCTCCCTCCCCCCCACCCCCAACAATGACAGTAGAAGGGTGACAACTCAATCTGATCGTAATCTGTCAATTGGTTTCTCTCTCGAACATTGTGTCTCTATGACTCGCTCAGTATCCCCCTCGATATGTAGACTTCTCGCGCGTGCACAGCTGTAGTGACGATGACGCTGAACCCAGTGTGCCTCGTTTTTACCGGCCTCATGGGATAGTTTTCACCCTATTTTTTGTTAATTAACAAGGCAACCTTTTCTTTGTTACTACTAGTGAATCTGAAATCATTCGGGGCAGACATAAAATATATCACTTCAACCCAATTATCGCAGTAACGATTTTAAAAGAAACTAGCTAGATCCCCGTCCGTTGCACGGACCATCAAGATGCATTTGTATGAGTAGTTTATCTTGGGAGATAAAAGGATGACGAGGGAAGGCCGTATTTGCGAACGTGGAGAGGGGTGTGGGTATATTTTTGCAAAATTGCCATAGTTTTCTTCCTATCCGTAAGATATAAATCCGACGGCCTATATTGCAGGATGGCACGCACACCATCATCACCAACTCTATTTTCTACTCCCTCCGTTCCTAAATATTTATCTTTTTAGAGATTTCAACAAGTGACAACATATGGAGTGATGTCTACTATGCAACCTTCTTCTTGTAGACGTTGTTGGGCCTCCAAGTGCAGAGGTTTGTAGGACAGCAGCAAATTTCCCTCAAGTAGATGACCTAAGGTTTATCAGTCCGTGGGAGGCGTAGGTTGAAGATGATCTCTCTCAAACAACCCTGCAACCAAATAACAAAGAGTCTCTTGTGTCCCCAACACACCCAATACAATGGTAAATTGTATAGGTGCACTAGTCCGGCGAAGAGATGGTGATACAAGTGCAATATGGATGGTAGATATAGGTTTTTGTAATCTGAAAATATAAAAACAGCAAGGTAACTAATGATAAAAGTGAACACAAACGATATTGCAATGCTAGGAAACAAGGCCTAGGGTTCGTACTTTCACTAGTGCAAGTTCTCTCAACAATAATAACATACTTGGATCATATAACTATCCCTCAACATGCAACAAAGAGTCACTCCAAAGTCACTAATAGCGGAGAACAAACGAAAAGATTATGGTAGGGTACGAAACCACCTCAAAGTTATTCTTTCGGATCGATCTATTCAAGAGTTCGTACTAGAATAACACCTTAAGATACAAATCAACCAAAACCCTAATGTCACCTAGATACTCCAATGTCACCTCAAGTATCCGTGGGTATGATTATACGATATGCATCACACAATCTCAGATTCATCTATTCAAACTAACACAAAGAACTTCAAAGAGTGCCCCAAAGTTTCTACCGGAGAGTCAAGACGAAAACGTCACTACTAGGAAAAGGGCTATAGATGGAATGGCCACTAATGGCGCACCAGACATGTGGTGCGCCATTGCTATATAGCAGTGGCGCACCATGTGCTGGTGCGCCATTAGTGTGAAAGACACTAATGGTGCACCAGACACACGGTGCGCCATTAGTAACAAATTTTTTATTTTATTTTTCCAAACATACTAATGGCGCACCGGGGCACAGTTTGCCATTACTAGTTCTAACTAGTAATGGCGCACCAGCCACATAGTGCGCCACTACTATATTTTTTTTATTTTTTATTTTTTTGCAAAACTACTAATGGCGCACCGGAGAACAGTGCGCCATTACTAGTTTAAACTAGTAATGGCGCACTGTTCCCTGCTGCGCCATTAGTGTCTTTTTTTTGCAAAACTACTAATGAATGCAACTAAAATTCCAAAAAAAAACAAATTTGATTATATTTTCAAATAATAAATTTGATGATTTTTTTCATATTCATAAATATTACTACTGTTTTACAAAAAAATATTACTGTTTCATATTCATATTCATTTTCTAAAAAATTATTAGATGCAACAAAAAAAATAAAAAAATATTACTAATGGCGCACCTCTGGCTGGTGCGCCATTGCTATGTAAAAAAACATTCTAATGGCGCCCCGCTTCGCGGTGCGCCATTAGTAAGCTTCCCCCCACACTAAGCTGCCCCCGCCGCACCCGACCACCACCGCCCCCAACGCCCCCTCCCCGAGCCGAGCGCCGCCTCCCTCGCCGTCCCCCCTCCGCCCGCGCCCGCGCCCTCGACGTCCTCCCGCCCAACCGCCCCCTCCGCCCGCGCCCGCGCCCTCACCGTCCCCCTCCCCCCGCGGCCCCACCTGCGTCAACCTCGTGCTCGCCGTCCAACACCGCGCGGCCTGCCCAGGAGGACCGCCGCCATCTTCCTCTTCTTCACCCCCCCGGCGTGAGCTCGGCGGCGACAAGGAGTGGCGACCGCAACGACCCCGTCGCCTGCGTGATTCTCCCCCGCCGGACTCCACCCCCGCCGCCCCCGCGCCCCCACCACTGCAGCCGGCCGGCGCCGTGTACGCCCTCGACTGCAGGTGAGCCCCTCCCCTCCACTTCCTTCTTCTTCTTCTTCCTCTTGCCCTCAACCTCTGCTCTGAGTCTCGATCGCTGTGCAGGGCCCGTCCATCTCCGGTGAGCTCACCACACCGCGCGAGCTCAACGACCGCTGTGCAGGGCACCACCACGCAGGTGACCCTCCGAATGACAAAATTTCAACATTTTGATAGATTACAATTGTTACAGTACAGTCAGAATTGTGTATGATTGTGCCTAAAGTAGATAATAGTGGACTTTAGGCTTTTTAGAGGCAATACTAGTGAATTTCAGTTAACTCCTTACAGTTCAGTTAGATACAGAAAAATTCAGTTAGGTACAGTTACAGAAAAATCCAGTTAGGCTTTTTTAGAGGCAATACTAGTGGATTTTAGGTATCTATTTGCTTGTCCTTCAAATAGGGGCAAGACTGTTACAGAAAAATTACTAAATACAGTTAGCTACTATCAAAAAATTTAGTTAGGTACAGTTAGCATCAGTTAGGTACATTTAGCTACTGTCAGGCTTGTTAGATTAATCTTCAGTTTACTTGACTTTTGAGCCGCTGTATCTGAAGGGAGGGAGACAAGGAGTGATGCAGTTGTGCAGCTGCTTGCTGCTGAACCCTAATTAGTTTGTTTGGCTTATGTATAAGACCATAGAGCACACCTCAATTGGAACCACAGCTGCACTAGAGCAATTATGTTTCAGAATGCCCAATCATGTTCTCCAAGTGCACCAAGTGCAAGTGCACTAGGATTTTAGAACCACAGCTGCACTAGGATTTGGTGGTGGTGACTGAATGCAAGTGCACCAAGTTATAAGGGTCCATAAGCAGTGTTGTTATCTGGTCCAGACATAAGCTCCTGTAGTAAGTAGCTTTTGGTTTTATCTTTGTAAGATAACTGGTTCTTGTAGTTTGTTGTTGGTTTCTCTTAATGGAAATCGGAGGGGTAAACCCTTCCTTGATAAAAATTAAAGTGTCTGGTTTGTCGATTGCAGAACTGAACTTCTCTTTGAGAATGTGTACTCTGTGCTCTTGACATTTGCGCTTAAAGTTCTGAGAAAATCCACATGGTCTTTCATTTCTGTTGCATTGTTTTATCTATATGGTCTTTCATTTCAGAGTTACACTTATATCATATTAATCATTGACAAATCCACATGCTTAATCAATCGAGTAGTAAGTTGTTTAGGCTTGGCCATTTCCACTCATTGTAGATAGATAGAGTTACACTTTTGTTACATTGCGTTATCTTTCTGTAGAGTAGTAATGCTCCACTTCCATTGGTACTACTTGTGATGCTGACAGCAAGTCTGTAATACTGAAATTTTGTCAACTTGTGATGCTGCTGCTGTACCCCGAGAGGCCCTTGAGTTTGCTGGAATGTCGATTAACTTCCGTTCCGGCAAATTCGGGTACTCCATATGTCCTATTTTCAGCAAAGGTCATGCTGAAATTTTCCATGAATTTTAGCATGACTTTTCCATGAAATAGGACATATGGGGTACTTGTGACTAATGCATGGGCCGGGGTCTTAGTACTTAATTAAGTAGGAACCACTCATCCTAACCATTTGCTCTCAAAATTACCACTTCACTTCTTACTACTGAAAATCTTAGACCATCTCCATTCACCAATTGCTCAAACCAGTTCGAAGGGCGTGTTTTCACCACACTGTGGATTATCTTATTGGACCCAACAGAGATGATGTAGTTTTGAATTATGAACATAGGAAATGTCGTCATCGGACGACGAAAGTCTCCCGGGGGAGTGCGACTGGTGCCACGACGGTCGAGGTCTGTGCGACAGGCCTCACCTGGACGATGATCGGCGCTTCAGCATTAAGCTCGAGGAGACCTTCGAAGTTGAAACGGTACGCAACGACGACAAGTGTTTTTTTTCATAATTAAGCATGACTTCAACTATTTCAACGTGTAATTTCATCTTTTACAATTCGAGTATAGTTTATCCCATGCCATGCAAGACGCTATGTCTTGGAGAGGATGGATTTTGAAGATCATGAAAATTTTGAAACGAAGAAAATTCACCTAAGGACACATCATGATGTGGATTTTGAAGTAAATCTGTATAATGCTGAGAGCGTAACCCATTTTGGTTGCAAAAATTGGGAAGCATTTTGCAAGATGTATGGTTTTGATGAGGGTATGCTTGTCACCATGGATCTTGGTGATCCCTGACACCGACCATGACAATATGGACATTTGGGTCCTTGTTGATACGCCTCCAGTTCTACCGCTATGTGAGTTTCTCAAACATAGTTAATTATTAACTAATTTATATTGTTTATTTCAAAATAGTTGACAACTTATTTCCATTGACAGCTTATTTTGATTGTTCGAAAAATGTGCGGAACATGGTAGACAAAACCCACTACACCGATGGCTCCGAGTTAACTTATCAGGAGAAAAATCATCTGGTCGGATTTTGTACTGATCTTGAGAATTACAATATCTACAATCAAACTCCTCAACATTATGGTCAATACGTGCCACTAGTGCACGTGTTGAACTACGGTAACTACCATGGAGATACCCTGGTAAGATTTTTTACTATTACGACATCCGTGCATCTTTTGCATACTTCTAAAACTAGTACATCATTGCTAACTATGAAGTTATTACTATGTTTTTCAACAGAGAATCCCTGAGGATTGTGTGCCTCATTTGATGTATCAGAATGGCAGTCTTCGTGTTTTCAACTTATATCCAGGTCATCCTACGAATCTCAACTGTCCATACCGGATTTCTAGAAGAAGTGGAGACATGCTAATCAGAGAATGGAAAAAATGTATGGACAGTCGTAAGGAGGTTCTTGGAAGCAAAAGGAAGCGCCGCGCAAGAATTGGAGACAGGATGATCTCCATTCTCCATAATGGAGAGTCAGGGTCTATATTGTTTTATGCTATTTTACCTTAAATAGGGTATTTAGGTCCTGCCTAATATTGATGATCATGTGCTAAGAACAATTAAGTAGGGTTGGTTGGATGACTATCAGGATGATGATCGTATGACTTGTTATTAATAACGAGTAGAAGTTGTATGATGATGATTAGTAGGACTTGTTAGGATTAGTATTACTTTCGACAAACTCGCTACTCGCGGTCTCGAGACTTCTAATGTTCTATCTTTGTTCGGTCTTTTGAATTCGGAGACTAATATGATGAATTGTATTCGGAGACTAATCTTCTATTGTATTCGATGAATCTGCTGTTGCTGTGTGGTGCTGCTTATATTCTGTCCAATAATATATTTTGTAATCTGTGCAAAAATCAGAAAAGAAAAAAAATAATCCCTAATATACATACTAATGGCGCATCACACCGCAGTGTGCCATTAGTATGCCAAAGGATACTAATGGCGCATCACCCCGCAGTGCGCCATTAGTATGCCAAAGGATATTAATGGCGCATCACCACGCGGTGCGCCATTAGTATGGCTAGGCACATGGGTAAATATGGCCCCCTGGGAGGTATACTAATGGCGCGCCGTGGCCTATACTAATGGCGCACTGCCTGGTGCGCCATTAGTATACCAGATACTAATGGCGCACTAGTGGTGCGCCATTAGTAAAAAATACTAGTGGCGTGGTGCTAGTGGCGCACCAGTAGTGCGCCATTAGTAGGCAAAACTGGTGCGCCACTAGTAAGCCTTTTTCTAGTAGTGCGTGTGCCAACCCCTATGCATAGGTTCATGGGCGGAACCCGCAAGTTGATCACCAAAACATACATCAAGTGAATCAATAGAATAACCCATTGTCTCCATGGTTATCCCACCCAAGACATACATCAAGTGTTCTCAAATCATTAAAGACTCAATCCGATAAGATAACTTCAAAGGGAAAACTCAATCCATTACAAGAGAGTAGAGGGGGAGAAACATCATAAGATCCAACTATAATCGCAAAGCTCGCGATACATCAAGATTGTATCACCTCAAGAACACGAGAGATAGAGATCAAACACATAGCTACTGGTACATACCCTCAACCCCGACGGTGAACTACTCCCTCGTCGTCATGGAGAGCGCCGGGATGATGAAGATGGCCACCGGTGAGGGATCCCCCCTCCGGCAGGGTGCCGGAATAGGGTCGCGATTGGTTTTTCGTGGCTACAGAGGCTTGCGGCGGCGGAACTCCCGATCTATCCTGTTCCCCGATGGTTTTAGGGTATATTGATATATATAGGCGAAAGAAGTCGGTCAGGGGAGCCACGAGGGGCCCACGAGGGTGGAGGGCGCGCCCCCCTGCCTCGTGCCTTCCTCGTTGATCCCCTGACGTGTAGTCCAAGTCTCCCGGATTGCTTTCTTCCCAAAAATAACTTCCCCCGAAGGTTTCGTTCCGTTTGGACTCCGTTTGATATTCCTTTTCTGCGAAACACTGAAACAAGGGAAAAAACAGGAACTGGCACTGGGCTCTGGGTTAATAGGTTAGTCACAAAAATAATATAAAATTGCTTAGTAAAGCCCATTAATCATTCAAAACAGAATATAATATAGCATGAAGCAATCAAAAATTAGATACGTTGGAGACGTATCAAGCATCCCCAAGCTTAATTCCTGCTCGTCCTCGAGTAGGTAAATGATAAAAACAGAATTTTCGATGCGGAATGCTACTTGGCATAATTTTTTTATGTAACCCTCTTAATTGTGGATTGAATATTCAGATCCGAAAGATTCAAGATAAAAGTTTAATATTGACATAAAAGTAATAATACTTCAAGCATACTAACTAAGCAATTATGTCTTCTCAAAATAACATGGCCAAAGAAAGTTCATCCCTACAAAATCATATAGTTTAGTCATGCTCCATTTTCGTCACCCAAGAATGCTCTCATCATGCACAACCCCGATGACAAGCCAAGCAATTGTTTCATACTTTAGTAATCTAAAAAAATTTCAACCTTCACGCAATACATGAGCGTGAGCCATGGATATAGCACTATGGGTGGAATAGAATATAATAATGGGGGTTATGTGGAGAAGACAAAAAAGGAGAAAGTCTCACATCAACAAGGCTAATCAATGAGCTATGGAGATGCCCATCGATTGATGTTAATGCAAGGAGTAGGGATTTCCATGCAACGGATGCACTAGAGCTATAAATGCATGAAAGCTCAACAAAAGAAACTAAGTGGGTGTGCATCCAACTTGCTTGCTCACGAAGACCTAGGGCATTTGAGGAAGCCCATTGTTGGAATATACAAGCCAAGTTCTATAATGAAAAATTCCCACTAGTATATGAAAGTGACAAAACAAGAGACTCTCCATCATGAAGATCATGGTGCTACTTTGAAGCACAAGTGTGGAAAAAAAGGATAGTAGCATTGTCCCTTTTTATTCTCTTTTTTTTTGGCCTTCCTTTTTTATTTTGGACAATGCTCTATGAATGATGATCATCACACTTCTATTTATTTACAACTCAATTATTACAACTCGATACTAGAACAAAGTATGACTCTATATGAATGCCTTCCGGCGGTATACCGGGATAACAATGAATCAAGAGTGACATGTATGAAAAATTATGAACGGTGGCTTTGCCACAAATACGATGTCAACTACATGATCATGCAAAGCAATATGACAATGATGAGCGTGTCATGATAAGCGGAATGGTCGAAAGTTGCATGACAATATATCTCGGAATGGCTATGGAAATGCCATAATAGGTAGGTATGGTGGCTGTTTTGAGGAAGAGGTTTATGTGTGATAGAGCGCATCGTATCACGGGGTTTGGATGCACCGGCGAAGTTTGCACCAACTCTCAATGTGAGAGAGGGCAATGCACGATACCGAAGAGGCTAGCAATGATGAAGGGTAAGAGTGCGTATAATCCATGGACTCAACATTAGTCATAAAGAACTCACATACTTATTGCAAAAATCTACAAGTCATCAAAAACCAAGCACTACGCGCATGCTCCTAGGGGGATAGATTGGTAGGAAAAGACCATCGCTCGTCCCCGACCGCCACTCATAATGAAGACAATCAAAGAACACCTCATGTTTCAAATTTGTTACATAACGTTTACCATACGTGCATGCTACGGGACTTGCAAACTTCAACACAAGTATTTCTCAATTTCAAAATTACTCAACTAGCACAACTTTAATATCAGTACCTCCATATCTCAAAACAGTCATCAAGCATCAAACTTCTCTTAGTATTCAACACACTCATGAGAAAGTTTTTTACTAGTTAAAGCAAATTACCATGCTGTTTAAGACTCTCAAAATAATATAAGTGAGAGTTCATCTATTTCTTCCAAATAAAACTACCGTCGTGCTCTAAAAGATATAAGTGAAGCACTAGATCAAATGACAAACTACTCCAAAAGATAGAAGTGAAGATCAGTGAGTAGTCGAATAATTATGTAACTATGTGAAGACTCTCTAACATTTTAAGAATTTCAGATCTTGATACTTTATTCAAACAGAAAGCAAAACAAAATAAAATAAAATGACGCTCCAAGCAAAACACATATCATGTGGTGAATAAAATATAGCTCCAAGTAAAGTTACCGATAAACGAAGACGAAAGAGGGGATGCCTTCCGGGGCATCCCCAAGCTTAGACGCTTGGTTATCCTTGAATATTACCTTGGGGTGCCTTGGGCATCCCCAAGCTTAGGCTCTTGCCACTCCTTATTTCATAGTCCATCAAATCTTTACCCAAAACTTGAAAACTTCACAACACAAAACTTAACAGAAAATCTCGTGAGCTCCGTTAGCGAAAGAAAACAAAACACCACTTCATGGTACTGTAATGAACTCATTATTTATTTATATTGGTGTTAAACTTACTGTATTCCAACTTCTCTGTGGTTTATAAACTCTTTTACTAGCCATAGACTCATCAAAATAAGCAAACAACACACGAAAAACAGAATCTGTCAAAAACAGAACAGTCTGTAGTAATCTGTAACTAACGCAAACTTCTGGAACTCTAAATATTCTGCCAAAATAGGAAGACCTAAATAATTTGTTTAGTGATCTGCTGCAATTGGAATCAATATTATATCACGTTCTGGTAATTTTTAACAATTGTTTTCGTGAACAGAAAGTTTCTGGAATTTTCAGCAAGATCAAATAACTATTATCCAAGAAGATCCTATAGGTTTAACTTGGCACAAACACTAATTAAAACATAAAACCACATATAACCAGAGGCTAGATATATTATTTAGTACTTAACAGAATCAAAAATCAAGAAACTAAAATAAAATTGGGTTGCCTCCCAACAACCGCTATCATTTAACGCCCCTAGCTAGGCATGATGATTTCAATGATGCTCACATAAAAGATAAGAATTGAAACATAAAGAGAGCATCATGAAGAATATGACTAGCACATTTAAGTCTAACCCACTTCCTATGCATAGGGATTTTGTGAGCAAACAATTTATGGGAACAAGAATCAACTAGCATAGGAAAGCAAAACAAGCATAGCTTCAAGATTTTCAACACCTAGAGAGGAAACTTGATATTATTGCAATATGTAGAAGCATATGATCCTCTCTCATAATAATTTTCAGTAGCATCATGAATAAATTCAACCATATAACCAGCACATAAAGAATTTTTTCATGATCTACTTGCATAGAAATTTTACTACTCTCCACATAAGCAAATTTATTCTCATCAATAGTAGTGGGAGCAAACTCAACAAAATAACTGTCATGTGAAGCATAATCCAATTGAAAATTAAAATCATGATGACAAGTTTCATGGTTATATTTATTCTTTATAGCATACGTGTCATCACAATAATCATCATAAATAGGAGGCATGCTTTCATCATAATAAATTTGCACATCAAAACTTGGGGGACTAAAAATATCATCTTCATCAAACATAGCATCCCCAAGCTTGTGGTTTTGCATATCATTAGCATCATGGATATTCAAAGAATTCATACTAAAAACATTGCAATCATGCTCATCATTCAAAGATTTAGTGCCAAATATTTTAGTGCATTCTTCTTCTAACACTTTGGCACAATTATCGGAATCCTTATTTTCAAGAAAGACATTAAGAATATGAAGCATATGAGGCACCCTCAATTCCCTTTTTTTGTAGTTTTCTTTTATAGACAAAACTAGTGATAAAACAAGAAACTAAAAGACTCGGTTGGAAGATCTAAAGATATACCTTCAAGCACTCACCTCCCCAGCAACGGCGCCAGAAAAGAGCTTAGTTGACGGGGTGTGAGTGCCGCTAACCTAGCCTCCCTGGCAACGGCGCCAGAAAAGAGCTTGATGTCTACTACGCAACCTTCTTCTTGTAGACGTTGTTGGGCCTCCAAGTGCAGAGGTTTGTAGGACAGCAGCAAATTTCCCTCAAGTGGATGACCTAAGGTTTATCAATCCGTGGGAGGCGTAGGTTGAAGATGGTCTCTCTCAAACAACCCTGCAACCAAATAACAAAGAGTCTCTTGTGTCCCCAACACACCCAATACAATGGTAAATTGTATAGGTGCACTAGTTCGGCGAAGAGATGCTGATACAAGTGCAATATGGATGGTAGATATAGGTTTTTGTAATCTGAAAATATAAAAACAGCAAGGTAACTAATGATAAAAGTGAACACAAACGATATTGCAATGCTAGGAAACAAGGCCTAGGGTTCATACTTTCACTAGTGCAAGTTCTCTCAACAATAATAACATACTTGGATCATATAACTATCCCTCAACATGCAACGAAGAGTCACTCCAAAGTCACTAATAGCGGAGAACAAACGAAAAGATTATGGTAGGGTACGAAACCACCTCAAAGTTATTCTTTCAGATCGATCTATTCAAGAGTTCGTACTAGAATAACACCTTGAGATACAAATCAACCAAAACCCTAATGTCACCAAGATACTCCAATGTCACCTCAAGTATCCGTGGGTATGATTATACGATATGCATCACACAATCTCAGATTCATCTATTCAAACTAACACAAAGAACTTCAAAGAGTGCCCCAAAGTTTCTACGGGAGAGTCAAGACGAAAACGTGTGCCAACCGCTATGCATAGGTTCATGGGCGGAACCCGCAAGTTGATCACCAAAACATACATCAAGTGAATCAATAGAATAACCCATTGTCACCACGGTTATCCCACGCAAGACATACATCAAGTGAATCAATAGAATAACCCATTGTCACCACGGTTATCCCACGCAAGACATACATCAAGTGTTCTCAAATCATTAAAGACTCAATCCGATAAGATAACTTCAAAGGGAAAACTCAATCCATTACAAGAGAGTAGAGGGGGAGAAACATCATAAGATCCAACTATAATAGCAAAGCTCGCGATACATCAAGATCGTATCACCTCAAGAACATGAGAGAGAGAGAGAGAGATCAAACACATAGCTACTGGTACATACCCTCAGCCCCGGGGTGAACTACTCCCTCCTCGTCATGGAGAGCGCCGGGATGATGAAGATGGCCACCGGTGAGGGATCCCCCCTCCGGCAGGGTGCCGGAACAGGGTCCCAATTGGTTTTTCGTGCTTACACAGGCTTGCAGCGGCGGAACTCCCGATCTATCTTGTTCCCCGATGGTTTTAGGGTATATTGATATATATATATATATAGGCGAAAGAAGTCGGTCACGGGAGCCACGAGGGGCCCACGAGGGTGGAGGGCGCGCCCAGGGGGGGTGGGCGCGCCCCCCTGCCTCGTGCCTTCCTCGTTGATCCCCTGACGTGCACTCCAAGTCTCCCGGATTGCTTTCTTCCCAAAAATAACTTCTCCCGAAGGTTTCGTTCCGTTTGGACTCCGTTTGATATCCCTTTTCTGCGAAACACTGAAACAAGGGAAAAAACAGGAACTGGCACTGGGCTCTGGGTTAATAGGTTAGTCCCAAAAATAATATAAAAGTGCTTAGTAAAGCCCATTAATCATCCAAAACAGAATATAATATAGCATGAAGCAATCAAAAATTATAGATACGTTGGAGACGTATCAGCATCCCCAAGCTTAATTCCTGCTCGTCCTCGAATAGGTAAATGATAGAAACAGAATTTTTGATGTGGAATGCTACCTAACATATTTATCAATGTAATCTTCTTTATTGTGGCAAGAATATCCAGATCCATAAGATTCACGACAAAAGTTTAATATTGACATAAAAATAATAATACTTCAAGCATACTAACTAAGCAATTATGTCCTCTCAAAATAACATGGCCAAAGAAAGTTCATCCCTACAAAATCATATAGTTTAGTCATGCTCCATTTTTGTCACACAATAAAAGTTAATGCAAGGAGTAGGGATTGCCATGCAACGGATGCACTAGAGCTATAAATATATGAAAGCTCAACAAAAGAAACTAAGTGGGTGTGCATGATGAGAGCATTCTTGTGTGACAAAAATGGAGCATGACTAAACTATATGATTTTGTAGGGATGAACTTTCTTTGGCCATGTTATTTTGAGAGGACATAATTGCTTAGTTAGTATGCTTGAAGTATTATTATTTTTATGTCAATATTAAACTTTTGTCGTGAATCTTATGGATCTGGATATTCTTGCCACAATAAAGAAGATTACATTGATAAATATGTTAGGTAGCATTCCACATCAAAAATTCTGTTTCTATCATTTACCTATTCGAGGACGAGCAGGAATTAAGCTTGGGGATGCTGATACGTCTCTGACGTATCTATAATTTTTGATTGTCCATGCTATTATATTATCTGTTTTGGATGTTTATGGGCTTTATTAAACACATTTATATTATTTTTGGGACTAACCTATTAACCCAGAGCCCAGTGCCAGTTCCTGTTTTTTCCCTTGTTTCAGTGTTTTGCAGAAAAGGAATATCAAACGGATTCCAAACGGAATGAAACCTTCGGGGGACTTATTTTTGGAACGGAAGCAATCCAGAAGACTTGGAGTTTACGTAAGGGAAGCAACGAGGAAGGCACGAGGCAGGGGGCGCGCCCACCCACCTGGGCGCGCCCTCCACCCTTCTGGGCCCCTCGTGGCTCCCCTGACGTATTTCTTCCTCCTATATATACCAATATACCCTAAAACATTCGGGGGACAGAATAGTTCAGGAGTTCCGCCGCCGCAAGCCTCTGTAGCCACCAAAAACCAATCCGGACCCTGTTCCGGCACCCTGCCGGAGGGGGGAGCCCTCACCGGTGGCCATCTTCATCATCCCGGCGCTCTCCATGATGAGGAGGGAGTACTTCACCCTCGGGGCTGAGGGTTTGTACCAGTAGCTATGTGTTTGATCTCTCTCTCTCTCGTGTTCTTGAGGTGATACGATCTTGATGTATCGTGAGCTTTGCTATTATAGTTGGATCTTATGATGTTTCTCCCCCTCTACTCTCTTGTAATGGATTGAGTTTTCCCTTTGAAGTTATCTTATCGGATTGAGTCTTTAATGATTTGCGAACACTTGATGTATGTCTTGCCATGCGTATCTGTGGTGACAATGGGATATCACATGATTCACTTGATGTATGTTTTGGTGATCTACTTGCGGGTTCTTGCCATGAACCTATGCATAGGGGTTGGCACACGTTTTCTTCTTGACTCTCCGGTAGAAACTTTGGGGCACTCTTTGAAGTACTTTGTGTTGGTTTGAATAGATGAATCTGAGATTGTGTGATGCATATCGTATAATCATACCCACGGATACTTGAGGTGATATTGGAGTATCTAGGTGACATTAGGGTTTTGGTTGATTTGTGTCTTAAGGTGTTATTCTAGTACGAACTCTTGAATAGATTGATCCGAAAGAATAACTTTGAGGTGGTTTCGTACCGTACCATGATCTCTTCGTTTGTTCTCCGCTATTAGTGGCTTTGGAGTGACTCTTTGTTGCATGTTGAGGGATAGTTATATGATTCAATTATGTTATTATTGTTGAGAGAACTTGCACCAGTGAAAGTATGAACCCTAGGCCTTGTTTCCTAGCATCGCAATACCGTTTACGCTCACTTTTATCATTAGTTACCTTGCTGTTTTTATATTTTCAGATTACAAAAACCTATATGTACCATCCATATTGCACTTGTATCACCATCTCTTCGCCGAACTAGTGCACCTATACAATTTACCATTGTATTGGGTGTGTTGGGGACACAAGAGACTCTTTGTTATTTGGTTGCAGGGTTGTTTGAGAGAGACCATCTTCATCCTACGCCTCCCACGGATTGATAAACCTTAGGTTATCCACTTGAGGGAAATTTGCTACTGTCCTACAAACCTCTGCACTTGGAGGCCCAATAACGTCTACAAGAAGAAGGTTGCGTAGTAGACATCACCGTGCCTGCATGGAGCAACTCGCCACTCCTCATCGAGCTGAACTGGAGCAGCGAGTTGCTGAACCACGCGCCTACTTGGGGCGAGAACTGGCTTCGTCGGGCCAAGCGAGGTTGGTGAAGCATCGAGCGGCCTCGCCCGTATCCGGAGGACTCGGCGGGCCTCCCAGCCGAGAAATATGCTGGAGAACGGCTCCTCGGAAGCCATCGGAAGAGTGGAGAAAATGGTGAAGGAGGAGATGGGGGAGCGGCGGAGGGGTGCGATTCTTGCCCGCTGTCTTTCTGGCCTTGTTTAAATAGAGGGCGGACGGCAGGAGCTTGGCCGGCGTCTGGCCTCGTTTAAACTGAGGGCGGACTGGAGGAGCTCGGCCGGTGTTGCGTTTAATTCCGGCCCGCTCATGAATGGACGTGTGGCCGGAGTAGGTTTTTCGGTTTGCATGCGGGTTTAACGGAGGGGTTTGATGGAGGCGAGGAGGCATGTTCAGCCGGGCATGCAGCGGGCGGCGCAGTACTATTCGATTTGACAGCAGGCGGCGCAATTCCCGATTCGGCTTTAATGCAGACGAGCGAGGGAGTAGCGGTTCCCGAAATGTTGAACGGCCAATGCATCCTCCTTCAATTAATGCATGAGGGAAGTAATGGGAGGAGGAAAGAGGCTGCACGATGTGAATGCAACACAGTTTGCCCCCATATAAAGGCGCCCGTCCATTCCAATGCATCTACCACATCGTACGCACCTAAGCATTTGCCTAAGCACCTACACTAAGCGCAAAAGAGCTCACTCCAGACCCATGGCGGCGATGCGCATGAGCGGCCAGCGGCTGTGCCAGATGGTGCACGACGTCGGCCTGCGACATGGCGCCGAGCATCGTCCCCAGACGGTGTTGGAGACCGGCTAGTGGATGGCCACCGTCGACGCCAACTACGACTCTCAGTTGGACCAGATGATCGTTGCCACCACCAACAAGTTCACCGTCCTCAAGAAGCTCGCGGACGACATCGCCGTACTCCTCTAGCCCGCGCGCCCGGGCTCCTCATTGCCTACCACCCTAATCGGCCTCCATGGCCAGAACCTCTTTCAAGCACTGGTGGCCCTGCGACTGCCCGCCGACGCCACGAAGAATGTCCACCTGGAGGTCGCGCTCGCCGCGAGGCGCCTGGCCCTGCAAGAATTCGTTGACCTACACATCCACGTGTGCGAGCAAATCGTGTACATAGGTATCTACAAGGCCAGTGAGGACGCTACGACGTTGGCCTTCCACAACCGGCTGGAAGCCTTGGATGCCTTTGCTGAGAAGCACCTCGACCTCACCACAAAAGCCGCCGCTCCTTAGCCACCGGTAGTTGAGGAGGAGGAGGTCGTACGTTGATGGATGCATCTTTCTTCTTGCCTTCTGTAACCACCACTTCGATCGCATCATCATCATGGCCTTAATTCTTATTGTGATGTTGCATTCTTGTTCCAGTCAATACCGACATGTGCGATCCCTTGGCTTAATTATATGCATCACTGTAACTAGTACTCCATCCGTCAATTTATAAGTTGTGCTTACCTTTTCCATCAACTTCGTGCAACGCGCGGGCATCTTGCTAGAAACACTAGAACATGTCGGACCGCGTGTGACCAAACAGACGATGCGCCAACCTAGCTACTACGTACCCTGCTTATCTGACGGAAATAGCCCCGCCCTAGCGTTTCCAATCGTTATTACTATCTATCGATCGTGCCAAGGAGCAGAACCAAAATGTTACAATTTATACATGTTTCTCTACTCCTACTCCTATAAAAGACTCAGTTGGTGATGGTGGTGTGTCTGCCATCCGTCGTTTCTGACCATTAGATCTCCATCTAACGGTTGTGAGGTAAGTTGTGGCATTTTTGCAACAATAGCCCACTTCTCTGCTCCAATTTGCAGAGAACCCCTTATTATCTTGAAAGCAACCACATCCCTCCCTCACCTCATCAAAACAGCCTGAGAAATATATACTCCTATAAAAGACTCAGTTGGTGATGGTGGTGTGTCTGCCATCCGTCGTTTCTGACCATTAGATCTGCATCTAACGGCTGTGAGGTAAGTTGTGGCATTTTTGCAACAATAGCCCAGTTCTCTGCTCCAATTTGCAGAAAACCCCTTATTAACTTGAAAGCAACCACATCCCTCCCTCACCTCATCAAAACAGCCTGAGAAATATATTTTGAGTGAAAAGTACTCCCTCTGATCCTAAATATTTGTCTTTCTAGAGATTTCAATAAGTGACTACATATGGAGCAAAATGAGTGAATCTACACTTGAAATCTCTAAAAAGTCAAATATTTAGGAACGGAGGGTGCAATATATTAGGTGTATATCAAAACAAGAGTGATTTCTTTCAAGTTTGTGAACAAGTACTACTATTCTACTACTTTGGGTCCGTCGCAACGCACAGGCACATTGCTAGTAAAAGGAAAAGGCCTGCCGCGTTCGCGTCGCACTCCCCCCCCCCCCACACGCCCGGGAATCGGGAGTACTCCACGGCCCGTCCGGCACGACACATAGCTTAGGGAAGGCGTGTTGCCTAGCATTTTCACTTTCATGCGGGACCGTCGTTGAGTAAACCGACTATTGGCAAACCGCACCCCGCCCGCCGCCAGGTTGGAAAACAGAAACGAGGGGAAGATCTAGCTGTAGCACGGAAGCCAAGAAATTTGGTGTCAGATGGGGCTCGTTGATAGAGTAGGAGCATTCTGTACTACTCTACTCCTACTAGTACCAAGTTTGTACTATAAAACTAGTACTAACAATATACAACTAGTAGGTACGTGCATGGCACAACATCGTAGGAACAAAAAACGGGAAGATCTTGTTTTGGGTGATTTCTCTTTTTTCTGTCAACGTAGTATGAATAATATGATGTGGAGGCACCCATGAAGCTTATGTGGCTTGGTTGCATGGCTACGAAAGGTTAGAGAAAAATAAATAGATAATGTGTTTAGAGTGCACTCCACTAAACAGATATACTTTGGATCCATTGCAACGGGCCGGCACATCTATATCTATACCCCCTATATAGTGTGTGAATAACTTTGAAAGTTGGTTGTTGGATGAAGCCAATCCGATGGTACAAAGATGACAAATCCGAGCACTACTGGCCGTTGGATATCATCTACATTCCACCAGATTCTGCCACATGTAGAATCTAGAAGACTCCATGGTTGAACTTCATTCATGACTAACTTTGCCACAACTAAGCTTAGGCAAAGTGTGTCTGAAACAAAAAAAGGTGGCTAACAAAATGGCCACCACAAGTGGGCAAGATTTGGCAAGAAGTTGAGTCTAGGACATGTGGACCATGTAGCTAGAAAAGTGTGGCAAGCCACAAGTGTAGCAAATAACCAAACACATGTCGGCACGTCTAAGATTAGGCGTGGCAACCTTAGGCTGCAAACCAAACCATAACTTTGAAAGTTGGTCGTTGGATGAAGCCAATCCGACGGTACAAAGATGGCAAATCCGAGCACTACTGGCCGTTGGTTATCATCTACATTCCACCAGATTTTGCCACATGTAGAATCTAGAAGACTCCACATGTAGAAGCATAATGCACAAACCACCAGAATCTCATGCGTGCAATGCACGTGTACCTTACTAGTAGTTGGTAGTAGTAAGAAACAAATTCCGGGTTTGGCACGAGCTCGTACCGCGCGAGCACCACAAGGCCTGCTGCAGGAGTTACATTTCCCTCTCGGGGCCCACGGGACCGAACTTCAGTGGCTTAGTGCCCGACCTATGAGTCAATGACATGCGAACCTTAAATGCGGTTGGCCCACATGTCATTCTCATGGTGGTGGTGTGGTTCACGACTCACTCGTTTGAGATGAACCGGCCGATGGTGGCGTGGTTGTGGTGACGGTGCCACAGCTGGGCGTCAGGGCGTTACGAGGCGTAGATGGCCACACCAGCGGGTACTACCTGTAGTACAGAAGTACTCCAGCTGAGAATTGATGCCCGTGACGAAATGTGTCACAGCCGCTGGATGAAAATTCGATGGTGCGGGATGTGTGGTGTCATGGGTTCGTGCGGCGTCGTGGGAATCGCGTGTGGCTGTGGTAGAAACTTGATGCTCGCCGCATTTAAGGTGGCCCACATGTCATGCACACAAAGGCAGAGGGGCGGTGCGGCTGAGAGGGGTGAGGCGCACGTCGGGGGACGTGGTGCCGTGGGTTGGAGCGGCGTCGTGGGAATCGCGGGTGGCAGTGGGTGAAACGTGATGGTCGTCATAGTTGAATTGCCATGGAGAAGCTGTCATGTCTACGGACACATGCATTGCATACCGATCACTGGAAAGAGTAGTAGAGAAAGCTAGGCGGATAAATAGTTCCTTATAGTCAAGCGAACCCATGCTACTACTTGTTCCAAAGACAAGCACACCATCGAAATAGTCCATCTATATCAATATACATAGAGAGGGAATATATTTTTACAAGAGAGGAAATAGTTCATCCATCCATAATGCCCTACTGCTGGTGCATCATCTTCTTCTTCTTCTTCTTCTTCTTGTTCTCATTTTCTCTGGGAAACGGCTTCGCAACAAGCTCTCTGCACCTTGCAACTATCTCGAAACTCACACGGGCATCGAGGGCAGCATATTTTATCCGCTCGTACGTCAAGGGATAATTCTCCCATCCAGACGACCTTAATGCCAGCGTCTTGTCACCCTTCTGAAGATTTGTTCCTAGCACAAAATTTGCTACGTCGAATAGGGATGGTGCCGGTTTATCACAATCTTCTACAGGAATTTTTATTCTGGTTTGTAGGTCAGCGATGCTTTTCAAATCAAGGTTGTACGGCTCCAACTTCTGTTTGTCCCCTGCGATGGCTGCCCCACAGAAGTATATGTCCTCCCGAGACAAGAAATCGTGAAGCTCACCTGGTATGGAGGGCGCGTGTATGATGTGGTACACCAAAACATCATCTTCGAGGCACAGCTGAAGGACAGCGGCGTGTTGCATCTTCCCTGTGGCACGCTCCGTGTACTCTGCGTCGAGACCGATGACATTCATCTCCACCTTTTGGAGGGAGTTGGATACATTGTTGATCCACTTCCGAACAAGCCTTGGGTGGTTGGTGACTGTGGCAACTATGCTCAATGAGCCTTCGACGAGGACATGTTGGATGCTAAAAAACCTGCATCTCGATCTCTTTCGCCATTTGGAACCGCTGGACCGGAGGGCTATGGTTTGGAGAATTGGGATTAGATGGCTAGTCTAACTGGAGAAGATGATTATTTATAGGGGCTTCGGAGTTACTCCAGGAGGATGTGAAGAGGTTAAAACAATGTGAATGCAGTGTGGTTTGGATGCAAATGAAGATCCAGGAGTAGTGAAAAAGCTGAGGAAAATCGGTTCCCGATGGAGAAGTAAATGGGAGAAGTTATGCGCATGCATGAGGAGAGGTGCGGTGGTTTGACTGCTGCATGCAATGGATTGGACGGGCTATTCGGTTGCCTTTTCTCTCTCCCATGCGCACAGAGTGGCCCACTTGCATGCTGTAGTTTATTAGCTGGAGCCTGGCTGCAACTGCTCATGCGTACGCTAATTAATGCTGTGAATGCGGGGCATGGAGGGAAATGGGCACATGCAAAAGGGTATATACGCAGACTAATTAGAGAAATAATGAAAAAAAATTATGCGCAGACAAAAGAGGACCGGAGGGAGTACTGCTCCTGTTCCTACTACGGTTAAGGAATATGCGGTTATCCTCAAAAAAGAAAAGTCCTTCTTCGCGCTTCCGCATGGACGAGAATTTGGTTCTACTCGCAATATGGATGATAGCTGGAGGATGAAGTGAACCCAGAGGCATGCTAGCACGGGAGTGTACTCATGTTCCTACTACTCCTACTTGTAGTAGTAGTACAACTGTGGTACACTTGATGGTCAAAATACTATTATTCATCCGGTCCTCACAGTGAAGTGACAAGACCCTGCGCCCGAGGTGAAATCAGTCTAGGCGGCGTGTCTGGGTTACCAAAGTCAGCCTCACCTTGTGCACTGTGAGTCACTGTCACCGCCGCTGTATAGCATGCCTCGCCTCGTCTCCCTCTCCCCTAGCACCACTCCATCTCCATCTCCGTCCTGCCGGAGATCCTGAGGTCACTCTTCATTATCTCACTATGCCCCCGCATACCCTCGCCTCGCTCGCCCCCCACAGTACCACTATTCCTTCGCTAGTCGCTCCAGCACCGACATCCTTCTCCCCCGTAAATCAAGCCCCCAAAACCCCACCTTCCAAACTCCACCATGGCCGAACGCGAACCGCGCAGGATCCATATGAGCCGCGATTGGAGAAATCTCCCCAGTGACGTCCTCGACCTCTGTTGTTCATGTATGGATATGTTGAGCGCCCTGCGGCTGGCTGCATGCTCGAGGGGCATGCACACGGCCATCATTGAAGCGAGGCCAAAGCTTTTCAAGACACCCTGCTTGATGCTATCTGGTCTTGCGAGATTGGCTCACCATGATACGGAGGCGTACATGATGCCCCTCGACTTCAATCCGATCTCCATTAGCCAAAACTTCTTTGCAGGTATGTACTGGGTCGTCGTACATCATTTCCCTCGACTTTGATCCGATCACCATCGCCCGAAACTTCTTGGTAGGTATGTACTGGGTCGGCATGAACTCCCACTGGATGGCTGCCTTCAGAGAAGATGGTAAAAAGTTGGTGCTCGTGAACTTCTAGACCTCCCATGAGATTATCCTTCCTCCGTTGGATTATATAGAGTTTTACCATCACGGTCCTAGTCATCTAGATTACCACGTTAGTTGGACGGCCTTGTTTTGCGGAAGTTTGTAATCTGCCAAGTGCCCACATGTCATGCGAATTACGCAGACTTCAAGCTAATTGCCTTGTTCGACCACGGACTCGCCTATCTTTACGCCGGTGCCTTCTTTAGCTGGAGACAACTCAGCTCGCAGTGGATCATCGTCAAAGCTGATACACACTTCTGTGATGCTATTGAACACAATGGCATCATCTACGCGATCGACAAAGCAGATGGCACCACGTATTGCTAGGACGGCGCGTGTAAGTTGTCTCCGTCTCATGTTAATGATGACGCCATGACACTGTTTGAACTTTTTGTGATGATTGGCATATCCCTGCTTGAGCAGAATTTGAGTAGAACTATGGCAATGTATTAAAGACACCATAAATCAGCTATATTTGGAATGAGTTAACTCATGCGATTGTGATCATGTCATTACAGCCAATTTGTACCCCTGAATAATCAAACGGTTAGGAATATATGGATATTCTCCTTATTTTACAGTAATCTATATACTACTACTAAATATGAGTGTGTATCAATGGCCATGTTAGTTTCCTCATTTTCATGATGTAGAAACATGCACCACACTGTTGGTTTCATCTAACCATACATTAGGGAAGTAAATGTGCATATGGAGAACTCTATATTTGGAAGTAGTGAAATCCTGTAATGCTTACCATGTGTACATACCTATATTCACCCTTCAGCAATCAATGGCTAGAATAATATCCTCACAAAAATTTTGCCCACAGAACACGAGTATATAACAATGCATGGTATGTTAGTTACCTTTAAGAATTTGTTTGTGAGGACAGAACATGATTCCATAACATGCATGACATGGTAGTTTCCTGTGAAGAATCGATTGCGAGATAACATGAGTATAACCATGCATGGCACATCTATATTTTCGAACCCGGTATACATTTCCATGTATTTTCCTCCTAGTTTCAACAGGGACATATCAATGTTGTTTCTTGCATTATCCTACTCATACTCTGAAAAATGTTGATCTTACATTAACAATGCCTGTCCTTTTTGATATGATGCAGTGTCCCTACAGTTACCGCCCTTTGTAATCATACCACCTTTGCCAAAAACAGGGAAGCACAACTGGTTCCTCGCTCACGAAGACAAAATACTGATGATCATTCGGACACATGAGCCGGAAAAGTTATATTGCAAAAACCCCACTGTATACAAGCACCGTGAAATACCTGAGTATCCGGACAGTGGCTCTTACGTCTATGAGCAGGATACCAGCTTTTTGGGGCCTTCAGGATTTTTTAGTTGGAGGCAGGTAAACAGCCTTGGTTCACACTCTCTGTTTTTCGGACTCAATTATCCGATTAACCAGGAGATCACCATTGGCAAGGACCTTGATGGCAGAGAGGCTCTCTTTCCTATGGAAAACTGTGTCTACACGGCGAGCCCTAGGAGTTCGGGAGCAAACTCCCCTGATTGTCAACGATACAGCCTGCAGCCAAAAGAAGATGCGAATGACAAAGGCATCCGGATTAACTTTGATCCTTGGATGTCTCAATTACGATAGGCAGTGATGTGGTTCAAGCCTTCAGGTTGATAGGTAATTGGGCTGTTGCGTCAAAAGGGTGGACTACTGGTGTCTCCGGATCATTGGTCGCTGAAGCGGGGCTGCAAATTATGATGGTGTTGGATCATCTCTTCGAATGACTTTGTTGTCTTTGCTGCTTGTTCTGGATGGTTAGTTCTTTCTTTTGTTATGCATATTCCTTGTCATTTAGTCATCCTCGTCTATGTCACTCTTACTATGTAATAATTGGTTCTGTTTAGAATGTCATTCTCGTCTGGATCACGAGAGTCTGAGCGCTGCAGATGGGTGCGTTTTGGTGGTGTAGCAGGACTTCTTATGAACTATCACGTCTTGCTGTTTATGTCAGTAGTAGTCACTAGTCAGTGTTTGAATGTTGTATATATCGTTGTTTTGAATTGTTTATTGTCTCGAACTACTGGTGGGCTAAATGAGGGCATCACCATTCTCCAGTGTTCAGAGTGTATCTCCTTTTTGCAAGTTATATAATTTGAGCTCAGTATCTTTTCGATGATGTACACTTGTTTGGGCCAGTGAGGTGTCGTTGAATATGGGCCGAGTAGTAACGCAATGCCAAACAGGTCAATTATGACTCTCAGGCCGGGCTCTCCAAACAAGAAAGAATAAGGACTCTTAGGCCGACATGTGGGCGCCACCGGTGCTTTCGTGTGCTTGCGCGCCGAGAGCATATTGGTGCGTGTTCGAAATTCAAGCTACCTTTTCATCCCCAATCTCCCACCCCTCCCCCACCTCTGGAATCTCGATTCCTACTCCAGTTCCCCCAAATCCCCCTCCCATACTCCCTGTACTCAAGCTCACTATCATATCGCCGGTCAACGCGGATCTCCGGGCCGGAGATCCTGAGGTCCGTCCTGCCTTCGGTCGCTACGTGCTATCGCTCAACAGTGGCATGGCGGCGCTTGACGACCAGTTTGCCGGCAAAGTGCCGATGGTAACCATCAACGGCGACCAACCCTCCGTCTCGCCGGATGACCTTGTCAAAGCTCTTGGCATTGCACACGACATCCAAATAAGTGACTTGCTCGTCGAAGTCTGTCCGCCACCGGCTGATTTCTTCGTAAGGTTCCGGACAACTTTCGACTGCAGTCGTGTGTTCGAATCTTCCCGGCGTTTGTTCTGCGATGGCGCGCTGGTGAGCTTTGATCGGTGGCACCCAGGATGGGGCTCGGTGCCCTCTGAGCTTGAGTTTTTAACAAATCTTACCTTCCACGGCATGCCTCGACGTGCTTGGAACAGCGAGTCCATGAATGAGCTTATCAGCGACCTTGGAGGTGATCTCGTAAGTATGTTTGTTCCTCTAGACAGCTGGGCTCTGACGGTTATGGCATGGATGAAGAAGCCGTCCACCATACCGAAGGTGATTGGTGTTGAGATACCGGTGCAGGAACCGGGGTTGTACTATTCGTCACCACCAAGGCCGCCGCGCACCACGTTAGGGATGTACCTGTATCGAGTGTTCGTGCATGTCGAAGAAGTGGTCAATCCATCAATCGAAGTCCTGCCGCCGCCGCTGGTGCCAGGGTCCGTCGACAACGTCCATTACAGGAGTCAACGTCAGACTTTCCCCGTGTTGCTCGGAACGATGGATGGCACAGGGCCTACTCCATCGCGCAGCGAAGGCCACTGCTTCTTTGGGAGAAGAGGCAGGGCTGGCTGCCTGGATGTGCTCTAATTTGAGGTAACAACTGAATCTTGTCAGATACTAGTTAAATCCGAGCTATGGGTGTGAAGCACTGATGTGCTAGTACATTTGATTGTGACCTGTTCTAATTTTGTACCTGAACTTTTTTTAGAAAGGGCTGTACGTCAACTTAATGTGCTAGCAGAACTTATTGTGTTGTCTGTCTGTTTTCTTTGCATAGCATTCAAGATATTTCCCTGTCATTTATCAAGACGATGAATCATTATGTACGAGTTCGTTGGTTTCAACATAGCCCTACCCGTAGCGATCCACTGCTTCCATCCTGATTGTGCCACCTGCGTGAAATTTTTGTATGCAAGTTCAGTGTGCTATGATGTTCTATATGATTGTGTCAACTATATAAGTTTTTACTGAGCATCAGCAATGCATATGGCTGAAAGATGTATTTACGAGCATCGACTAATGGGTCTCTCTCTCACACACACACACACACACGCACACACGCACACACACACAAGTGGGACCCGTTGAATTATTTCTTTGCTCGTGACAACTTTTAATTACGTTCCACTGTAATCTAACTTTTTTCTTAAGTTATTAATTAAGCTCCGTGACTTCAAAAAGTTGTACAGAAGCTTGTTTGGGCCTTTCCAGCGCCGCTGAATGTGGGCTGAGTAGCCATGTTAGGTTGTACTGTACTACGCAGGCCTCTTTTTTCAACATCAGCAATGCAACTGGGCCGACAGTTGTACACAATATCCGGGTCAACTTGTTATTCTCAGCCCCGCTGGGCTGCAAACTTTCCTAGGAGGATGCCTTAGGCTTAACAAGAAAATGGACTTTAAGAAATAATGGGATGTAATTATAATAACTGGGCAATAACTATAAAAAATGTACCAAACGCGTAATTAGTTTAAAAAATATATTATTTTCGAAATTTGAAAATTTGAATTTCATTACTTGTTGCGCGCGCAATATTTCGTTGGATTTTAATGTAATACAACTTTTTTTGAAATTATATTTAATTTGACTAGAAATTTCGGATAAAAATATTTCGGATCCCATAAAAATGTGGGAATTTTTTTTGAATTCTGTTTTGAGCGGTTGGTTGAAATTATTAATCGTTGTCCTAGCTAGAAAATGGGTTGTACTTTTAACAAATTGTAAATGGGCTGTAGTAAATTCCATTAGAATAAAAAATGGGTTGTACATTCTTACAAATCGCAATGGGCTATATGTTCTCTGCCACACACTTATGGGCCTTCTAAGTTGACGCGTCCCCTAAAAAAAACTAAGTTGACGTGTATGCAAGGCTTTGTCAACAACACACGGTTCTGGCAGATATGGCCGTCGGATGTCCATCCAACGGATGTCGCGCTTCTTCCTCAATCTCGGATATTCTTGCTTCAGCCGCCCAAAAAATGATTCCTCCCGCTGACATCTGGGGCGCACCGTTTCAGAGGCTGACCTGTGGGCCTACTAAGTTGACGCGTACCAATGGCTTTGTCAACTTAGTTAATATAAACGATTCTAGCTGCAGTGACCGTACGATGTCCATCCAACGGCCGTAGTGCTTCTACAACCTCTGGTCTTCTTGCTCCAGCCGCCCAAAGCAGCGCCGGTCGTGCCGCGTGCTCCTGCCTCCCGTGGCCGGTTGTGATGCCGTGGAGGCCTCACCGCCCCCTACTACTCCCACGCTGGCCAGGCCATCCCTCTACTCACCCACTCCCTCTGTTATTCCGCGGCGACGGCAGCCTCACACCGGAGCCGAACCAGTGAACCCTCGTACTCCTCTCCGCGCGGGCTTCCACTGCCACCGCTGCTTTGTCAACTTAGTCAATATGAACGATTCTAGCTCCAGTGACCGTACGATGTCCATCCAACGGCCATAGTGCTTCTTCAACCTCTGGTATTCATGCTCCAGCCGCCCAAAGCAGCGCCGCTCGTGCCGCGTGCTCCTGCCTCCCGTGGCCGGCTGTGATGCCGCGGAGGCCTCACCGCCCCTACTACTCCCACCGCTGGCCAGGGCATCCCTCTACTCACCCACACCCCCTATTATTCTGCAGCGACGGCAGCCTCACACCGCAGCTGAACCAGTGAACCCTCGTACTCCTCTCCGCGTGGGCATCCACTGCCGCGTCTTCCCCGGCTACGCGTCGTCCCCTTCCTAGGCCTCGCCGTCGTCCACCGCCCTGGTGCTCTCGGCGCGGCGTGGTCAACGTGGTCAAGGAACGACTTCCATCGGAGGTGGACTGTACGTGGAGAGGCTGACAGCTGGTCCACGACAGCGGCAAGGAAGTGCCTCCTTATTACGCGGAAAATAATGATTCCTCCACCTGACAGCAGGGACCCAGCGGACAGGCCACCGTATTTTGTGAAAAAAACGTTTCCCCCTGACTGCTGGGACCCACCGGATGGGCCACCGTATTGCGCGAAAAAAAACGTTCCCCCCGCTGTCAGCTTGGACCCACCGGAAGTGCCTCCTTATTATGCACAAAAAAATGAATACTCCCGCTGCTGGTTGGGACCCACCTTGGTGGGAGGCTGACTTGTGGGCCTACTAAGTTGATGGGGACGGAGTGCTTTGTCAACTTAGTCAATATGAATGATTCTAGCTCCAGTGACCGTACGATGTCCATCCAACGGCTGTAGTGCTTCTTCAACCTCTCGTCTTGTTGCTCCAGCCGCCCAAAGCAGCACCGGTCGTGCCGCATGCTCCTGCCTCCCGTGGCCGGCTGTGCTGCCGCGGAGGCCTCACCGCCCCCTACTATTCCCACCATGGCCAGGTCATCCCTCTACTCACCCACACCCCCTGTTATTCTGCGACGACGACAGCCTCACACCACAGCGAACCAGTGAACCCTCGTACTCCTCTACGCGTGGGCATCCACTGCCGCATCTTCCCCGGCTCCGTGTCATCCCCTTCCTAGGCCTCGCCGTCGTCCACCGCCCTGGTGCTCTCGGTGCGGCGTGGTCAACGTGGTCAAGGAACGGCTTCCATCGGACGTGGACTGTACGTGGAGAGGCTGACAGCTGGGTCCATGGCCGCAGCAAGGAAGTGCCTCCTTATTACGCACAAAATAATTATTCCTCCACCTGACAGCGGGGACCCACCGGACGGGCCACCGTATTTCGTGAAAAAAACGTTTCCCCCTGACTGCTTGGACCCACCAGCTACATCTTCGCACACAAGGAAGTGCGTCCGGAAAAAAAAACGATTCGCCCCTGACTGCTGGGACCCACCAGCTACATCTTCGCACGCAAGGAAGTGCATGACAGTCGGGACCCACCTGGTCGAAGCATACGTAGCTTTGTCATTCTGGTCGCGAACGTGTACGTACATACTGGTCGATGTAGAGGCGCGCACATGTCGTAGTAGAGGCGTGCACGTAGCATATACACGTACGTACAGCGGCCAGTGTGCAAGAAAGAAAATACGGCCACGTATGTACATACGGGCAGGGTCTCGAATGCCTACTCGCGCATACGTACGACCAGGGCTCGTGTACATGGCTGGGTCGGAACGGAGAAACTGCGTCGTCGTCGTGTTCATGGGGAGCCAACCGGCTGGGTCGGAACGGAATGCGTCGTCGTGTTCATCGGGAGGGCTTGGACGGAACAGCCAATGGAAACGAGGCCTGGCGTACCGCAGAACGGAGGAAACGGCCTTGTGTTCGACTGGTCACGGTCGAAACGGGATCCTGTTCATCGGGAGGAGTCTGGCGTACCGCAAAACGGAGGAAACGGACCTCCTACGGTCGAAACGGGGGTCCTGTTGATCGGGAGGGGTGAGGCGTACCGCAAAACGGAGGAAACGGACTTGTGTTGGACCGCTACGGTCGAAACGGGGGTCCTGTTCATCGGGAGGGGTGTGGCGTACCGCAAACCGGGACTCCACGGGATACTGTTCATCTCCACCGTCGACCCGCTCCAGCCTCCACGGGCTACTGTTCATCCACCGTCGACCTCCTCCAGCCTCCACCTGCGATTGTTGATCCACGGGCTCCTGTTCATCCAGCCTCCACCGCGCGCTACTCCACCGGCTACTGTTCAACCAACCCTCTCCACGGGCTCCTGTTCAACCATCCCTCCACGGGCTACTGTTCATCCAGCCCTCCACGGGGTGGTCCTGTTCATCCTTCCCTCCACGGGGTCCTGTTCATCCAGCCCCAACCGGCTCTATCAATCGGGGTCCTGTTCATCCAGAGCCAACACCACGGGGTCCTGTTCATCCACCCCCACCGGGAACTGTTCATCCAAACCCCCCCAGCAATGCTCACTGTTCATCCAGAGGCAGCATCGATCGGCTTCAGTTAGCAACAGTAGCGAAGGAATCGCTCGATCGGGTTTAGTTAACAGCCATCGATCGATCGCTTGGGTTCAGTAACGCGTAGCCTGCAGTGCAATCGCTCGGGTTCAGTTAGAGCCCAACTCCTCGCTTGGGTTCAGTTAGAGTCCAACGCCTCGCACCCACGCGCGTGCGTGTACGAGAGAAATGCGCATCGCTCGGCCCCGACCACCCACCGTAACCGGGAACACCCCGATATTTTCCTCGCCCTCGCTTCTACCACGGTTTTTTCCGTCATGGATGACCCAAAGAATGTCATGCAGTTGCGTCTCCGGCCCGCCCAGGATGAAAAGCCCATTTTCTGTCATGATTTTTTGTCATAGAAGTAGGACCCCACCACATCTATGATGATACCGTGTTTTGTCAGAATTATTGTCATAGAAGTGTCATAAGTATGACAGAAAAAAATTTCGTTCGGCCCAAAATGTCATGGATGTGTCTTTTTTTGTAGTGTATGAACTTAATACTCTAGATGCATGCTGGATAGCGGTCGATGTGTGGAGTAATAGTAGTAGATGCAGGCAAGAGTCGGTCTACTTGTCACGGACGTGATGCCTATATACATGATCATGCCTAGATGTTCTCATAATTATGCACTTTTCTATCAATTGCTTGACAGTAATTTGTTCACCCACCGTAATACTTATGCTATCTTGAGAGAAGCCACTAGTGAAACCTATGCCCCCCAGGTCTATTTTCCATCATATTAATCTCCCGTCAACAAGCTATTTCTTTCGCCGTTTATTTTGCTTTCTTTACTTTTAAGCTTTATCATAAAAATACCAAAAATATTATCTTATCATCCCTATCAGATCTCACTTTTGCAAGTGGACGTGAAGGGATTGACAACCCCTTTAACGCGTTGGTTGCAAGGTTCTTATTTGTTTGTGTAGGTACGAGGGACTTGCATGTGGCCTCCTACTGGATTGATACCATGGTTCTCAAAAACTGAGGGAAATACTTACGCTACTTTGCTGCATCACCCTTTCCTCTTCAAGGGAAAACCAACGCATGCTCAAGAGGTAGCACATAGCAACAAGAGGGGAGAGTGTGTTCACGTACCCTTGTAGGCCGAAAGCGGAAGCGATTAGTAACGCGGTTGATGTAGTCAAACGTCTTCATGGTCCAACTGATCCAAGTACCGAACATACGACACCTCCCTGTTCAGCACATGTTCAGCATGATGACGTCCCTCGAGCTCTTTATCTAGTTGAGGCTGAGGGAGAGTTCCGTCAGCACGACAGCGTGGTGACGGTGATGATGAAGTTAGCGGCGTAGGGCCTCGCCTAAGCACTACCACGATATGACCGAGGTGTGTAACTATGGAGGGGGGTACCGCACACGGCTAAGAGAAGACTTGGTGTGCCTTTGGGGTGCCCCCCTCCCACGTATATAAAGGAGGGGGGAAGAGGTGGCCGGCCCAAGGGGGCACGCCATAGGGGGGAGTCCTACTTGGCCTCCCGGTCCAAGTAGGATTCAGGCCCCCATTTCCTATTCCAACTAGGAGAAGGGAAGGAGGAAGGGGAGAGAAGGAAGGAGGGGGCGCCACCCCCACCCCTTGTCCAATTCGGATTGGCAAGGGGGGCATGCGCCACCCCCTGGTCGGCCCTCTCTCTTCTCCACTAAGGCCCATGGTGGCCCATTAACCTCCCGGGGGGTTCCGGTAACCCCCGGTACTCCGAAAGTCATCTGAATCAACCCGAACCATTCCGGTGTCCGAATGTAACCTTCCAATATATGAATCTTTACCTCTCGACCATTTCGAGACTCCTCATTATGTCCGTGATCTCATCCGGTACTCCGAACAATCTTCGGTTCATCAAATCACTTAACTCATAATACAAATCGTCATCGAACGTTAAGCGTGCGGACCCTGCGGGTTCGAGAACTTTGTAGACATGATCGAGACACATCTCCGATCAATAACCAATAGCGGAACCTGGATGCTCATATTGGTTCCTACATATTCTACAAACATGTTTATCGGTCAAACCGCATAACAACATACATTGTTCCCTTTGTCATCGGTATGTTACTTGCCCGAGATTCGATCGTCGGTATCCTCATACCTAGTTCAATCTCGTTACCGGCAAGTCTCTTTACTCATTCCGTAATGCATCATCCTGTTACTAACTCATTAGTCACATTGCTTGCAAGGCTCATAGTGATGTGCATTACCGAGAGGGCCCAGAGATACCTCTCCGATACATGGAGTGACAAATCCTAATCTCGATCTATGCCAACTCAACAAACACCACCGGAGACACCTGTAGAGCATCTTTATAATCACCTAGTTATGTTGTGACGGTTGATAGCACACAAGGTGTTCCTCCTGTATTCGGAAGTTGCATAATCTCATAGTCATAGGAATATGTATAAGTTATGAAGAAAGCAATAGCAATAAAACTAAACGATCATTATGCTAAGCGAACGGATGGGTCTTGTCCATCACATCATTCTCTAATGATGTGATCCCGTTCATCAAATGACAACACATGTCTATGGCTAGGAAACTTAACCATCTTTGATTAATGAGCTAGTCAAGTAGAGGCATACTAGGGACACTCTTGTTTGTCTATGTATTCACACATGTACTAAGTTTCCAGTTAATACAATTCTAGCATGAATAATAAACATTTACCATGATATAAGGAAATATAAATAACAACTTTATTATTGCCTCTAGGGAATATTTCCTTCACAACATGCTGTGGTAAAAAATTAGTCCAATTTGGGACAAGTTTTGGTACAAACTTCTTACGAACCGGTGCTTCTCTCAAAAAGGCTCATGGTTCCGAGAGGGACCTTGTCACCTATGTGTGTGAAACGACATACGCTGTCTTTTCACGCCTTGATTTATTTTACAGAGGCAACATGCAACAATAGTAGCGTCGTCCTAAAAATATGAAATTATTCACGGTTCGTTTTGCCTTTTAATACATTATTTGAGTTTCCTAGGCGTTTTGGAACGTACTTTGGTGTGTGCAAAGGTCATGTGTGTACTAGCCACATATGTAATTGGATGTTCAATCTGTTTATGGAATCAAGTCCTTATAAGTTATAAGTACATATGTTATTGTTCTATGAGCACACACGGACCATACTGGGGAACCCGTTGGTGATGATTTCATCAATCACCGACAATTGTATACCACCAAGCGTTTGCCCACAACACACACGGCTTATTAGCACCAATCGTCTCTGTTATTATCAGTCTTCGCACACATTTCTGATTACAGACCAGTTTGCCGCGTATCACACACATCTTGTTATATTGAACCGTTCTTGTTCTCTTGGATCAAAGCAAACAATTCATCCGAGTGAACTGCATGCCGTATATCGCACACACCTTGATCTGGCTGACCGTTTTTTTGTGTTGCCTAATTACAAATAGTTCATCCGAGTGAATAGTATGATGTATATCGCACACACCTTCGTCTGGCTGCCTGTTTCTTTTGTTCCTCCTCATCGCAAACAGTTAATTGAACTGAACCGTATGCCCTACATCGCACACGCAACTAAAATCTTAACTGTGTTTCATGCATCCGCCATCGCAAATGTTTTGCACCTTTTTTGACGGTTTTTTACAACACCGTTTGCAATTATTGCATCGCACACAGTTTCGTCGAAGGGTCTCTGATCATAGTGTCGTGTTAGCAGCATCCTGTAGTAGTGAAGAGGCACATATCAAACTAAACATGGACAACATCATAGCATCTACTAACATGGCAATATCATGGCATATCAGAACATATGTCTAACATGGCAATAGCATAATATGGCATGGCATAGCATCTCAATCATAACATGATATGGCATAGATGTATCTATGAGACTTGGATATATGCATGAACAACACAGAAAATAAACTACCAGTTACCTCCCGTCAAGACATACTGTTGATCAATCACTTACTTAGTCACTGCCTCTCTAGGCAAAATCATGACTCACCGAGATCTCATCTCGTTATCATATCTGAAACAATTCTATGACATCTCACGACTATCTCATAGTCCAAGTCACCACATTCTTTATATCACCTCATTTATCAACTCAGTTATATTAGGCTTATCCTCCATTTCGATCGAGACCCGATAGTGTGACCTACAACGAACTGTGCCCATGACCGAGGACGCGGCTATCGATAGATTTAACACACACTCTGCAGAGGTTAGCGCATTGTACCCACACCACGAAACCCATGGTCTCACACTCCCATTCGGGTGGACCAACGGTGTTCCGACAAAATCGATCTGTTGCCATCACACTCTCCCAGCCACTCCGACCAAACTCCCCTTTGGGCTAAGTCCTGGGTGGCCCCAATGTCAACCCGTGACATCCAACGCCACCGTCATGGTCGTCCACCATCGTGGCCAAACAAAAATGGTCCCAAACGGGGACATGAGCTCAAAACCAAACACGGGCACACAAGGCTTATGTCCGCCTACCTGATCAGGGTAGCGCGCGCCCATAACCTTCCCTCTTTGGAGGCGTCAGCGAGAGGCATGCCAATAGATCACATTAAGGCCTTCCCATAAAGGCAAATGTGGCTGCACTGAAAAAGCTCGATTTGGTGGCACTATGACTCGATCCCATCGATGAAGGAGGAGATTTGTTATTATTAAGTCATGTTATTATCTGCTCCATCATTATCAACATGCAAGCATGATTTACATGGATGCAACAATGAGCAGGAAACATACAAATGCATGAACAAAATACCAAGCTTCGCGAGCGAACAACTATAGCATATGGAACATGGCAATACAAGGTACTAGCATATCCACGGTGTACCAAGTTCATCATAGCATTTATAACAATGGCATGAAACTAAAGTAAAGCAGTGACATTACATTATCAATAACAACATCCTAGCTAGCATGGCAAAAGATATCATGAAAACACAATCATGCATGGCAAGCACTACAAACTTATAGCATAACGAAATAACTGCAGACGAAACTGATAAGAAACTACTGCAACTACACACACGCACGGTGCAAGCAAAGTCAACATGCAAGTTCAGGGCTCATGATAAGAGGTTGGCTTGCCTGGGGGTCGAGGAATACTCCGGGAAGAAGTGTGATCACCTCTCGGAAGAATTTACCGGAGAAGGGTTCTCTCTCAAAGGGGCTAGATATAGGGCAAGGGCAAAATGGGTATTTTCAGAATGTGAAAACATCAAGAAAATGGTACTATCGGAAAGAGCTCGACGAACAAAGAACATAAGTGTTGGAATCACCTCAATCGGAGCTACTGTTCAAAAGTTGTGGCCGTTCACTCTTTTGGTAGAAAAGCTGCTTAAACAATGAACGTTCACAATTTAACTGTTTCGGCGCGGGCGGCCGAAAACAGAAAACGTGTTCTTGAGAAATAGGTTTTCACCATAGGGAAGCGGCTTCTGGAGGAAGGCGCCTCCACTTATCCGATGTGGCGGCTGGGCCAGGCCCTTCTCTCGCTGACAAGCGGGCCCCACATGTCCTTCTCTCCCCTCCTCTTCTTCTCCTTTCTCCTTCGGCAAGCACCGCATCCAGGGAGGATAGTGCGGGCGCCGGTAGTGGCTGGAAGGCGCTACGACGAGCGGAGACAGAGGGCAACGGGGTCGGATGGTAGGGCGCCTCTCGTGGGGGAAAGAGGTGAGCGACAGGCTAGGGGGATTGCCAGAGAGTGGCGCATCTTGGGGTGAGGGCTACGGCCACCGGGGACGAAGGAGCGTGAGGGAGAGATGGTGGCTGAGGGCGGCGGCCGCAGCTAAATTGTGGTGCTCCGGCGAGGGATTAGGCCGGGCGCGGGTACTGGAGTGGACCAGAGGGAGAGGGAAGGGGGCTTTAGAGGACTCGCGCTGCTCGGGGAGGCGAGGGGGCTATATATAGCCGGGGCAAGGGCACCCGAGCCGAGCTCCGCCGAGCGAGTCCGGCCACGGCTCTGCCGTGCACAACGTTCATGGGAAGGCGAAGGAACATGACGAGGGGGAAACGGACGAGCTGCAGCGGCTCACGGAGATGGGCAGCGCCCAGGGTCATGAGGAGGAAGAGGACATGGAAGGAAAACGACAGCGCACACGGGCGCGCACTGTTTGGCGACGGGAACGGCTCGCCGGAGAGAAATCCAAAGGGGGAAAGAGGTCTAGCGGGAAGAGGACGTCGAGGGGGAACTGTTGGGTAGGCTTGGATGAGCCAGAACTGGCCGGAGCAGACCTGCTGATGCCAACAGTGGCTAGACCACCGTTTTGGCCGGCATCCCTCGTGATCACCACGACCAAACATGTCCTGACCACCTCCAGCATGCCAAACCATGTCTACACTGTAGTTCGTCCAAGATAGATTAAAACTGTGGTGCTGGACAGAGTAGAGGCACAGAGAGCAGAAAGAAACAAGCTTCACTATTTTGTTGTAGAAAACTTGACCACACTTTTGTGATCAACCTAGTGAGGTTAACAGGGAAACTTGTTGTCAGGGAGGTTTATGATAGTAAGGACTACAGTCCTGCTAAGTTTGAGCTGGTTTGGACAAGTATTTAACATAGTTATTGTGCAACTGCCAAATCTGGTCCAGAAAACAAATGATGAAGTAGAACTCACTAGGAGTGATTACTAGGGCTGTAAATGCACATGGCAGGATTATTTGGACATATGAGAGTGCCATAAAAATTTCATACCATTTGGCCAAGCCAAAATGGTACTTCCTTCATACAGCACCTCTGTGGACAGAATCTTGGGAAAACTCCTGAGGTAAAATGGCTAGATGAAATGAGCCAAAATCTTGTGGAGATAGGTTATATGTATAGGAGAAGTCTTAGGAAAATTTTCAGCCAATATGGAGCAAGATAAAATATACTTGCTTCACAAACTGAAAATTTGGACAGAAAGAAAGAATTGATCATGGGCTCACATAGATCAAGGTAATGAGATCAAACTTGGAGGAGTGTGATGAAATGATCATTAGAGACAGCTGAAAAAGTTTCAGATCATTTTGATCACCTATGAAGGTACTTCCTTCACAGACAAGCAATCTGAAGAGAGACTTGAGAAAATTGTAGGGGGAAGATTGGATGACGATATAGAGCTGATTTTTGGTACCTAGAGGTGATTTATCAATGTTAATCACCCTGCAAAATTTCAGCTCAAATGGATCAAGTGTTCAACCACTTCATTTGCGAACATTTTAGATAGGGCAGGAACTTGCATTGGATCATGTGCTCAAATTATGAACTTTAAAGCATGGGTTTGGATGAAAATGGTGAAGATACAACAAGTACAAGCTCCACAAATTATTTGGGAATTTTTCTTGCTATAAAAATGGTAGCTCCTTTGAAAAATGGTAGAAAGGGAATATTGGCTCAAAATAGGAAAAGGCAAGTTTGCTTATTTAAATATGGCCAATATTTTTGCCACAGCTAGGATTAGGCATAAATATCATCTCCACAAATTTGCATGAATTTTGGAGATGGCTAGCTATGCCTTTGGATTTTATTCCTCTGAAAGGCAAGAGAAGGAATAAATCCCAAATGGAAAATATTGCATAAGACTTAGAATTTTTTTGCATATCCAAGATTTGAAAAGGTAGGAGGATCTCTGAGAGGATTTGGAAGATCAACAAATCAAGAGAAGTGATGGCTCCTTTGTAACCACAAAGGACGTATCCAAATTCAAAATTTGGAATTTGAGTTAGGAGAGAGTCTGAGATGGTGCAAATGAGGTCTTGCCGACTAACAAGGACATGGGCAAGGTTTTGAAAAGGTAGAAAATGACAAGGATTCTCAGAGTCATCCAGCAAACTCAGGAGAAAGATTTGAAAATAATTGCCAGGAAGGAATAACAGCACCAAAAATTGACAACCCAATTTTGGGGCTGTTACAGGTAGGTGGTGATGTGGGTTGAAGAGATAAGTGAGAGGGCCCACGTGGGGACCACAACCCACCAGGGCGCACCTGGGGGTCTGGGCGTGCCCAGGTGGGTTGTGCCCACTGTTGCACCTCCTTCTAATGTTATTTGCACCAAAAATTCTTACATATTAAAAAAATCGTATTAAATTTTCAGAGCATTCTGAGAACTTTTTTTTGGGTCATTTTTTTATTGCACGGGAAATTCAAAAACAGGCAAAACATGGAAATTTATTTTATTTAACTAATAAAAACAGAAAACAAAAGGTAGGGAGAGAAGGTACTGCTCACTAAATTCATGAACTTCATACCTCTAAAAATGATCCATTAATAAGGTTGATCAAGTCTTATTAACAACCACTTTCGATTAGCATGAAACCGAAGAACTTTCGTAAACCACTAAGTTACCTCAACGGGGATATGAATGGCCCCAACAATAAGCATTTCGTATTTCTTTTAACAGTAGGTAGAGGTAGTTGAAAACTTCCAATAGTGATTGTCGGAGATTTTTCAATAACATTAATACCATTCACTTGGAATTGTTTCTTCGGAAAGTGTATCGTATGCTCATTACCATTTATATGAAAAGTGACCTTGCTTTTATTGCAATCAATAACAGCCCATGCAGTATTCAAGAAGGGTCTACCAAGGATAATTGACATGTTGTCATCCTCGGGCATCTCAAGTATACAAAGTCAGTCAAAATAATAACATTAGCAACAACAACGGGCACATCCTCACAAATACTGATAGGTATGGCAGCCATTTGAAAGATATTTCAGTAGGCGTGAGTTCATTCAAATCAAGTCTTTTAAATAAACAGAAAGGCATAACACTAACACCAGCTCCTAAATCACATAAAGCAGTTTTCACATAATTTCTTTTGATGGAGCGAGGTATAGTTGGTATTCCCGAATCTCCATGTTTTTTAGGTACTCTATCTTTAAAAGTATAATTAGCAAGCATGGTGGAGATTTCAGCTTCCGGTATTTTTCTCTTATTGGTGACGATGTCTTTCATATACTTTGCATAAGGAGGCATTTCCAAGATATCAGTCAAGCGAGTACGCAAGAAGACTGGCCTCAGCATTTCAGCAAAGCGTTCAAATTCTTCATCATCTTTCTTTTTAGTTGATTTAGGTGGAAAGGGCATAGGTTCTTGAACCCGTGGTTCTCTTTCCTTACCGTGTTTTCTAGCAACAAAGTCTCTTTTATCATATCTTTTATTCTTGGGTTGTGGGTTATCAAGACCAACTGCAGGTTCTATCTCAACATCATTGTATGGTTCTTTATTATTTGTTTGAGTATCTTCACGAACCTCATCATTATCTTTTTCATTACCAGAAGGTGAGTGTTCACTACCAGATTCAGTTTCAGCATTAGAGATAGAAACTTCATTATCATTATGAGGAGGTCTTTCTACTTCAGGTTCACTAGAGGCATGCAAATTCCTATCATTTTTCTTCTTATTTTTCTTTTTAGAAGGACTATGTGCATTAGTGTTAACTCTTTGAGAGTCTTGTTCAATTCTTTTTGGGTGTCCCTCAGGATAAAGTGGTTCCTGAGTCAACCTACCTCCTCTAGTCATTACTCTAACAGCATGATCATTGATATTATTATTCATTTCATCTAACAACTCTCTTTGAGATTTAGGAACTTGTTCTAACTGAGTTTGAACCATAGAATCATGCTTTCCCACACCTCTAACATCATTTGAGATTCTAAATAACAAGTCACTCAAGCGAGCATTCATATCAGAATTGTATTTCAATTGTTTCATAACTTTTGCATTGAAGTGATCTTGCTTTCTAATGTAATCTTCAAACTCATAAAGGCATTGGCTAGGGTGCATAATGTAAGGATTATCATCATCATTGAATTTCATTAGAGAATTTACCTCTACCACCTTGGGTGGTGGTGGTGTATCAAGCCCATGTATTTCTTCAACAGGAGGTAAATTTTTGACATCCTCAGCTCTAATACCTTTTTCCTTCATAGATTTCTTTGCCTCTTGCATATCTTCAGGACTGAGATATATGATACCGCTCTTCTTCGGAGTGGGTCTTAGACGGTGGTTCAGGGGGATTCCAATCATCATAATTTTTCAATATGTTATTCATTAGTTCTTCAGCTTGCCCAATAGTTCGTTCCCTGAAAACACAACTAGCACAACTATCTAGGAAATCCCTCGAAGCATTAGTTAGTCCATTATAGAAGATATCAAGTATTTCATTTTTCTTAAGAGGATGATCAGGCAAAGCATTAAGCAATTGGAGAAGCCTTCCCCAAGCTTGTGGGAGACTCTCTTCTTCAATTTGCACAAAGTTAAATATTTCCTGTAAGGCAGCTTGTTTCTTATGAGCAGGAAAATATTTTTCAGAGAAGTAATAAATCATGTCCTGGGGACTACGCACACAACCAGGAGCAAGAGTATTGTACCAAGCTTTAGCATCACCCTTTAATGAGAACGGAAATAATTTGAGAATATAATAGTAGCGAATTTTCTCATCATGAGCAAAAAGGGTGGCTATGTCTTTCAACTTAGTAAGATGTGTCACAACAGTTTCAGTTTCATAACCATGGAAAGGATCAGATTCAACCAAAGTAATCAACTCTGGGTCGACAGAGAATTCATAATCCTTATCATCAACAAAGATAGGTGAAGTAGCAAACTGAGGATCACATTTCATTTTAGCATTCAAGGATCTTCCTTCATACTTGCATAATAATTTTTCTAGATCATCTCTATCCTTACAAGCAAGAATATCTCTAGTTGCCTCCTCACCCATAACATAACCTTCCGGTACATTTGGCAATTTATATCTAGGAGGACAAGTTCTAATAGGTGTTTCAAGATTTTCAGTTTCAAGCTCTTCATCAGTTTCAACAACTTCATTAGTTTCAGCATTCTCAAAAGCTTTAGTTCTAGCAATTTGTTCATCAAGAAATGCAGCTAGTGTCACATTATCATCAAGCAAGGTACTATCATCATCATAAATATCATTCATAGCAGAAGTAGCATCATCAATAACTTGCAACATATTAGGATTGATACCATGTGGTGGTGTTGCAAGTTTACTTATAATAGAAGGTGAATCCAAAGCAGAGCTAGATGGCAGTTCCTTACCTCCCCTCGTCTTAGAGGGAAAAATCTTAGTCTTAGCATCCTTAAGATTCTTCATAGTGATAAATTGATAATAATCCCAAGTGACTCAAAAAATATAGCTATGCTCCCCGGCAACAGCGCCAGAAAAAGGTCTTGATAACCCACAAGTATAGGTGATCGCAACAGTTTTCGAGGGTAGAGTATTCAACCCAAATTTATAGATTCGACACAAGGGGAGCCAAAGAATATTTGCAAGTATTAGCAGGAGTTGTCCATTCAACCACACCTGGAGATTAATTATCTGCAGCAAAGTGATCAGTAGAAAAGTAGTATGATAGTTTTGATGGTAGCAGCAACAACAATAGTAACGGTAACAGGGATAGCAGTGATTTTGTAGCAAGTGCAACAGTAACAGTAGCAATAGTAACTTAGCAAGAACAATATGTAGGAAAATCATAGGCATTGGATCGGTGATTTGTTGGATGATATTCATCATGTGACAGTTATAACCTACGGCGATACGGCACTAGCTCCAGTTCATAAATATAATGTAGGCATGTATTCCGTAAAGGTTTTTGGATGCACAAGTAGTGATCATACTTTTTAGGGCGATTGCACGAGCTAGTATTAGGGCGATTTGTTCTTGGCTTTACTTGGCACAAACACTAATTAAAACACAAAAACAGAATTTCTTTCAAAAATACTAAAGCACGCCGTGCTCAAAAAGATATAAGTGAAGCACTAGAGCAAGTCCATAGCTCATAAAAAATTTAAGTGAAGCATAGAGAGCAATTCTAACAAGTCATGACCTAATTTTGGCTCTCTCAAATAGATGTGTCCAGCAAGGAATCAAGACTTAAAACACAAAATAAACAAACAAAGACTCATATCATGCAAGACGCTCCAAGCAAAACACATAGCATGTGACGAATAAAAATATAGCTTCGAGTAAAATACCGATGGTCGTTAGAAGAAAGAGGGGATGCCACTCGAGGCATCCCCAAGCTTAGTTGCTTGCTCTCTTTTGGATAATAGCTTGGGATGTCGGGGCATCCCCAAGCTTAGTATCTTCTTACTCCTTATTCCTTCATCCATCGTAAGATAACCCAAAACTTGAAAACTTCAATCACACAAAACTCAACAAAATCTTCCTGAGATCCGTTAGTAAAAGAAAGGAAATCACTACTATAAGTACTGTATCAAACCAATTCATATTTTTTGCATTATATCTACTGTATTCCAACTTTTCCATGGCAAAAACTCATCAAAGAAAACCATAGGGCCATCAAAACAAGCACACAATGCAAAGAAAATAGAATCTGTCAAAACAGAATAGTCTGTAGCAATCTGACTATTTTGAATAATTCTGAAACTCCAAAAATTCTGAAAAATTAGGATGACCTGAGAAATTGGTATATTAACCTTCTGCAAAAAGAATTGGCATTTTAGCACGCTCTGGTAAACAATGGGAATTGTTTTTGTGAGCGCAAAAGTTTCTGTATTTCAGCAAGATCAAACAACTAACGTCCAAGAAGATCCTAAAGGCTTTACTTGGCACAAACACTAATTAAAACACAAAAAACACAATCATCACAGTAGCATAATTGTGAAAATACTCAAGAACAGAAAGCAAAAAGCAAAAATAAATTTTATACATTGGGTTGCCTCCCAACAAGCGCTATAGTTTTACGCCCTTAGCTAGGCATAAGATTTCAACGATGCTCACACGAAAGATAATAATTGAAACACAAAGAGAGCATCATGAAACATGTTACAAACACATTTAAGTCTAACATAATTCCTATCCATAGGAATTTTATAGGAAAACAAATTGTCAAGACAAGAAATATCTAGCATACGCAAAGGAGAGGAATAAAACATTGACAATCTCAACATAACGAGAGGAAATTTAATAACATGAAAATTTCTACAACCATATTTTCCTCTCTCATAATAATTATATGTAGGATCGTAATCAAATTCAATAATATAGCTATCATATAAAATTTTCTCTTCGCCATCCACATGCATAAAAGTTTTATGATCTTCCAAGATAGTGGGGTTAACATCAACTAAAGTCATGACCTCTCCAAACCCACTTTCATCAAAAAATTCATAAGACTGAACACTCTCCAAATATGTGGGATTATTTGTACCTAAAGTTGACACACTTCCAAACCCACTTTCAAAATTATTGCAAATAACATAGTCATCATGAGGCTTAAATAAATTTTCAAGATCATAAGAAGAATCACCCCAATCATGATCATTGCAACAAATAGTTTTCATAGCAAAATTAGCATCCCCAAGCTTGGGGTTTTGCATATTATTAGCACAATTGACATTAATAGAATTTGTAGTAAAATCACTGCGATCATGCTTTTCATTCAAGGAGCTATCATGAATCACTTCATAAATTTCTTCGTCACAATTTTCAGATTCACGAATCTCAAGCAAAACTTTATAAAGGTAATCTAGTGCACTCAACTCACCAGCAATCGGTTCATCATAATTGGATCTCTTAAAAAGATTAGCAAGTGGATGAGGATCCATATCAATAAATTTTTAGCAAGCGAAGATGCAAGCAAATAGAAGACACATGGCAACACAAGCAAACAAAAGATCCAATGAGAAGAAGGCGAGCGAAAAAGAGGGCGAATAAACGGCAAATTTTTGTGAAGTGGGGGAGAGGAAAATGAGAGGCAAATGACAAATAATGTAAATTGCGAGGAGACGAGATTTGTGATTAGGAACCTGGTATATGTTGAAGATCCTCCCCGGCAACGGCGCCAGAAATTCCTTTTGATGCGGCTTGAAGCTACGTCGGTATTTCCCCAAAGAGGAAGAGATGATGCAGCACAGCAGCGGTAGGTATTTCCCTCAGTTATGAGACCAAGGTTATCGAACCAGTAGGAGAACCAAGCAACACAACGTAAACAACACCTGCACACAAATAACAACTACTCGCAACCCGACGTGTAAAAGGGGTTGTCAATCCCTTTCGGGTAGCGGCGCCCCAAGATGGGCAAACGGACGTGAATAAAATTTTAGTAGATTGATAGATCGAACGCCAAATAAAATAAATAAGAATAAAATGCAGCAAGGTATTTTTGTATTTTTGGTTTAATAGATCTGAAAATAAAATCAAAGGAAAAGTATATCCCAAACGCAAATAATATGAGATAGAGACCCAGGGGCCGTAGGTTTCACTAGTGGCTTCTCTAAAGAAAAATAGCAAACGGTGGGTAAAAAATTTACTGTTGGGCAATTGATCGAACTTCAAATAATCATGATGATATCCAGGAAATGATCATGATATAGGCATCATGTCCAAGATTAGTAGAGCGACTCCTTCCTGCATCTACTACTATTACTCCACACATCGACCGCTATCCAGCATGCATCTAGTGAATTAAGTTCATGGAGGAACGGAGTAATGCAATAAGAACGATGACATGATGTAGACAAGATCTATCTATGTAGAGATAGACCCCATCGTTTTATCCTTAGTAGCAACGATACATACGTGTCAGTTCCCCTTCTGTCACTGGGATCAAGCACTGTAAGATCGAACCCACTACAAAGCACCTCTTCCCATTGCAAGATAAATAGATCAAGTTGGCCAAACAAAACCCAAATATCATAGAAGAAATACGAGGTTATAAGCAATCATGCATAAGAGAGATCAAAGAAAATCAATTACTTTCATGGATATAAAAAGATAGATCTGATCATAAACTCAAAGTTCATCCGATCCCAACAAACACACCGCAAAAAGAGTTACATCATATGGATCTCCAAGAGACCATTGTACTGAGAATTCAGCGAGAGAGAGGAAGCCATCTAGCTACTAACTATGGACCCAAAGGTCTACAAAGAACTACTCACACATCATCGGAGAGGCACCAATGGAGGTGGTGAACCCCATCCGTGATGGTGTCTAGGTTGGATCTGGTGCTTCTGGACTCTGCGGCGGCTGGAATTGATTTTCATCGACTCCCCTAGGGTTTCTAGAATATTGGGGTATTGATAGAGCAAAGAGGCGGTCCGAGGGGCACCTGAGGTGGGCACAACCCACCAAGGCGCGCCTGGGCCTCCTGGCGCGCCCTGGTGGGTTGTGCTCTCCTCGGAGCACCTCCCAGGCGCAGCCTTGGCCCATTAGGTGTCTCCTGGTCCAAAAAAATCTCCGTAAAGTTTCGTTGCATTTGGACTCCCTTTGGTATTGATTTCCTGCGATGTAAAAAACATGCAGAAAACAACAAGTGGCACTTGGCACTATGTCAATAGGTTAGTACCAACAAATGATGTAAAATGACTATAAAATGATTATAAAACATCCAAGATTGATAATATAACAGCATGAAACAATCAAAAATTATAGATACGTTGGAGACGTATCACCCAACACTTCTACAACGACGGTGCCAGGTGACTTTTTGGTTTGTTCAGTTGAGGGCGCCCGTCGGGCTGCATCATCCTCGAGCTGTTAGGGCCAGTCCCTGCAGCCTGTATCATTTTGCGCATGTATCAGAACTGGTTTTGCCTTTTATGAATTTCCTTAGATATCTCAACCTACATGTCCGGTGCTTCATCACCATGAACGTTGTGTGCCCTCATGAGCCCACCCACGAGCGCCTCATGATTAAGGACTGGCACCGCGTCTATGCTCGGGTCCGTCCCTGCAGCGTCGCTAAACCCAAGTGGCCGAGCCCTGTCTCGCGGGCCAACTCCCGCGCACGTCACCTCCCGCGGCCCTTAGTGCCTTGTTCTCGCATGAGCTAATCGCGTGTGGAGAACTCAGGGCGCGCAACCCGGTGCCTCCCCGCCGCGGGAGCCGCACGCCGGTTATCTTTCTTTAAGATTATTGCATGAGAAGACTGGGCACGGTGTCTGTGCTCGGGTTCGTCCCTGCAGCGTCGAGAAATCCAACGGCTGAGCTCTGTCTGGTGGGTCGGCCCCGTTCACGTCACCTCCTGGGGTCGTTGGTGTTTGGCTTTCTCATGCGATGTCCTCCGGAGATTCACTCGGCGCGGGCCACCTCACACATCTGGAAGGTCTCTTACAAGCACCCCACGCTAAAAATTCAGGCGCAACCCGCCTTAATCTAGGGCCTCGTGAGTCCCGCGTTGGCTCATGGGTGCCCATATACACCTCCATTCTTTCCGTGCTAGCCACGCGTACAGACAGGGCTGTACACGCCCTAGAGTCTCCCCCCCCCCGAGGGAGCTCCCACCCACGCACCAGCGGAAGCCCCATGCTCCTTGCTAGCGGACGACACTGTCGAGGAGCGACGATGCCCATGCACCAGTGGAAGCCCCAAGCTCCGCGCTGGCGGACGACACTGTCGAGGAGCGGCTATGCTCACGCTAAAGTGGAAGCACCATGCTGTGCGCTGGTGAATAAACAACTGAGGGCACCCTAGCGGCTGCAATAACCTCAGGAGGGCCACTTGGCTCGCTGTCCGGCCTGACCGCACTGCTTTCCCTATGGGAGGGCCGCACGAGGGGGCTGGGCACGGGGGCTATGCGCAGGCCACACCTGACGCACGCCACCTCACCAGGTCTCTCACACCTAGTTTTCTCGTGACCCTCCCACGCAAAAGCTGGCGAGGAAAGGTATGGGGACTCCGGATTAACTCACACATTGCTCACGTTTCCTTCAAGAGGGTTGTTCGTACGTCAAGGGGGGCCCATGAGCATCGTGATTCAGGGGCCTCACCGGTCATTTTGACCCTCACCCCTTGGCCTCATCCTAGTGATCCGGATGCCCCAACAGCGGCTAAGGTATGCGTGGGGCCAGGCCCCGCTGAAGCAAGAACACTAAGGCAAACAAGAAGGAAATCGAGCATGGAGTCACGACGGTAATTACAAGACATAATGTTCCATGAATTTAAGCAGAAGTTCTCACGCCTCCGCGAGGCATGATGGATGTTGCAGGGTCGAACTAAGAGGAAGCGCTGCCGTCGCCTTGGTGGCCGTTGTCGCCCACCCCGAGGAGCCCATCATCGATGACGCCACCACCATCTTCACCGCCGGCTCCGGTCACCGTAGCCATGGGGTCGGGGACGTAGAGGAACTTCTCCAGTAGGACTTCCACCTACTTCTTCACGGCCTCGACAGCAGTGTTGCGGGACTCAGGAACCACCGATTCGATCAGGGTGCTGAGGTCGAGGCTTGGTTCCCGGAGATGGAGGCAGTTGAAAACGCGCGTCGCGGCCGCGGTGAAAACGCGCGGCACTCCCCCTCCACCATGGAGTCCACTCCAGCGACGATGCCCTCAAGCGCCTCAACGAGCTTGGGGAGAATTGTAACATCCCAAATTTTCAATTTGGAATGTTTTACAATTATTAGCTAAGCATTTATGCATTTTGTTTGAATTGTGTGGCATTTGGAAATTTTCAGAGGCATTTGAGTTTGAATTCAACTTGGCATTCGAAATTTGTTTCGAATGTCCCTGACAAATACTTGTTTAAAAGTATGAGAGGAGCTAACATGACACTCCAAAAAAATGTCAGAAGAAAATATTGCCAAAAGGTTTGAATTCAAAATTTGAATTTTATTTCGAATTTGAGGAAAATGTTTTGTTTACTTTTTTGTTTCTGTTTTGCCTCTGGAAAAATGTTCACGTTGTAGGATTTATTTTTTATGATTTTATTGATATATATGTCCTATATAAAAATATTATAGATTTCTCTATATTTTAGTTTTCTCTCTCTACCTTAATTCAAAAAAAGGGGGAAAAGCCCCGAGCTGGCCAGGCCGACGGCCCAGCCAGCAAGGCCGCAGCCCAACCAGCGCCAAGGTCGCCAGCCTAGCGCGACACGCCCGAGCCGCCTCCGCTTCGGTCGCCCGACCGAACCCTCCTCCCCCTCTCACGCCGACACCCCAACCCCACCTCATCTCCTTCCTCCCGCAACAACCAGCGCCAGAATCTCGCCAGCCCTCGACGTCCGCGCTCCCAAAACCCTAACCCGAGCTGCCCCTCCTCCACGAAAGTGTGTCCTATAAATACCTACGCATCTCCTCTTCCGAACCCCCCAAAAACCCTATCTCAACTCTCACCACAGCTCACGCCCTCCGCCTTTGCATCTCGCCACAGCCGCCTCAGTTCATCGCCGCCTCCACCGCCGGTGAGCAACAGCACGACTTCCTTTTCCACCTATGAGCTTCCCCAGATGTTGTGCATCGTTTTGACATGGTTTCGACCTCCTTCTCCCATCACAGGATCGTCCCCGAGCTCGTTCACCCCTCGCCAGAGTTGCAGCTCACCAGGGCGCTGTCTCCGTCATCCCGATCGTCTTCACCGTCCCCGAGCTCCACCAAGGCCGCCCCCGACTTCCCCAAGCTCCGCCGCATCGCCCCGACGCCACCTCCTTCCTCCCCGACGACCGGAGCCGCCGCACCGCCATCGCCCGAGTCGCCGCCGTCGTCTCCGTCCGTCGTCGCCGTCTGCTGTAAGCCTGAGCCCCCTCCACCGTTAGATCGTTAATCTAGGGCCTAGATTAGACTAGCGAAGGGTTAGGTTTATTTGTACTAGATCGGTTTTGTACGGTTTAGTTTACGGCTTATTTCTGGTTTAGTTACGGTTTAGTGTAGACCGGCCCGATCGGTTTTTTTTATTATTAACCCGCACGCATACTAGCCTATTCAACGCATGTGCGCTGTTTAGTTTTAGAACACTCACTGTTTCGGCCCGTTAGCGCCTTAGTTGTTTTTTTGTTTAATTTTCGTTTCTGTTTTTAATAGAATAGTTCCAATTTTGTAAAATCTATATCTCTTAGGTTATTTAATGTTTTTAGTTGATTCTTTTTTTGTTACTTTAAAAATTTCCTATAGTTTCTGTAGAAAATTGTTTCGGCCATGTTTAAGTTTATAAAAGTAGTTTTATATTAGTTTAGTCAGATTAGTATTTCTGCTAAAAATTGAGTTAGAATTATTATTTTTAGGCGTTTCTTTTTGTCACTGTTTTTGTTCTGACCTTGCCTAGCAGTAGGATTTTATTTGGGTATTTTTAGTCTTTATTAAAAATAGTTTTATGCGAAAACAAGTTTTTCTAGATTTTTTAGCTTGCTGCTGTTTTCTGTTGTTCTAGTTAATTTAAGATTTTAATTTTACCTCTGTTATAATTTATTTTATATTAGTTTCTGTAGTTACAGAGGGTGAACTTTTATTTACAGAAAAGAAAATGTTTATTTTATTTTCTTGCTAGTTGTTGGCTTGGAGTTCTTCGAGTTTTCTTTGGTTTTGGTTTGATTGCTTTTGTGTGATTTATGTTAGCTTGCTGTTATGTTAATGCGATTGCATGTTTGTATGCTTATATGTTTATTGGTTGCTTCGATAGAATTTCCGGAGTGCGAAGCCTGCTATTACGAGTTGCTAGCTTTCGAACGTCAGCCAGGCAAGTCATTTGATCATGTTTTAAAACACCTATGATTTTGTTGCATTAGAATTATCCCTCCCCACCATGCATGCAGTAGGAGAATTTTAAGTTATGTTCTTGAGTAGTATCATGAGGTAGGATGAACCCAATTCCCCTTGTTACCATTGCCCGGGACGATGTAGTTCATTTTTGCTATGCTCGTAGATGGGGTTGGTTGAGAGGTTCATAAGGGAGATGTGAGAGTCAAGATGATGACAAACCCATGACTTCAAGCTCAAGATGGACTTCAAATTCACTACTGGGTGGAGGACGGTTGACGGGCACCCTGGAGAAACCAGCGGATGGCCGGGATGCATGGAGAAGCGACATGACATCTTGCGGAAAGCTTCACCCAGCCACGAAGAGACGGATGGATACACCTTGACCGGAAGCTTACCTGTGCAGCCGCAAGCCATTATGGGCTCTGGCTGGGTTGACCTTAGGCGTGACTCTAGACGGACGGTGCCAGCAGATGTAGAAGAACGGTAGGACATGGATGGGCACCGGCAGTACCTAGAGAAACTCTACGGAAGACCCTGTTTCGTTCGTCCCGTCTTCAAACAGCAGGCAGTGCGAAGACATAAAGGAGGGAACAATTCTTGCGGGTAAAGTGCACAAGACTCTGCAGAGTAGAAACCTAATCGATTAGCCGTGTCCCCGGTTATGGACAAATGAGCCTCTGGAATTGGAGTATTTCAGAAATCTCAACACCGAACTTAATTAATTGAGGGGTTATTTAATAATTGGGAATGAGACATTGATTGGCGGAACCATCTCAATAACAACCAACATTTTGTAGTAATTGCAAGCAAGTCCTTTTGTTATAGGGAAAAATTGGCTTTTTCGTAAAAACATAAAACTTAGAGCCCCACAGCCAAATTGCATATAGTGTTAGAAATTTTATTGTTATTATCTCTTCATGACTTGCCGGCATATTGAAAATGCTGACCTACACGGCTGCAACGTTACATTGCAGAGGAGTTTTCCGACCTGGAGTGAGGCTACGATCCACGCTTGGCGATTGCCCTATGGAGTCGGATGGACTCGCTATTCGTCCACGCTTCCGCAGCTTTATTTAGTTTATTTCTCATGAGTTGGCCTTCGGCCGAATTTATTATGATGTAATAAAGACTCGATATGAGAATCGTGTAATAAATTCAGGTGTGATTGAACTTTGAATCTTTTCATCAATGTACTGTGTGTGCCAGCATGATCTTGGGATGGTACAGCTACACAGAGACTTGACCGATTTTGGGTCGGGTCGCTATAGAGAAGCCCGGCAAGGCCATCCTCCTGAGTCGCCAGCGGCTTCTCGTACCCTTCTCCGTAGAGGGAGTGCAGCGCCTTGCGGGACCTCGGCTCGAGGGAGACGAAGGCTTCGCGTCCCACGGCCGCCGCCTTCTCTTGAGCTGACGGTGTCCTGGACTAGGGGGTACTCACCATGTCGTCTCCCGATCAGTTGGATTGGGCCAAGGACCCCCATGGCCGTTTACTCATGGGCTAGTTCGGACAGCTGATGTATACACGAGGAAGATTCCACAAGACTTGGTGATCAAGACAAGGACTCCTCTCCACCAACTTATTCGACTAGGACTCTTGTTATCCTAGGCCTCCGGTACATTATATAAGCCAAGGTCAGGCTAGTCGATAGATCATTATGACATTACTCATCATACCCTTAGGTCTTACACCACAACATATGATCTCGAGGTAGATCAACTCTTGTAATCTCTACATCATCAAGATCAATCAAGCAGGAAGTAGGGTATTAACTCCATTAAGAGGGCCCGAACCTGGGTAAACATCGTGTCCCCTGTCTCCTGTAACCCATCGATCTATGACACACAGCTTGGGACCCCTACCTGACATCTGCCGGTTTAGACACTGAAAATGGTGCTTTCATTGAGAGTTCCGATGTGTGATCGGCAAAGGGATCAATGGCTCGCCTGCATATCAACTGCCACGTCGGGGTCTTCGTCGCCGCCTCGACTGATCACCTTGGCTTGACTGAGAACTATGCCCTGCATACAATCGTCATGTTCGGACGAGGGCCTTCATCAACATCAACTCCAATCTCTATCTTGATCATGGAGGAATCATCCATGGAGCTCGGGGGTTCAACACCAACATTGCCCTCAGGCGACCGTGCTGTTTATCTGAACAGCGAACTTGTATCCGCTACCACCACCTCCTCGAGCATCGCTTTGACGATTCCTTCGCTGGAATTGTGCGAAATTGAGTCTACAATAACACTGTAAAATTTCAACGCGTTCCGATGGAGCAATCTCCGTCGATCTCCAATATACCGGAGCCCTATCAAATCTGGACGAGTTTGGAGCATGGTGTCCAGCATCTAGCTCGGACGTCCTTTGGAAGATCCAACCGTTGATCGGATGCGGAATTCCTATATCTACCACCCCTCAAAATTTCAGCTCGATCCGACCATCCAAACTCCGGAAACCTTCCGATTAGTGCATCACTTTTCAAATATGTTTTCTGCGCGAGAACGAATCCGACCCGAGTTCATCTTTTTCATGAACGGGATTTCGGACATCCTTTTTGAAGGAAGTTTTGTATGGGGTATTGTGTTTTGTTCCTAAACACATCCCACAAATTTTGAAGTCTTTTTCAATATGATCTTCACCATCGCGCCGGTGTCAAACCAGCCCGACAACGTTGCTCCACAGCTGCCGACCTGCACTAGACACGTCGTCGCTTTGTTGAGCCGAGCTCAACTTCTTCGGATCATCATCTCGGCAAGCCGAACAAGAGTTCGGCATCGCGAAGGATAAATCATCACTAACATCGCCGCCCCATGGATTACACGGGGCGGGCACACCGGCATCGCCGCACGGTCACTTCATCAAGCCAGCATTGACCATGTCACGAGTTACGTCCTGCATCGGCATGGCCGCACCGTTGCTTCTTCGAGCCGATGTCCATCACGCTGAACTACTTCAACACCTCGGCTGACATAGAAGCTGCAACGTCTCCTTACCGACCTGCTCCGTCTCCTCGTCTGAACTGGGGGCTTCGCCATACCTTCATCAACCTACTCCGGAGACTTCGACATCGCCAGCTGACCAGCTTCGTCACGTTAGTTGGACTGGGGGCTTTGCCTCGGCGAGCCAACCTTTACCAGCATCGCCGTGTCGTCGCTTCACCGCCCATCAGGCAATGGGTATGCGGATCGAGTCCCGATTTTGGGAGTCACTTTTCTTCGGACAGCAACAACAAATAAACCAGGTGTTATTAATCCTAGCGATTTTTGCTTGTTTTGGTTTATTTTTCTGAAGGAATTATTTGGTTTGTTCCATCATCTGTACACAGGTCTATCAAATGGTAGCCGCATTAACGAAGGTCGCGTGGTGCTTCGGTCAGTTTCCGTACATAGTTCGGCGAACGCCGCATCCGGAACTCGGACCGACCTGTGAATTCAGGCTTTGCCATGCCTTTACCACATCACGCTGACGCTCTGCATCGACATTGACTTCGGCGCCGGGCCACATATCTTTAAATAAATTATTTTGCATAAATTAATTACACGAGGATTTTTATATATTTATATTATTATTGTTGGCCTGCACTATTTTACATGTGCAGGTAACGGACTTCGACTGTGTCACGCGGTCTATTCGGCAAGCCAACGTCGTCGGCCCAATCGGCGTAAATCGGCTCACGTGATCACATTGTTGGCCGTGTTGCCATACCGACGTGTTCGATTGCCTTGGGGACTTCGGTATTGATACGTCTCCAATGTATCTATAATTTTTGATTGTTCCATGCTATTATATTATCCATCTAGGATGTTTTATATGCATTTATATGCTATTTTATATGATTTTTGGGACTAACCTATTAATCTAGATCCCAGTGCCAGTTTCTGTTTTTTCCTTGTTTTTTAGTATCGCAGAAAAGGAAAACCAAACGGAGTCCAATTGACCTGAAATTTCACGGAGATCATTTTTGGACCAGAAGAAGCCCACGGAGCATCAGAAATGGGCCAGAAGAGTCCCGAGGCACCCAAGAGGGTGGGGGGCGAGCCCTACTCCCTGGGCACGCCCCCCTACCTCGTGGGCACCTCGGAGACCCCCCTGACTTGTCCACGACGCCAAAACCTCATATATATACAGAAACCCCCAGAACATAACCGAGATGGGGAGTTCCGCCGCCGCAAGCCTCTGTAGCCACCAAAATCCAATCGGGACCCTATTCTGGCACCCTGCCGGAGGGGGGATCCCTCACCGGTGGCCATCTTCATCATCCTGGCGCTCTCCATGAGGAGGAGGGAGTAGTTCACCCTCGGGGCTGAGGGTATGTACCAGTAGCTATGTGTTTGATCTCTCTCTCTCGTGTTCTTGATTCAACACGATCTTGATGTATCGTGAGATTTGCTATTATAGTTGGATCTTATGATGTTTCTCCCCCTCTACTCTCTTGTAATGGATTGAGTTTTCCCTTTGAAGTTATCTTATCAGATTGAGTGTTTAAGGATTGGAGAACACTTGATGTATGTCTTGCATGTGGTTATCTGTGGTGACAATGGGATATTCACGTGATCTGCTTGATGTATGTTTTGGTGATCAACTTGCGGGTTCAGTGACCTTGTGAACTTTTGCATAGGGGTTGGCACACATTTTCGTCTTGACTCTCCGGTAGAAACTTTGGGGCACTCTTTGAAGTTCTTTGTGTTGGTTGAATAGATGAATCTGAGATTGTGTGATGCATATCGTATAATCATACCCACGGATACTTGAGGTGACATTGGAGTATCTAGGTGACATTAGGGTTTTGGTTGATTTGTGTCTTAAGGTGTTATTCTAGTACGAACTCTAGGATAGATCGAACGGAAAGAATAGCTTCATTTTATTTTACTACGGACTCTCCAATAGATTGATCAGAAAGAATAACTTTGAGGTGGTTTCGTACCCTACCATAATCTCTTTGTTTCTTCTCCGCTATTAGTGACTCTTTGTTGCATGTTGAGGGATAGTTATATGATACAGTTATGTTATTATTGTTGAGAGAACTTGCACTAGTGAAAGTATGAACTCTAGGCCTTGTTTCTTAGCATTGCAATATCGTTTGTGCTCACTTTTATCATTAGTTACCTTGCTGTTTTTATATTTTTCAGATTACAAAAACCTATATCTACCATCCATATTGCACTTATATCACTATCTCTTCGCTGAACTAGTGCACCTATACAATTTACCATTGTATTGGGTGTGTTGGGGACACAAGAGACTCTTTATTATTTGGTTGCAGGGTTGTTTGAGAGAGACCATCTTCATCCTACGCCTCCCATGGATTGATAAACCTTACACTACTGGAATCAGCTTCTTTGTCGTCCGCCATGGCGGATGGCAAAGGCATGGATCACGGACGGCAAACGTCTTTGCCGTCCGCCAGCAGACCGCAAACTGTCTGTCTGAACACGTGCCAGCAAAGGCCTTCTTTGCCGTCCGCTTCCTGGAAACAGACGGCAAAGGATTTTGCCATCCACTGATACGTCTCCATCGTATCTACTTTTCCAAACACTTTTGCCCTTGTTTTGGACTCTAACTTGCATGATTTGAATGGAACTAACCCAGACTGACACTGTTTTCAGCAGACTTTCCATGGTGTTAGTTATGTGCAGAAACAAAAGTTCTCGGAATGACCTGAAACTCCATGGAACATCTTTTTGGAAAATAATAAAAATACTGGAAGAAAAATCCACGTCAGGGGGCCCACACCTTGTCCACGAGGGTGGGGGCGCGCCTGCCCCCCTGGGCGCACCCCCCTACCTCGTGGGCCCCCTGACGCTCCACCGACCTCGACTCCAACTCCATATATTCACTTTCGGGGAGAAAAAAATCAAAGAGAAGGATTCATCGCGTTTTACAATACGGAGCCACCGCCAAGCCCTAAAACCTCTCGGGAGGGCTGATCTGGAGTCCGTTCGGGGCTCCGGAGAGGGGGATTCGTCGCCGTCGTCATCATCAACCATCCTCCATCACCAATTTCATGATGCTCACCGCCGTGCGTGAGTAATTCCATCGTGGGCTTGCTAGACGGTGATGGGTTGGATGAGATCTATCATGTAATCGAGTTAGTTTTGTTAGGGTTTGATCCCTAGTATCCACTATGTTCTGAGATTGATGTTGCTATGACTTTGCTATGCGTAATGCTTGTCACTAGGGCCCGAGTGCCATGATTTCAGATCTGAACCTATTATGTTTTCATGAATAAATGTGAGTTCTTGATCCTATCTCTCAAGTCTATAGTCACCTACTATGTGTTATGATTCGGCAACCCCGAAATGACAATAATCGGGACCACTCCCGGTGATGACCGTAGTTTGAGGAGTTCATGTATTCACTATGTGCTAATGCTTTGTTCCGGTACTCTATTAAAAGGAGGCCTTAATATCCCTTAGTTTCCATTAGGACCCCACTGCCACGGAAGGGTAGGACAAAAGATGTCATGCAAGTTCTTTTCCATAAGCACGTATGACTATATTCAGAATAAATGCCTACATTACATTGATGAATTGGAGCTAGTTCTGTGTCACCCTATGTTATGACTGTTACATGATGAACCGCATCCGGCATAATTCTCCAACACCGATCCAATGCCTACGAGCTTTTCACATATTGTTCTTCGCTTATTTACTTTTCTGTTGCTACTGTTACAATCACTACAAAACACCAAAAATATTACTTTTGTTATCGTTACCGTTACTTCCATATTACTTTGCTACTAAATACTTTGCTGCAGATACTAAGCTATCCAGGTGTGGTTGAATTGACAACTCAACTGCTAATACTTGAGAATATTCTTTGGCTCCCCTTGTGTCGAATCAATAAATTTGGGTTGAATACTCTACCCTCGAAAACTGTTGCGATCCCCTATACTTGTGGGTTATCAAGACTATTTTCTAGCGCCGTTGCCGGGGAGCATAGCTCTATTCTTTGAGTCACTTCAGATTTATATCTGCTGGTCACTATGAAGAACTTGAAAGATGAGAAAAAAATCTATCCCTCAACTACGAGGGGAGGTAAGGAACTGCCATCTAGCTCTGCACTTGATTCACCTTCTGTTTTGAGTAAGCTTGCGACACCTAAACCTGCTTCTGCTATTCGTTCTGATACGTCGCATGTTATTGATGATGCCACTTCTGCTATGCATGATACTTATGATGAAACTACTACTATGCTTGATACTACTGTACCACTTGGTGAATTTCTTGATGAACAACTTGCTAGGGTTAGAGAGAATGAAATTATTGAAACTGATAACATTGATGAAAGTGATGATGAAGACTCTCCCCCAAATAAATATGAATCGCCTGTTATTCCTGAGGGTTATGTTTTGGAAAAAGAAGTTTATATAGCTATTTTAGCTTGCAAAGATAGATACGAGCTCAAGAGGTTATTAGCTAAATGGAAGCAGCAATCTCTTAATGCCAGAATGAAACCTGACCCTGCTTTTGCTACTTCACCTATCTGTGTTATTGATAAGGATTATGAATTCTCTGTTGATCCTGATGTAATTACTTTGGTTGAATCTGATCCTTTTCATGGCTATGAATCTGAAACTATTGTGGCACATCTTACTAAATTAAACGATTTAGCCACCCTGTTCACTAATGATGAGAAATCTCGCTACCTATATATCCTTAAAATATTTCCGTTCTCATTAAAGGGTGATGCTAAGATATGGTTTAATTCTCTTGATCCTGGTTGTGTGCGTAGTCCCCGGGATATGATTTATTACTTCTCTGCTAAATATTTCCTTGCTCATAAGAAACAAGCTGCTTTGAGGGATATATATAATTTTGTGCAAATTGAAGAAGAGTCTCCCACAAGCTTCGGGGAGGCTTCTCCAATTACTTAATGCTTTGCCTGATCATCCTCTTGAGAAAAATGAAATACTTGATATCTTTTATAATGGACTAACCGATGGCTCCAGAGATTACCTGGATAGTTGTGCTGTTTCTGTTTTCAGGGAAAGAACACCAGATGAAGCTGAAATTCTATTGAATAATATGTTGACAAATGAAAATAATTGGACACTTCCTGAGCCAGCTCCTGAGCCTATTCCTAAACCAACTTCGAAGAAGAGAGGTGTTCTATTTCTCAGTCCTGAAGATATGCAAGAGGCAAAGAAATCTATGAAAGAAAAAGGTATTAAAGCTGAAGATGTTAAGAATTACCTCCTATTGAAGAAATACATGGACTTAATTTACCGCCTGATGAAGAATTATATGATCCCGATCCATTACCTATTGAAGAAACTCATGGTCTTGATAACCGACACAGGTAGTAAAGGTGAATTCTCTTTATAGATTTGATGAAGGTGATATTCCTCACTATAAGTCTGCTAGACAATGCTTAGAAGAGTTTGATAATTTTATTGTCAAACAAGAAAACTTCAATGCTTATTTTGGTAGACAATTGAAATACAATTCCAATACGCTTGAACACTTGAGTAATTACATGGCTAATGTTAAGGGTGAACTTAAACTCATTCGTAAACATGCTTCTATGGTTACCACTCAATTAGAACAAGTACTTAAAGCTCAAAATGATTTGCTCAATGAAGTGAATAGTAAGAATACTGATTATGCTACTAGAACTGGTAGAATGACTCAGGAACCTTTGTATCCTGAAGGCCATCCCAAGAGAATTGAGCAAGATTCTCAAAGAAATAATATTGATGCACCTAGTCCTTCTAAAAAGAAGAAAAAGAAAAATGATAGGACTTTGCATGCTTCTAGTGAACCTATTGCTGAACCACCTGAGAATCCAAGTGATATCTCTATTTCTGATGCTGAAACACAATCTGGTAATGAACATGAACCTAGCGATAATGTTAATGATGATGTTCATGATGATGCTCATCCTAGTAATGATAATGATATAGAAATTGAACCTGCTGTTGATCTTGATAACCCACAATCAAAGAATCAACGTTATGATAAGAGAGACTTTGTTGCTAGGAAACATGGCAAAGAAAGAGAACCATGGGTTCAGAAACCCATGCCTTTTCCTCCCAAACCATCCAAGAAAAAGGATGATGAGGATTTTGAGCGCTTTGCTGAAATGATTAGACCTATCTTTCTGCATATGCGATTAACTGATATGCTCAAAATGAATCCTTATGCTAAGTACATGAAAGATATTGTTACTAATAAAAGAAAGATACCGGAAGCTGAAATTTCCACCATGCTTGCTAATTATACTTTTAAGGGTGGAATACCAAAGAAACTTGGAGATCCAGGAGTACCACTATACCATGCTCCATTAAAAGAAACTATGTTAAAACTGCTTTATGTGATCTTGGAGCCGGTGTTAGTGTTATGCCTCTCTCTTTATATCGTAGACTTGACTTGAATAAGTTGACACCTACTGAAATATCTTTGCAAATGGCTGATAAATCAACTGCTATACCTGTCGGTATTTGTGAGGATGTGCCTGTTGTGGTTGCAAACGTTACTATTTTAACGGACTTTGTTATTCTTGATATTCCCGAGGACGATAGTATGTCTATTATTCTTGGAAGACCCTTTTTGAATACTGCAGGGGCTGTTATTGATTGCAACAAAGGCAATGTCACTTTTCATGTTAATGGTAATGAGCATACGGTACACTTCCGAGGAAACAACCTCAAGTTCATAGTATCAATTCTATTGGAAAAATTCCATCGATTATATTTGGAGGTTTTGAATTTCCTCTTCCTACTGTCAAGAAGAAATATGATATTCTTATTATTGGGGATGTGCATATCCCCGTTGAGGTAACATAGTGTTATTCGAAATTTCTCCGGTTCCATGTTACTGGGAATGAGTTTGTTAACAAGACCTGATCAACCTTGTTAATGGATTCCTTTTGATGGGCATGAGATGGATGAAACTAGAAGGCACAACCTTCTGTACCCTCTTTCTACTTTCTGTTATTTAGTTGAAATAAAGTAAAAAATAGTATTTTTCTGTCTGTTTTCTGATTTATCCGTGCAATATAAAAATACCCCGAAAATAAAAGTTCTCCAAATGCCCTAAAAATTAAATATGGCTTTTTCTAGAATATTTGAGAATATCTGGCACTGAGAACACAGTAGGAGGGGCAAGCACCTGTCCACGAGGGTGGAGGGCGCACCCTACCCCCTGGGCGCGCCCCCTGCCTCGTGGGCCCACGGTGGCTCCCCTCCACTTATTCCTGCACCCACACACTTCTTCTTCCTCCCAAAAAAATTACCATCCAGCTCAAGCATGAGTTCTAACTCATTTTGCTGTGATTTTCGATCTCCTTGCTCAAAGCACCTCTCACAAAACTGCTTGGGGGATTGTTCCTTGGTATGTGACTCCTCCATTAGTCCAATTAGTTTTTGTTCTAGTGCTTTATTCATTGCAAATTTGTGCTGCCTAGGTGACCATGTTCTTGAGTTTGCATGTCAAATTTATATGGTTCCAAGTAGTTCTAATGCATGATATAGTCTCTAGGCACTTGCTTGGTTCACTTTTGTTTGAAGTTACTAAAAATTTCAGAATTTTTCAGAAAATAATGAAGAGATTTTTGAGGGGCTCATCGAGCTGAAGCTCGAAGGAAAAGCAAAATGAAGAAGCACAGATGCCCAAATATAATCTGCCCCGCACCGGGGAAGTTCGGCCGTGTGAATGGCCTTCCGATGATTTCTTGAGAGAAGCCGGGATTTACAATGATTTTTATGAATTGGCTGAGAATGCAGGCCTCACCGACTTTCTCCGCGACCAACGCGAATAGTATCTCTTACTCACCAATGCTTTTGTGCAAAACTTCTACTATTATCCTAAGGAAACACCTCCTTTAGTAGAGTTTCATTTATATGATGTTGTTAAGAACATGCCACAAGATGAATTTTGCAAGGTTTGCAAAATACCTTTTGAGGGTAGTTTAGAGGAACCACATCGTAAAGACGTGGACGGGTTTATTGACACTATTACTGTGGGGGAAACTAGGAAGGTTTCCGATGCAAGAATCACTAGCATACATTTTCCTGTTTTACGCTACTTTGCCATATTTGCTAGTCGTTGCTTAATTGGTCGCGGAAACTGTGGAAACCTTAGTGTTCCTGATATTATCATTTTGTTCCATGGTTTATTCTCCGATAATACTGTTAGTATGGGCGGTATTATTGCTAAACGATTAAGTTTGAACCGTACAAAGGGTCCCATCTTTGGAGGTATTTACGCTTCACGCCTTGCTGCATATTATAGCATACCTATTAGGCACTATGAGAAAGAAGAAAAATTGCTGCCCACTGCTTATTTAGATTATAAGAGTATGATAGCGCATGACTTTATTGTTAAGAATAGGGAAGGGGCTCTTAAATACAAGTTATTCTTTGATAAACATCACCCTGAGACTATTACCTTGCCTGCTCCCTCCTTGTTTAATTTATCTACAGGTCCGTATCTCGTTCCGTGGGCAGCCATTCACGCCTACTGGAACCCTACACCAGCCACGGAGCCGGAACCACAATTTGAGCCTCGAAGACAGTCTAATTACCAGCGGGATCCGGAGATGATTTGCAACCAGTGGCAGTCAGAGTCCTCTTCATCTCAGTACGACCCCGGCTACAACTATGGATATCCGCTAGGCCATCCGTGGCAATGAACCAACTTAGGCTGAAAGCCTAGGCTTGGGGGAGTACGTATTTCCCACCGACATTACATTTATGTTCACACACTCATTGCTAGATGTCGGTGCTCGTACTCTTTCATTGTATTATCCATGCTAGTTTATTTTCTTTTTCTTGCTTTCTTCTTGTGTGTTTGTTAAACCTTAAGAAAAAACAAAAAAATTAGTAATAGTTTTTAGCTAGTTTACTTTCTTGCTGTAGTAGTAATAATTAAAAGAAAACCCAAAAATATTTCTCGTTCTTCTTTTGCTTGTTGGGAGCTTTCCCGTGTAAATAGTTTTTATTTCTTTTTTTTTCTTTGGGGCTCGATAGGAGAAGACCATAATTAAATTGTTGAAGTGGCTCTTATATGCATTATTGTTGATTTAACCAAGAGCCCATATTGCCTTGTCTTCTCCTGTTTATTGAATGCTCGCAGATTCCAGCTTAGTCCAATGCATGTGCACTCTTATTATTATTCACATCGTTCGGTCGTGCAAGTGAAAGGCAATTATGACGATATATGATGGACTGGCTGAGATGAGAAAAGCTGGTATGAACTCGACCTCTCTTGTTTTTGTAAATATGATTAGTTCATCGTTCCTGATTCAGCCTATTATGAATAAACATGTTTGCAATGACAATTAGAGATCATAGTTGCTCGTGCCATGCTTGATTAGCTATGAGTTATAATGGTTTACCTTGCGTGCCAACATGCTATTAAAATGGTTGTGATGTGGTATAGTGGGGTGGTATCCTCCTTTGAATGATTTAAGTGACTCGACTTGGCACATGTTCACACATGTAGTTGAAACAAATCAACATAGCCTTCACGATATTTATGTTCATGGTGGATTATATCCTACTCATGCTTGCACTCAATGTTTATTAATTTTAATGCATGTTCATGACTGTTGTCGCTCTCTAGTTGGTCGCTTCCCAGTCTTTTGCTAGCCTTCACTTGTACTAAGCGGGAATACTGCTTGTGCATCCAATCCCTTAAACCCCAAAGTTATTCCATATGAGTCCACTATACCTTCCTATATGCGGTATCTACCTGCCGTTCCAAGTAAATTTGTATGTGCCAAACTCTAAACCTTCAAATGAAATTCTGTTTTGTATGCTCGAATAGCTCATGTATCAACTAGGGATGTCCGTATCTTCCATGCTATGCGGGTTATTCTCAAGAGGAGTGGACTCCGCTCCTCACTCACGAGAAAATGGCTGGTCACCGGGATGCCCAGTCCCATGCTTTATGCAAACTAAATCAAAATAATTGCAAACAAAACTCCCCCTGGGACTGTTGCTAGTTGGAGGCACTCGTTGTTTCGAGCAAGCCATGGATTGATGCTTGTTGGTGGAGGGGGAGTATAAACTTTACCATTCTGTTTGGGAACCGCCTATAACGTGTGTAGCATGGAAGATATCGCCATCTCTTGGTTGTTATGTTGACAATGAAAGTATACCGCTCAAAATATTATTTATCTCTATTTCAAAACCGAGCTCTGGCACCTCTACAAATCTCTGCTTCCCTCTGCGAAGGGCCTATCTATTTACTTTCATGTTGAGTCATCACCCTCTTATTAAAGAGCACTAGCTGGAGAGCGCAGCTGTCATTTGCATCCATTACTATTAATTTATATTGGGTATGACTTGATGGATCTCTTTTACCATGAATTACAATGTCTAGTCAGTCCTTGATCTTTAAAGGTGCTCTGCATTTATGTTTTGCGGTCTCAGAAAGGGCTAGCGAGATACCATCTTATTATATCATATTATGATTATTTTGAGAAAGTGTTGTCATCAGAGATTTATTATTATTGCTCGCTAGTTGATTATGCCATTGATATGAGTAAACATGAGACCTAAGAGTTATTGTGAATGTGGTTAGTCATAATCTTTGATGAAAACTTGAATGGTGGCTTTACATATTTACAACAACAAGAGCAAACAGAGTTTGTAAAAGTTTTTCTTTATCACTTTCAGTTTGTCAACTGAATTGCTTGAGGACAAGCAAGGGTTTAAGCTTGGGGGAGTTGATACGTCTCCGTCGTATATACTTTTCCAAACACTTTTGCCCTTGTTTTGGACTCTAACTTGCATGATTTGAATGGAACTAACCCGGACTGACGCTGTTTTCAGCAGACTTTCCATGGTGTTATTTATGTGCAGAAACAAAAGTTCTCGGAATGACCTGAAACTCCACGGAACATCTTTTTGGAAAATATTAAAAATACTGGAAGAAAAATCCACGTCAGGGGGCCCACACCCTGTCCACGAGGGTGCGGGGCGTGCCCCCCTACCTCGTGGGCCCCCTGACGCTCCACCGACCTCAACTCAAACTCCATATATTCACTTTCGGGGAGAAAAAAATCAGAGAGAAGGATTCATCGCGTTTTACGATACGGAGCCGCCGCCAAGCCCTAAAACCTCTCAGGAGGGCTGATGTGGAGTCCGTTCGTGGCTCCGGAGAGGGGGATTCGTCGCCGTCGTCATCATCAACCATCCTCCATCATCAATTTCATGATGCTCACCGCCGTGCGTGAGTAATTCCATCATAGGCTTGCTGGACGGTGATGGGTTGGATGAGATCTATCATGTAATCGAGTTAGTTTTGTTAGGGTTTGATCCCTGGTATCCACTATGTTCTGAGATTGATGTTGCTATGACTTTGCAATGCTTAATGCTTGTCACTAGGGCCCGAGTGCCATTATTTCAGATCTGAACCTATTATGTTTTCATGAATATATGTGTGTTCTTGATCCTATCTTGCAAGTCTATAGTCACCTACTAAGTGTTATGATCCGACAACCCCGAAGTGACAATAATCGGGACCACTCCCAGTGATGACCGTAGTTTGAGGAGTTCATGTATTCACTATGTGCTAATGCTTTGTTCTGGTACTCTATCAAAAGGAGGCCTTAATATCCCTTAGTTTCCATTAGGACCCCGCTGCCACGGGAGGGTAGGACAAAAGATGTCGTGCAAGTTCTTTTCCATAAGCACGTATGACTATATTCAGAATACATGCCTACATTACATTGATGAATTGGAGCTAGTTCTGTGTCACCCTATGTTATGACTGTTACATGATGAACCGCATCCGGCATAATTCTCCATCACCGATCCAATGCCTACGAGCTTTTCACATATTGTTCTTCGCTTATTTACTTTTTCGTTGCTACTATCACAATCACTACAAAACACCAAAAATATTACTTTTGTTATCGTTACCGTTACTTCCATATTACTTTGCTACTAAATACTTTGCTGCAGATACTAAGTTATCCAGGTGTGGTTGAATTGACAACTCAACTACTAATACTTGAGAATATTCTTTGGCTCCCCTTGTGTCGAATCAATAAATTTGGGTTGAATACTCTACCCTCGAAAACGGTTGCGATCCCCTATACTTGTGGGTTATCATCCGCCATCCGAGGCCAGTAGACTGCAGAGACAACAGACGGCAGTGCGGTGGCGTGAGTGCCGTTAGGGGGTTAACGGCGCTCTTTGCCGTCCGCTGACAGACGGCAAAGAGCTTAGCTAGGCAGTATTGGGAAGCTGCCACGTGGCCAGCTATGCCGTCCGCTGGCAGACGGCAAAGTGATTTAAATCTTTGTTGTCCGCTGGCAGACGGCAAAGTGACCAAATAGGCAGCCAGTGTTCCCAGGTTGTACAGGTAGCTGCCACATGTCCTCTTTGTCGTCTGCTAGCAGACAACAAACAGGCTACATATCCCATGTTTTTAATGGAATCCATTTAATTTCACAGGAATTCACACATAGATATACATATATATTTTTTTTCACATGCACAACAGACATATGATGTATCCAACACATAGCTCCATCCATGACAATATACATACATAATAAGAAACAGAGTTCCATCCATACATATTACAGTAACATCACAATGTTCATCCAACACATTGTTCCATGCATGCATCCATGCATATAACAAAGTTCCACATTATTTATCGATACAAACGAAAAAAAAGAAAAGGGAAACAAGCACTCCATCCATGCAAGCTTCCATATAGTGAATTAAATCTGCAAAATGGGAAACAAGAAAGTTAGAAGAAGAAGACTAGAATCAGAAGAAGAAGAAAATGAAGAAGAAGAAGAAGAAGAAGTAAGCATACTTAGGTAAAATGGAGCTAACCTAGCTAATTGTGCCATTTTTGAGTGAACTAAGCATATTATGCCATCTTTGATATAACTTAGAGCTAACTTAATTTTGGAGGAGAAGAAGAAAACTAGAAGAAGAAGAAGAAGAAAACTAGAAGAAGAAGAAGAAGAAGAAGAAGAAGAAGGAGAAGAAGACTAGAAGACTAGAAGAAGAAGAAGAAGAAGAAAACTAGAAGAAGATCTTCTTCTTCTTCTAGTATTCTTCTTCTTCTCGTTCTTCTTCTTCTTCTTCTTCTTCTTTTCTTCCTATTCCTTCTTTCCTTCCTCTTCCTTGATTTTCTTCATCTTATTATGTCATTTGTGGACTAAATAGGCTAAATTATGTCATAAATGGACTAAACACGCTAAATAAGAAGAAAAATACCGTTATCACAGAGGTTTAGGAATGGTCGGGCCTGCGCCTGTGCCAGACGGAGGTGAAGGACCGGTCGGGGTTCCAGCGCTGGCAGAAGGAGTGGTCGATGCTTGCCAGGAGCCATGCTGCACCAAAGATCATTTCCAATAATGTCTCGTTAGCAAGTTCGCAAACTGAATGTGAATAGTAGTAAGCAACGACCATTCAAATCAAACTCACCGACATCGGCGGAGGGGCCTGACCGTTTTTCTCGCACATGGTCTGCACATTTGGTTCTCACGAGTCAGTCATATTAGATAGTAATGCGAACATTGCATTTATGATTGGGGTAATATGCACAAGAAACATACCACGATGAGCTCATATAGGGCCCGGTTAGCAAGGTCGTTCCGGTTGCTCTCCTCCTCCAACTTCTTAGTCGTTTTCTCCTCCATCTCCTTTTGTGCCTCCCTTTTTGCCTCCTCCACAAGCTCCTTCGTCTTCAATCTCTCTTCCTCAACAATAGCCTGCAACACAGCACTCCTCGTTAGAATTGTAATCATCGACGGACGCACACACAATGTAATGGAGGAAAGGTGAGAGAGTCCGTATAACTAACCGCCATGGCGATCTCCGCGGGCCGTGCACGAAGCGTTACCTCAGGATCAGAGCTACTCAGGCGCTTCTTGATCTGCGGGAGAGTCTTAGGACAACGTATCAGTCCATCACCAATGGCTAGAGAGCCATGGAACCTCCCGCCACCAGATATCATCACCAGCTCTGTATCAAAAGGATCCTGGCTCGGGTTAAAGTCCTCCCCTTTCCTCACCTTCCCCTTGTGTCTGTACTTCACAAGCTTGTGGTGGGAGGTCTTGTTGGTGAAGCTCTCTGGATCATCTAGGTCAGACTCCGTGAATGGCTTGGCCTTCTTGTACGGGGCCACATGGGCCATGCCATAGAGGTTGAACAGACCTGGCACAGGCTTCTTGTGGTGGTGCGCCTGAGAGAGAGGAACAAAATATTAGTTAAGGGCTCAAGCTAGCATGAAGAATGATATTGCTATGTAAATAGGTCATTTTGGAGCTAAGAAATGTTATTATGTCATTTTCAAGGAAAATAAGCTAAGTTTAGGTCATTTTCGAGGTAACCAAGATTATTATGCCACTTTTGAGCAAAGTATGCTAATTATGCCATTATTGAGCTATCCAAGGTTATTATGTCGTTTTAGAGCTAACTATAGCATATTTAGGCATTCTATAGAGCTATCTAAGGTTATTATGTCATTTTAGAGCTAATTATGTCATGAATGAATTAGCTAAGATTAGTTTAGGTCGTTATTGAGCTATCGAAGGTAGTTATGCCATTTTTTAACTGACTAAAGCATATTAAGTCATTTTATAGAGCTATCTAAGGTTATTATGTCATTTTAGAGCTAAATATGTCATAAATGAACTATCTAGCATGGAGAATGAATTGCATGAATCATGTAGCAAACCACATACCCAGTTATCCCCATACTCAAATAGGTTGGAGCTCCCTTTATGGTGTGGCACACCTTCCATTTGGTCGCGCTTATCCTTGGCCCTTTGGTGTTCGACTTTCCATTGGCAGAGCACTACGCATCCACCAATGCCTCCCAATAGTCCATTTTATCCACACACCATCTCGGGGGCACCTAAGTGAGTCAAGAGAAATTTCAGTGCTACGGCTATGAATCAAATCAAGAAAACTAAGTTCAAGGCCTTAAGAATAGGTAATTACCTGCATGTACTTCTCCTTACTCAGAAACTTGTCGCGACACTTCTGCTTGCCCCTCCTAATACCCTTCGAGGCGTAGTAGTCTCAAACGGCCTGCACCTGAGCCTCGTGCCTTAAGTTCTGAAGTAGGCGCTTGCACTCGTTTTCGACAAGCATACACGCGGCCTCCTGCTCTCCCTCTGAAACCCTGTAGAAGGTCTGCAATCAAACAAGGCAACACTGATTAGTACAATCACTAGGTTGTGTTGATTTTTAATTCTGTAAAGGAGAAATTACCCAAAACCGACGGAACACAATGTCGGCCACCGTCTCGCACAAGACACCATCGACCCTCTCCTCCGGCGGGACCTGGTTGGTCAGTGCTAGCTGTGGAACCTGACCCTCACCGGGCAACGTGATCCACCCACGGAAGTGCTGCCGGCAAAGCACACCAAGGACCTGGTTGGGCCTACGGAAACCACGGGGGCGTACCCAGCCCCCGCAGTATGACAAGGCGAACGCATTAGATATTAATTTGAAGGAACATGAAGGCAAAAGGTTAAAAAATAGTAGATGCACTTACTTCAACCCTTCAGGCGCAATCAACCACCTCTGGTCAGGGGTCGTCGGCACGGGCGGGAGCTTTGTACAGCCACGCTTGTAGACCTTCTTGCCCTTCTCATCCAGCTCATCGTCGCTGTAGCTATCTTCTGAAAAGGTGTCCTCGCTACCATCCTTCGAGCCACTAGCCTCCGGAGTCTCGTGGGAAGAAGATGGAGGGATCGGAGTCTTCTGGGACGAAGACTCCGGGACCTGGGACGAAGACCCTGTGACCGGAGTCTTTTGGGACGAAGACCCCATGACCGGAGTCTTTTGGGACGAAGACTCTAGGACCGGACTCATGTGGGGCGAAGGGTCGGCGACCCGAGTCTAGTGGGGTGAAGGATCAGCGACCAGAGGCTCATGGACCGCCGTCCGAGGGTCCACGTAAGACGGAGCACTCCTGTGGTCGGGTGAATCAGCTGAGGGTGGCGGTGAGGACCCTTGCCCACCATCCTGTCAACACCTGCAATGACAAAAGGTAAACAAAATTAGTACAACATAAAAAAAATTGGATACCTGACATGAACATAATAATATGTATATAATTTAAGTGTATCATAATCATGACCATAATAAAAATACACCCGATCAACACAAATACATATGGGGTCGGGGTGTGGTGTCGGGGTGTCGGGGTCGGGGTGTCGTGCCGGGGTGTCGTGTCGGGGTCGGGGTGTCAGGGTGTCAGGGTCAGGGTCGGGGTGTGGTTTCAGGGTGTCGCGGGGGGGGGTAAGGGTGGGTGTGGTGTCAGGGTGTCGGTGGTCGGTGTGTCAGGTGTCGGGATGTCGGTGGTCGGGGTCGGGGTCGGGGTCGGGGTGTGGTGTCAGGGTGTCGGGGTCGGGGTGTCGTGCCGGGGTGTCGTGTCGGGGTCGGGGTGTCAGGGTGTCGGGCTCGGGGTCGGGGTGTGGTGTCAGGGTGTCGGTTGGTCGGGGGTCGGGGTGTGGTGTTGGGGGTCGGGGGTCGGGGTCGGGGTGTCGTGCCGAGGTGTCGGGGTGTCGATCGTGTGTCGGGGGTCGGGTCGGGGTCTCTTCTTTCCTTTTCTTCTTTTCTTCTTCTCCTCCTCCTCCTCTCCTCTTTCTTCTTCTTCTTCTTCTTCTTCTTCTTCTTCTCCTCCTCCTCCTCTCCTCTTTCTTCTTCTTCTTCTTCTTCTTCTTCTTCTTCTTCTTTCTTCTCCTCCTCCTCCTCTTCTTCTTCTTCTTCTTCTTCTTCTTCTCCTTTTTCCTCTTCTTCTTCTTTTCTTCTTTCTTCTTCTCCCTCCTCATGTTCCTCCCTCCTTCTACTTCTTCCTCTAAACTAAAACTAAAACTAATCTAAAATAAACTAAAACTAATCTAAACTAAACTTAAATTAAAACTAATCTAAAACAAACTAAACTAAAACTAAAACTAAACTATAACTATAACTAAAACAGAAACTAAACTAAAATAAACAAAAATAAACTAATTAAGCAAAAAAAGGGGAGGAGCTCACCTGGTGGAGGGGGAGGCCGGACGGCTGCGGCGGCCGCTGGAGGAGCCGGCTGTAACACCCCGCATGTAACTTGCCATATTTGTAACTCCGACTCTTGCCATTTCCGGCTATATGATATGTTTTTCCCTCCGTTGTCGGGTTTTGTCTTGTTTTGTATTTTGTCATGTCATGCATTTTCATATCATGTCATCATGTGCATTGCATTTGCATACGTGTTCGTCTCATGCATCCGAGCATTTTCCCCGTTGTCCGTTTTCCAATCCGGCGCTCCTATCTCCTCCGGTGCACCCCTCTTGTTTTCTTTCGTGTGCGTGTGTCAAACTTTCTCGGAATGGACCGAGGCTTGTCAAGTGGTCTTAATATACCACCCGGAGACTACCGGTCAAGTTTCGTTCCATTCGGAGGTCGTTTGGTACTCCAACGGTTAACTGGGCATCCACAAAGTCCATTTGAGTGTCCAGCAAAACCCCCCTCCAAAACCAGCCCAAAACCCACCAAACTCTCTTCCATGCTCTAGGTCGTTCGATCACGATCGTGTGGGCGAAAACCGCACCTCATTTGGAGTCTCCTAGCTCCCTCTACCTATTTATAAGTGGGCATCCCGAAAAACGAAATCACAGACGAACCCTAACCCTCTCCCTCCGCGCCGAGCCGGACGCGTCCGCTCCGGCCGGACAACGTCCGCCCGCCTCCGGCCTCCCACCGCGCCGGCCCGCGAGCCCGCCGCGGGCCCGCCGGCCCGCATCGCCGCCGCCCGCGCCGCGCGCGCCCGCCGCCGCCTCGCCTCCCACGCCGGGCGCCGCCGCCGGCCCGCACCGCCGCCGCCGAGCCGCCCGCCGCCGCCGCCACCAGCCGCCGCCGGCCCCGCCGTGCCCCGCCCGCCGGCGACCGGTCCCTCCCCGCCGGCGCCGCCCTCCTCTGCCCGAGGCCGCGGCCTCCCTCTCCTCCTCCGGTGCCCGCTCCGGCCGAGCCCAGCCCGAGCCGGCGAGCTCCTGTAGCAGTTGCTCGATCCAGATCCGATCGAACCACCGTACGTTGACTCTTTCTCGCGCCCGTTTTTTTCTCGAAGTCTGGAAAATTCTCAGCATGTGCTCCTGTTCGAGATGCGATAACTTCTTGCATGTAGCTCCGATTCACGCGTATAATATGTCAAATTGTTCGCCTCGTGATGCTCTTCATTTTGTTCAATTGCACCATGTTCATTAGAGGTCATCTTGATGCCCAAATCTTCGTTGGAAGAGGGCTAGTTGCTGTTATTCTCTGGTTCTTATCAGAACTTGGAGATTTGTAATTTTTGTATCATTTATTCTGTGCATCTTTTGAGCATGCACTCTACATGTGTTTTGAAGTATGCCATGCCATATTTCCAGTGGTATAGCCCATGTATTTTTGTGATCTTTGTGGTGACTAGCACAAGCATGCAAAGTAGGCCCCGTAATATTTCTGATTTCAGGGACTTAGTGTTTTCTCTAAGTCTTTGTCTGCTGTAATTTTGTTGCCATATAAACTTGATGCTACAGAGAGATCCATGCATATTTTGGAGATGTTCAGTAAGGATGTTTTGTAGAGTTGTAGTTGATCCATTCCTGCAATTGTTTGCAATTTTAGAGTGCCATAGCATGACTCAATCTTGCTCTACTTTTTCTATAAAATATTTCTGGCAGATTCTTAACATGATATGCATTTTTGCCAAGCTTATTGTAGTTGATCCATACATGCTATGCAATTTTACTTGCCATGGATAGCTTCATAAACATGCCATCTTGCTGTAGGTATGCTTGGTTTGTCATGAATTTCTCTGTAGTGAGTGCATCAAGCTCACAAAGAGGCCTACATATTTATATTTCTGCCATGCTCTGTTTTTCTGCTAAGTCTGAAACCTGATAACGAAACTTGCTATGTTTACATGCTTGCCATCATATCTTCTGGTCCTTTTTGGCTTATGGTCAGTAAGGGACTTTTATCATGTGCATTTAGTAGAACACTACCATGCCTTGTTTTGCTATGTTAAGTTCCCGTAGCATGTTGATTTCGTGCTCTGAACATTGCTACCTGATGCTGATTTCTGCCATGTCCAGTTTTCCACCAAGTCTGTGAACCTGTAATCTTTTGCACTTTTGCCATGCTTGTTTGAGCTTGATATGTTGTGAACTAGCCGTAGCTCAGTGTTCATCTTTTGTCAAGCATCTCCTGTAGATTACTGCCATGTGCTTTGTTGCTATGTTGGGGTGCTGTAGCATTGTTACTTGTTGCATTTTAAGTGCTATCTTGCTGTTTATCGCAGATTAGTGTCATTCTTGTTTTGCTTGCCATTTGCAAACCGTGCATCCGATTCCGGTGATCTTTATATCGATTTCGACCGAAATCATCTCATCTTTCCAGTGGCATGCTTGGTTTGCCAAGTTACTGCCATGTTCATCATTTTCCTTCCGGAGCACGCATATGCATCGCATATCATATCTTGCATATCATACATGTCTTGCATCATGTTGCTTGTGCATTTCTCGTTGTTGATTGTGGTTCCGTTTGTTTGTGTTCTTGTCTTGGGTAGAGCCGGGAGACGAGTTCGTGAACGAGGAACCTGTCGAGTACGCTTACGAGGATCAAGCTTTCGACAACTCTGAGAATCTTGCAGGCAAGATGACCACCCCTCGAAATCACTTCTATCTTTGCTATGCTAGTTGTTCGCTCTATTGCCATGCTCCGCTACCTATCACTTGCTATATCATGTCTCCTATTTTTAGCCATGTCAGCCTCTAACCATCCTCTCCTAGCAAACCGTTGTTTGGCTATGTTACCGCTTTTGCTCAGCCCCTCTTATAGCGTTGCTAGTTGCAGGTGAAGTTGAAGTTTGTTCCATGTCGGAACATGGATATGTTGGGATATCACAATATCTCTTATTTAATTAATGCATCTATATATTTTGGTTAAGGGTGGAAGGCTCGGCCTTATGCCTGGTGTTTTGTTCCACTCTTGCCGCCCTAGTTACTGTTATACCGGGATTATGTTCCTTGAGTTTGCGTTCCTTACGCGGTCGGGTGATTTATGGGACCCCCTTGACAGTTCGCCTTGAATAAAACTCCTCCAGCAAGGCCCAACCTTGGTTTTACCATTTGCGACCTATACCTTTTCCCCCGGGTTTTCTAGAGCCTCGAGGGTCATCTTTATTTTAAACCCCCGGGCCAGTGTTCCTCTGAGTGCTGGTCCAAACTAGAGCCACTTGCAGCGCCACCTTGGGGAAACTCGAGGATTGGTTTTAGCTGTACGTAGTGTTCACCCGGTGTGCCCTGAGAACGAGATATGTGCAGCTCCTATCGGGATTTGTCGGCACATTCGGGCGGCTTTGCTGGTCTTGTTTTACCATTGTCGAGATGTCTTGTAAACCGGGATTCCGAGACTGATCGGGTCTTTCCGGGAGAAGGTTTATCCTTCGTTGACCGTGAGAGCTTATGATGGGCTAAGTTGGGACACCCCTGCAGGGTATTATCTTTCGAAAGCCGCGCCCGCGGTTATGAGGCAGATGGGAATTTGTTAATGTCCGGTTGTAGACAACTTGTCACTTGACCCAATTGAAATACACCAAGTGCGTGTGTAGCCGTGATGGTCTCTTCTCGGCGGAGTCCGGGAAGTGAACACGGTCTGTGTTATGTATGACGTAAGTAGGTGTTCAGGACCTCTTCTTGGTCATTGCTAGATGACGTCCGTTCCATTGCTTCTCTTCTTGCTCTCATTTGCGTAAGTTAGCCACCATACATGCTTTTGCCGCTGCAGCTCCACCTCTTTGCACCCCTTTGTCCTACAAGCTTAAATAGTCTTGATCTCGCGGGTGTGAGATTGCTGAGTCCCCGTGACTCACAGATACCTCCAAAACAGTTGCAGGTGCCGACGATGCCAGTGCAGACGATGGCGTCGATCTCAAGTGGGAGTTCGACGGGGAACGTGGTCGTTACTATGTGTCTTTTCCTGATGATCAGTAGTGGAGCCCAGTTGGGACGATCGGGGATCTAGCATTTGGGGTTGTATTATTTTCATCTGGATTTTGGCCGTAGTCGGTCTATATGATTGTATTTTGGATGATGTATGAATGATATTTATGTATTGTGTGAAGTGGCGATTGTAAGCCAACTCTTTATCCCATTCTTGTTCATTACATGGGATTGTTTGAAGATGACCCTTCTTGCGACAAAAACCACTATGTGGTTATGCCTCTAAGTCGTGCCTCGACACGTGGGAGATATAGCCGCATCGTGGGCGTTACAGCGGCGACCCGAGATCTGCCGGTTTTGACACCAACATCAGCGGCGAGGGTCTTCTCCCTGGCCTCCAGCCGGGCTGTCGCCTCAGAGACGAGCTGAGTATGGGATGCCTGGGCCCTGTCCACCTCCTCCTTCAGCTTGTGCAGGTGGCCCCGCTCCATGGCTTCGTCCTTGGTTGCCTGGGCTAGCTTGGCGTCACGGTCGGCAAGCGTCGCTTCGCGGGCCTTGAGCTCCTCCTCCTGTTGCTGGAGCCGCTTGCTTCGACCGGTTGCCCCTCGCGGAGAGTCTTTAGCTCCGCCTCTGCCTCGCTGCAGCGCTCCTTGGCAGACGCCGCGTCGGCCAGCGCCGCGTCACGAGCCGCTGAGGCCTCGCCGACCTCCTTCCTGCTCCCTGCAGCGGAAGCCTCGGCCCGGCTCCAGGCCGTCCTAACAGACGCGTCGGCCTGGAGCCACCCCGAGATCAGCCCCATGCGTCCCATCACCATGCACCTGTCAGCATCCTAGAGATCGGTCCGGAGCTGATCCAACGTGGTGTAGGCTTCCTCCAGAGCCCCGTGCCTGACTAGGGGGCTGCAGTCCTCCAACACAAGGGCATGGGGAGGAGGCGACACCGGCACATGGACTGGCGTCGCGGCAGCAGCAGGCGCAGTCGGGGGCTCTGGAGCCTCCGAACCCACCGTGGGTGCGTCGGGGACGGGCGGCTCCGGAGCCTGCTGGCCCACGGAGGCAGCCTCCTCCTGAGGCTCCACCACCGTACCTTGAGGGGCCCGCTCCGTCACGGGGGATCGCAAGGCGATCTCCTACGTCTGCACCAGGGTCACTGCGGCCGTGGCGAGCGGCGGTACCTCCGACGTCCCGGCTTCCTCCTTCCTCTTCTTCACCACGGTTTCCATCCTGGTCACCAGGAGGGGAGCATTGTAGGCATGGCATCAAGGATGGCAAACAAAAACAAGGCAAGACACTTACTCATCAGCGACGATGTACGCCCTTTTCCTAGCCGGGTACAGGGCACCCCCAATCTTCCTGAGCGCGGGTTTTGTTGCGTCCTGAGGATCGGCAGGGCGCACGACGGCTGGCTTCGGTGCGGCGGCGACGGACGACAAGGCGGGGGCATCACCTCGAGGAAGGGGTGCCGCCCTGCCCTTCTTCGGAGTCGTTTGGCCTGGTCTCCGCTGGGCCGGAGGAGTGGCTCCGGACCTCGTCACAACCCCGGTGGAGCGCGGCTCCATGACTGGGGGCTTGGCGTCGTCGTCATCATCGTAGAGGCCGCAGAGAAACTCGCCGTGAGACGGGGGAGAGATCTCCGCCACATCGTCCACGGTCGCCTCCGAGTCATCTTCGCCCTCTGCAACACCCGGATAATTAAGCTACAGTAATTCTCTGCTAATGATGCCACGTCATCTCTGTTACTATTGCTAATCTCGCTTAGATTCAAATCGGTTCAAAATTCAAAATTAAAGTCAAAAATAAAAAAATTCAAATGTCAAAACTAAAATGTGCAAACTGTGCCAAATAATTCATAAGTATTCTTAGTGAAGAAACCAAAATTTTATAAAATGTTTAAGTGCCTAAAAATGATTAAAACGGTGGCATTCATAATTAATTAGATGCCTTTGATAATTTCAAAAATATCAAATTAATTTATTGGAGTACCAAACTTTTTGTGGCAGAGGTATAAAAAGTAGTGCTATTTTTAGACTAGTTTTGTATTTTAGTTTGACTAAAATATCAAGGAGATTAAGTAAAACAGAAATAGATAAAATAAAAAGGACAAAACAAAAACAAAAAAATAAAATAAAAGACAAAGGCTCCCCCCGGGCCTTGGCCCAGCAAGCTGGCCAGGCCGGCCCGCTCCCTCATCCCCTTCCCACTACAGGAACGGGGGGGGGGGGTTGCGTGGCGGCCATCGCCCCGTCGCCGGCCACGCGCCGGCCATCGCCCGGCTGGCCTCGCCTATATATCCGGCGACTCCCTCCCCGGCGCCCCGAACCCTAGCTACCCTCTCTCCCTCTCGCCGCACTTCCCGATCTGAACGTCCGCGGCCCCGAGGCCGACGTCCAATGCCGAAGCTCGCCGTCGCCCCACTGCGTCGCCTCGCCGTCACTGCTCCGTCCACGTCGGCCTCGCCGTTGTCGTCCCCGACGACCTCCCTGACCGGCCTCGTTGAGCCTCGCCGCCCTTGTTCCCCTGCTCGTTGGTGAGCTCACCCTCTCCTTCCCTTCTGTTTCTTGCATCGTAGGCTGCCGTCTTCATCGTGCCCGAACTTCGGTGTACGCGTACATGCGTGCAGCCACTGCACTGCTCTGCTTGCAACGCTGCTGTTGCTGCGTTACTGCGGCCCGCCGCCGCCTAGTCCCTGTGTCGGCCGCGCCTGAGCCAACCCCGCGCCTGCTCTGCCGCTCGGGCCACGCCCACCTGCACCTGCCTCCTCCCACGGCCACCGCGGCCAGCTGCTGCATCAGCACCGCGCTCGCCCTCCGCACGCACAGCCGCGTATGCCCGCGCCCGGGGCTGCCCGACCGCACCTAGCCGCTCCTCACGTTGTTACCTGTTGCCACTGCTGCCCGTTGTGCTTTTACTATCGACGCCGGCCGTAGCTCGCCCAGCCGCCGCGCGCGCCCGCAACGACCTCCGCCCGCTGTCGTGCCTCGCCGGCTCAGCCCGCTGCTTCCGGCCGCAGCAGCCTCGTTCTGCCACTGCCATCTGCGTTGATGCTGCTCCACTGCGGCCCTGCACGAAGCTCGCCCCGCTCTCCCCACTGATCCACGCACACCGCCGCTCGCCTCGCTCGCCACTGCCACCCCTGCAGCTCCTCCTCCTGCGGCAGCGCCCCGCCTCCGCCCGCCTCACGCGCCAGTGGCCATGCCCCTGCCGCCGCCGCCTTCTCCGCAGGCCGGCCCTCCCCCTACCCCACCGGCTCCAGCTAGCCACGCCCGCGCCACCCTTTGCCGAGGCAGGCTGCTCCGGCCAGCCTTGCCCCCCCCCCCCCCGTGTGCTGGGCGCCAGGTACGCCCCGCCCAAAGCCCACGCCCATTTCTCCCGCTATGCCGCGCCCGATTGGCCCCTGTGCCACCGCACGTGGCGCCCCACTGGCCCCCTTTTCTTAAAAAAATATGTTTAAATATATATATAATTAATTAATTAGCCCAAGACCCGGAGTGCTTAGGATGTAGACCGGCGGGGACCTCTCTACTGAGCCTAGGTAGGGCTGCGGCGTGTTGATCTTTCGAGGCCGGGCATGACCCAGGAAAGTGTGTCCGGCCAGAGTGATCGAGTGTGTTGGGTAATGTGGTGCACCCCTGCAAGGAAGATTATCTATTAATAGTCGTGTCCACCATAACGGACGTTTAGACAAGTATCCTGATCTTATACAACTAGAAATGGATACTTGATACTTGTGATGGATATGTGGCTCCGGGATTGCTTCCTCGCATGGGAGTCGAGGAAGCATCTCTAGGCATTAATTCTACAACATGCTTGTTAAATATAAACTGCTATTCTTTACTTTTCTACATGCTGCACGATGCTTGGAGCTGCTTGAAGATGCTAGTCTTTGATAGGCTAGGCCTTTCCCTCTATTCTGGCATTCTGCAGTTCAGTCCATAGATAAAACCCTTCCATTTGATACCAATGCATACTTAGTTTAGATCTGATGCTTGCGAGTTCTTTGAATGAGTACTCACGGTTGCTTTGCTTCCCCTCCCCCCTTCTTTCTCCTTTCCGGTTGTTGCAACCAAATGGTGGATCCCAGGAGCCATATGCCACCGCCGACATCTACTACTACCCGAAGGTGCTTGCTGCTACGTGGAGACCGCCGATGACCAGGAGTAGTTAGGAGGTCCCAGGCAGGAGGCCTTGCCTCTTCGATCTTTGTTGCTTTTGTGCTTGCCTTCTTAAGGCAGTCTTGTCTAACTTATGTCTATACTTAGACATTGTTTCTTCCGCTGACTGTTGTGTATCGAGCTTGTATTCGAGCCCTCGAGGCCCCTGGCATGTAATATGAAGCTTCCATTATTTTAATTTCTGCCTAGAGTTGCATTGTGATATCTTCCCGTGAGTCCCTAATCTTGATCGTACACATTTGCGTGTATGATTAGTGTACGTTCGAATCGGGGGCATCACAAGTTGGTATCAGAGCTGACTGCCTGTAGAATCCCCCTTTCGAAACTCCTTGGTCGAAGTTGAGTCTAGTCTTTGAAAAAACTGATTTACTAACGTGGCTGTGTGGCTTACGGGCCCACATCGCCATTGGGTGGTATTAGGTTCTTTTACTCCTCGTCTATACGCTGGCACTCTGATATCTCTTCTATTTGGGTTAAATGGTTTTGCTAACGCTATCCTAGGCTCTTGTGATCACTGATGTCTACTACGCAACTTTATTCTTGCAGACACGTGTTGGGCCTCCAAGCGCAGAGTTTTGTAGGACAGTAGCAATTTTCCCTCAAGTGGATGACCTAAGGTTTATCAATCCATGAGAGGTGTAGGATGAAGAAGATCTCTCCCAAACGACCCCGCAATCAAATACAAGAAATCTCTTGTGTCCCCAACACACCCAATACAATGGCAAATTGTATATGTGCACTAGTTCGGCGAAGAGATGGTGATAAAAGTGTAATATTGATGGTAAAATATATTTTTATAATCTGAATAAATAAAAACAGCAAGGTAGCAAATAGTAAACGGGCACAAAAACGGCATTGCAATGCTTGAAAATGAGGCCTAGGGTCCGTACTTTCACTAGTGCAACCTCTCAACAATGCTAACATAGTTGGATCATATGATTATCCCTCAATGTGCAATAAAGAATCACTCCCGGGTTCCTATTAGCGGAGAATAAAAGATAGAAACTGTTTGTAGGGTACGATACCACCTCAAAGCTATTCTTTCTAATTGATCTAATCAAGAGTTCGTACTAAAATAACACCATATGACACACATCAACCAACTCTAATGTCACCTAGATACTCCAATGTCACCACGAGTATCCATGAGTTAATTCTACGATATGCATCAAACAACTTGATGATCATAATATCCAAACCACACAAACAACTACAAGGAGACCCCAAAGTTTCTATCGGAGAAAAGATAATAAAAACGTGCATCAAACCCTATGCATAAATTACCCCTATGTCACCTCGGGAATCTGCAAGTTGAGTGCCATAACATACATCAAGTGAATCAATATGATACCCCATTATCACCTCAAGTATTCATACCGTAAGACATACATCATGTGTTCTCATATCTGAACATTCAATCCGACAAGATAAAACTTCAAAGGGTAAAGATTCAATTCATCACAACAAGAGTATAGAGGGGAGAAACATCATATGATCCATCTATGTTAACAAAGCCCATGAATTAGACCACGAGAGAGAAAGAGAGATTAAACACATAGCTACTGGTACAAACCCTCGGCCCCGAGGGTGGACTACTCTCTCCTCATCGTGGTGGCCGCCGGGATGATGAAGATGGCCACCGAAGACGACTCCCCCCTCCGACAGGGTGCCGAAACGGGTCTGGATTGGTTTTCGGTGGTTACAGAGCCTTGCGGCGGCGGAACTTCTGATCTAGGTTAACCCCGAGGGGTTTCAGAATATTTGGGAATTTGTAGTGCAAAGAAGGGGTACAGGAGGCCACCGAGGTGAGCACAACCCACCAGGTGCAGCTCTGGCCCATTGGGTGTCTTCTGGTCCATAAAAATTCTCCAAAATGTTTCGCGGTGTTTGGACTCCGTTTGATATTGATTTCCTGTGATGTAAAAAACAAGCAAAAACAGCAAGTGGCACTTGGCACTGGGTAAATAGGTTAGTCCCAAAAAATGATATAAAGTTGCTATAAAATGATTGTAAAACATCCAAGAATGATAAAATAATAGCATGAATACTTCATAAATTATAGATAAGTTGGAGACATATCAGCGTCCCCAAGCTTATTCCTACTCATCCTCGAGTAGGTAAATGATAAAAGAAATAATTTATGAAGTGTGAATGATAGAAAAGTGCATAAGTTCAATCAATGACAATTTCAATCACTTTTCCTAGCATCATAACAACAATTCTTTCTTATAAAACTTCATATGTTATAGTGGAAACCAAGTCACATGTTAAGGTTCAAACAATGAATTCTCTTGAAACTCAACAACCTATGTTCTCAGTCACCAAGCAATTGTAATTCAACTTATTCAACAGAGTTTAAGTAAGAGCTCCACATACTCAACCACCGTATAGTCTTCTATGATTGCTAACACTCACCGCATACACATGAGCAAAACGTTTCAACCAGACACATAGAAAGATAGGGGCTTATTGTTTTGCCTCCCAACGTATTCACCTCAAGGGTGATGTCAACAATAATAACTCATGCTACACATATCCAACTGGACATATATGCCTAGATCTTTCCTCGCCACATGATGCTTGCCAAAGGAGAAAAATAAAAAGGAATAGAGAGAAAAGCTTTGACTCTTGGCATAAAAGTAAATACTGAAAAGTAAAAGATAGGCCCTTCGCAGAGGGAAGCAGAGGTTGCCATGCGCTTATTTGTTTGTATGCTCAACCCCTTAGTGCAAGAGAACGTCACGCTATATTGCCCCTTATGATAGCAACCTTTATTATGCAGTCTGTCGCTTTTATTCTTTGCCATCACAAGTTCGTACAACGCTAAATTTTCTCTTACACTAAATGATCTAACACTTTTAGAAGCAATTTTTATTGCCTTATTGCACCGATGACAACTTACTTGAAGGATCTTGCTCAATCCTTAGGTAGGTATGGTGTACTCTTGAGAATAAGATTTGGGTTTAAGGGTTTTTGGATGCACAAGTAGTATCTCTACTTGGTGCGGAATTTTTGGCTAGCAAAGATGGGGGGCAAGCACCACATGTTGAAGGATCTATGACAATATAACTTCTATGTGAATATTAATGAACATAAATCATTACGTTGTGTTCCCTGTCCAACGTCAACAATTTTGGCATATAATTTTTTGATGGGGCCTCACAAACACAAAAGATTTCCAAGATAGTGTATTTGCATGTGAAAGTTCTCTTCCTTATACTAATTATTCGTGAATTGCTTGTATGAACAAAATTGTGATTGTCAAGCCTCAAAAGATTTCACTTTATAAACCCAATGTGAAGCTACCACTAGGCATGATATGATTTCAACTTCATGACATTCAATTTATTCAACACTTCACTCATAGAATATAATTGAAGCACAAGAGTAAATGACAAGCTACTCCAAAAAGATATAAGTGAAGGTCATGAGCATAATATTTCTTTCTCTAAAACTAATTTAAGTGAAGCAAGAGAGAATTTCTTCAAAAATATTAAAGCACACCGTGCTCAAAAAGATATAAGTGAAACAATAGAGCAATTCCACAGAAAAGAGCTTCGTTGACGGGATGTGCGTGCCACTTAGCAAGCCTCCCTGGCAACTATTTGAGGACTCTATTTTATTTAAAACTTTAATATCTAAGTACTTTATTAAAACAGCAATAAAAAACAAAATAAAATGACATTCCAAGAATAGCACACATCATGTGAGAAGCAAAAACTTAGGCTCAACTGATACTAACCGATAATTGTTGAAGAAGAAAGGTGGGATGCCTACCGGGGCATCCCCAAGCTTAGATGCTTGAGACTTCTTGAATATTATATTGGGATTCCTTGGGCATCCCCAAGCTTGAGCTTTTGTGTCTCCTTAATTCCTTTTATATCACGGTTTCCCTAAATCTTAAAAACTGCATCCACACAAAACTCAACAAGAACTCGAGAGATAAGTTAGTATAAACTAATGCAAAAAAATTATCATTCTCTACTGTATCAAATCACTAAAATTATTATTCAACATTGCATACTAAATGCCTCTGCATATTTAATACTCCTATCCTCAAATAGAATCATTTGACAAGCCAACATATGCAAAGAATGCAAACATAACAACAATCTGCCAAAACAATACAGTTTGTAAAGAATGCAAGAGTACCTATACTTCCCTAACTCCAAAAGTTATGAAAATTTACCACACTGTAGAAAATTTATTACAGCTTATTTTGCAAAAAGTTTCAACATTTATCACATTCCGAATTTTCTAGGGAATTTTTGCAACATCGAAACTTGTGTTTTGAAACAGCAACATGTAGACTGACAAAATAAGCATGGCAAAGGCTATACTTGACATTTTTATTGAAATAAAAGATGCAAAACATTATTATAAATAACATGAAGAAAATCCTAACAAAATAAATTGATGCTCCCAGCAAAACTCATATCATGTGACGAATGAAAACATAGCTCCAAGTAAGGTTACCAATAATGTTGGAGACGAAAGAGGGGATGCCTTCCAGGGCATCCCCAAGCTTAGTTGCTTGGATATTCCTTGAATATTACCTTGGGGTGCCTTGGGCATCCCCAAGCTTAGGGTCTTGTCACTCCTTATTCTCCTCATATCGATATCTCACCCAAAACTTGAAAACTTCAATCACACAAAACTTAAAGAATCAACTCAAATCACTCTTTTGTTAAAAATGATAATTATTTTCGTGAGCGCAAAAGTTTCTGTTATTCAGCAAGATCAATTCAACTATCACCTAACATGATCCATGTGCACTGTCGTTCGCCCCGCTCGCCCCGCCGATCCATGTGCACCGCCGTTGGCCTCGCTCGCCGCTGCCACCCCCTACAGCTCCTTGATATGTCTCCAACGTATCTATAATTTTTGATTGTTCCATGCTATTATATTATCTCTTTTGGATGTTTAATGGGCTTTACTAAGCACTTTTATATTATTTTTGGGACTAACCTATTAACCCAGAGTCCAGTGCCAATTTCTGTTTTTTCCCTTGTTTCAGTGTTTTGCAGAAAAGGAATATCAAACGGAGTCCAAAGGGAATGAAACCTTTGGGAAAGTTATTTTTGGAACGGAAGCAATCCAGGAGACTTGGAGTGCACGTCAGGGAATCAACAAGGAGAGCACGAGGCAGGGGGCGCGCCCACCCCCTGGGCGCGCCCTCCACCCTCGTGGGCCCCTCGTGGCTCCCCTGACCAACTTCTTTCACCTATATATATCCACATACCCTAAAACCTTCGGGGAACAGAATAGATCGGGAGTTCCGCCGCCGCAAGCCTCTGTAGCCACCAAAAAACAATCGAGACCCTGTTCCGGCACCCTACCGGAGGGGGAACCCTCACCGGTGGCCATCTTCATCATCCCGGCGCTCTCCATGACGAGGAGGGAGTAGTTCACCCTCAGGGCTGAGGGTATGTACCAGTAGCTATGTGTTTGATCTCTCTCTCGTGTTCTTGAGGTGGTACAATCTTGATGTATCGCGAGCTTTGCTATTATGGTTGGATCTTATGATGTTTCTCCCCCTCTACTCTCTTGTAATGGATTGAGTTTTCCCTTTGAAGTAATCTTACCGGATTGAGTCTTTAAGGATTTGAGAACACTTGATGTATGTCTTGCATGTGCATATATGTGGTGACAATGGGATATCACGTGATCCACTTGATGTATGTTTTGGTGATCAACTTGCGGGTTCCGCCCATGAACCTATGCATAGGGGTTGGCACACGTTTTCGTCTTGACTCTCCGATAGGAACTTTGGGGCACTCTTTGAGGTTCTATGTGTTGGTTGAATAGATGAATCTGAGATTGTGTGATGCATATCGTATAATCATACCCACGGATGCTTGAGGTGACATTGGAGTATCTAGGTGACATTAGGGTTTTGGTTGATGTGTGCCTTAAGGTGTTATTCTAGTACGAACTCTATGATAGATAGATCCGAAAGAATAACTTTGAGGTGGTTTCATACCCTACAATAATCTCTTCGTTTGTTCTCCGCTATTAGTGACTTTGGAGTGACTCTTTGTTGCATGTTGAGGGATAGTTATATGATCCAATTATCTTATTATTGTTGAGAGAACTTGCACTAGTGAAAGTATGAACCCTAGGCCTTGTTTCCTAGCATTGCAATACCGTTTACGCTCACTTTTATCATTAGTTACCTTGCTGTTTTTATAATTTCAGATTACAAAAACCTATATCTACCATTCATATTGCACTTGTATCACCATCTCTTCGCTGAACTAGTGCACCTATACAATTTACCATTGTATTGGGTGTGTTGGGGACACAAGAGACTCTTTGTTATTTGGTTGCTAGGTTGCTTGAGAGAGACCATCTTCATCCTACGCCTCCCACGGATTGATAAACCTTACGTCATCCACTTGAGGGAAATTTGCTACTGTCCTACAAACCTCTGCACTTGGAGGCCCAACAACGTCTACAAGAAGAAGGTTGTGTAGTAGACATCAAGCTCTTTTCTGGCGTCGTTGCCGGGGAGGTGAGTGCTTGAAGGTATATCTTTAGATCTTGAAATTGAATCTTTTTGTTTCTTGTTTTGTCACTAGTTTAGTCTATAAAAGAAAACTACACAAAAAATGGAATTGAGTTTTCCTTATAGGCTTCATCTTTTTAATATCTTCCGTGAGAATGTTGGAAAGGAAAATTGTGCTCAATTGCTAGAAGAAGAATGCATTAAAAATTTTGGTACTTGATCTTTGTATGATGAGCATGATTACAATGTTGTTAGTATAAATTCCTTAAATATCCATGATGCTAATGATATGCAAAGCCACAAGCTTGGGGAAGCTATGTTTGATGAAGATGATATTTTTTGTCCCCCAAGCTTTGATGAGCAAATTTACTATGATGAAAGAATGCCTCCGATATATGATAATTATTGTGATGACACATATGCTTTAAAGAATAATGATAACCATGAAACTTGTCTTCTTGATCTTAATCTTCAATCATATGATAGTTATTTTGTTCAGATTGCTCCCACTACTATTCATGAGAATAAATTTGATTATGTGGAGAGTAGTAAAAATTCTATACTTGTAGATCATGAAAAGAATGCTTTAGGTGCTGGTTATATTGTTGAATTCATTCATTATGCTACTGAAAATTATTATGAGGGAGGAATATATGCTTGTAGGAATTGCAATGATATCAAGTTTCCTCTCTATGTGTTGAAAATTTTGAAGTTATGCTTGTTTTGCCTTCCTATGCTAGTTGATTATTGTTCCCATAAGTTGGTTGATCACAAAATCTCTATTCATAGGAAGTGGGCTAGACTTAAATTTGCTAGCCATATTCTTCATGATGCTCACTTTATGTTTCAATTCTTATCTTTTATGTGAGCATCATTGAAATCATCATGCCTAGCTAGGGGCGTTAAACGATAGCGCTTGTTGGGAGGCAACCCAATTTTATTTTAGTTTCTTGATTTTTGGTTCTGTTTAGGAATAAATAATCTATCTAGCCTCTGGTTAGATGTGGTTTTATGTTTTAATTAGTGTTCGTGCCAAGTTAAACCTATAGGATCTTCTGGGATAATAGTTATTTGATCTTGCTGAAAATTCCAGAAACTTTCTGTTCACCAAAACAATTGTTAAAAATTACCAGAACGTGATATGATACTGATTCCAATTGCAGCAGATCAATAAACAAATTATTTAGGTCTTCCTATTTTGTCAGAATTTTTAGAGTTCCAGAAGTCTGCGTTAGTTACAGATTACTACAGACTGTTCTGTTTTTGACAGATTCTGTCTTTAGTGTGTTGTTTGCTTATTTTGATGAATCTATGGCTAGTAAAATATTTTATAAACCATAGATAAGTTGGAATACAGTAAGTTTAAAACCAACTTAAATAAATAATGAGTTTATTACAGTACCATGAAGTGGTGTTTTGTTTTCTTTCGCTCACGGAGCTTACGAGTTTTCTGTTAAGTTTTGTGTTGTGAAGTTTTCATGTTTTGGGTAAAGATTCGATGGACCATGGAATAAGGAGTGGCAAGAGCCTAAGCTTGGGGATTCCCAAGGCACCCCAAGGTAATATTCAAGGATAACCAAGCGTCTAAGCTTGGGGATGCCCCGGAAGGCATCCCCTCTTTCGTCTTCGTTCATCGGTAACTTTAGTTGGAGCTATATTTTTATTCACCACATGATATGTGTTTTGCTTGGAGCGTCATTTTATATTCTTTAGCTTTGCTTGCTGTTTGAATAAAATATCAATATCTTAAATTCTTAAATAAGAGAGAGTCCTCACATAGTTACATAATTATTCAAACTACTCATTGATCTTCACTTATATCTTTCGGAGTAGTTTGTCATTTTCTCTAGTGCTTCACTTATATCTTCTTAGAGCATGGCGGCAGTTTTATTTTGAAGAAATAGATGAACTCTCATGCTTCACTTATATTATTTTGAGAGTCCTAAACAGCATGGTAATTTTCGTTGGTTATGAATTTAGTCCTAATATGATGGGCATCCAAGAGGGATATAATAAAAACTTTCATATAAAGTGCATTGAATACTATGAGATGTTTGATTCTTTATGATTGTTTTGAGATATGAAGATGGTGACATTAGAGTCATGCTAGTGAGTAGTTGTGAATTTGAGAGATACTTGTGTTAAAGTTTGTGATTCCCATAGCATGCACGTATGGTGAACCGTTATGTGATGAAGTCGGAGCATGATTTATTTATTGATTGTCCTCCTTATGAGTGGCGATCGGGGACGAGCGATGGTCTTTTCCTACCAATCTATCCCCCGAGGAGCATGCGCTTAGTACTTCGTTTCGATAACTAATAGATTTTTGCAATAAGTATGTGAGTTCTTTATGACTAATGTTGAGTCCATGGATTATACGCACTCTCATCCTTCCACCATTGCTAGCCTCTCTAATACCGCGCACCTTCCGCCGGTATCATACACCCACCATATACCTTTCTCAAAATACCCACCATACCTACCTATTATGGCATTTCCATAGCCATTCAGAGATATATTGCCATGCAACTTTCCACCGTTCCGTTTATTATGACACGCTCCATCATTGTCATATTGCTTTGCATGATCATGTAATTGACATTGTATTTGTGGCAAAGCCACCATTCATAATTCTTTCATACATTTCACTCATGAGTCTACAACAATGCTGTCCAGGGGGAAGTTTTTCTCCCCGGCCAGATCTTCGTATTCGGCGGCTTCGCACTGCGGGCCAACTCGCTTGGCCATCTAGAGCAGATCGAAAGCAATGCGCGTGGCCATCAAGTCAGATTTGGAAGCTTGAACTACGTTGCTGATACCCACGGAGACTTGATCTTCGATGGATTCGAGCCCACGACAGCCACTCCCTGCCACCACGATGATCATGAACTAAATCTGTCATCGGACCATACTCAGGAGATAGCACCTGTAAGTACTCCGGCCCTAGATCCAGAGCATACTACGCCGTCCGAGGACGGGAAGCTCAACCCCGCCACGGGAGCCGTAGACTCAGCGGCCCTGGAGCCGCACACAGACCCAACCTCGAGCAGGACCTGCGTCACCGGAACCTTGGATTCGTCTCCGGCCACAGGTTCCGAACCACGCGCGTCTAAGTCTGTCGAGCCCGATCAGGCGCTGGTCGTCAAATTCAGCGCCACGGACATCTTCCGGCACTCACCTTTAGGCGATGTGCTAAACTCATTAAAAACCCTCCCCTTAGCAGGGGGCTCACATCCGAATTATATCTGGTTTGAACTGGGGGTTGATGACGGCGAATTTCGCTTCCCACCCACCTCCCACTTCATAGCCACTGTCGAGGACCTAACCGACATGCTCGATTACGGCTCCGAAGACATCGACGGTAAGGACAAGATGCCGGAGAAGAGGAGGCCCAAAACACGCCGTTTACCAGACGCTGGACGACCACTTCTTCGTATGACGTGTACATGGTGGATACACCCGAAGAGAACAGCGGCGACGACAAGGAAGACCCAGTCACGGATAAACCTCCTGAGATGCAGCCAAAGCACCGACGTCAGCGGCGCCACTCCAAATCACGCCGTGGAAAAGACAGTAATACCGGCAGAGGAGAAAACAATACTCCGGACGATGCCGAAGACAATGAAGACCCCGTTGAGCCAACATCCGAACAGGACGAACGGGAAGATGGGCAAGTTAGCCTTGATGAATAGGCCATAAACGAAGACTCGAAGGACAGTAATTATCTTCCGCTCTCCGAGGATGAGGTGAGCCTCGGCAACAAGGATATTATCGTGCCTGAGGAACCTCTCGAGCAGGAGCGCTTCAAGCGCCGGCTAATAGCCACTGCAAGGAGCCTGAAAAAGAAGCAGCAGCAGCTTCAAGCTGATCAAGATCTGCTCAACGATAGATGGACTAATGTCCTAGTAGCTGAGGAATACAGCCTCGAGCGTCCAACCAAAAGTTACCCGAAGCGCAAATTGCTACCTCAATTCGGTAACGAGGCGCTGGAGCCCGTACCATCAGCGCGTAATGCGGCTGACCGACCACCACGTGGCCGGGACAAAGCGGCAACTCAAGCCAAACACCAGCCCGTACTACCTCGCCATAAAGGCAGAGATAAAACAGCTCGGGGATATACACATGACCTGCGGCAGGACCTAGACAGTAGAGCAGGACAGACCAGATCGATCTACGGATCGCGGGGGCGTGCCCCGACACGTGACGACGGCTATCTAGCCGGACGCGACAAACATAATCATGTCTGGGCCGAAAACCGCAGACGGACTCCATCCGAGCTACGTCGCGATGTGGCCCGATATAGAGGCGCCGCACACCCCCTTTGCTTCACTGACGAGGTAATGGAGCACGAATTCCCAGAGGGGTTTAAACCCGTAAACATCGAATCATACGATACGACAACAGACCCCGCGGTATGGATCGAGGATTTCTTCTCCATATTCATATGGCCCGCGGTGACGATCTCCATGCCATCAAATACCTCCCACTAAAACTCAAGGGACCAGCTCGGCACTGGTTGAACAGTCTGCCCGAAGACTCCATTGGCGGCTGGGAAGACTTGGAAGAAGCCTTCCTTGACAACTTCCAAGGTACATATGTCCGACCTCTGGATGCCGACGACTTAAGTCACATAATTCAACAGCCCGGAGAGTCAGCCAGGAAATTTTGGACTAGGTTCTTAACCAAAAAGAACCAGATCGTCGACTGTCCGGATGCCGAAGCCCTAGCGGCCTTTAAACATAGGGACGAATGGCTCGCCCGACACCTCGGCCAAGAAAAGCTGAAATCCATGGCAGCCCTCACGGCGCTTATGACCCGCTTTTGCACGGGCGAAGATAGCTGGCTAGCCCGTAGCAATAACAATGCAACCGAACCTGGCACTTCGGAAGCCAGAAATAGCAACAGCAAGCCACGATGCAACAGACACAAGCGTCGAAGCAACGGTGATAATACCGATGACATGGCGGCCAACACCGGATTCAGTGGCTCCAAGTCCGGCCAGCGGAAGAAGTCGTTCAAAAGGAACAATTCGGGCTCATCCATCCTAGACCGCATTCTCGATCATCCATGTCAGATACATGGCACCCCCGATAAGCCAGCCAATCATACCAATAGAAGTTGTTGGGTCTTTAAGCAGGCCGGCAAGATAAACGCCGAAAACAAGGAGAAGGGGTCGCAAAGTGAGGACGATGACGAGGAGCCCCGTCCACCGAACATAGGGGGGCAGAAGAAGTTTCCCCCTCAGGTCAAAACGGTGAACATGATATACGCCACCCATATCCCCAAGAGGGAGTGCAAGTGCGCTCTCAGGGACGTCTATGCGATAGAGCCAGTCGCCCCAAAATTCAACCCATGGTCGTCTTGCCTGGTCACCTTCGATCGCAGGGACCATCCGACCAGTGGCCGCCACGGCGGTTCAGCCGCACTGGTCCTTGACCCAATACTCGATGGATTCCACCTCACGCGAGTCCTCATGGACAGGGGCAGCAGCCTTAACCTGCTCTCTCAGGATACAATGCGCAAAATGGGCATCGATCCATCAAGGATCAAGCCCACCAAAACTACCTTTACAGGAGTCATACCAGGTGTAGAGGCCCGTTGTACGGGCTCAATCACACTGGAAGTTGTCTTCGGATCCCCAGACAACTTCAGAAGCGAAGAGTTGATCTTCGACATCGTCCCCTTCCGCAGTGGCTATCACACACTGCTCGGACGAACCGCATTCGCTTGATTTAATGCAGTGCCACACTATGCTTATCTCAAGCTCAAGATGCCCGGACCACGCGGGGTCATAACAGTCAATGGAAACATGGAGCGTTCCCTCCGTACCGAAGAACACGCCACAGCCCTAGCAGCGGAAGTACAGAGCGGCCTTTTAAGGCAGAATTTTTATTCAGCGGCCAAGCTCCCGGACACTGTCGAACGAGTCCGGACTACTCCGCAGCTTGACAGTCCGGCTCGTCAGGAGTTAGACTAGCAATTCGGCCTCCATCTCAGTCCTGACCAAATGACGGCATACGTATCACGCGTACATAACTACACACTCAAAATACCATGGGCAGAGACGGAGGCATAACCAAATTGTGGTCCACAATACGGCTCGACCTTCCCCGGACACACATACTTTCACTTTTCTTTTTATCATTTCCAGGTTCCTTTTCCGCAGGCCCCTAGTGACGACCTGATCATCGGTCCCTTCGAAGGACGGATACACTAGGGTGGCAGGCGACACAGACGTGTGGGGGAATCTCTAGACGTTCTCTTCGACAATCATCCTACCTGTTTTCAGGACCCGCATGCAGCTCCCCCTTGGTCTTGGCATGTTAAATAGCCAGGTTGCTTATCGCACTATTTGTGCAAATATGTTTTGACGTACCAATCAAATTATAACGAGAACTGTTTGCGGCCCAACTTATGTGGCACTAGCTTACAATTTCATTTTACTTCGTTATTCTTATCGATTGCACACATACACTTTGGTACGCTTTAATTGGCCAGGGGCTTCACTACGCTCCATACTATGGCAACAAAGTCCGAACTTTTACAGTATAGAATTTTAGCATTGGCCCCGAATCATGTCTTTCGTCAATAGTTGGGTTGCCCGGCTCCTGTGCTTTGCTTACTACCTTACGTTCCGCTCTATCGGCTAGGGTAGTAAAGGGAGAACTACTACAATTGTGTCCTGGTTTATCCAGATGAGCACCTCAGTAGAGAAAGCTGAAAACTCACTGTCATGATGTGGCGAGAGCTAGTCAGCTATTTGGAGGTTCAAAATCTTTTACGATTTTTTCCGCATTACGCGATGAATCGGCCTTCACCCGATCAGGTGTCTACAGCACTCTAGTCCGGATTAAAATACTAACTAGGGGCTGCACCTACATTTCTATTGTCAAACTCCTATGGCTAAGTGAGGGTGATAAAGCCACATAGTCCGATTGCCTGGTTCGTTGCGCTAAACACCTCCTTCAAGGACCAAATTTTGGATAAAGAGTGTTTAGATTCATCCCGAACACCCCCGTACTACCTACGTGGGGGCTGAAGCCGACGACTGGCCAACTCTCAGTTTTAAACGAAACGGCCGCACAGGAGGTAAAATTTTAATAATAACAGGCATTATATTACATATCAGCGTTGTTCCGCCATACAGGGCAGGATAACATGAAAGTATTTCATTCAAAAATAATGTCCTTAGCACATTGCTCTGCTACAGTGTGGTATCCCTCCAAGACATCATCAAAATACCGCTCGGGCGTACGATGCTCCTTGCCAGTGGGCGGTCCCTCGGTCGCGAGCTTGACGGTGTTCATCTTCGCCCACTGCACCTTGACACGGGTGAAGGCCATCCGCGCACCCTCGATGCAGACAGACCACTTGATGACGTCAAGCCGGGGGCAGGCATTGACCAGCAGTTCACGAGCCCGAAGTAGCTGTTGGGTATAGCTTCGGCAGGCCACAACCGGATTATTGAATCCTTCATGGCTAGTTTGGCCACCCTATGCAGTTCGACTAGCTGTTTCAGCTGGTTGCTAAAGGGCACCGGATGTTCTGGCGCAAGGTATTGCGACCAGAACAGCTTCTCCGTCGAGTCCCCCTCTTCGGCTCGGAAGAACTCCGCAGCATCGGCAACACTGCGCGGCAAATCCGCAAACGCTCCTGGAGAACTCCAAATCCGGGTCAGTAAGCGGTACCTTCTCTTCACATACTTGCTCTGCATAATAAAAGCCTTACCCACAGCGATTTTCCTGGCCTCCTGGATTTCCTGGAGGGCGCCCTGGGCTTCGACCTGTGCATCTTGCGCGCTTTGGCGGGCCTTGGCAAGTTCAGACTTTTGATCCGCAATATTGCGCTCCAAGGACTCGCATTTCTTCACGGTGTCCTGGAGCTTTTGCTAGACTTCACCGACCCTGGCCTCGTGCTTTTCGTGGGCGGCCTGTTCCTTGGCTGCTCTCTCCTTGGCCTCGGCCAGCGCCTTCTTGAGGGTCTCCACCTCGGTCGCCGCTCCTACAGATATCAGGGCACTCTGATTAACACAAACAACTCATATATTTCTATATATCTGAGCAGGTCATTAAAATACCTTGCTTATCCTCCAGCTGCTTTCTTTTTTGGCCGAGCTCGTCCTCGGCCCACTCCAGCCTCTGCTTCAGTCCGGAGACTTCAGCAGCATGAGAGGTCGCAGCTAGCAACGACACCTGCTTATTTTACATAGACATGTGTGATTAGTCTCCTGCGGAAATCATTTGATCCTCAGTCCGGCTTTTCTTTCCGAACACCGAACAGAGTATCATGGGCTATTGTCTACACTGTGACATTCTTCTTACACAATTACTGAATAAGCGTCGAGGAATGACAGCAGGTCACACCCTGCAGTGGAGTCCACAATCTGGTCGATGCGTGGCAGAGGGAAAGGATCCTTTGGACAGGCTTTACTGATATCTGTGTAGTCAATACACAGCCTCCATTTCCCATTTGCCTTACGCACCACCACTAGATTGGCCAACCATGCGGGGTGCAGCACTCCTCTAACCAGGCCTGCCGCCTCTAACTTCCTGCTCTCCTCGATAATGAACTCTTGTCGCTCCAAATCTTGCTTCCTGACCTTCTGCTTGACGGGCCGCACATGAGGACACACAGCAAGATGGTGCTCGATCACCTCCCTGGGAACGCCGAGGATGTCGGATGCTTTCAATGCGAACACATCGACATTTTCCCGCAGGAAGGCGACAATCGCGCTTTCCTATTTGCTGTCGAGGGTGGAGCTTATAGTGAAAGCCCCGCCCGTGTTGTCCTCCTTGACGGACACCTTCTTGGTTTCTGGTGGTGCAGCCTTGGACTTCTTGCACTTGCCGGTGGAGCTCTCTGGCACGTCCTCAATGGGAGCGAAGCACTCGGAAGAGGCGCGCTTGCCGGAGTGGGTGCAAGAGGTCTTGCCGGAAGAGATCTCGCCGGAAGGGGTCTTGCCGGCAGAGGTTTTGCCGGCCTTCTTCCTTCCCGGGGCTTCAGCGCCAGGAGCAAGTATCTTGGCGGCAGTTGCTGCAACTGCCTCTCGGTAGAGTTGGTCGACGCAGATGAGCGCGTCTTTCTTATCAGAGGGGACGGTGATGATGGTCAGCGGCCCCGGCATCTTCAATGTGTTGTAGGCGTAGTGTGACACCGCCATGAACTTGGCCAGCGCTGGGCGGCCAAGGATCCCGTTGTACAGCAAGGGGATCTTGGCGACATAAAAAATGATCTTCTCCGTCCTATAGTTCAGCTCGCCCCCAAACGTAACGGGCGGCTTGATTTTACCTTTCGGCTGACTCCTTCCCGGGTTGACCCCTTGACTAGCACTTTTGTCACCATAAGGTTGCGTATTGTTGGTGAAACCAACAACGGCAAACACCCGACAGTAGTTGTGCGATCAGGGTGATCCTCGGTGTCAAAAATGATGGGCGTGCGGGACCACTTCAGTGGCTTCTGGGCATCGAACGATGGCTCTGCCGCAGTGACCTCACGCGCCCACTGCTTCAGTTGGAGGTGAGAGTGTGCAGCGATGCGCCACCGTCGACGCACATGGCCTCTGTAGCTTTCTGGAATTCGTTCTCGCCGGACTCGTCGTCCTCGTCATGATCATCATCTTCCTCCTTCTTGTCGCGGCCCCGAGCGGGCCTCTCTTGTTGATTATCTTTGCCGTGGCGACCTCCTTGGCCACCACGCTTCTTGCTGGACCCCTCAGTGCCATCCTGACCCTTCTCCTTGTCCTGCATTTCATATTCAGTTTTCTGCTTCTCTGCAAGCAGCTCAACCTGTCGACAGTTTTGGAGGTCATGGCCCTTGGTGTGGTGGATCTTGCAGTACTGCTTGTCGAAGCCTCCTGGCTTGTCGGCGGCCGCCAAGGCCCGGCAGGCGGCGCACCCGGCAACCTCCTTGCCGGGTTCATCAGCCTTGGCCTTCTTGGCGGCACCGGGGTCGCCGGATCCCTCAACGGCAGGCACAGTCTTGCCCTTACGCTTCCTGTTGCGGCGCTGTCCCTTCTTCGTCGGTGCGGCGGCGTCTTCGTCCGTGGAGTCGGTTTCCGCGCCGAGGTACTTCCTTCCTTCCTCGGCCCGAGCACATCTATCAGCCAGAACATAAATTTCGGCTACATCCTTGACCTTGTTCATCGCCAGCTCTTCATACATCTTACGGTTGCGTACGTTCTGATGGAACACACTGATGACAGCGGCAGGATGAACATCTGGGATGGTGTACTGCACACGGCTGAATCTTTGTATGTACTTACGCAGGGACTCGCCATCCTTCTGGAGGATGACGTGCAAGTCACTTGCCTGGCCAGGATCTTGGTGGCCTCCGGTAACGGCGCCAACAAACTCGTGGCACAGATCCGACCAGGAAGAGATGGAATCCACCGGCAGGTGCATCAACCACGACATGACGTTGGGCTTAAGCGCCAACGGAAAGTAGTTGGCGAGCACCTTGTCGTCGCGAGCCCCGGCGGCTTGCGTCGCGATGGTGTAGATGCTGAGGAACTCCGATGGGTGAGTCTTGCCATTGTACATTTCCCCAACATTAGGCTTGAACATGCGGTGGGAGGGCCACTGGAACTGCCGCAACTCTCGGGTAAAGGCTGGACAACCCACCTCGTAAGGCAGGTCGCCAGAGCCCCCCGGTGCTGGGTGGTCCAACTGATGGCGCGCCTCCTGCCGTCGTTCGATGGTAGTTCGAGCGTCTTCCTGAGCTCGCTCTTGAAGAACTCGACGTTGGTCGCAGCGGGTTCGCGTGTCGGACGATGTTGTGGAAACGTTGTCATAGGCGTCGGCCCGACGAGCCGGTGGCTGCTGTCACAGCCGTGGGGGAGGAGAGTGCACCGTGGTCGCACCATCTCCGGTCCTCCCACCATCGGCATGCACTGGCTCGATAGAACGTCGGCATGAGGGTCCCGCTAGGAGCGACTCGTCTTTGTTGGCGAAGCTGACGAGGCTTCGGATGGTTACCCTCCACTCGTCGAGCTTCTCCGCAGCAGGGGGAAGTCGAGGAGCAGTTGCACGCGCGCCAGCACTTCTGCTAGCGTGGGTGATGGCGAAATCTGCGTGGACCGTGATGCGCTCAGACTTCTAACCAAGTTAGAAGGAGCTCTGTCACGGTCTCGCGGTCGCATGCCGCTTCCGCTGCCGTCCGGGTGCGCACGCCCGCCTGGTGCGTCCTGAGAGTGGCGTAGAGAGCTCTTCCCGCGGCAGTGCCCGGGAGCTCCAGCATCACGGTGTCGCTCATCGCGCATGGCCTGGGAGGTCCGTGGCGCGGGCGCCAGCTGAGGTGCCATAGAGGTTGTCGCACCACCCATGGGCAGCACGGCCCCGCCCCCGGACCCAGCGGCGTGTGGCTCGTCATCTTGGACTCGAACGATGCCACTCACCTGGCTCCGATTGCCAGATTGTCGTGGATGCTCGCGGGCCACGTCTCCGGCACCATCCGCGGCCACCCGGTCGCCTGCCCGCGCTGGCGCGGACGGGCCAGCTTCGGACGACCCGATCGCTGTGATCCCCTTCTTCTTGGGGGCCGTGGTGATGATGAAGTTGATGCGCTAAAACCGGATTTTCACAGCTTGCGCCCCCTACCTGGCGCGCCAAAGATGTCGGTGGGAACGACACCTATGGGATCATGGGGAATCCCTTCTACGGTTGGCAGGCGCGGGGTTTTGGAAAGAGCGGGTTTAGAAGATCAACACGGGGAATTTATCCAGGTTCGGCCGCAAGTGATGCGTAATACCCTACTCCTGCTGGTTTATGTTTATCTGGTGTTCTTGGACTAGCTACAAAGTGTGCAGGGCCCAAAAAGTTCGAATCCTCCTCCAGTATGCCTTGGGCCTCCTCTTATAGCCAAAGGGGGTCGCCACAGTGGCACACAGGAGGTGGAAAGTTTGTACTGTATACAAGTCTATCGCCTGGCACTGTAGGACAAACGCATTTAATGTGCTGCCGACGTGCCCTCTCACTTTATCAGGGACGACAAGGAGGCTCGTCTCGTCTGTCGCCGCCTCGTCGCGCTCGGACGCGCGTCCAAGCTGACTAGGCATGCAGCACCACGCTGGCTGGCTGCTGAGTTGGTGCGGTGGCAGAGTCTTCATGAAGATCTGCATGCCACCACGCAGGTGTTTGCTGAGTTGGCCTGGAAGCTTCATGTCGCCACGCAGGTGCCTGCCTTGTTGGCGGGTTGATTGCTGTATTGGAACGGCGGTGGAGCCTTGGCAGGTGGGGGCCTGGCTGCGGCCCACAGATGTCTCTGACAAGGGTCTTGCCGGGGCCCCGGCAAGGGCCTTGCCGGGGTCTCGCAAGCGTCCCCGGCAAGGGTCTTGCCAGGGGTTTCTGTCTTCTGGTTCTCATCTAGTGTTGTATGTCCTTGGTCTTCACAAAGATCTGCATGCCACCATGCAGGCGCCTCCTGAGCCTTGGTTCCAATGTTGTCGATGGTGTCGGAACTCTTAGGCTCAAGGGCGGCGGCTCTGCTGGTGTTGGGCAAGTTGCCTCGGCAAGGCCCTTGCCGGGGCTACGTAAGCTGCCCCGGTAAGGCTCCTGTCGGGGAGAGCCCACCTTGTCCCTCTGCTCCTTGCGCCTCTGTCTTGGCGTTGCTCTGGTAGTCTTGTGTCTTTGCTTCCTCTTCTGCCCCACCAAGCGCGGCCGCAGGCGTGTGGCTGCTACTGCTCGCGCACAAGTAAAGGGGTACAAAAAGGACCCCTCCTTTTGTGCACCGACATTTGGGGATGGTCAAAAGTTGTTTCAGCACATCTCTTATAAATTGTGGTGGCTCTTTCCCACCCTTCACAGCCATGATGATAAACAGGCTCCCTGCATATAGTTGCTCAAGGAAGGTGTATACGGCTTTTAACTTCACTAAAGGCACCTGGATGGCATTTCCACTTCTTTTGCGTGCAAAATTTAGACATCCAAAGATTACAAAAATTAACCTCCCCATTCAACTTTAAAATGGCAGTCGTCAGGCGAGTTATAAAAATATTCCAAGAGCTGCTTACCAAAGATAGTTGTGGATGAAGAAGCCCTCGATGCGCATAGCAGGACCAGGCGCTCTCGGACGTGTCCTACTGTGCCACTAGGCACGAGGTTGAAGACAGGGTTGCCCCTAGTTGGGCTAGGCTGCACAGTGTTGGCCCACAATGTAAGTTTTCTTCTCTCTGTATGCGCCTCGCCCGAGCGTACTCCCCAATTAAACCAAGGGAACCCAACATACAAAACAATGCAGTTTAGTCCCACATCACCGTACGAGAGGCTCGCGAACCATCTTAAATAGCATCATCATTCAGATGCACTAAACAACTTCTATTATAATAAAATTATCAACGCTTGCTTTGTGAAGGAGATGATTTAATTCATCATCATCTCGTTCACAAAGTAAGTAAGGATGGTCTTACTATACTAGAAGTGTTTTTATTCAATTCGTAACATTTTTAACATTTATTAGACCAAGTAGAGCACACTAATATTTTTTTATTTTTCAAGTGCTAAATCAACCCCATTTGTTAAAGAAAATAAAACAAATATATTCATATTTGGCACAACCATGGGTGTTACTTGATAACCCACAAGTATAGGGGATCATTTGTAGCCTTCTTCAATAAATAAGAGTGTCGAACCCAACGAGGAGCTAAAGGCAGAACAAATATTCCCTCAAGTTCTATCAACCACCGATACAACTCTACGCACACTTAACGTTTCCTTTACCGGAAACAAGTATGAAACTATTTTGCAAGGATAAAACTATGCGTACTTTGCGAGAATAAAATTATGAATAAATTGCGAGGTAATAAAAGTGGATAGCTTTTGTCAACAAGAAAGTCATTTGTCCCTAGGCAATCGATAACAAGTACCTATAATCATTCTTGTAATTTTATATGAGGGAGAGGCATGAGCTAACATATTTTCTCTACTTGGATCATATGCACTTATGATTGGACCCCTAGCAAGCATCCGCAACTACTAAAGATCATTAAGGTCGTGAAACCCAACCATAGCATTAAGTATCAAGTCCTCTTTACTCCCATACGCCATAACCCACTTATCCGCGTTTAGGCTACTGTCACCCCCGCAACACCGACAATAAGCAAACCATGAACATATTGCAACACCCTACAGTGAGGACCCCTCACGTTTGCACGAGACGGAGGGCACCGTAGGACAACACCATAAATAAAATATACAATCATACCAACCAAGATCACGATTAACCCATAGGACAAAACAGATCTACTCAAACATCTTAGGATAGCCAAATATCATTGGGAAATAATATATGGAGTTGAGCACCATGTTTAAGTAGAGATTACAGTGGGGAGAAGGGGTGTTACACTGCTGCATAGAGGGGGAGAGATTTGGTGTTGACGGTAGCAAGATTGTTGATGTAGGTCGCCGTCATGATCCTTGCCCCGGCGGCACTCCGGCGCCACCGGGAGAGAGGGGGAGAGAGCCCCCTCCTCCTTCTTCTTCATTGGCCTCCCCCTGGATGGGAGGAGAGTTCCCCCTCTGGTCCATGGCCTCCATGGCAGCGGAGAGGCGGGAGCCCCTCCGAGATTAGATCTCCCTCTCTGTTCTCTTCTGTTTCACGTTCACCCTGATCTGGCCAAAAACCATTTCTTATATTCCGGGAGATCCGTAACTCTGATTGTGCTGAGCTTTTAACACGATTTTTTCGGATATAAGCTTCCTTGCGCCCGAAGTAGAGCTCCAACCGACGTTCAAGGAGGGCACAACCCACCACCATGCGCCAGGGGCCTCTGGCGCGCCCCAGTGTCTTGTGGGCTGTGTGGGCCTCCGTTTGCGGTGATTCCAACTCCCAAAAATCAAATATATTCCAAAATAATTCTCCGTAAAATTTTACTACATTTGGACTTCGTTTGATATGGATACTCTGTGATACAACAAACATGCAGAAAACAGGAACTGGCACTGGGCACTGGATCAATAGGTTAGTCCAATAAATCATATAAAAAGTTGCCAAAAATATGTGAAAGTTGTATAACATTGGCATGAAACAATAAAAATTTATAGATATGATGGAGACGTATCAGCATCGCCAAGCTTAATTCCTGCTCGTCCTCGAGTAGGTAAATGATAAAAAAATAATTATTTTTGATGTGGAATGCTACCTAGCATAAACTTGATCATATATCTAATCATGGCATGAATGTAAGACATAAGTGATTCAAAGCAATAGTATATATTTTGACATAAAGACATCAATACTCAGGCATCCCAACAAACAATCATGTCTTTCAAAATATCAACGCTAAAGAAAGCTATCCCTACAAAATCATATAGTCTTGTCATGCTCTATCTTCTTAACACAAAGTATTTATCATGCACAACCCCGATGACAAGCCGAGCAATTGGTTCATACTTTTTAACGTGCTTCAGCTTTTTCAACCCTCATGCAATACATGAGCGCAAGCCATGGATATAGCACTACGGGTGGAATAGAGTATGATGATAGGGGTAAATATAGAGAAGACAAAAAGTAAGAAAGTCTCACATCGATGCGGCTAACCAACGGGCTATGGAGATGCCCATCAATCGATATCAATGCGAGGAGTAGGGATTGCCATGCAACGAATGTACTAAGAGCTATAAGTGTATGAAAGCTCCATATGAAAACTAAGTGGATGTGCATCTAATCCTATAATGAAAAATTCCCACTAGTATAGGAAAGTGACAACATAGGAGACTCTCCATATGAAAAACATGGTGCTACTTTGAAGCACAAGTGTGGTAAATGATACTAACAATGCCCCTTCTCTCTTTGTTTGTTTTTTTTCTTTTTATTTTTTTCTTTTTTTCTTTTTCTTTTTCTTTTTCTTTTTTATTTTTCTTTTTAATTTTTCTTATTTTTTCTCATTGTCCGGGGTCTCATCCCGACTTGTGGGGGAATCATAGTCTCCATCATCCTTTCCTCACTGGGGCACTGCTCTAAAAATGAATAATGATGATCATCACACTTCTATTTACTTATAACTCAAAACAAATAAAAATTACAAGTAGATACCTATGATGAAGTATGACTCTATATGAATGCCTCTAGCATGTACCAGGATATGCAATGATCTAGCGTAACATGTATGAAAAATGATGAATGGTGGCTGAGCCACAACTACTATGTCAGCTATATGATCATGCAAAGCAATGTGACAATGAATGCTCAAGTCATCAAAACGGAAGCGGTGGAAGTTGCATGGCAATATATCTCGGAATGGCTATGGAAGGGCCATAATAGGTAGGTATGGTGGCTGTTTTGAGGAAGATATAATAAGGCTTATGTGTGATAGAGCGTATCATATCACGGGGTTTGGATGCACCGGCGAAGTTTGCACCGACTCTCGAGGTGAGAAAGGGCAATGCACGGTACCGTAGAGGCTAGCAAATTGCGAAAAGGTAAGAGTGCGTATAATCCATGGACTCACATTAGTCATAAAGAACTCATATACTTATTGCAAAAGTTTATTAGCCCTTGAAGCAAAGTACTACTACACATGCCCCTCGAGGGATAGATTGGTAGGAAAAGACCATCGCTCGTCCCCGACCGCAACTCATAAGGAAGACAATCTATAATAAATCATGCTCCAACTTCATAGCATAACGAGAGACTATACGTGCATGCTTCGGGAATCATAAACCATAACACCAATATTCCTACTAACCACAACCATTTATAGTACCTCCCACATATTCCATCTCTATATCACAAAACTATTGCAAGGAATCAAACATATCAGATTCAGTGATCCATAAGTTTTATGTAGGATTTTATGACTAACCATGCAAATGACCAATTCCTTTTGACTCTCTAAATAGATATAAGTGAAGCACGAGAGTTTAATTCTTTCTAAAAAAGACCATGCTCGAACAAATATAAGTAAAGCAAAAGAGCATTCTACGAACAACGGTTTTCTATGTGAAGAGAAACAGGTAATCCAAACTTCAAATGATATAAGCGAAGCACATGAAGCATTCTATAAAGCCATACTCAAAAGATTTAAGTGAAGTGCAATGAGCATTCTATAAATCGTCCATGGACTATCTCATACCAGCATGGTGCATAAAAGAAAAGTAAAAACTAAGCACAAAAGAAGCTCCAAGATTTGCACATATCACATGAACGAAACAAAGACAAAAACATACCCATACTTGTTGAAGAAAGACGGGATGCCTTCTGGGGCATCCCCAAGTTTAGATGCTTGAGCCTCCTTGAATATTTACTTGGGGTGCCTTAGGCATCCCCAAGCTTGAGCTCTTGCCTCTCCTCCTTCTCCTCATATCGAGACCTCCTCGATCTTTGATCACTTCATCCACACAAAACTCAACAGAAAGTTCGGTAAGAAACGTTAGTATAGTAAAGCAAATCACTACTCTAAGTACTGTTGCAAACCAATTCATATTTTATTTTTGCATTGTAACTACTGTAATATAACTTTGCCATAGCTTATACCACCGCTAGAATCGATAGTTTCATCAAAACAAGCAAAACAATGCATCAAAAACAGAATCTGTCTTGAACAGGACAGTCTGTAGTAATCTGAACATTTACCATACTTCTGGTACTCCAGAAATTCTGAAAAATAGGAAAAATAAACATTTTGTATAGCAAGACTTTGCACAAAGTTTCAGAACCGTTTGACGTTCGGTAAAAAATGCAAAATCGCGCACCACAGCCAAAGTTTCTGTTTTGCACTACACAAACCAACAAGCAATTTAATCATCCTAAAGGCAAACCTTGGCACATTATTTTTATAATACAGTGGAATTGTACAAGGGGATGATTGTTTTTGTGAGAGTCTTCATGAAAAATTCTACATTGTTTCCATGAGCATGAACACAAGTGTTCAAGGTCGACCCTCAGTTCCGCAATGCATCACCTTTCAATCGCTTCTATTTTTGTAAAAGTTTTAAGTTCCCCTCTATATTTTTTGTTTTTAAACTATATAAAAGCACTCAACAGAAATAAATGACTCTCCAAAACTTCCGGGTTGTCTCCCTGGCAGCACTTTCTTTAAAGCCATTAAGCTAGGCATAAAGTGCTCAAGTAATGGATCCACCCGGATCCCAAGGTATATCAAAGCCAATTTGAATCAACAATGATTTAGCATCTAGTAGTGAACACAAATCAACATATATCAAGAAATGACGAAGTCTAACTCTCTTCCTATGCATCGGCATGTCATACAAGAACAATTCATGAACATCAAGTAAAGGGCAATACATAGCATAAGCAGTTTCTTGCAATTTTAACGTGTTGGAAACATAAAGAGGCGGAGATGTAGTTCCTCTCTCATAATAATTGCAAGTAGGAGCAGAAAGCACATGCATATTATATTCATCAAAATCATCATGTGTAGTGGTAGAACGCAACCCATCAATGTAATCCTTAATAAGTGCAAACTTCTCCGATATAGTGTAGTTTGGAGAATTCAAAAAGATAATAGGACTATCATGTGTGAGTGCAATAGCAACAATTTCATCCTTAATATAAGGAACTATAGCAAGTTCATCTCCGTAAGCATAATTCATATTGGCATCTTGGCCATAATCATAGCAAGCATCAAGTTCATCAAAAAGGGATATTTCAAATGAATCAACGGGATCATAGCAATCATCATAGCATTCATCCTTCGGTAAGAACGAAGGGACATTAAACAATGTATTAGTTGAAGAGTTACTCTCATTAGAAGGTGGGCACGGGTAGCTAATCCGTTCTTCCTCCGTTTGTTCTTCGCTCTCCTCATCATCTTTTTCATCCAATGAGCTCGCAGTTTCATCAATTTCTTCTTCCATAGACTTCTGCAAAATATTAGTCTCTTCTTGGACAGCGGAGACTTTCTCAATAAATTCATCAATATCGGAATTATATTTATAATTATCATAGCAATATTTAAGGATGGCAAAAAATTTAGGTCTATAAACATCATCATCAAAAGCTTCATACTTTTCAAACAAAGATTCAATTCCATAAGCACCCTTAAAAGCAACAAATTCTTCTATTCGTTCCACATCATAATAATTAGATATACCAATAGCATAAGAAGCCAAGGTTTCATTATCATTAAATTTGCATAAAAAGGGAAGGTGTGGAGCATTCATCCTAGAGCAACAAGTATAATCATATCTCAAGCATAAATCCTGAGCATACCAATGCAACATATAAATTTGATCCCATAAAAATTCCCCTTTTTGTGTCAACCGATAATCCCTAAAGTATTCACGTTGATCCAACGTTACTCCCATTATCATGTTTAATGGGGTTTTCTCAGGATTATCAAAGTAATGCATAATATTTTTCACATAACGAGCATCAAGGGTTTTAGGAGGCCCCCCATCTCCATGAGTAGCAAGTACCACTAATTTTTTTGGTGTTTCGTGTTCCATATCCATAACCAAAATAGAGAACAACTTAGAACAAGAAATAAAAACTACTTAGTGATAAAGCAAACAAGCACACACGAGAATATTCACCCCACGCTATTGCTCCCCGGCAACGGCGCCAGAAAAAGGTCTTGATAACCCACAAGTATAGGGGATCGTTTGTAGCCTTCTTCGATAAATAAGAGTGTCGAACCCAACCAGCAGCTAAAGGCAGAAAAAATATTCCCTCAAGTTCTATCGACCACCGATACAACTCTACGCACACTTAATGTTTGCTTTACCGGAAACAAGTATGGAACTATTTTGCAAGGATAAAACTACAAGTACTTTGCGAGAATAAAACTACGAATAAATTGCGAGGTAATAAAAGTGGATAGCTTTTGACGACAAGAAAGTCATTTGTCCCTAGGCAATCGATAACAAGTACCGGTAATCATTCGTGTAATTTTATATGAGGGAGAGGCATGAGCTAACATACTTTCTCTACTTGGATCATATGCACTTATGATTGGACCCCTAGCAAGCATCCGCAACTACTAAAGATCATTAAGGTCGTGAAACCCAACCATAGCATTAAGTATCAAGTCCTCTTTACTCCCATACGCCATAACACGCTTATCGACGTTTAGGCTGCTGTCACCCCCGCAACGCCGACAATAAGCAAACCATGAACATATGGCAGCACCCTACAGCGAGGACCCCTCACGTTTGCGCGAGACGGAGGGCACCGTAGGACAGCACCATAAATAAAATATACGATCATACCAACCAAGATCATGATTAACCCATAGGACAAAACGGATCTACTCAAACATCATAGGATAGCCAAATACCATTGGGAAATAATATATGGATTAGATCACCATGTTTAAGTAGAGATTACAGCGGGGAGAAGGAGTGTTACACCGTTGCATAGAGGGGGAGAGAGTTGGTGTTGTCGGTAGCAAGATTGTTGATGTAGATCGTCGTCACGATCCTAGCCCTGGCGGCACTCCGGCGCCACCGGGAGAGAGGGGGAGAGAGCACCCCCATCCTTCTTCTTCTTCCTTGGCCTCCCCCCTAGATGGGAGGAGATTTCCCCCTCTGGTTCATGGCCTCGATGGCGGCGGAGGGGCGGGAGCCCCTTCGATATTAGATCTCCCTCTCTGTTCTCTTCTGTTTCACGTTCCCCCTGATCTAGCCGAAAACCATTTCTTATATTCCGGGAGATCCGTAACTCCGATTGCGCTGAGATTTTAACACGGTTTTTTTCCGAATATAAGCTTCCTTGCGCCCGAAGTAGAGCTCCAACTGACGTTCGAGGAGGGCACAACCCACCACCACGCGCCAGGGGCCTCTGGCACGCCCTGGTGTCTTGTGGGTTGTGTGGGCCTCCGTTTGTGGTGATTCCAACTCCCAAAAATCACATATATTCCAAAATAATTCTCCATAAAATTTTATTGCATTTGGACTTCGTTTGATATGGATACTCTGCGGTACAAAAAACATGCAGAAAACAGGAACTGGCAGTGGGCACTGGATCAATAGGTTAGTCCAATAAACCATATAAAAAGTTGCCAAAAATATGTGAAAGTTGTATAATATTGGCATGAAACAATCAAAAATTATAGATACGACGGAGACGTATCATTACTACTGTGAACAATGTTGGCACAAAAAACATTTTTTGTTGATAAAAAATAATATTTCCATTTTCAAGTGTCAGAAATGAAATTGCATGGATTTGAACGCATATGCCTATGGCCCTGGCCACTTCCATTGGATATGAGAAGCTAACATGCTCAAGATTGGAAAAAATCAAAGAAAATGGAAAAATCCTGAAATTAAAATCCTTGGGAATGGGGTCCTTTTGTGTCAACTAATTTTTGGAAAAAATCATAAGCTAGCAATACCACAAGTTATAAAAAAACTTCATAAAATGGGCTCGCTAGTATGAAGTTGCATGGATTTGAACGCATATGCCTTTGGCCCTGGCCACTTTCATTGGATCTGAGCAGCTAACATGCTCATATTTGGCACAACAATTGTTGTTGCTACTGTGAACAATGTTGCCACAAAAAACATTTTTTTTGTTGATAAAAAATATTATTTCCAATTTCAAGTGCCAAAAATGATTTTTTGTGAAGGAAGTGCCTGAAATAAGTTGTAACATTGGTTCTTCTCATTTTACCTCTAAAGTGTACCAAATTGGAAGCCCACTAACCAAGTTTCATGAATTTCAGAGTATTATTGCTATGTTTCATCGATTAATTGGATTAATAGTGAATCACGGCGAATTGCTCAAATTTGAACTACAAGTGCGATGTAGTTTGGTCCTAAAAATTGGATAAAATCATTTTAAACTTTTGCATTGGTGGTGTATGCAATGGGCACAACCAAAGTTCAAATTCCAAACCATTTGATATTAATGGATAACAATGCAAGTTTGACCCAAGATTGAAAAAATTCAAAGAAATAGAAAAAATCCTCAAAAATTAAAATCCTTGGGCATGGGGCCCTTTGTGTCAACTAGTTTGTGGGAAAAATCATAAACTTGCCATACCATAAGTTTGAAAAGTCAACATTGCAAGTTTGACCCCATTTAAGTTTTGAATGATGTTGTTTTTGGTAAGTTCTGCATGTTGCTATTTTTGGCAAGTTTATCATGTGGCACTATGTTTGAACATGCAAAACCCACTCAACGTAGGAAATCCAAAACATAGTATTCAACTGCTGATTAAACACATCGACATAACACTATTTACAGTTTAACACGCATCCACATGTCGGATCGTCAGAACTAGCTAGGTGGGGGTTGGAGATGCTTAAGATGGCGAGCCAGGCGGCGGTGAGAGCATTCAAGATTTTGCTCAAAATGCGCCGATAACTTATAGTGCTCCACCACTATTGGGGCATTCTGGCAGCCAACATGGGTGCCATAGTGACAAGCACCAGATCATTGCCGGCATCAACCTCCAAGTGCTCCTGGTCAACCATCTACTCATCCTCGCCATCCAAATTAATCGCCAGATTCATGTCTTCCTCAGCAGGATGAGTGACCCCCTGATAGCCCTCCTCTTGTGCATCCTCCTATGCAATAATCTGCAACCCTCCCTGGTAGCTCTCCTCTTTTTCGTCATCATCCTCGTCACTATACTCCTCCTCCATCACCTCATTGATGACCTGGATAATTCGCAAATTTACTGGCCCTTCCGCCTTTGGATTCAGTGAGGAAAGGCGGGGAGCGGTACTTGTACCGACGGGCTCGCTGTCGATGATATGGAGACTCCATCGCCTCTGCCATTGCCCACGGGAGAATCTTAACTGGGAGTGCCCCTTGCCTTTAGGAAGTAAGCGCTTCCGTTCGTCTGTCGTCACTTCCAACGCCAGGCCTAGCAAGTGCATCACGAGAGATTTCACGCTCGGCAACCAGGAGCATATCTCCTTGCACTTGGCCAGCAAAAGCTCATCCCCCGCGCAAAACAAATCCATTGCCCTCTTCCAGCTTTGACCTACTTGCCATCAATCAAACACCAATTGCAAATCAAAGAATTAAAAAGGAATCCAATTATTCGGATCAAATTCACCACAAAACAATCTAAAATAGGCTACATTCAACAAAACATAATTTCTAGGGTTTTCTATTTCAAAACTAGTTGCCACTAGTACCAATGGCAGGAATCCAATCCTAAATAGACATCCACACTGATTGCTAACTGGAGCAACTCAATGCATGGAAATTCAATCGCTCAGTCTCCCATTCAATCAAATTATAACCAAATCCTAGTTGCTAGGGTTTGGATTAGAAATGTATCGATCGGCGAATGATCTCCAATGGTTCCGACATATGGGACAAAGGGCTGGCCGCTAGAACCACGACGATGTGTCATCAGAGTTCAGGCAGACGGCCGGAGTAGCCGGCGGGGCTGCGGATTGGGCGGCGGGGCTACGAGGGGGCACGGTGGCGGTGGCGTGGGGCTAGATGGGGGATGCGACAGCTCACTCTAGGTCGGGCTGATTTAGGCAAAAGAAAGGGATAGGTAAACGAGCCAGGTCCCACCCATCATAAGCTGTCATGGCCATGGCCCACCTGTCATACGCGGCCCACCTGTCCTAAGATCTCCTTCCCCACGCGTCAGTAACTGAACAGGTAACGATCAACTACTTTGACCAGACGACAAGGCTCCGTTTGGATATTTGTGAGCACGGGGTGTGTAGTGGAGGGCAAAAGTGAGCAAAGTTAGAGGGTTGGGAAAAACTGAGCACAACTAAGGAAGGAGGGGCACAAAAATAGAAAACCCCTTTTCAATAGGTGATATATTATTTACATCTTCAGATTTAATTCATTTTTCTTTCATAGATTTCCGGGCCTCTCGCATACCTTCAGGACTTAAGAATAGAACACCACCCTTCTTCGGAGTTGAATTAGGAGGTGGTTCAGGAAGTGTCCAATCATCGGTATTTTCAATAAGTTATTTAGTAGTTCTTGAGCATGTTCAATTGTTCTTTCCCTAAAAACACAACCATCATAACTACCTAGGTAGTCCCTAGATTCATTGGTTAGTCCATTATAGAAGATACCAAGGATTTCATTCTTTTGAAGAGGATGGCCAGACAAAGTATTTAATAATTGGGTAAGCCTCCCCAAGCTTGATGGAGACTCTCTTCCTCAAGTTGTTTAAAATTATATATTTCCTATAAGGCAGCTTGTTTCATATGAGCAAGGTAATCCCTAATAGTAGTAGATGCAGAATCATTTCGATCTACCTGTCTCGGACGTAATGCCTATGTATTGATCATGCCATGAATAACGTCATAACTGTGTGCTTTTGTATCAATTTCCCAACAATAATTATATCCACCATTGCTATGCTCATGAGAGAGATGCCTCAATGAAAGCTATGGCCCCCGGGTCCATTCACTTTATATTTAGTAAAACCCTAAATTACCTTGCTGCAATTATTTATCTTTTATTTTCTTTTGCAATTTATCTATCTACCATTACCAGAATTAATCCTTGCAATTGAGTACAAGGGGATTAGCAACCCTCTTGCCTGTGTTGGGTGCAAGTATTTGTTTTATGTGTGTGCAGGTACTGCCTACATTTGTTTGTGTGACTCTCTTATTGGTTCGATAAACCTTGGTTCTTAACTGAGGGAAATACTATCTGCTACTATACTGCATCACTCTTCCTATTTGGGGAAATCCCAACGCCTATCACAATTAGCAATGTTCCTATGACTTTGTTTTGCTTAATGCTTGTGACTAGGGCCCGAGTGCCATGATTTCAGATCTGAACCTATTATGTTTCCATAAATATATTTGAGTTCTTGATCCTATCTGCAATTTATATGCACCTGTGATTGTTCTGATCCATAGACCCCAAGGTGACAATAATTGGGATACTCTCTGGGGATGGCTGTAATTTGAGGAGTTCATGTATTCACTATTTGTTAATATTTTGTTCCGGTTCTCTATTGAAAGGAGCGCCTTAATTAGCCTTAATTTCCATTAGGACCCGCTGCTACGGGAGGGTAGGACAAAATATTTCATGCAAGTTCTTACTACAAGCATGTATGACTATATACAGAATACATGCCTACGTATGATTGATGAATTGGAAGCTATTGTGTATCACTATAGGTTGTGATTATTACATAGCAAATATCATCCAAATATCCATCACTACTCCATGCCTAAGCTTTTCATAATATTGTCTTTGCTCAAGTTACTATTGCTGCTGCTACTATTACACTTATTATAAAACTGCTACTGTTACTATCACTATTGTTACCACTGCTACCAATACTATCATATTACTGTGCTACTAATATATTGCTGCAAGGAAGTGACTTCTCAGGTGTGGTCGAATTGACAACTCAACTGCTAAGGCTTATAAATATTCTTTGGCTCCCCTTGTGTCGGATCAATAAATTTGGGTGAAATACTACCCTCGAAGACTGTTGCGATCCCCTATACTTGTGGGTCATTAGTGGATCACCAAAGGGAGCCCAGCATTAGGCCTGCCCAGCGGCCCACAAGGCCCGGGGATCAGAGAAAAAACCCTAAGATGGATGCCATAGACCTTCTTGCTCCCCAAGCCTAGGGTGACGGCCGACATGTAAACCCTAGCATCCATCGTGTACATAAAGGGAGGCTAGAGGGCTCTCATGGGCATATGCTCTCGGATAGAAACTCTCGGTAGCAATCTCATACACATCGTAAACCCCTCGCACAAGGTATCCCTCCACCATGAATAACAAAAACAAGCATGACATAGGGTATTACTCTCTGGAGGCCCAAACCCGTGACTTCCAGGTACCCTTGGACCCCTATAGAGGGATATGATTCTGCACCGTCATGCTCCATCCACCCTGAGCATTGGCGGCTCCACGTCCATTCGGAGGAGCGTGACAACCTGTTCGAGAAGATTGCGGTAGAGGCAGACAGGCGACCGCGGATGGGAACACTGCCAACTTCGGTAGCTCCTTGTTGTTCATGTCGGGCCGCAATGACCATGAGGGCGGACCATCCACGTCGATCATCGGCCTCACCTCGACCGGCGACGTCCACGGCCAGGCGTCAGACTCCGTCGAAGAGTAGAACGTGGGAGACGGAACCGCCCACAGTCGGGAAAGAGCAGGATGTGGGACACAGACGTGCCAACGGTCGGCGAAGAGAAGGACATGGGACACGAACATGCCAACGCCCGCGAAGATTTGGATTAGGGTAACTTTTGCTATGTAATTTTCTTCCTATATATTAATGAAATGCCATGCCTGCTTTTATTTGATGCACCGAGTTGGATGGTCGACTCCCATATCAATGTCTGCAGAAATATGGCGTGTCCAGTTTAAGGTTGCTCATGCTCTCTTCTTTTAGTTTAATAAATGAAGCTCTATCTAGAAAATTGCTCGGCCCATGACCACCCACCGTAACCGGGAACTCCCCGATATTTTCCTTGCCCTCGCTTCTACCACGGTTTTTTCCATCATGCACGGCCCAAAGAATGTCATGCAACTGCATCTCCGGCCTGCCCAGGACGAAAAGCCCATTTTCTGTCATGATTTTTTGTCATAGAAGTAGGATCCCACCACATCTATGATGATACCGGGTTTTGTCACAATTATCGTCATAGAAGTGTGATAAGTATGACAGAAAAAAAATTCGTTCGGCCCAGAATGTCACGGATGTGTCTTTTTTTGTAGTGTAGTGACAAATAAGTCTCTAACACTAATTGACACTGTTCTGAACAATATTATATGCACCATTCTAAATGCTAATTGCAAGGAGAACATAACTAAAACCAATGAAGATATTTAGCTAACCCCAGATATAGGATCGAAGAATAGATCATATTTAGCTTGTAGGTAAAATTGCACCGGGTGATAAAAGTGAAACAACCTGCTTCATCGATCATGTTGCACTTTTTAATATAATTTTAATACATGTTGATAATAATGTTGAACGTGCAAATTTCCTTATTTTTAATGAAAGTTAATATTTTCATAAAAATGTAACACCTTTTGAAGAATAGTTATTAACAATTTAATGAAAATAGGAAGATTTAATAATGTTTTTCTGTTGTACATTTCGAAATGGTTCCCACTTGTGTGGCACAGAGAGAATAGGAACAGAAACAATAAATGAAATAGGTGCTACCCTTCATTCCATCGACCTTGTTAGTTCAATGTAAAATTATGAATAATGAAGTCGTGGTCTCTCTTAGCTATTATCCCCCACTACCTAAACAGCAACTTACCTTTCTAGCTACAATATACGCTACTCCTCGATTGTGTAGCGTATATTGTAGGAACATATGTGTTCAGATATGTTTGGAACACTGATTTTGAATGGATAACTCCTCAAATTTGAGTAATCACCTCAATACTCAAGAAAAGAAGGTATGCTTTCAACGCTTGTGACTTTCTAACTTCCCTCTCATCCTCCTACCAGTCAATAGACTGTGTAAATAAAAATAAAATAAACAACAGTACCCCACCTGCTACATATACGGTATACCTCTGGGCATGTACTAACATGCAACCAAATTTATGTATGTTTTTCTGCTCTGGTTCAAGTTGTGTGTTCCAACTTCCTACCTCAACCAAAGAAACAACTTTAAGTCAATTCCACCTTTATAGCTTATGTGTAAAACCCAATATATGGCTGATATTCCCAGCTACATTGTCTATGTCTGAAACCCAATATATAACTGCCTTATGTGCTAGCTTCTGGAGAGAAGTTTTATTGACACTTCTACTGAAAGTAGAAACATTATTAGATTATGTCAGCTATCTTACATCATTCATCACTGTATTGCTTGCATAGATAAAAGTGGTAGTGGTATTTGATGCTGCACTGTCTGGGCAATCTACACAAACTGATACCTAAAAATAACTGAAACCATGCTAAAAACGTTGTCGATGCTTAATAGAATAACAGGGAACAGAGAAACAGGGACAGAAACAATAAAAGGGAGTAGATCCATTAAAGAACACACATGAGTAATTTAAATTATGAATGGTTACTCAGGATAGCAAATGTAAATAGGAATAGACTAAGACTGCTCCAGTTTTGCTAATTATCACTAAATTCTGGAATTAAGCAAAACAATACGATGAAATATGTGTGCATGACTTTAAATTGTGCATTACAAACGTGACAAAAAATATCTCTTCTCCAATAAAAGGGAGCATGACCATTAAAGAGCACACATGAGTAACTTAAATTATGAATTGGATAGAAAATATTTCATGGTTACCCGTCATAGCAAATGAAAATAGCACTTTATCATATATTGGGTCTTCTACATAATGAAATACATGGTCAGAGTGTTCCTGATATTGATAGTTTTTCAACTCTAAGTTATGATCTATAGGACAAGTATGTTATGCCACTCTAAGTTACTATTTATAGATTGCCTTGTGTTTGGTTTCTAATGTTGCTTTGGTTTGTTATAGGGTGTTCTGGCACAAAGGGTCTCTGTGACACCCCAAAATTTTGGCCTTGTTTTATTTATTAAAATGTTGCCAGGAAATAAAACTTTTCCATTTTTGTCAAGTTTTACCTTTTGTGATTTTGGATTTTTGCCTCTAGTGGGGAAAAACCTTCAAAAGTATTATTGGACTTGAATACTCTCTTTTATAAAACAATTCCTCATCAGTGGATTTAAATTTCAAGACTTGTCTCCTCAGAGCTTTATTCTTTTAAAATGATTTCTTTTGCATTGGAGCCTGTTTGCACTACAACCATTTGACAAAGGCATTTAAAATTTCCACCAAAATTTGGGGATGTCATGTGATGGTTCCACATCACTTTTATGCAAAAATACCTTCTGGCCATTGGAGATTTTGAGCTCTACACCAACTTTTCCAATCTGGTCCAGTGGGCACTTTTGCACTACAACCCATTTAAATATTTCTTTAAAAATTCTTCCAAGTGTTTGGAGATGTCAGTGGATGCATACAATTCATCTTCAAGCAGAAACCCAGTGATGTTCTTTGAAAAATTTGAGTGGATCAACCTCTTTTGCATTCTGGTCCAAATTGGTGATTTGTACTGCAACCTTATTTTTCTTTGCTCTAGTAACCCTGAGCTTTTTCCTACTTGTAGCCCTCCCTTCAAAACCCTTAAGTCCAGGAGAGTGGACTCATTGGAGGTTTTGAAGTACATGCTTTAAACCCTTTTTATTTCTGTCCAAAACTGGAGTTTTGCAAAACTTGCACTAACAAGTTTCTGGTTTTGCCCAAGTGATCTTACCATCATCTCCTACACCTAAAGAGACCCTGATCTGGAGATTTTGGCCACTCCAAGAGTTGCCTAAGTACACTTGGCATTCTGTCGAACACCTGGTGTGCACAGTCTGTTTTGGCATGAGTTCTTCGTTTGCACTGTGATATTGTTCCACTGACCCAGCAACCTTGTCCACTGAACTCCTAGCCACCCCTACCCTTGTTCTGTTCTTTGCCAGCTCCACCCTCGCGCTCTAGATCGCACTGGCATTTCGTCGAGCAGGTGCCATGCGTGCTCTGGGCGCGCCCAGAGCGCACGTTTTGCACGCGCGCGCACTGAGCCGACACGCCGCACTGCCGCACTCGACGCGACCCGTCCCTGGCCCCTACTGCATGGCTCAACCGCGCACTAGCCCGCTCCCTGCTCCACGGCATCTCTGGCACCCTGCTGCGCCGCTGGCCGCGCCCTTGGCGGCACGCCGGTGTCGGCAGTGGCCTCTGCCATGTTCGGCACCGCCCAAACCACGCCAGCGCGCCAGCTGCCCCTGGGAATAGCTTGTGCTTATCCTCATGCTCGTCGGAACGCGTTCGTCGCCGCCACGATGCCCTGCAACTACAGCAACGGCTGTCGCCGGCGATCTTATCTTCTGCCGCCGCAGAGCCAGCCTCGTCACGCTATAAAAGGGAACCCCGAGCCCCTCCGAGCACTCAGGTGACATCAGACCCTCCCCGTAGAGCTCCCCTAGCAGTAGATTGACCGGAGAGGACCGTCCTCCCCAACTCCGGCCAGTTCGGACGCCGCTAAGCTCCGGTGCGATTCGTCGCAACCAGCCACCCTTTCGCCCAACCAGCACCACCAGTAGCTCCCTCTGGTCCTTGCGGAGCTGCCCAGCTACCCAACTTCGATCGGGGACCACCGGAGCACAAAAAGCACTTCGCCACCGTAGCCTCTCTCCGCCGCGGAGCTCGGCGCCGGCGACTCCTTCCACCTCCGACGACCCAACAACCACCTAGGGGACCGCCTCGGTCTGGCCGTTCCATCCCCGCCCTTGGATGCCCGTGAGGTGCTGCCGTTCGTCGACGGCGATCGCCGGAGCCCCGCTCCCGTCGGGCAGAAGAGAGGAGAAGGAGGGAAGAACGGTCAAACCTGACCAGTGGGCCCTCTAGACCCACTGTCAGTGACCCGCGCGGCCGTTCTCTCTCTGTTTAAGTGAAGGCGCAAACTCCCGAGTGCGTCTCCTCGACTGCGAAAGCGTATTTTCTTCTGAATCGTTTTCTTTTCTGGTTTTATTTAAAAACAGAGTTTGACCAGACTTTGACCAGCTATAACTTTTAAAATAAAACTCCAAACAAGTTGATTCTTTTTCCTACCTCTCTCAAATTTCATCTAGTTTATTTTAAGATTTATTTCAAAAATATTTGAGACAACTTTTGGTACTGTGTTTGAAATATTTGTTATTTGTATATTTCGCAAAATAGGATATTGGAGAAAAGGGAAAGCTTCCAAAAAAATGCATCCTTTGCATAATCTTGAAGGCAAGCATTTCTGAACTCTGGCATAATATTTTGTTGTGGTGTTCTGATTCGATCACAACACCTTTTGACTTGGAGTATGCGTTTGCCTTATGTATCGATATAGTCTCGTACATGAGTACACTTTGGAGTTGCTTTGTGGTCAGCAATGGATACACTAATGATTTGGATCATCCTCGTGAACTTCTCATGCATACCGGTAGGAAGCCGGGAAAGTCGTGGTCTCGGGTAGACACGAGCTTGTCCCTAGTCCCTCGTCGAGACGAGTATGCCCGGTATGGCATGGTGAGGCTCGAGGAGTGGTGATTTCTTTCACTAGTGGTAATATTGTTGGAGGATACTTGGACCACCTGTGGCGGTCGTAGATTGAGTCTTGATCAGTAGCTTCCCTATTTGTTGGTACTACCACTTGTCCCTGTCGCAGACGGGGTATGGTTCAGTAAGTTGTCAACCCCTACCAAAGCACACACCGTACAGAGGGGCCATAGTGGAAGATACCGGAGGCCTCCGGTAGGCATGCCACTTGGTCAGGGGGCATGGGTGTTTCCGGTTGGGACCGAGAGGGGGGGCACCCCCTTAGAGCGCGCGAATAGAAATTTGATCCCATGCTACGTCGAGGTTGTAGCCTCCCCACTTAGAGTTTTGCTTGGCAGGTGTCGTGGGTGATTCCAGACACCGGTGAGTTAAGCTGGTGTGTGCAGGTCAGGCGTGTTTTCAATTAAAAGACCGTAGACGGAATTAGTCCCGATGGACTAAGTAAACCCGTCACTCGTGGGAAAATGGTACTCCCTCTGCAGAGGATATATCCTGTTGGATAGTCATGTTCTTGAGTAAAGACCACAGTCTGAGTTGAAACTAGTAACGGTATTCGGATGGAGAACGGTTTAACTAGAACTCAGTGACGGTTTTCGGATGGAGAACGAATTAGCTAGAGCTCAGTAACGGTATTCGGATGGAGGTACGGTTCGACTAGACCATATTATCGGTTTTCGGATGGAGAAACGACTGAACTAAATATTGTTTAAGATTGTGGCACATATGGATTATGATCTTTATTATTTTGGACTAACCCTTTTATATTACGTATATTATTGAGTATCTCTGGGATGGTTGTACCTCCTGGATATTCACTGTGATTATTCTTTTATAAGCCCTTTCTGTGGTGTCGCTCAGACGCCCAATTACGGCATGCTTGTTGTTCTTTTACCTTTTATAAGCCCTTTATGTGGTGTCGCCCCGACGCCCGACTGCGGCATTATTATTCTTGCAGTTTCCTCTCGAGGAGTCATTCAGACCCTCGTTTGGCACCAGTATTACTATTCTTGCAGTTTCCTCTCGAGGAGTCATTCAGACCCTCGCTTGGCACCCAGTACTTTATATTCGTTTATTTTCACCCACATGTGTGCATCTTGGTTTTTCGTACTTTTCGTGACAGACGAGTGATCACATAATAATCCGGAGCTTGTTTGATATATTATACCCGTGTTCTTAATGTTTGCGAGTACATTCAAACGTACTCACTGGCTTGTCCCTGGCTATTGTCTTGGCCAGATTCCTTGCTTGGAGATAAGCATCGCGGTGACAACCTCGGAACCTACGCGTTGACATTTGCAGCCTCGCGAAGATAGGAGTTATCCTGGTCAGCTGTTCTTGTGGGAAATGGAGTCCCATAGACGCAGATGTATCCAACCGCTTCCGCCCTCTACCATTAGAAACCAAATGTTGTACTCCTAGGCCACTATGGTCTTGTACTACATATATTTGTAATTGCTTGGATTTTCTCGTATCAAGTTGGTGCCTCATCTGCTAACAGTAATCCTGGGGCTGGTGAGCACAACGGCCATTTTCTGGAGAATTAATATCCCGAAAATCCGGTCGTGGCAGACTCTCTGTTGTTCTCTTACTGTTTCCATCTAGGATGCCAGTCACTATTTGATGAGGACCGAAACCATGAGTAAAGACAGTATAGTCATCTGGTGCTTCCATTCTTTTTTGGCCGATAAAGAGTGGCTGCCATTCTTGCAATCAACAGAAAACTGCCGCAAGTACATGCTTGCGGACTTGACATTTTGATGAGAGTTAATGGCAGGTAAACATGACGCCCCTATAAATGTAATGCAAGAGTTCAACAGCCATGGTGGATGTTCTACCAGAGATGCAGAAGTGCTGCTAAAAGCAGGCAGGACATACTGGAAAGTTGGATATGAAGTAGAGGCCACCTAATGTAAGCCATGTGATACTGAGCATGGTGGAAAAGAATGGCCAAAATGTAGGCTTAGTGTAAACAAATAAGCAGATATCTTATTTTGATTTTTAGCATGGCTGAGAAGGAGATTTATCTAGCGACTCAAGTAATCAATCACTCGGTAAGTGTAATAGAGAAAATCCAAAAACAATCAGGAAGACTGAACTATATTGAATGGAATCATCCAACATAATATGCATATAGTATGACACTTTACACAATTGGACATTAAAATTGACTAAAAAAATCCTACTTCCTCGTATATTATCACTAAAATGTTATCTGTCTGTGTGTTGTTACTCTGTTTCTGCAACTAATTCCCCCTCTTCTTCGGCCTTCTTCTTCCCCGGGGATAGATAAAATAATAGAAACAATGCTTAAAACACTGTCTATGCTTATGTACTGAATAAAAGAACCGATTCACACTTGCCTGGCAGACAGAGAAACTAGGACAAAAACAATAACTGAAACAAGGGCTACCCTTGATTTCATGGGTCTTCTTAGTGGTTTGGCTTTCAAGGGGATACATATCTCTGGTGTAGCCGCCGTAGGTGATATTGGACGGCTCGACAATTGTTCTTCTTCCTTCGGCAAACTCGGCACTTCTTCCTCCGGCGAACTCAATGGCAACATTGCACGTTTCATTGAAAATTGCAATCTCGACGGGATTTGATGGAGATTCTGGTTAGCCATGGACCCTTCCTCCTTATAGCAGCCAAGTACAATCCGGGTCGGCCACTCCATTGATTTGTGTTGGATAAGGACACTGATTTGTGTTGGAGAAGGACACGGTCTCCAATTTAGTACATATTTCCTTGAAACAACATGACAAAATGATGAAGCATCACACTGGCCCAGACTTTTGCACTCTTTGTAAAACAGAACATGGAGCCCTCACTGCAAGAACTAAAGCATGGCAAGAACTAAATAAAATTAGGTGTCACAACATGTAAGGTGTTATCCTCAGCGTGCTACTAATCCCAATTCGGTAGCTACGGCTAGTTTAATTATTTGCTTGAAACATTCTCCCATGTGGTTGGCTAATGCTGCCCAGTTCTTCTTTTAGGAAATGGTGGTAAGTGATGAAATTAGCTACCACATTTGTAAATGAAATCTCGTGGACTCTTGGAGTACAACTCCCTCCGAGTCAAACTAACCAAAAATAGCGTAGGCATTTAGTGGCTGATAATAATGCATGCAAGATTTTAATCTTGACATGAAAATAACAGTGGAGCATGTTTAGTTAAATTACTCGAGATGCACATTTCTAAAAGGATACAACTCACTTCCCTAAGAAGAAATCATGGCTTGCTTTCCTACTGCAAGTCCTAGATCGAGCTGCAACCTCTTCTTTGGGCCATCACAGGAGCACCGGCCAAAGTTCAGTCAAGCTAGCAAACGAATCGTGTTATATATGCAATGCAATACAAGCAGGGACCATGGATGATATCCTTGCAGAGCTAGTGATATTTATGCGACACCAAATGCATGGTACAGGAGGAAACTCTTATTATCAAATGATTCCGATATATATGACTACAACACATAGTACTGTTGGAATGCTAGCTGAATAAAGGTTTCATGGTAGAACGGTTATTATTAAAAAATCATGAGGCCAAATGGCCAACAATTTAGTGACCCCCTTGTGATTTTGGGCCAACAGTGTCCATATATTTCCAGTGCATATATCCCAAAGTACTTGCATCCCTTTCTTGCTTTTATTGTATCACCAGTTGATTGACCACTAAACTGATAGAATATTCCTGAGGAAAGTTTCGTCTAGTTAGAATTGAAGCCTTCTGAAGTTAGCAACTCATCTAATGTCTAAAATGCCTTGCCCAACATCAAGAAATAAGGATTATAATGCAGAGTGAAGGGTTCAACATAGGCAGAAAAAGTTAAAGCATTCCTGACTTGCTGCGGTGGACAGAATAGCGCAAACGCAACTCAATCGCGTCCTCATTGAATTCTTGGATGAAGAGGTCCAAGTTTTAACATATAGAGGAGGACCAAACAATTCCCCTATGCATGGCTGCCTGAGAACAATAACAACAACTTCTCAGGTTGATCTACGCAGGCCACTATAAACTGAGAGGGGAGGAGAAGAGGCGTACTACCATGTTACTCACCCAACACTGGCGGGTATGCACGCCTCCCGATAGACTCTTGGATCGCTAGGCTAGATTAGATCCGGTAAACCTACCTTCTCCTTGGGTTGATGAACTCGAGCCAGAGGCCATCGTGGTGAGATGGTCATGACGGCAATGACAGGAAGATGGCGGCGGTGTTGTGCTTTCCGTGAGCACCGCGCTAACCCTAGATTGGTAGGGGATTTTAGTGGGGTTTGTGGCAGCGGTGAACTTCGTCAGTCATGCCCCAGCCCCCACCTCTGTTTATATATGTGCGGGTCACAGGGGCCCACCAACCATATGAGGGTTGGGCGCCCCCGATCAGGGCGCGGATCTAAGGGCCCGGTGGGCCGTTGGGCCCACACAGAGGAGATCAACCTAACATTCTCCCCCTTCATCTCAACTTTACTTTTAACCTTATACTTTCTAGTTTATTTGTTTCATCACATATTGGTACATAGAGCATGTTTCATCGTCACAGCTTAATTGCCGATAGAATCATACAACTACAACATACATTCTGTTCAGAAACAAATTATGTTCCTTTTGGGCCTATCCAGGAATCATAAGCTTTCCCTTAAACCCATGCCAGCTAAGTGTTCCTTGAACACATTGGGTGGTAAGCCTTTCATTAGCGGATCCGCAAGCATATCCTTTGTTCTTATATGCTCGAGACTTATGGTTTGATCTTGGATTTTTTCTTTCACAACATAAGACCCTATCTCTATTGTTTTGGCAGCATTACTCGACTTGTTGTTGTGAGCGTAAAATACTGCGGGTTGGTTGTCACAGTACATCTTTAGTGGTTTGTGAATAAAATCTACCACTTTCAAGTTGGGCATAAATTTCTTTAGCCATATCGCCCGCCCCGTGGCCTCGAAGCATGATATAAATTCTGCATACATCATGGATGATGCAACTTGGAGATTTTCCACGAAATAGCTCCCCCAGCGAGGGTGAATACGTATCCGGACGTGGATTTTCTATCATCTGTGTCCCTCACAAAATCCGCGTCTGAATACCCTTTTATCTCTAGGGAATCACTTCTCATGTATATTAGCATGTAGTCCTTCATGCCTTACGCATAACGCAATGCTTTCTTTACCATCTTCCAGTGCTCAATGCCTGGATTCTCTTGATATCTACCGAGTACCCCAGTGATAAAAGCTAAGTCAGGGCGAGTGCACACTTGTGCATACTGTAAGCTTCCAACAGCCGAAGCATATGGTGCTGCTTTCATTTGATCGATCTCGTACTGGTTCTTGGGACATTGGAATTTCCCAAAACTATCACCCTTGACTATAGGAGCAGGTGTGGCATTACTCGCATGAATATTATACTTTTGAAGAACCTTTTATAAATATGCTTTCTGCGATAGTCCTAAGACTCCATTGTTCCTATCTCGGTGAATTTCTATGCCCAAAACATAAGTTGTTTCACCAAGACCTGTTATGTCAAAATTTGAAGATAAGTATTTCTTTGTTTCTTGTAGTAGACTAACATCACTGCTAGCAAGCAGTATATCATCCACATACAAGATTAGGAAAATATATTTCCCATTTTTAAACCTTGCATAAATGCAGTTATCCTCAATATTTTCTTTAAATTCAAAACATTTAATTGTTTGATTAAACTTTAGATACCGCTGTCTAGAGGCTTGCCTTAATCCATAAATGGATTTCTTCAGGTGGCATCCCATATTTTCCTTGCCTTCCATGATAAAACCCTTGGGTTGTTTCATGTAGACATTTTCTTTTAAATCCCCATTGAGAAATGTCATCTTTACGTCCATTTGATGTAATTCTAAATCAAAATGAGCAACTAATGTCATTATGATTCTGAAGGTATCCTTACATGAGACTGGAGAAAATGTTTCATTGTAATCTATCCCTTCTCTTTGTGTAAATCCTTTTGCCACATGTCTTTCTTTATACTTTTCTACATTCCCTTTAGAGTTATACTTAGTTTTGTAGATCCATTTGCAGCCTACTATCTTGGCTCCTTTAGGAATTTCCTCTAAGTCCCAAACATCTTTGGAACTCATCGATTTCATCTCGTCTTCCATTGCCTTCATCCACTTTGATGAATGAGGGCTTCTCATGGCTTCTTCATATGAGGTGGGATCTTTTTCTGTATGAACTATTTCTGTGTTATAAACTTTATAATCAGTAGAAATAGCTGACTTTTTGTGTCTTGTAGACCTTCTAAGGGCCTCAGTTTCTGGCACATTCTGTGCCTCAGCTTCTGGCACTTCTTCTAAGATTTCCTGCTGCATCTCCCTTTCATGCTCAACAACAGGTTCAGTCGGCCTCTGATGGACAGGTTCCGGGTCTACCCCCATAGTTGTCATGGGTGGGGTTGCAACTCGTAGTGAGAAAAATGTCTCATGAATCATCGGATTAGGTGCATGCACCCTCTTCTCCTCAAGATCAATTTTCCGAGCTACCATTCTCACCCTCATCATTTCGTCCTCTAAGAAGACTGCATGTCTTGTTTCTACAAACTTTGTATATCTGTCTGGATAGCCAATGAAGTGGCAACTCACTGTTTTGGGATCTAACTTTGCAATGTTTGGATTAAACATTTTGGCCTCAGCAGGGCACCCCCACACCCTGAAGTGTTGTAGGGAGGGCACTCTTCCAGTCCATAGCTCGTACGGTGTTTTGGGCACCGAATTGCTTGGTACTCTGTTGAGAATGTGAATGGCGGTTTTAAGCGCCTCCATCCATAATCCCAATGGCAAGGTGGAGTAACTCATCATGCTGTGCACCATATCCATAAGTGTACGGTTGCGCCTTTCAGCTACTCCATTTTGCTGAGGCTCGCCCGGCATTGAATACTTGGCTACTATGCCGGTCTCCTGCAAGAACTTTGCAAAAGGTCCACGGACTTGGCCATATGGAGTGTGCCGACCGTAGTACTTTCCCCCACGGTCGGATCTTACTATCTTTATTCTTTTATCGTGCTATTTTTCAACTTCAGCTTTGAATATTTAAATTTATCCAACGCTTGAGATCTTTCTTTGATTGTATAAATATATCCATAGTGAGAGTAGTCATCTATGAATGTTATGAACGAGTCATATCCATCCACACTTTTCACTGGAAATGGTCCACAAATGTCAGTGTGAATGATTTCTAGTGTGCCTGTGCTATGGATTGCACCCTTTTTATTTGTTTTATATACTTTCGTTTAATGCAATCTATGCATTGTTCTAAGTCTGAGAATTCTAACGGAGGAAGAATTTCACTTTTGACTAATCTTTCTATTCTCCCCTTGGAAATATGGCCCAAGTGATAGTGCCATAATTTCGATAAGTCGTGTGTTCTCTTTCTTTTATTTTGTTCTTTATTCGACGCGACATGCTCATTCGCATTACACACAGAATGCACTTTTTCACGTAGTGATAATAAATAAAGCTCATCGTGTAGTAAAGCATCACCCACGTAAGCATTATTAAACCACATGGCACACTTGCCATGTCCTAAATAACATTCATAATTATCTTTGTCCAAACATGAAATGTTAATCAAGTTTCTATGACATGATGGAACATATGAAACATCTCTAAGGAGAAGCTTGAATCCATCGGCTAACTCCAAGGAGATGTCGCCGACAGCTGCAACTTCTACTTCAACTCCGTTTGCCACTTCAATGCGTCTTTTGCTTCTTTGCGTCGTCCGCGTCGAATGGAATCCCTGTAAAGAATTTGCAACATGAACAGTTGCTCCTGAGTTAATCCACCAAGTAGATTTCGAAAACTGTGTATACAAGGATTCATTTACAAAGGAAACTATATCGTTACCTCTTTTTTGCCATGATTGACTTTAGCCAATCAGGGCAGTCTTTCTTGTAATGCCTGGTCTTCTTACAGTGGAGACATGTGTCTTTGTCCACTAGGAAAGAATTCTGCTGATGCTGATAGGGAGCTTTACCATGTGGCTTTGAGGGGGAACTTTTGTTGTTTTGATTGTAATTCTTTTTCTTATGTTCCTTCACATAGTTGAGTGAACCACCATGTGAGGCTTTGAGTTTATCCTCTTCTTGGACACACATTGCTATTGTCTTTTCAATGTCCCATGTTCCAGGTGACATATTGTAGTATATAAAAAGTTTCAAACTCCTTTGGCAGTGAAGCCATGACCAGGTGGACCAGGAGTGCTGGCACTAGTAGAAAACGGGCCATTTGTCCCGGTTCCAGAGGCCCATTAGCCCCGGTTCTGGAACCGGGACTAATGGGCCGAGACTAAAGACCAACACGTTTAGTCCCAGTTTGCTTACGAACTGGGATAGATGGTGCTCCACGTGACCGCTGCGGCGAGCCTAGGCAGGAGGGCCTTTAGTCTCAGTTGGTAACACCAACCGGGACCAAATGGCATCCACGCGTCAGCAGCTCAGGAGCTGGGGTTTTTTTTAGGGGGGGTTAGGGGGTTTTGGAGGGTTAATTATTTAGGGGTTTCATATATTGTGTTAGCTAGCTAATAGCTAGAGAAAAGTGACCTCTCTTATCTCCGTGCTTGGTCGACTCTAACTACCATGCATGCATACGTATAGAGAGAACTCGACACGCTAGCTAGTAAGCAAATGAAGGAACCATTAAGTACACAAGATCATCATGATGAACATATACATAGAGAAGTGATCAACCTCTCTTTATCCGCGAGATTGGTCGAACAACAAGTTTCCGTATATCTATCGGACGCTACTAGCAACATATATACAATAAGATCTCTTACAAACCCTAACATCTAAGGTCTATTTGAACTTCCACATGGTATTCTCCGTCTTTATTTATGACGTGGTCAAGAAAGAATCCCTCCAATTCCTCTTGAATTGCTCGTATGCGATCATGAGGTAGGAGTTCATCCCGCATCTCCCACATCTAATTTAAAGAGGTGGGTCAATACATGTATATGAATGAAACTCAACACAAATGATGGTAATAAAATAAAATTGTGAATATTATTTTTTACGTACATCAAAATCTTTTTTAGAGTAGCCCCCCCCCCCCCCGCTTAGATTTCGTCGAGTTGTAGATGAACTCGCAAACGAAGTATCCACAAAAATCATTCCCGGGTTCCTGCCACAAGATCTTTACGGGAAATAGAGTTCAATCAAACTGATAATCAAGCATGCTTAATGGTTTTGATGAAACTAGCTAGAATCAATGGGAGATGCGCGGAACTAGCTAGTAGTACTTACTTTCGGGTGTGTAAATCACAGCTCCTTCGACAGTGCAGGAGCAATGGCGGTGAACTATTTCCAAACCCTGCCAGACAAAGAGAATAATTACTTGATATCAGGAAATGAACAAAGTTGCCGATATGGTGCGATAAAGATCGATTGAACTTACCTCTGGAGCATATCAGTCATGTTCGCATACTCCTCGGGACTTTCTCTTCTAGAATCCAAGACAGTTACTATTCTAGTTTCAAGCTTAATCTCTAGCAAAATAAAGTGAAAGATGCGCATGCATGCATAATTCATCAATTACATTACTATAATTAACCTCGAGTATGGCAAACCGAATATGCACAAGATAGTAACACTCACTGGAAGTTGTAAGGAAAGAGTATTTTCTCTTTGTTTTGATTTTTAATCAATGATTGTAGCAAGTTGTCCTCGATCTCTTCGACTTTGTGTTTGACCGTCTATTCATGTATGATATTTGGGTTAATGAACCCAATGTCATAGATATCTGCTTGCCTGCATTCGACGATCTTCAACCTGCATAATATAGTGAGGATAATTATATATACATGCAATGAAAGAGCTGAGCTATATATAGAGACTTAATTACAGAAGTAGTACTTACAGACAGTAGCAAGTCACGAGTGTTTTGTCGAGGGCCTTTTGATTGTATAACTGGAATAACTCGTCAAATTCAATATTCAAAATATCCATTCCAATGAGGTTGTGCTCCTCTTTAATTCTCATCGTCAAAGTATGCCTCCCAGACTGCCTGCATCTTTCCATGTACCAATCATGGAGTCTTCGCATCATCATTGTTAGACGAGGATGATCAGGTTTGACGAGAGGCCTCCCGTACTCGAATCTGAATTCGTCCACCTCCATTATTTCAATGGGTACATCATCAGGCAGGTAATCACCAACATTGGTACCGGGCACCATCCCCGGATGATTAGCAACGATATTGCTAGACACCTTGAGCGGGGGGCACGTTTGCTTCGCCTGTTCGCCGAGCTGGGGAATTTGTTTCCCACTTCTTCGTGCTGCTAACCTTGCATCACTGCAAGTACTTCCCGACCGCTCCGCTTCCTTATATTCCTTTTTAATAGTGTGCTCATAGTTGGAATCTGGCGGAGCGGCGGTGGTCGCTTCAGGGCATCGATAGTCCGCTTCAGTTTCACCAGATCTATCGTTTCCTTCGGAGGTGGAGGTTTCGGTGCAAAAAAGTCCCTCACTTGGGCACGACTGATGTCCTCGTTTTCCTTGTCGGTCCTCTCATAAGGTAACTTTTTCGGAGCCTTGAGAGATGGACCGTATTTGAACTGCATCGCTCCTCTGCTTGTACTACTGTTAGCCGCCGGAGCGGCGGCCTATCTCTCCCGCCATTGCTGATGCGGTGGAGTCGGCTGACGCGCCGGAGGAGGCGGAGGGCTTCGACGTGCCGGAGGAGGCTGAGTGCTCCGACGCGCCGGAGGAGGCGGAGGAGGAGCCGTAGTGCCCTCACGCGCCGGGGGAGGCGGACTGCTCGTCGGAGGAGGCGAAGAAGGAGCTGGAGTGCCTTCACACGCCGGAGGAGGAGGCGGAGTGCCCTGACTCACTGGAGGAGGAGGAGGAGGCGGATGCGTCCAGTTTGGAAGCTTGATGTACTCCTTCCGCCATAGACATGGAGTCTTCAGAGCAAGACCCAGCTGAATCTCCCCTTCACATGTAGGGTGGTCAAGCTCGAGCTCCTCAAATCCCTCCATTACTTCATCCGCCATCACAACAGCATAGCCCTCTGGAATCGGACGGTAGTGAAAAGTTCCATCGTGTTGAGGAGGTGGAACAGTGCCAACAGCCACCTTCAAGGTGATGTTTTGCCATTTCGTCATAAGTTGGCAATGTTGAGCCTCCGTGATAGCATCCACGGGGTAGCTAGGAGCCGTGAAGTCAGGCTGCTGAATAAGCTCCATGGAAGCCACGCTGCTTCTCCGCTAAGATGGCGGGGTAGCTTCCTGCCGCTGAGATGGTTGGTCGGCAGCTCGCTAGCTCTCCTCTAGCTTCAGTACTCTTGCATTGAGCTTCTGTATATCGCTCAACTCTTGTTTCCTCTTCCTCTCTCGGGTTCTGTAACCGGCTGCGCCGGGAAACCCAATCTTCCATGAAACGGAGCCTGGAGCGCCTTGTGTTCGTCCAGGGTGCTCAGGATTCCCGAGGGCCTCAGTCAGCTTGTCATTCTCTCTGTTGGGAATGAACGTCCCTTCCTGCGCTGCCTTGATTGCTTCCTGAAGCTTCGTGATGGGTGTTGCAAGTTGCTCGTCCGTCCAATGGCACTTCCCTATTTCAGGGTCCAAAGTTCCCCCAACCCCGAAGAACCAAGTCCTCAAACGGTCAGGCCAGTTCAATGTCTTTGGTTCGACCCCTTTAGCAATCAGGTCCTGCTCAACTTTGCCCCATGATGGCCGGGCTTTGAGGTAGCCGCCGGACCCCGTGCGGTGGTGCCACTGCTTCTTTGTAGCATTTATCTTGTTTATCTCTGACATCTTCTTACTCTTGTCCGATGTCTTGTAGGCCATGAATGAGGCCAGTGATCTCTTATCTTCTCAAATCGGCCGACGAATTCTGGAGTCTTCTCTTTGTCGACAAACTTTGATTTCAACTCTTTCTTCCACCTCCTGAATAGCTCTGCCATCTTCTTAAGAGCATACGACTTGATCAGTGGCTCTATATATAACTGGCTTATTTAGATCCTCCTCTGGCGGTAGGGTGAAATTTGCCTTCAGCGAGGTCCAAAGATCATCTTTCTCTCTATCGGTGACATAAGAAACATGAGGGTCTTCTTTCTTAGGCTAATTCCATAGCTGGAGGCTGATCGAGATGTTTTCCTTAACAATAGCTCCGCACTGAGCAGAAAATGCATCCTCGGTCCGCATGGGTTCAATCGGTTGGCCATCGCCCGCGATTGCTGTCATCATGAACCTTTCATCCACGCGCAACCTTTTCTCCGGGCCTTGTCTCATTACCGAAGTTTGGCTCGATCCGGAGGGCTATAAAAGAAGAAAGAAGAGTTAATATATGTACATACCAAAATAATTAATGCATCAATTAGCTAGTTAGCATAGGCTAATATATATATATAGGGCTGGACTATTCTGCTACTAGTAATAGAATATTATTTTGTTACCCCCGGCCCTATAAGGGTGCGACGCACCTACAGGGTAAAAACTACCCCGACCCGACCCAGCCCCAACCTAACCCGCTTCCTGCCGTCGGAGGCAGTCGTCGCGGGCGAGCGAGCGACGGCGGCAGCCGGAGCGAGGGAGCCCGCGGCGCCGTGACCCGCCCGATGGCGAGTTTGCACCACCCACACCCACACCCACCCCCACCCTCGATCCCCATCCACCACTCCCTCGACGCGCCGCCATCGAGCCATCCCGCCGGCCTGACCGCCGCCACCATCACTCGCCTCGTCGGGCGTTGGAGCCTTCCCGCCCACTGATACGTCTTCGTCGTATCTACTTTTCCAAACACTTTTGCCCTTGTTTTGGACTCTAACTTGCATGAGTTGAATGGAACTAACCCGGACTGACGCTGTTTTCAGCAGAATTGCCATGGTGTTATTTTTGTGCAGAAACAAAAGTTCTCGGAATGACCTGAAACTTCACAAAGATTATTTTTGGAAATAATAAAAAATACTAGCGAAAGAATAATCAAGGCCAGGGGCCCACACCCTGTCCATGAGGGTGGGGGCGCGCCTACCCCCTGGGCGCGCCCCCTGCCTCGTGGGCCCTCTGGTGCTCCACCGACCTCAACTCCAACTCTATATATTCACGTTCGGGGAAAAAATCAGACAGAAGGATTCATTGCGTTTTACGATACGGAGCCGCCGCCAAGCCCTAAACTCTCTCGGGAGGGCTGATCTGGAGTCCGTTCGGGGCTCCGGAGAGGGGAATTCGTCACTGTCGTCATCATCAACTATCCTCCATCACCAATTTCATGATGCTCACCGCCGTGCGTGAGTAATTCCATTGTATGCTTGCTGGACGGTGATGGGTTGGATGAGATTTATTATGTAATTGAGTTAGTTTTGTTAGGGTTTGATCCCTAGTATCCACTATGTTCTGAGATTGATGTTGCTATGACTTTGCTATGCTTAATGCTTGTCACTAGGGCCCGAGTGCCATGATTTCAGATCTGAACCTATTATGTTTTCATGAATATATGTGAGTTCTTGATCCTATCTTGCAAGTCTATAGTCACCTACTATGTGTTATGATCCAGCAACCCCGAAGTGACATAATCGGGACCACTCCCGGCGATGACTGTAGTTTGAGGAGTTCATGTATTCACTATGTGTTAATGCTTTGGTCTGGTACTCTATTAAAAGGAGTCCTTAATATCCCTTAGTTTCCAATAGGACCCCGCTGCCACGGGAGGGTAGGACAAAAGATGTCATGCAAGTTATTTTCCATAAGCACTTATGACTATATTCGGAATACATGCCTACATTACATTGATGAACCGGAGCTAGTTCTGTGTCACCCTATGTTATAACTGTTGCATGAATAATCGCATCCGACATAATTCTCCATCACCGATCCAATGCCTACAAGCTTTTCACATATTGTTCTCCGCTTAGTTAATTTTCCATTGCCACTGTTACAATCACTACAAAACTATCACTGTTACTTTTGTTACCGTTACTGTTACTTCCATACTACTTTGCTACTAAATACTTTGTTGTAGATATTAAGTTATCCAGGTGTGGTTGAATTGACAACTCAGCTGCTAATACTTGAGAATATTCTTTGGCTCCCCTTGTGTCGAATCAATAAATTTCGGTTGAATACTCTACCCTCGAAAACTATTGCGATCCCCTATACTTGTGGGTTATCAAGACTATTTTCTGGCGCCGTTGCCAGGGAGCATCGCTCTATTCTTTGAGTCACTTGGTATTTATATCTGCCGGTCACTATGAGGAACTTGAAAGACGAGAAAACCAAAATTTATCCCTCAACTACGAGGGGAGGTAAAGAACTGCCATCTAGCTCTGCACTTGATTCACCTTCTATTTTGAGTAAACTTGCGACACCTAAACCTGCTTCTGCTATTAATTCTGATATGTCGCATGTTGTTGATGATGCCACTTATGCTTTGCATGATACTTATGATGAAACTACTTCTATGCATGATGATACTGTGCCACTAGGTGAATTTCTTGATGAACAACTTGCTAGGGCTAGAGAGAATGAAATTATTGAAACTGATAATATTGATGAAAGTGATGATGAAGATTCCCCCGCTAGATATGAATTGCCTGTTGTGCCTCAGGGTTATGTTATGGATGAAGAAACTGCTAGAGATTTTATTGCTTGCAATGATAGAAGTGATCTTAAGAAATTATTAGTTAAGCTGAAAGAAAAATCTTTGAATGCTTGAACGAAATATGAACCTGCTTATGCTCCTTCACCTATCTTTGTTACTGGTAAGGATTATGATTTCTCCGTCGATCCTGAGATAATTACTCTGGTTGAATCTAATCCTTACTATGGCTATGAATCTGAAACTGTTGTGGCACATCTTACTAAATTAAATGATATAGCCACCATGTTCACTAATGATGAGAAAACTCGCTACTATTATATCCTTAAATTATTTCCGTTCTCATTAAAGGGTGATGCTAAGACATGGTTTAATTCTCTTGATCCTGGTTATGTGCGTAGTCCCCAGGATATGATTTATTACTTCTCTGCTAAATATTTCCCTGCTCATAAGAAACAAGCTGCTTTAAGGAAAATATATAATTTTGTGCAAATTGAGGAAGAGATTCTCCCACATGCTTGGGGGAGGCTTCTCCAATTACTTAATGCTTTTCCTGATCATCCTCTCAAGAAAAATGAAATACTTGATATCTTTTATAATGGACTAATCGATGCTTCCAAAGACCACCTGGATAGTTGTGATGGTTGTGTTTTCAGGGAAAGAACAGTTGATCAATCTGAAATTCTATTGAATAATATGTTGACTAATGAAAACAATTGGACACTTCCTAAACCAACTCCTAAGCCAACTCCAAAGAAAAGGGGTATTCTATTTCTCAGTCCTGAAATATGCAAGAGGCAAAGAAATCTATGAAGGAAAAAGGTATTAAAGCTGAAGATGTTAAGAATTTACCTCCTGTTGAAGAAATACATGGTCTTAATTTACCACCAATTGAAGAAACACATGGTCTTGATAACCCGACACAGGTAGTAAAGGTAAATTCTCTCTATAGATATGATAAAGCTGAAATCCCGCCTACTAAGTTTTCTAGCCAATGCTTGGATGAGTTTGATAATTTTATGCTTAAGCAAGAAGACTTCAATGCTTATTTTGGTAGACAATTAAAACGCAATGCTTATATGATAGAACACTTGAGTGATTATATGTCTAGAGTTAAAGGTGAACTTAAACTCATTAGTAAACATGCTTCTATGGTTACCACTCAAGTTGAACAACTACTTAAAGCTCAGAATGATTTGCTCAATGAATTAAATAATAAGAGAAATGATAATGCTATTAGAGTTGTGACTAGAGGGGGTAAAATGACTCTGGAACCTTTGTATCCTGAGGGCCACCCTAAGAGAATTGAGCAAGATTCTTAGAGAACTAATGTTGATGCACCTAGTCCTTCTAAGAGGAAGAAAAAGAAAAATGATAGGACTTTGCATGCTTCTAGTGAACCTGTTGTTGACACACCTGAGAATCCTAATGATATTTCTATTTCTGATGCTGAAACACAATCTGGTAATGAACATGAACCTAGTGATAATGTTAATGATAATGTTCATGTTGAGGCTCAACCTAGCAATGACAATGATGTAGAGATTGAACCTGCTGTTGATCTTGATAACCCACAATCAAAGAATCAACGTTATGATAAGAGAGACTTTGTTGCTAGGAAGCACGGTAAAGAAAGGGAACCATGGGTTCAGAAACCCATGCCTTTTCCTCCTAAACCATCCAAGAAAAAGGATGATGAGGATTTTGAGCGCTTTGCTGAAATGATTAGACCTATCTTTTTGCGTATGCGTTTTACGGATATGCTTAATGAATCCTTATGCTAAGTCTATGAAGGATATTGTTACAAATAAGAGAAAGATACCGGAAGCTGAAATTTCCACCATGCTTGCTAATTATACTTTTAAAGGTGGAATACCAAAGAAACTAGGAGATCCAGGAGTACCAACTATACCATGCTCCATTAAAAGAAACTATGTTAAAACTGCTTTATGTGATCATGGATCCGGTGTTAGTATTATGCCTCTCTCTTTATATCGTAGACTTGATTCGAATAAGTTGACACCTACTGAAATATCTTTGCAAATGGCCGATAAATCAACTGCTATACCTGTCGGCATTTGTGAGGATGTGCCTGTTGTGGTTGCAAATGTTACTATTTTAACGGACTTTGATATTCTTGATATTCCCAAGGACGATAGTATGTCTATTATTCTTGGAAGACCCTTTTTGAATACTGCAGGGGCTGTTATTGATTGCAACAAAGGCAATGTAACTTTTCATGTTAATCGTAATGAGCATACGGTACACTTTCCGAGGAAACAACCTCAAGTCCACGATATCAACTCTATTGGAAAAATTCCATCGATTATTTTTGGAGGTTTTGAATTTCCTCTACCTACTGTCAAGAAGAAATATGATATTCTTATTATTGGGGAAGTGCATATCCCTGTTGAGGTAACCTAGTGCTATTCGAAAATTCTCCGGTTTCATGTGATTCGGCATGAGTTTGTTAACAAGACTTGATCAACCATGTTAGTGGATTCCTTTTGATGAGCATGAGATGGATGAAGTTAGAAAGCACAACCTTCTGTATCCTCGTTTTACTTTCCGTTATTTAGTTGAAATAAAGCAAAAATAGTATTTTCTGCCTGTTTTCTGAATTATCCATGCAATAATAAAAAAATACCCCGAAAATAAAAGTTCTCCAAATGCCCCGAAATTGAAATATGATTTTTTCTGGAATATTTGAGAATATCTGGCACTGAGAACACAGTAGGGGGAGCAAGCACCTGGCCACGAGGGTCCAGGGCGCGCCCACCCCCCTGGGCGCGCCCCCTGCCTCGTGGGCCCATGGTGGCCCCCTCCACTTATTCCAGCCATCACACACTCTTCTTCCTCCCCAAAAATCACCAACCAGCCCAAGCACGAGTTCTAGCTCATCTTGCTGCCATTTTCGATCTCCTTTCTCAAAGCTCCACTCACAAAACTGCTTTGGGGGATTGTTCTTTGGTATGTGACTCCTCTAATGGTCCAATTAGTTGTTGTTCTAGTGCTTTATTTATTGCAAATTTTTGCTGCCTAGGTGACCTTGCTCTTGAGCTTGCATGTCAAATTTATATTGTCCCAAGTAGTTCTAATGCATGACATAGTCTCTAGGCACTTGTGGGAGTAGTTGCTACCAATTTTGTTGAGTTTGGTTCACTTTTATTTGAAGTTACTAAAAATTTCAGAAATTTTCAGGAAATGATGAAGAGTTTTTTGAGGGGCTCTTCGAGCCGAAGCTCGAAGGATAAGCAAAGTGAAGAAGACAAGAGGCCCAAATATAATCTCCCTCGCACCGCGGAGGTTCAGCCGTGTGAATGGACTTGTGATGATTTCTTGAGAGCAGCCGGGATTTATGATGATTTTTATGATTTGGCTGAGAATGCAGGCCTCACCGACTTCCTCCGCAACCAACGCGAACAGCAAGTACCTCGTTCCGCCGGAGGTCATTCACGCCTACCAAAACCCCACACCAGCTACGGAGCCAGAGCCGGAACCACAATTTGATCCTTCACGACAGTCTGTTTACCAGTGGGATCCGGAGGTGATTGCCAACCAGTGGCAACCCGAGGCTCCTTCTCAGTACGACCCCAGTTAAACTTCGGATATCCGCCAGGCCAGCCGTGGCCATGGACCAACTTAGGCCAAAAGCCTAAGCATGGGGGAGTACGTACTTCCCACCGACATTACATTTATGTTCACCTACTCATACTAGTTGTCGGTGCTCATACTTTTTCATTGTACTATCCATGCTAGTTATTTTCCTTTTTATGCTTTCTTCTTGTGTGTTTGAAAAACCTTAAGAAAAACCAAAAAAATAGTTGTAGCTTTTAGCTAGTTTACTTTCCATGCGGTAGTAGTAATAATTAGAAGAAAACCCAAAAACATATCTTGTTCTTCTTTTGTTTGTTGGGAGCTTTCCTGTGTAAATAGTTTTATTTCTTTTCTTTTCTTTGGGGGTCGATAGGAGAAGACCATGATTAAAATGTTGAAGCAGCTCTTATATGCATTATTGTTGATTAACCAAGAGCCCATATTACTTTGTCTTCTCCTTTGTATTGAATGCTCGCAGATTCTAGCTTAGTCCAATACACATGCACTATTATTATTATACGCACCGTTTGGTCTCGCAAGTGAAAGGCAATAATGATGATATATGATGGACTGATTGAGATGAGAAAAGCTGGTATGAACTCGACCTCTCTTGTTTTTGTAAATATGATAAGTTCATCGTTCCCGATTCAGCCTATTATGAATAAACATGTTTGCAATAACAATTAGGGATTATAGTTTCTTATGCCATGCTTAATTAGCTAGGAGTTTATAATGGTTTATCTTGCGTGCCAACATGCTATTAAAATGGTTGTGATGTGGTATAGTAGGGTGGTATCCTCCTTTGAATGATTCGAGTGACTCGACTTGGCACATGTTCACACATGTAGTTGAAACAAAATCAACATAGCCTCCACGATATTTATGTTCATGGTGGATTATATCCTACTCATGCTTGCACTCAATGTTTATTAATTTTAATGCATGTTCATGACTGTTGTCGCTCTCTAGCTGGTCGCTTCCCAGTCTTTTGCTAGCTTTCACTTGTACTAAGCGGGAATACTGCTTGTGCATCCAATCCCTTATACCCCAAAGTTATTCCATATGAGTCCACTATACCTTCCTATATGCGGTATCTACCTGCCGTTCCAAGTAAATTTGTATGTGCCAAACTCTAAACCTTCAAATGAAATTCTGCTTTGTATGCTCGAATAGCTCATGTATCAACTAGGGTTGTCTATATCTTCCATGCTAGGTGGGTTATTCTCAAGAGGAGTGGACTCCGCTCCTCACTCACGAGAAAATGGCTGGTCACCGGGATGCCCAGTCCCATGCTTTAAGCAAATCAAATCAAAATGATTGCAAACAAAACTCCCCCAGGACTGTTGTTGGTATGGACGGTACCCGTTGTTTCGGACCAGCCGTGGAGTGTGCTTGTTGGTGGAGGGGGAGTATAAACTTTACCATTCTGTTTGGGAACCGCCTATAATGTGTGTAGCATGGAAGATATCGAGATCTCTTGGTTGTTATGTTGACAATGAAACTATACCACTCAAAATATTATTTATCTCTATTTTAAAATCGAGCTTTGGCACCTCTACACATCCCTGCTTCCCACTGCGAAGGGCCTATCCATTTCCTTTTATGTTGAGTCATCACCCTCTTATTAAAAAGCACCAGTTGGAGAGCATCGCTGTCATTTGCATCCATTACTATTAATTTATATTGAGTATGACTATGACTGGATCTCTTTTACCATGAATTACAATGTTTAGTCAGTCCTTGATCTTTAAAGGTGCTCTGCATTTATGTTTTGTGGTCTCAGAAAGGGCTAGCGAGATACCATCTTGTTATATCATATTATGATTGTTTTGAGAAAGTATTGTCATCCGAGATTTTTTATTATTGCTCACTAGTTGATTATGCCATTGATATGAGTAAACATGATACCTAAGTGTTATTGTGAATATGGTTTGTCATAATCTTTGCTGAAAACTTGAATGATGGCTATACATATTTACAACAACAAGAGCAAACAGAGTTTGTAAAAGTTTTTCTTTATCACTTTCAATTTGTCAACTGAATTTCTTGAGGACAAGCAGAGGTTTAAGCTTGGGGAGTTGATACGTCTCCGTCGTATCTACTTTTCCAAACACTTTTGCCCTTGTTTCGGACTCTAACTTGCATGATTTGAATGGAACTAACCCGGACTGACGTTGTTTTCAGCAAAATTGCCATGGTGTTAATTTTGTGCAGAAACAAAAGTTCTCGGAATGACCTGAAACTTCACGGAGATTATTTTTGGAAATAATAAAAAAATACTGGTGAAAGAATCAAGGCCAGGGGCCCACACCCTGTCCACGAGGGTGGGGGGCGCGCCTACCCCCTGGGCGCGCCCCCTGCCTCATGGGCCCTCTAGTGCTCCACTGACCTCAACTCCAACTCTATATATTCACGTTCGGGGAGAAAAAAATCAAAGAGAAGGATTCATCGCGTTTTACGATACGGAGCCGCCGCCAAGCCCTAAACTCTCTCGGGAGGGCTGACCTGGAGTCCGTTCGGGGCTCCGGAGAGGGGAATTCGTCACCGTCGTCATCATCAACTATCCTCCATCACCAATTTCATGATGCTCACCGCCGTGCGTGAGTAATTCCATTGTATGCTTGCTGGACGGTGATGGATTGGATGTGATTTATTATGTAATTGAGTTAGTTTTGTTAGGGTTTGATCCCTAGTATCCACTATGTTCTGAGATTGATGTTGCTATGACTTTGCTATGCTTAATGCTTGTCACTAGGGCCCGAGTGCCATGATTTCAGATCTGAACCTATTATGTTTTCATGAATATATGTGAGTTCTTGATCCTATCTTGCAAGTCTATAGTCACCTACTATGTGTTATGATCCAGCAACCCCGAAGTGACATAATCGGGACCACTCCCGGCGATGACTGTAGTTTGAGGAGTTCATGTATTCACTATGTGTTAATGCTTTGGTCCGGTACTCTATTAAAAGGAGTCCTTAATATCCCTCAGTTTCCAATAGGACCCCGCTGCCACGGGAGGGTAGGACAAAAGATGTCATGCAAGTTATTTTCCATAAGCACTTATGACTATATTCGGAATACATGCCTACATTACATTGATGAACCGGAGCTAGTTCTGTGTCACCCTATGTTATAACTGTTGCATGAATAATCGCATCCGACATAATTCTCCATCACCGATCCAATGCCTACGAGCTTTTCACATATTGTTCTCCGCTTAGTTAATTTTCCATTGCCACTGTTACAATCACTACAAAACTATCACTGTTACTTTTGTTACCGTTACTGTTACTTCCATACTACTTTGCTACTAAATACTTTGTTGTAGATATTAAGTTATCCAGGTGTGGTTGAATTGACAACTCAGCTGCTAATACTTGAGAATATTCTTTGGCTCCCCTTGTGTCGAATCAATAAATTTGGGTTGAATACTCTACCCTCGAAAACTGCTGCGATCCCCTATACTTGTGGGTTATCACCCATCTCCCCGCCGCCGGGCGCTGGAGCCTCCCCGCGCACCTCCCTCCGTCTGGTGCCGGAGCTTCCCCGCGCGCCTCCCCGTCGCCTGGTGCCAGAGATTCCCCGCGCGCCTCCCCACCGCCTAGTGCCGGAGATTCGCCTGGGCCATGATCCACGCCTCCTGCCTCCACCCCTCGCCGGACCTCGTCGACGGAGCTCCACCACCAGCAGCCGTCGTCTCCCCAAGCTCCTTGCCTTCAACAATGGCTCTGCCTTCCAAGTTTTTGCCAATACGCCGCCAACAAGAGGAAGAAGAAGTCAGATGCAACAAGATGCCACTGCAGGTGATGTCTGCTTCCCACACTAATTACTAGCCACACCAAGTTTTTCAGACCTAGGTTTGAATGAAGATAGATACCACTTTTTGTGTCAGTTCATCAGTGTTGCTATGCTTTTCCTACATGTTACACTATTAGGTTCATCAGTTCTACATGTGTGCTGCATCAGTGACACATGTTCCTATGATGTAGAAGCTGACCGTACATTGCAAATGCTTGCATCAATTCATTACACCCCTGCCACTTGATGCACAATTTGGATGTCGAGGTTACTGTCAGTACCTCTAATATGGTAGCTTTAGTTCAAGTAAAAAAACTTAAACTTATGCATCAGTCCAAGTAGCTAGTACTAAGGTTCAGCTACCACTGAAAGTTGTATGTTGTTATTTCTAAGAGTACATGTCAGGTAGTTGCGTCAGTTCGAACGAGTAAAAAGATTGTTGCTAAAAAAATATACAACTGTTACACAGTAAGTTCAATGATACAGAAACTAGGAGTACTTGTAATGTAGATGCATAAGTTCTAGATGAAAAAATAAGAGAAGACATTCATTCATGTTTATATATATCCACATTGTTTGAAAGTTCAATGTTCAGTTTGCAAGCAGTGCACCATATGTTCATGCATCAGTTCTAGAGAAAAAAATAAAAAAACTGTACATAGCAGATGCATCAGTGCTAAAAACTTTACATCAGTACATGAGTTCTTAACATGTCCATACATCAGTTTGACTGAAACTATGTCAGATTACAAAAAGGGGCAAGTTTAACTTGTACGTTACCATTAGTACATGACATGTTACCTGTCGTGGTTTTCTCACAGCAGATGTCCTAGTGAAAGGACTTAGTCGTGGAGCCATCGCGACGGGTTAGCTTAAAGGGGTTAAAGCGGACAAAGGACGCAGAGAGTTTATACTGGTTCGGCCCCTTGCGGTGAAGGTAAAGGCCTAATCCAGTTGTTGTGGAATTGCTAGGGTTTCCATGACCAGGGAGCGAATTAGCTATGCCTGGTTCTCGAGTTGTTGTTTGTTGTCCCTAAACCGCCTCCGGGTCGTCCCCTTATATACATGGGTTGACGCCCATCAGTTTACAGGATCCTGAGGTCGGCTCATAAACGTGTCCGGCTCGGTCTCTGCTCTTTCTATCTTACAACACAAGTTTACAAATCAATGTCGGTTTACGTCTACAGGCCTTAAACCGTCTTTGGGCCCTGGGCCTTCATAAAGCGCCACCGTCTTTGTCTTCATGGGCTTCAGGTATAATAATCCATTACGGGGATAACCCGGCCTCTCCTGGCCGGTTTACGCCCAGTAGTAATATCCCCAACATTAGGCCCCAGATTGATTTGTACTGGTTCATGTCAATCTTCAACACTTCATCATCTTCACAGAAATCTTGTAAACCGCCATGATGTCATCTTCCAGAATCGTGATAAACCGCCATGACGTCACCTGCTATTAAAACTTGCATATAGCTCACCTTCATTAATGAGCCTCCGACAATCGAGGCGACAGCTTCGTCACATATCCAATTTTTAGTCTCCTCGATTTTCGCGTCTGTCACTTATCCCTTTGCCTTTATAAATAAGACCAGGGGGTCCTTTCCATTCCCCCCCCCCCCCGTGCCTCTTCGCATTGTCCTCTTCCTCGCATCGACCGAACCTTCAAGTTCTGCCGCCGCCGCTGATCTTCGCATCTGCCTCAACAACGGCAGCTGCATCAACCTGACCGTACCAGAAAGCCGCGGCGCCTCTCCGCTGTTCTTTTGACATTGGTAAGCCTTCTCTCCTTCCACCCTAGATTTTATCATTAGGGTTTATACTCATCGGAGTTCTTCAAAGTTCTTGGAGCTGTTCTTCCCTGTTTTCTTCAGTAGCACAAATTGCAAGTTAGATCTGATATTTTCCTGTGCCTTTGTAGTTAAAACTCCTTTTTCCTCATTAGAGCATCTGCTTTGGGTAGAAAAACTCATCTGGAACTGTTAAACTGCTTAAGCACCTGCACTTTAGGTCAGAATATATTTTGATTTACCAAGACACTGCAGATCTGAAATTACCATGCCAAGCTGTGAAACTTGTTTTTCCTTCACTTAGGCATCTTAGATCTGTATCTTCTATACCAGAGTAGGCGGTTTAATCTCATAGAAAAATGATGATCCGGTAGGTACCATTAGTCCCCTGTTGAACCGCCAAGCCGCTTTATCTTTGTACCATTTCCCATGTCTGATTCCAGTTTAACAATGTGTATATATTTCTGTCTTCTTCTGCTCTTGCATCGCTTTATACTTGTCCATTATGAATCTGAAACCGGCAATAACCATGTTTCAACATTCCATTGAAATGGCCAAACAAGTCTATGAGTGCAACTGGGTTCCTTCCCGGGTCACTGAAGAACAATTAGACAGATGTGTCGCAACTGGCGCTTTAGCCAAGAAAGAGGTCATCCACTGGAGGGCCCCTGGTCCGGAAAATCCCCCTGAACCCAAGGACAGAGAAGTAGTCATTTTTGTTGACCATCTGGGTCAAGGCTTTAGTCCTCCCGGTTCAAAAAATTTCCGAGATGTGCTTGCCAGCTTTCAACTCCACCCTCAGGACATCGGCCCAAACTCTGTGTCCAACATCTGCCATTTCCAAGTCTTTTGTGAGGCTTATCTTCAAGAGGAACCCACACTTGAATTGTTTAGGGATTTCTTCTATTTAAACCACCGCACAGAGTTCACAGATGGACCCAATACTGAACTCGGCGGAATGGCGATTCAAAAGAGGAAGGATGTCAGCTTCCCTCACGCCAAGCTTCACAGTCACCCCAAGGAGTGGAACCAAACCTGGTTTTATTGCAAAGACACATCTCCAACTGATGAAAATCCTTTGCCGGGTTACTGCCCTCACCGTCTTAGCAATACACATCCCTTTCCTCAGAGATTAACTGCAAAGGAAAGGTCCAACTATGCTTCACAACTGTCAAAGCTTAGAGCCTTTATGGCAAACAGTTTAACAGGTGTTGACTTTGCTTGTTGTTGGATAACTTGGAGCATATTGCCCTTAAGCCGACGCACCGGTTTAATGTGTGAATACACCGGGAGTTTGAAGGACCCTCAACGACACGTTGATATTCATCTTACAGATGCTGAAGTTACTGAGGCTGTGAAGAAGATACTGAATGAACCGGGGGCTGTCTGTAGCCAGACCGGATTAAGTCCGTTCTGCGTTTTCAATAAACCGCCAACTGTAAGTATCACAACTTTCTTTTTTTAGCTTGCTCCTTTTTAAGTACTTTCTCAAATTTTGTCCATCTTTGACAGGGCGATGATCCATTCTGGAAGAAAAACCACAGGATAAACCGGCAAAACCACAGGATAAACCGGCAAAACCGCTTCGCCAGAAGACCAAGGTTATCAAGAAACCCGCCAAGAAGAGGGCCGCTGAATCTTCTGAACCGAATGCTGATGTGGACTTGGCTAATCTGGATTCAGAGGTAGAACTTGACTCTCTTAGTTCTTTCTTCATACACCTCATTGACAATGACTGTTATCAGGACGACGCTGAAGGCAGCCAAGCTGATGATGCAGAGGTAATTATCCTTTCTTCTGGTTCAGACCCTCTGCCAACACAGAAAATCCGTCAAGCAAACCGGAAAGTAAAATTTTCTCACCCCTTAGCTCACTTGGACCCAAACTTTCTTTTGAAGAAACAGCAACACGAAGCCCGCCGCACAACCCGGCACAGCTGCCAGGTAGTTACCTCTGCCGGTTTACCAAACACTCCGGTTTGGAAACGTCGATCAGAGGTCTCTTATACTCTTAACACTTCTTGCCCCAAGGCGGGTTGTTTTCGACAGCCTCTTAATCCGTCTGATTTGAATTATCAGGGAACGCCTCACTCATCCTCTGGCGAGTCAATGGCCACACAGCTTCCAACCCTCAAAACAGTTCCTGGGTGAGCTATGCCTTAAATTTATTCTTAATACCTTACGTTCACCTGACGTATTGACCTTTATGTTTGTTCTTTTCAGTGCCAAGCCTAGACCCAGCAAGAAGGCTCGGTTAAATAAACCGTCAGACAAGAATGTGGTTATTGAACGGAAGAAACCCCCAGATCCAGTAGGGACCAATGCTGACGCTCTACTTGATGACCCGCCACCACAAGATTATGACTTCGTTGTTGAACGAGTAGAAGTTGACACCACAAGTCACACTGACAAACCGACTAGTCCGGCTCGCACGGATGATAAACCGGCCAGTCCAGTGAAGGTTGTTGATAAACCGTCCCCTCTAGAGAAGGCTCCTGATGATAAAGAATATGACATTATGATTACTGGCGTCAGCCACACCACTCCTGGCAACCCGGTCGCTTTATCCAAGCATAGCGCCAAGGATGAGCTTTCTGCTATGGGCAAAGGTAAATGGAACACCGATTTGTCCAGCTACGCCCATCTCAATGCCAAAGACATTCACTCTAGCTTCTTGAACCGTCTGTACACCAGTCGCGACTATGAAGCCGGTTTAGTAAATCTGATGGAGGAGCGGTATGAGGTAACCACACAACTGTTTCTCTTATGTCCAATTTCAAATGTCAACTCCAGTAGCCCCCAAGGGCCGGTTTATGATGTTAATATAGACCGGGACTTTGTAATATCTTAACTTGCATGCTTAGCCTCCAGGGACCGGGTTATCTCTTTAAGATGAACGGGTACTTTAGAATTGTGATATTGTATCTTTCACTGGTGTAGCCCCCAAGGGACGGTTTAACTTATAAAGATGAACCGGGACTTCAGAATAATCACCTTGTTACTTCCACCTGTATAATTCCCCATGGCCGGTTTATGTTTTGAAAATAAACCGGGACTTTTGAAAGGCACCCATATTATCACATTGAGAAAACTCACATTAGCCCTCAAGTGCCAAGAGTAATACTTGTATTATACTTGGGACTTGTTGAAATTTCTGACAACGAGCAAATAGGCATTAGCCCCCAAGTATCAGGTGCATAACTTGTTATGTGCCTGGTACTCCAAATATGTACTGCCAACTCATGATATGTCTGTCTCTTATAGGCTGAGCTGAGCAAAAAGGAAGCTCAAACTGCTGATCTGCAAGAGAACATCAAGTCCCAGCAATTCGAAACCTCCAAGGCCAAAGATGAGTTGACTAGCGCCTTAGCCGCTATGGAAAAGCTGAAGGAAAGTTTCAACAAGGAGCGGGCGGATTGGGACACAGAAAAATCCGCTTTGCAAAAAAGAGCCGAGGATGCAGAAGCAGCTCTTAAACCGGTGGTAGACGAGCTGACTGGTGTAAAGCGGCAAATACATGCCATGACTGCTGCTGTGTTTGGTAAGTATGCTGGCTTTAAGTTTTTCAACATATCATCCCATACATTGCCGGTTTACTGATGTTTGTAATGATGCAGGAACTCGCATTAGTCATCTAGGCTCTGACGTACAGAAGAAGCTGAAGGCTGCCTATACTCTTATAGAGCAGTTATATACCGGCGCGCAACGGATCATCTGCACCGCTTCTCACAACAAACCACCCCCAACTTTAATCAAGGAGACCTTAGAAAGACTGTCAATGTTGCCTGCCCGGATAGAAGAGCTAAAGAGATCTGCTGAAAGGGCTGGTGCTCTGACCACACTAACCCGGTCAAAAGCATGGGTGCCTCATCTTGATCCGGTGGATGTGGCTAAAGGCTATCCAAGCTTAAAAGAAGACGGATCAGAATTTGCCAACGAGGACCTCCGTGCCATAAACCGGGAAGTGCGTCCACTGGCTTGCCAATTAGCTGAAGAAGCTGATCTTTCATATTATCAGGCGAATTATGACGTCAACAACAAACGGGTTGCTGCACCAACTCCAGAGGCTCAAAATCTCATCCCGCCAATTCGTAAGCACACTTATGCCCCTGACATTGAACCATCCACCCTTATAAGCGACGAAGCTGTGTTCCAAGCCTTAACTGGGATCGACTGGGAAACTATTGACTTCCAGCCGCTGGGTAGAGACGAGGAGGATGAACCGGTGCAAGATGATCCGCAGCCGTCTAGTCAACCTGGTGATGAATCATGATCCGGAGGCCGGGTTAGCCTTCTGCGAGCCGCAACACTTGCTGAAAAACAATTATTCTTTTGGGCACTGAAACGCCTTGTAATAGGCTAGTTCAAACACTTGGTCTGCTATGCCTTCGTGCATATTTATTTTGCCTGATACTTGTTAATTCGCCATGCTTAAGATATATGATATTCATAATCCGTAGCTGCTCCTGCATATAAGAAGTTGAAAGTGTCCTGGCGGTTTACCGCCGGACGGGTCATGATGCCCAAATGTATATAGCCAGGGTTTATAACCAAGGCTGCAAAAAGATGATCAAATATGAAAATAAATGATACCTGTGAGGGTGATAACCCCCATCTTGAGCAATGATAACTCCTTTCATATTGTGCCGGTTTATGATAAAACCGTACCGGGTTGTGATAAACACCGGATTGTTCATATATAATACTGGTGACTTATAGTCAAAACCAGACCGGGTTAATAAGCGTCGGATTATAATTGATCATGTATTGACAACTTGTAGTTGAAAGTCAAGCCAGGTTAATGAACGCCGGTTTATCAAAAACATTATAAATGTCATCAAAAGAGGAAAAACTTGGCAAATAAAAGCATATGAAAAACTTGTAGTCGAGGCTTTTCACGGGCTGCCAGGCCCCAAATTCGAGGCTTTTCATGGGCTGCCAGGCCACTGAGTTAAACCATTTCACAAAGCCTTTTAAGATGGACCTCAATCCTTAACCAATCATCATTTTAACTTTGACAAGTTCAGGGTCTTATGAGATTGACTTGTCGAAGTTCGGCGAGTCATACGAGGTTTACCTGGACAGAGTGTCTTACTTAAAAAGGCAGGTTAACCCGGGGTTTTAGGTGTATACACCAGGCTTCCAAGCCGTGGCTTGATAGCCTATTACAAGTGTAGATTCTATGTTCATTGCGATAGCAAAGAATCCCCAAGCAATATTTTGAGGTGTGCTCAGTGGGTGCCCATGTTTGAGTTGTTCCTTTGCAACACTCTCTTTGGCCCCTAAGTAATTTTTCTTTTTGGCTTTGAGCGGATCAAGAGGTGTAGCTATGGTTCGGACACGACCAAGCCCCCAAGTGATGTTTCTGGTGGCCTTGCGCCGATCAAGAGGTGTAGCTATGGTTCGAGTACGACCAAGCCCCCAAATGACTTTTATATAAGGCTTTATAAGCTGAATCAAGGGGTAAACCGGACGACGCTTTATAAACAGAAGCCCCCATGTAACCACACATGATGTAAGAAAAACAACATATACCCCGCTTTAGCTGAGGCTCCAGTTTATTATATTGATCATAATATATACATTTTCATAACTATGTACATGAGCAGAGCTTGTGGCTCAAGTGTAGTAAGGCCGAAGATGAGCGATATTCCACGGCCGGTGGGTCTCCTCCTCCGATTTACGTGAGTCTTTGTGCTCTCGAACATCTATAAGGTAGTATGACCCGTTGTGCAGATTCTTGCTGACCACAAAGGGTCCTTCCCAAGGTGGGGATAACTTGTGCATATCCGTCTGATCCTGGATGAGTCGGAGCACCAGATCGCCTTCTTGAAAAGTTCTGGTTCTAACCCGGCGGCTGTGATAACGCCGCAGATCTTGCTGATAAATCTCCGAACGGGCTGCTGCAATGTCACGCTCCTCATCTAACAGGTCAAGTGCTTCCTGTCGTGCTTTCTCGTTGTCAGCTTCGACATACGCCGCCACACGAGGCGAGTCATGACGGATGTCACTAGAGAGAACCGCCTCCGCTCCATAAACCATGAAAAAAGGCGTGTAACCCGTGGATCTGTTGGGCGTGGTATTGATGCTCCATAACACAGAAGGTAACTCCTCCACCCCAACAACCCGGCATCTGTTGCAAAGGAACCATAAGCCGGGGCTTGATGCCTCTCAAGATCTCTTGATTGACTCTCTCTGCTTGACCATTAGACTGGGGGTGAGCCACTGATGATATGTCAAGACGGATGCGCTCTCGTTGACAGAACTCCTTCATAGCACCTTTGGACAGATTGGTACCATTATCAGTTATAATGTTGTGTGGAAAGCCAAACCAGAAAATCACCTTCTTGATGAATTGAACCGCCGTAGCTGCATCACACTTACTGACTGGCTCTGCCTCCACCCACTTAGTGAACTTATCAACTGCCACCAAAAGGTGGGTCTTCTTGTCCTTGGATCTCTTAAAGGGCCCAACCATATCTAGCCCCCATGTTGCAAATGGCCAGGTGATTGGAATCATCCTCAATTCCTGGGCTGGGACATGGGCTGGGCGTGAAAATTTCTGACAACCGTCACACTTTTTCACCAAGTCTTCCGCATCAGCATGAGTCGTCAGCTAATAGAAGCCATGACGAAAAGCTTTGGCTACCAGGGACTTTGAACCGACGTGGTGACCACAATCTCCTTCGTGGATCTCACGCAAAATTTCACGGCCTTCTTCAGGAGATACACACCGCTGAAACGCCCCTGTTACACTGCAATGATGTAACTCTCCATTGATAATAGTCATGGACTTGGACCGCCAGATTATCTGCCTGGCCAAAGTTTCATCCTCTGGTAACTCACCCCGGTTCATATACGCCAAATATGGGACCGCCCAATCCGGGATAACATGAAGAGCCACCACCAATTGAGCCTCCGGATCAGGAACAGCCAAATCCTCCTCCGTAGGAAGCTTGACTAATGGATTATGCAGGACATGCAGGAAGACATTGGGTGGAACCGGTTTACGTTGGGAACCCAAACGGCTTAAAGCGCCCGCTGCTTCGTTCTTTCGACGGTCCACATGATCAACCTGATACCCTTTGAAGTGACCTGCAACAATGTCCACCTCTCGAGGATATGCTACCATGAGTGGGTCCTTGGAATCCCAAGTACCAGACACTTGTTGAGCCGCCAGATCCGAGTCGCCGAAGCACTTAACCCGGCTTAGATTCATCTCCTTAGCCATCTGAAGACCGTGGAGTAAAGCCTCATACTCAGCTGCATTGTTAGTGCAAGGGAAAATTAAGCGGAGAACATAAAAAAAACTTATCACCTCCTGGGGAAGTTAATACGACTCCAGCCCCCGAGCCCTCCAATTGCCTGGATCCATCAAAATGAATAGTCAAATAAGTATGATCCGGCTTCTCTTGTGGCGCCTGTAACTCTGTCCAATCATTGATGAAGTCCACAAGTGCCTGAGATTTGACCGCCGTCCAGGGCACATATTTTAATCCGTGAGGTCCAAGCTCAATAGCCCACTTGGCAATCCAGCCAATTGCTTCCCTGTTTTGGATTATATCCCCCAAAGGAGCAGAGCTGACCACAGTGATTGGATGACCCTGGAAATATTGCTTAAGCTTCCGGCTCACCATAAAAACTCCATACACCAGCTTCTGCCAATGCGGGTACCTTTGTTTGGACTCAATAAGTACCTCACTGATGTAATAAACCGGCCGTTGAACCGGATACTCCTTTCCGGCCTCCTTGCGCTCCATCACAATAGCCACACTAACAGCCCGGGCATTAGCAGCCACATATAACAGCAAAGACTCTTTGTCAACAGGAGCAGCAAGGACAGGCGGCTCGGCTAGCTGCCACTTTAAATCTTCAAACGCTTCATTGGCGGCATCGCTCCAGACGAGTTATCCGTCTTCTTCAGCATCTGACATAAGGGGATAGCCTTCTCCCCAAGTCGGCTAATAAACCGGCTCAACGCGGCAATCCGGCCGGCCAGGCGTTGAACATCGTTGATACACTTCGGTTTAGCCAAGGAAGTTATAGCCTTGATTTTCTCCGGATTAGCTTTGATGCCTCTGTTAGACACTAGGAAGCCCAAGAGCTTGCCTGCCGGTACACCAAAGACACACTTGGCCAGATTAAGCATCATTTTATAAATCCGGAGGTTATCAAAGGTCCCCTTCAAGTCATCTATCAATGTCTCCTCCTTTATGGATTTCACCACAATATCATCCACATAAGCATGAACATTGCGGCCGATCTGATTATGAAGAAAATTATGCACACAACGCTGATAAGTCGCCTGGGCACTCTTGAGCCCAAAGGGCATAGACACATAGCAGAAGGCTCCAAAGGGAGTTATGAAGGATGTCTTCTCCTAGTCCTTAACTGCCATTTTGATCTGATGGTAACCAGAATACGCATCCAGAAAACTCAGACGCTCGCAACCCGCCGTAGCATCAATGATTTGATCAATACGAGGGAGGGCAAAAGGATCTGCTGGACAAGCCTTGTTGAGATATGTGTAGTCCACACACATACACCAAGTGTCGTTCTTCTTAAGTACCAGCACCGGATTAGCCAACCACTCAGGATGAAACACTTCGATGATAAAACCAGCCGCCAAGAGCCTGGCTACCTCCTCACCAATAGCCTTGTGTCTTTCTTCATTGAACCGGCGAAGAAACTGTTTGACCGGTTTAAACTTGGGATCAACATTAAGTGTGTGCTCAGCGAGTTCCCTCGGTACACCTGGCATGTTAGAAGGCTTCCACGCAAAGATGTCCCGGTTCTCACGGATGAACTCGATGAGCGCGCTTTCCTATTTCGGATCCAAGTTAGCGCTGGTGCTAAACTGCTTGGATGAATCACCAGGAACGAAAGCAACAAGTTTAGTCTCATCAGCCGATTTAAACTTCAAGGCCGGTTCATGCTCTGTAGTTGGCTTTTTCAAAGAAGTCATATCCGCCGGATCAACATTGTCCTTGTAGATTTTCAACTCCTCTGTTGCACAAACGGACTCAGCATATGCCGCATCACCTTATTCACATTCTAAAGCGATCTTGCGGTTCCCATGAACCGTGATGGTCCCCTTATGGCCCGGCATTTTTAGCTGCAGATAGACATAATAGGGCCTTGCCATGAACTTAGCATAAGCCGGCCGTCCAAACAGGGCATGATACGGGCTCTTGATTTTCACCACTTCAAAAGTCAATGTCTCTGATCTCGAATCATGCCCATCTCCGAAAGCCACCTCCAGAGCTATCTTACCAACAGGATACGCCGATTTACCAGGCACCACACCATGGAAGACCGTGTTGGACGGTTTAAGATTTTTATCTGTTAACCCCATGCGGCGGAAGGTTTCATAATAAAGGATATTGATACTACTCCCCCCATCCATGAGTACCTTGGTGAACTTATAACCTCCAACCTGAGGTGCCACCACCAATGCCAGATGACCCGGATTATCAACCCGAGGTGGATGATCCTCTCGACTCCACACAATAGGCTGTTCAGACCAGCGTAAGTAACGGGGAACCGCCGGTTCAACGGAGTTCACCGCCCTTTTGTGCAGCTTTTGATCGCACTTGCATAGGCTCGTGGTGAAGACATGGTACTGTCCACTATTCAACTGCTTCGGGTTGCTCTGGTAACCCGACTGCTGCTGTTGCTGCTGACTCCCCTGATGATTATAACCACCTTGGTTGCCCTGATTGCCTTGATTGCTAGGCCCGCTCTGATTATCATGAAAACCTGAACCGGAGCTTCCTCCACCGTAACCTGGCCCATGAGATCCGGGGTCTGAACCGCCGCCCGGTCGATGATCATACCGAAAGTCTAAATTCTTGAACTCCTGCATAATATAACAATCCTTCCAGAGGTGCGTGGCCGGCTTATCCCGCGACCCGTGCTTCGGGCAAGACTGGTTTAACAGGTAAGACAGGCGCTCCGGATTGGGACTTGGCACTCTGCCACGCGGGGGCGGTTTACCCTTACGACGCTGGCCTTTGTCCTGCGCGTTGGTGTTAGCCACAAAATGTAAACTGTTATCCGCTTTACGCTTACCGATGTTTCCATGACCCGTCGGGTTATGCTGCTGCCCCTTGGTGTTGCCGCTCTTCTTTCCCTTTCCTGTCTTGTCATCGTCAGACTCGGAGTCCTTGGTACTATCAGAGTCGGCATACTTCACTAGAGCAGCCATAAGGGTTCCCATGTCATTGCAATGACGTTTGAGCTGTCCCAGCTTCAACTTCAGAGGTGTAAACCGGCAATTGCCTTCCAACGTTAAAACTGTTGTATCAGCGTTAATGTGGTCTGATGAATGCAAAATTTCTGAAACCCGGCGCACCCAATGGGTTGTTGATTCTCCTTCCTCCTGGACACAGGCAGCTAAGTCCACAATTGACATGGGTTGCTTGCACGTGTCTTTGAAATTCTGAATAAACCGGGCTCTTAACTCGGCCCATGATCCGATGGAGTTAGCTGGCAAGTTCTTCAGCCAAGTGCGAGCTGTTCCTTCCAACATCATGGTGAAGTATTTAGCACATGCCGCATCATCTACGTCCAGCATCTCCATCGCCATCTCATAACTCTCAACCCATGCCTCGGGGGATAAATCGGCAGTGTAATTTGGCACTTTACGTGGGCCCTTGAAATCTTTGGGCAGCCGCACATTGCGTAACGCTGGGATGAGACACGGCACCCCCAAAGAACTGGAGGTCACCCCTGGTTCCACCGAAGTTTTTGGACGAACCGGAGTAAGCTGACGGGCCGCATTTTGTGCTGCTAACTCAGCCTCCTGACGTGCCCTAGCACGGTCCACCACATCCTGAGCATCAACACCACCACCCGCCGGGTTATGGCCTCGAGGCGGATTATGGCTCCGCGCACTGCTAGACACAACCGGTTCATCAATATGCCTATTGTAACTCTGGCTTGGGCGGGGGGTGGAATGAATCCTCTCGTGACTGTACGAATAGGCCAGCTGCTGAGTCAAGGCTGTCTGAAGAAGCTCCCTAGCCCGTCGTGTCTCCACTGCTACAGAGGACTCACCATCGACTAGGAGGGCTTCCAATCGTGAAGCGGCCGCGACTATGTTATCCAAGGGGTTGGAGTAATGACCCGGAGGTGTGGGCACATGATGGGATGGCATATTTTGAGGAGGTGGATCCATTGCACGTGGCTGAACCAGCGTCCCTGTTCCAGGTGCTTCGATCTGATTTACCACTGGTTGGTTGCTGGTTCCTGCTCCTGGCGTGTTGAAGAGATTCTTGGCTTCATAAACCGGAGGCAGGTGAGATCGATACCTCGTCCTTATGACAGAGCCGATAAGCCTGTGCATCTAAATCGGCCTGCTTCGCCGTCATCCTGGCGTTTTCAGCGGCCAGGTCTGCTTTAGCTTGGGCTATTTGATCCTTCACCCTTACCAATTCTGCGTTGTGCCGCTCCTGATCCGCCGGGTTGACTTCAGCCGCTAGCAGTGCTGCCAAGGTGTCGAAAAAATCGGACAAAGCCTAAGCCGGCGGTGGCGCAGGGCCTCCTGCCCCAGCTGTCGTCGCCGCTGCTGAACCGGAGATCATCGCCGCGGTGGTCGAAGATTGCGGTGCTGACTGTGTACCGGCCATGAAGATCGCAACCCGGCTTGGCGGATCAAGGGAGTCCGGAATACTGTTGCCATCGGAACACCCACCAAACCGACCATCCTGCAGCTGGTACAATGACTCGGTCTCTCCAGTAGATGACTCGTCACCGGAGTAAACGATGGTTTCACCATCATATTCCGATCTATCCTCAGATTCCACTCTGTGGATGACTCCCACGAAGGCACGCTTCATGGCAGGCTTAACCTGGGCAGGTCTCGCACGCTGAGCCGTTTCGATGATGTCGGTGCAGATGTCCGGCTCAGGGCCCGGTTCGCGAATCTTGCCAATGAATATGTGAATGTTGCCGAAGGGGACCCGGTACCCGTACTCAATTGAGCCGGCCTCGGGGCCCCAGCCTCCGTCATTGATGTAGAGCTTGTCGTGACGACTCTTGGTCATCCGGCCCACGGCGTATCCCTTGAGTCCTTCAAAACTGCCCTCTAAGAACTTGAAACCGTCGTGCGATAGCCCCACGGTGGGCACCAACTGTCGTGGTTTTGTCACGGCAGATGTCCTAGTGAAAGGACTTAGTCGTGGAGCCATCGCCACGGGTTAGCTTAAAGGGGTTAAAGCGGACAAAGGACGCAGAGAGTTTATACTGGTTCGGCCCCTTGCGGTGAAGGTAAAGGCCTAATCCAGTTGTTGTGGAATTGCTAGGGTTTCGATGACCAGGGAGCGAATTTGCTTTGCCTGGTTCTCGAGTTGTTGTTTGTTGTCCCTAAACCGCCGCCGAGTCGTCCCCTTATATACATGGGTTGACGCCATCGGTTTACAGGATCCCGAGGCCGGCTCATAAACGTGTCCGGCTCGGTCTCTGCTCTTTCTATCTTACAACACAAGTTTACATATCAATGTCGGTTTACGTCTACAGGCCTTAAACCGTGTTTGGGCCCTGGGCCTTCATAAGGCGCCACTGTCTTTGTCTTCATGGGCTTCAGGTATAATAATCCATTATGGGGATAACCTGGCCTCTCCTGGCCGGTTTACGCCTAGTAGTAATATCCCCAACATTACTCATATCATGTACACGAGAAAATGCAGAAAAGATTAATCCCAAAACTGTTGAATGTCATTGCAGAAACAAGCAAGGCGGCACACGCAGGGAGGGTTTGATGAACCAGGCAGATATGAGGCACCGCCTGGTTGGGTAACACCAGAAATAGCACCTGGATACTTCAACAATACAGGCAGAATTCAAGCTACACTAGAATCATCAGACGCACGGTCTAGTTCTTCTCTGCAGCAAACACCGATTGCTGGGTATACAAGCTTTGCCACTACTGGGGTGCAACAAGGTCTGCAATGTCCCCGGAAACAAGTATTTTCCTTCCCTAGCACATGCAGAAAGGCAAGGACACCCAGGCTTCCACCAGTCGCTCCATCAACAGCAATCATCTGTGCTGCAAAAGCGGTTGCGATGGGAATACCAGGCGAAAGAGACAGGAATGTTCACCACTCTAGCAGGGTGTAGAGTACAAGATATGAGCCATATAGACAGGAGCAACCTCACAATGAATCTGAGGCAAGACGGCCGTACAATGAGAGGCGGAGAGCTTCGTCAACATTGATCCCTCCAAGAGATGCATTGTTGCATGTGCCGAGGGTGACACCACCCGCGCCCATAGACGAGGGTGAACAACAAACACCGGATGCAGCACAAAGCTATACACATGTAAGTATCCATTAAGAAAAAAACATACAAGCACAGTCCAACCCCTAGTACTGTGATAACCCCATCTAACATTTTCATCACTGTGTTTCTCACTACAAGAAATATGTCAACTTGCGACCATCACTATTGGTCACTGAAAGGTCATTGTTTTTCATTTGCGACCTTTTTGTGACCAAAAACAGAAGGTCAAAAGCTGGCAGTCATAAACTGAAATTAACGACCTTCTCTGTGAGAAGGTCATGGAATTCCATGACCAAAACAAAAGGTCGTTGATTCTATGACCTTCTGTTTTGGTCACTAGCTCTCTGCCCAGGCCACGTCGGATCTGACGTGGCAATCTGATGTTTCAAAATTGCGACCAATTGAAAAGGTCGTTGATAAGAATCGGCCCGGTCCAGTTTGGTGTTTTAGATGGGCCGAGCCCAACAATTCGGCCATTATATATTTTTTTTTCTTATTAATTTTGGTCAGCTATATGGGCCAAGCCCTACAATTCAGCCTTTTTATTTTTTTGGGCCTAGGCCATTTCACAGTCCGTTTCATTAAGCCTTTTGTTACCGGTTTTTCATAAATGAACAATATTCCAACCCACTATTGTTTGGGCCATAGCCTTTTTAGAGCCCAAATATTATTCAACCCAATAGAACATTCAATCCTTTTCATTCACATATTTTAATTTTACACATTTCAACAGCAAACAATCAATAATTCTCTCAATTAAATGATCAAATCCAGAAATCTCTCAATGAAACTCACGACAGCACATACATGTTTGCACGATCCAACAAGTGTACATACAATCAAAAACAAATACACAGGCACCAAAACATGGTGGCAACATCAATTGAAACTATGGTGCACATCTCTAGGCTTCTTCTAATCTTCGGTAAGAGCAGCAGCCACCTCGAAGACATTAGATCCTGATCTACATAAATTAGTAGTAAGATACAGTGGAAGTTAAATGATTGACAATAAAATATATCCATTCAAGAGAATAAAAGTTGTACATAAATGCCCAAATGCCTCCGCTCAGTAAACAATAAGCATGGCATAGCAAAACTTCTAACCTGATGATGTTCTACTAAGATATTCAAGTTGAGAAAACTTATAGCACCAACTATAAATCACTACAGAGAACATAAAGGTTCTATTTTTAACTTCAATTTTATTAAGTACGGACATCTCAATGAAAGCACTATAATCATACATGACACCTTGTTGTGATGTAACAGCATGCTACAACTGACTGCTTCCGGAACAAAGTGTGGATTATATAGAAGAGTAGAGATCTGTGTCCCTTGGAAGCACATCAAATGTAAAAAATCTGGACTCGTTAAATAATAATTGTATCCCTCTCTACAAGCACATGAGTAGTTAATAAGTACTAATCCCATCGTGTATGGCAGGCTTGCAAGATGGAGATGCATACATGACTAAACACTTGTAACACCCACGATGCGGCTATATCTCCCACGTGTCAAGGCATGACTTAGAGGCATAACCGCATTGTGGTTTTGCCGCAAGAAGGGTCATCTTCACACAATCCCATGTAATTAACAAGAATGGGATAAAGAGTTGGCTTACAATCGCCACTTCACACAATACCTAAATAAATCATACATCAATCAGAGTACACACATAGACCGACTACGGTCAAAGCCAAAAGAAAAGAAGATAACCCAACTGCTAGATCCCCGATCGTCCCAACTGGGATCCACTACTGATCATCAGGAAACGAAACATAGTAACGACCAAGTTCCTCGTCGAACTCCCACTTGAGCTCAGTTGCGTCACCTGCACTGGTATCGTCGGCACCTGCAACTGTTTGGAAGTATCTGGTGAGTCACGAGGACTCAGCAATCTCACACCAGCGAGATCAAGACTATTTAAGCTTATGGGTAGGAGAAGGTAGTGAGGTGGAGCTGCAGCAAGCACTAAGCATATATGGTGGCTAACATACGCAAATAAGAGCGAGAAGAGGAGCAACGGAACGGTCGTCAACTAGTAATGATAAAGAAGTGATCCTGAACTCCTACTTACGTCAAACATATCCCAAAAGCCGTGTTCTCTTCCCGGACTCTGCCGAAAAGAGACCATCACGGCTACACACGCGGTTGATGCATTTTAATTAAGTCAAGTGTCAAGTTCTCTACAACCGGGTATTAACAAATTCCCATCTGCCACATAACTGCGGGCACGGCTTTCGAAAGATATTACCCTACAGGGGTGTCCCAACTTAGCCCATTATAAGCTCTCACGGTCAACGAAGGATATTCCTTCTCCCGGGAAGACCCGATCAGTCTCGGAATCCCGGTTACAAGACATTTCGACGATGGTAAAACAAAACCAGCAAAGCCGCCCGATGTGTCGACAATCCCGATAGGAGTCGCACGTATCTCGTTCTCAGGACACACCGGATAAGCGAAGCGTACAGGTACCGACGTAACCCAAGTTGCCAAGGGATGGTCCCGCACGGTGCTCTAGTTTGGACCAACCCTTCGACAAGCACTGGCCCGGGGGGTAAAATAAAGATGACCCTCGGGATGCGCGAATCCCAAGGGAAAAAGGCTAGGTGAGGCAAATGTAAAACCAAGGTTGGGCCTTGCTGGAAGAGTTTTATTCAAAGCGAACTGTCAAGGGGGTCCCATAAATCACCCAACCGCGTAAGGGACACAAAATCAAGGAACATAACACCGGTATGACGGAAACTAGGGCGGCAAGAGTGGAACAAAACACCAGGCATATGGCCGAGCCTTCCACCCTTTACCAAGTATATAGATGCATTAGTTAAGTAAGAGATATTGTGATATCCCAACAAATTTCATGATATCCATGTTCCAACAAGGAACAAACTTAAACTTCACCTGCAACTATCAATGCTATAAGAGGGGCTGAGCAATGCGGTAACATAGCCAAGCAACGGTTTGCTAGGAAGGGTGACAAGGTTAGAGGCTGACATGGCAATAAGGGAGGCATGATATAACAAGTGGTAGGTAGCGCAACATAGCGATAGAGCGAACAACTAGCAAGCAAAGATAGAAGTGATTTCGAGGGTATGGTCATCTTGCCTGAGACCCCACAAGGAAGAAGAACGAGTCCATGAAGAAGACAAACGGACGTAGTCGAACGAATCCTCACAACTCTGGAACGGAACCGAAGCTAACGAGAGAAGCAACCCGGAAAGAAACAAACAACATAGTAAACAACCATCACAGAAACATGGCATGATGCACAATCAAGTATGATGCATGTCCGGTTTAATGAGGCATGGCATGGCAAAGTGCAACAAACAATACTACAAATTAAGTGGAGCTCAATATGCAACGAGTTGCATATTGACGAAACACCACATCAATTATTTAGCTCTCTCTCGTTTATGTACCCAACAATATTAAATGTTATTAAACATGGCAAGAGGTGAAGCATATGAAAACTACCTATTTAGGCAAGTTTAAATGAGGCCGGAACAACAAACAACAATTCCGGAAAATCCCCATATGCAAATTTAGCAATTTAATGGAAACAACAAATATAAACATTTTAAATGTTGTTATCATGATGCGGATGACATATGCAAGTTTTAAGCAATTTTATAAAAAATGTTGACATGAGCATGTTATGAAGCATTTGGTCACCATGGCGGAACGAAAGGGGTGCCACGACAACGACAAAGAAAATGGTGCCACGACAACATTCCGATGATCCGATAACTCATTGAGATACCGGTGCAAAAGAGCAAGTGTGCGGATGTGCGAAACATGCAAAAGATGGTGGGGTGATCCTGATTACCGGGTGTCCCACATGTCGGTGGCATGGAAACAAGGAACGCGCAAGCGACAACTGGGACACGGTGCAAATGCGAGCATCTCATACAACAAAGCATTCGATCCACGGGTGATCGTCTCGTTGGTTATACCTTTGAAGTGTGCATTCGGAGCGGAACACGTCGGTGCGATGTAGAGGAAGTATACATTCTCGGGATGGTCGTGGTGGAAGTAGTGGCACACGGCGATGGTAGTGGAAGTAGTGGTTCACATTTCATAGTCGTACACACTCCGTAGAGGATCGGGGTCTCGGCGAGGAACTTGACGTCCACGGGGTCAACGGTAGAGGTACACACGTTGTCGGGGTACTTGTTGGTCTTGTCTTGGCAACGGTAGTTGTACATGTTCGAAGATGTTCAAGTCGTCGGTGTCGTGGTACTTGGGGTCTTTGGACTGGCCGGTCTCACTTCTTGCGACGGTAGTGGTACACGGTCGTAGACATCCAGGGTCATCGTAGATGTACTTGACGTCCACGGAACTAGCAGCGGAGCGCCCGGGTCTCGGGTCCCGATCTTCAGGAGGTCAGCGGTGACCGCAGGTACACGGGGAGGCTACACCGGGGCCCAAGGCAAGGAGGCGGCCAATGGCACAAAGCAGCAGAGATGGCAGCAGTGCCATTGGGGGGTGCCAGGAGGAGGAGCTCGAGCAGAGGAGGCTCGAGGCGCGGCGGAGCTCCTGGTGGTCGCAGCGTGCGACGAGGAGATGCGGGAGGCAGCGGGGTCCAATGGGTCATGCAGAAGAGGGGCCGAAGCAAGGCAAGGAGGGCGACGGGGACGGCGTGGAGGCGAGGTGCGGGCGAGCAGGGCGCCTCGTCCTGAATGAAGCAGAGGACGCAGGGCGCTGGCAACAAGTCGACGTCGTGAGGCATCTGACGGCGGCGGTGCTTGGCGGAGGAAGGAGGCAGTGGCGAGCATCCGGATCGAAGGCGGAGGAGGTCACGGGCAGCCGATCCAGACCAGGTCCGGGCGAAGGAGGGTCGGCTTGGGCGCAGGAGGAGGAGGCAAGATGGCGCTGCGGTGGAGGGAACTCGCGGGCACACCATCGGGCAGAGGACGACGCGAGCAGGGGAAGGAGATGGGGATCGGGAGAGAGCGTGGTGAGGGGCTAGGGTTAGATAGGCATGCGGCTGGGCCTGCGCTGGTTGGTTAGGCCCAAGAGGCCGGCTGGGCTGCAAGGCTGCGCTCTCTCTCCCTCTCCCTCATATTTCTTTTAATAGAAAAAAATTAGAGAGAAGAAAAGAAAGGAAGGGTTAGGGAAAGGATTTGCGCATGCGGTTAATTTTCCCGGGCTCATAAAAATGCGCTTGATCCAGGAAAAATAGAAGTGGCATGATTGAAAGATATAAATTCAAATGCATTTGAATTTAATTCAAATGATTTGAATAGGAAGTGAGGGTTGGGAAGGTCCAAAAATGTTCGGATTTTTGGTGGAGCTCCGGAAAGTGAAGAAAGAATTTAGGGCAGAGTTTGAAGACCAAACTTGAAGCAGCAAAGGCACGGAATTATTTTGCAAGTGTCTTATGGTTAATTCCAAAGTTAATGGAATATTTTAATATAGCTCCCTAATAATATTGGGAGATTTTTATATGTTGTAAAGAGAAATCATCATGTGCATTTCCCTCGATTTAAATGGATCAAAGATCCATGCAATTTATTTAGTTGAGTTTTTTTTAAAAGGTTGCATGATGACATGATGCAATGCAAGAGATTCAACAAACAACACAAATCACACGACGAAACTCAGAGCATCTGGAAGTCTTCTGGAGCATCGGTCTCGGGGCGTTACAACACTAACATATTATGGTATGACCAGGGTGAGAAAATCAATAACTCGGTCGACCCAACATTGAAATCAGACATGATATCCTAAAATAGCAAGAAACAGGAAAAGTAGGCTCATACATCAGGACCACATCACAACCATGGTCCAGGCTCATACCATAGTATAGCTGGAAAAAAAACCAACTTCAAGGTGCAGGCTCTCCTACGCTGATCGTGACCATCCAGCTGATCATACAGCTTCGTGTACAAGTCACCTGCGCCAAAAAAACACCCAGCAGCCACAGGCCATTGTTAGTCAGCAGCTAACACAACATAATTAACAGCCAGCTAAAGCTTAATACAAGATCTTTTCATAGTTGGCATGCGTCAATACAGGAATCTACAATGTTGGATAAGGTGATAAAGAAAAACAGAAATAATGGAGTTGGAAACATATGCAGCATAATGAAAAAACAGAACAATGGATTTATTGTGGCATCCATGCAACACACAAGATATGTGATCCCTCATCCAAAAATATACGTAATAATAGTTTCCAAGTACTTGCAGCTAGAGCAAGTATGCAACAGAAGCGTCTGCATTACTCCTGATTGCTATCTCTAAAGACAAAGTGCACCTACTATATACAGTACTTTAATACAACAAAAGGCTAGAACTAGAAATAACATCTTGCTTGCTCTGGCCATGGAATATTATACTCTGGACAAGAAATACACAGCACATTTTCTGGACAGAGAAAGAGACTAGTATCTCAGCACAAGTAACTGCAAACTAACAAAATGCTCAGGGCAGAACTATCGAAGTGTTTTATTAATCTCTAGGTTAAAACAACCACATTTTTATTGTCACTTGTTAGTCGGAAAATCTAGCTATCTCTCCTGTGTAAATATGTACATGTTGGCATTAACTGAAAAAAATGGGTATGAACAAGCATGCGCTGCTGCACAATAATGAATGAGAACAATCAGGTACTGGCAGGGGTATATGGCTGCACCATCAGTCAATGAATGACACTGCCAGGAGCGTAAATGCAGTAGCAACCCTTCTGACGTTTGAGAGCACTCTCACTATGCTATAATTAACTGCATTTTCATTTTCAGCAACACTTATGGAGCACTTAGTTCTAAATAGCAGTCATGAAACTAGGGAGCCCATCTATGTGAGATTTGGCAAACCAGAAACACAGATAGAGCATCAGTCAACTTCAGGTTTACAGTGAAATTCAAAGGTACTATACACTGTAACTGAAACGCATTGCAACATTCAAATTCAAACATACACATAGAACGTTTGACCCACTACCTCTAAAGAAAGCATACACTTCAGGCAAGGGATCCTTCCAGCAGATTTGAAGAGCTAAAAAACAAGGCAAAAACATGTACAGTGACCTCAGGATTAGGTGGGTGAGAGCTCGCAACATCCATGAATCGCATCAGTTGAGATCTAGAAAAGAACCAGATGGACACTACTAGGAAAAGGCCTACTAGTGGCGCACCAGTTTTGCCTACTAATGGCGCACTACTGGTGCGCCACTAGTACCACGCCACTAGTATTAAATACTAATGGCGCACCACTAGTGCGCCATTAGTATCTGGTATACTAATGGCGCACCACTGGTGCGCCATTAGTATTGGCCATGGTGCGCCATTAGTATAGGCCACTGGTGCGCCATTGGTATAGGGCACGGTGCGCCATTAGTATTTTTGAATTTTGAAGGCGGGAAAATAGTAGTGGCGCACCGTCTAACCCCCACCGTGCGCCATTGCTATTTTTGAATTTTGAATTTGGATCTGGATCGCGATTTTTTTGCCCATTTTTTTTTCTTTTTTTTGCTTGTTTTTTTCACGAAATTTTTTCAAATTTTGTTCTCGTTTTTTGATCTTGTACGTTCTTTTGCCATGTTCTTTTGCCGGAGAGGAGTTCGCCGGAGAGGAGGGCCGAGGTCACCGGAGAGGAGGAGGAGGAGGTCACCGGAGAGGCGCTCGCCTACATCATCGGAGAGGAGGAGGAGGTCGCCGGAGAGGAGTTCACCGGAGCACCAGAGAGGAGGAAGGAGAAACCATGAGGGGAGGGGAGGAGAGGAGGGAGGAGGAGCTCACCGGAGAGGAGGGAGGAGGAGATCACCGGAGAGGAGGGAGGAGGAGATCACCGGAGAGGAGGGAGGAGGAGATCACCGGAGAGGAGGGAGGAGATCACCGGAGAGGAGGGAGGAGAAACCGTGAGGGGAGGGGATGAGAGGAGGGAGGAGGAGGTCGCTGGAGAGAAGGAGGAGGAGGTCGCCGGAGAGGAGGAAGGAGGTCGCCGGAGAGGAGGAGCGGAGTATGGTGGAGGAGAGAAGGGGAGATGGAGTGGAGGAGAGGAGGAGATGGAGTGGAGGAGAGGTGGAGTGGAGGAGAGGACCCGCCCAGCCATATATACGGCATAGTAATGGCGCACCGTGGGCAGGTGCGCCATTACTAACTTTTTTTAATTTATTTTGAATTTGGAAGGCGGGAAGATAGTAATGGTGCACCGTGGGCAGGTGCGCCATTACTGAGTTTGTTTTTTTTTTTGAATTTTTTTGCCTCTTCAGATCTTAAAAGCCCCGTAACTTTTTTCTGTTAGGTTTTTGAGGATTTTGAAAATGTTTAACAGGGTTCCCCAGTTAAATTCGGATGTAACTTTTCGAGTAGATGATTTTTCATATAAAAAACTTTTTCATCCGAGTTCGTATCCAAAAGTTATGCCCATTTTAGAAATTCTCGAGAGATTTTGCAAAAAAGTCAAAAATTCATGTTTGTAAATTTTGCTAACAACTAGACCACATATCACATGGGAATCTTATTTTCTTTTATTTTTTGACATTTCTATCATTTTCTTTTTTTTTAACTGAAAAGGCGGTCCACGGGGGGTGCATTCGGGGGAATGTTTGGGCCAAACTACTAATGGCGCACCGTGGGAGTGGTGCGCCATTAGTAGTTTAAAAAATAAAGAAAATTGAAAAAAATTGAAACATATTTACTAATGGCGCACCGTGGGAGTGGTGCGCCATTACTAGTTTAACTAGTAATGGCGCACTATCCCCTGGTGCGCCATTACTAATTTTGAAAAAAAATTACTAATGGCGCATCGTGGATGTGGTGCGCCATTAGTATTTGCACACTAATGGCGCACCAACACATGGTGCGTCATTACTAAATAGTAATGGCGCACCACATGCATAGTGCGGCATTAGTGTCCATATTGGCTATAGCTGTTTTTGTAGTAGTGGGAGGGGAGGCATATACACTGATGAACCATGCATGAAATGAATTCCACACACTCACAAGCAAAACCTATGCAAGGTGAAGCGATCATCATCTCAATAGTGTCAACATACATGCAGTTTCTAAATTACAAATCTCTGTTTTGACCGTCCAATAGTCAGACACGACAGCAACATGGCAGGCAGACAACAACATATATGAGACAAACTACTAGAGGATACACACGTACACCGAACAACACCTATCAATGCTCAGCAGCTGCACCTTGATACACAGAGTGAAAAAAAGAGGTAAATCACCTCCACAAACACCAACACCTTGAGAAGGAATTGTACAAGGAATTGTGCCAAAACACGTATTTAATCATGCCTAAAATACATCACATCCACATCGCGCACCAAATTAACATAGGAAGCAGGGGAGTAGGTCGCTGTACCAATCCATCACCTTGATGGAGTTAGGGGAAGAGAAGAAGCAGAGGAGGGAGGTCCATGGCGTCCCTCCCAAGTAGCAGCACAACACATCACGCCTTCATCTCCCATGGTGACGTCCTGGTTCGAAAGAGAGACGAGAAGGGGGTCAGACAGAGAGCGGAAGGAGAAAAGACGAGGGGAGGAGAAAGGGATTCATATCTTTGAGCCCTGCGGTTGGAGCTACTCGTTCGCCATGGCCCATGGCCGGGGGTAGGAATACCGAGAAGAAGAACGCGGACGGACGGAGCTGCTCCATGGCGCCGAGGCAAGGGAGGAAGCGTCCAGCGTCCATGGCGTCCCGGTGCTCGAGCGAGGATGGCATCCCGGATCTGAGAGGCAGAGACGATGAACTGAGGAAGTTAGGAATGGCTTTGAGGAGGAGATGGACGCACCTGAGTCGTTGGAGCCACACCGACCGAAACCCTAGCGACGGGAACCGGTCGCAGTTGGCGCTGGAGGACGCGCATGATGGATCTCGACGGGGAACGCCAGCCTCCCCAAGCCCCGCCGGTAGAGAGCGCCTGCTCAATCCAGAGGGAGGGAGTGGGGGTGGGGGCGGTGGCGCCTGCTCGATCCAGAGGCAGTGAGGTGGGAAGGAGGGATTACTGCTGGATCTGGCCACGAGATGAGCGGATCGAGTCGATCTGGGCAGAGAGGTAAGGGAAACCCGGCGGTGAGGTTGGGGGAGAGTAGGAGGTCGCCGGTGGGGTTCGTGGGTGAATCCTGCTGCGTCCACCACGGGTCTGGGCGTGGTCTTGATGGTGAGGGTGGGCGGCGGTGGGGGTGGGCGACGGTGGGCGGCGGTGGGGCTGGGAGTCCTGGACTAAGGGGTCCTCGGGCGTCCGGCCTGTTATCCATGGGCCGGACTGATGGGCAGCGAAGACGTGAAGGCTGAAGACTGTACCCGTGTCCGGATTGGACTCTACTTGGCGTGGAAGGCAAGCTTGCCGACCGAAGATTCCTTCTTATGTAACCGACTCCATGTAAACCCTAGATCCCCTTGGTTTCTATATAAACCAAAGGGGATGGTCCACTCTTATAATACTCATATTCATCAAGATCAATCAGGCAGGAAGTAGGGTATTACCTCCATAAAGAGGGCCCGAACCTGGGTAAACATCATGTCCCCCGTCTCCTGTTTCCATCGATCCTAGACGCACAGTTCGGGACCCCCTACCCGAGATCCGCCGGTTTTGACACAAACAGTGGGGGTGGGAGATGGTGGGCGGCGGTGGATTCGATTAGATTAGAGTGAGGGAGAGGAGAGAGGGGCGTCAGTGTGTGGGAGAGAAGGGTGCGAGAGGAGGAGTGCGGGACGTGGGTGAGACCGGCGACGTGCGGGCCATTGGATCCAACAACATCCGACGGTGATTTATCCACGATCCGCGTGAGAGGCCTCTGGACCAATCAGAACGCAGTATACAAAGTGTGATATTTTGACCATTTAAATTGGTCGTAATCGACTAAAAGTAAGGTGCTAAATCATGTTAGCTATTTTATTATGACCTGAAAAATTGAAAAAAAAACTTCTCATTTTGTCAGCAAATTTGACTTTAGTTTTCAGGAATAATCGCAAATTGAAATAAGACAAATATTTTTAAAGAGTTATGAGAAATGAGTTCTTTTAAATCATTTTTTCATTTTTGAGTGTCCAAAATGAGTTCTTTTGTGAAGGACTATCATATATTTGTTACAAATTTGGACCAAATTAATTTTCTAAAATATTAGGTCATATTTAATGCACAATTGACCAAATGGTTGAGTGTCAAAAGACAAATTTCCGTCGATTCAGCTGGAAGCGAGTAAAATTTGAACTGCAGCTGCCTCATAGTTTGCTTTTTATTTTTTCCAACAATCATTTCTAGGTACATAAGTATCTATTTCATCAGAGAAACACAAATTTTTTTCCAAGATTCAACCACTAGCTAGGAACGGTCAAGCCCGCCGTTTTGACCGCATTTTGAAACGGCCATAAAAAATAAAAAAATTGGAAAACCTTCGCATTGTGCCATTATATGTGACCAAGTTACCAGGAAAAATAATAAACTTGTAATACGGTAATTATTTTTAAAAAGTGTTCTGAGAAACGAGCTATCATGCGTCAAGATGCATGGCTTTCAAGCCAAATGATCAATCTTATGGCCACATTCATGACATAGTTTGTTCAAATGATCTCATATTGTGCAGAAGGGTGCATATTGGAATGGCAAACAATGTTGCCTAAGGAAGTTTTCATTTTCTTTGGACGAAAAATCAATTTTCCATTTTTCGAGTGCCCAAAATGAGTTTTTTTTGTGAAGGACCTACCATATATTTGTTGCAACATTGTACCAAATCATTTTTATAAAATAATAGGCCATATTTAATGCACAATTGACCAAATGGTTGGGTGTCAAAAGATTTGATCCACCTCTCCTGAAAAAGATAAATTTCCGCAGATTCAGCTGGAAGCGGGTAAAATTTGAACTGAAGTTGCCTCATAGTTTGCTCTTTATTTTTTTTGAAAATCATTTCTAGGTACATAAGTATCTATTTAATCAGAGAAACACAAAAAGTTTTCCAAGATTCAAACACTAGCTAGGAACGGTCAAGCCCGCCGTTTTGACCGCATTTTGAAACGGGCATCAAAAATTCAAAAAAAATATCAAAAAATTGGAAAACCTTCGCATCGTGTCATTATATGTGACCAAGTTACCAGGAAAAATAATAAACTTGTAATACGGTAATTATTTTTAAAAAGTGTTCTTAGAACGAGCTATCATGAGTGAAGATGCATGGCTTTCAAGCCAAATGATCAATCTTATGGCCACATTCATGGCATAGTTTGTTCAAATGATCTCATATTGTGCACAAGGGTGCATATTGGAATGGCAAACAATGTTGCCTAAGGAAGTTTTCATTTTCTTTGCACGAAAAATCAATTTTCCATTTTTCGAGTGCCCAAAATGAGTTTTTTTTGTGAAGGACCTACCATATATTTGTTGCAATATTGGACCAAATCATTTTTATAAAATAATAGGCCATATTCAATGCACAATTGACCAAATGGTTGGGTGTCAAAACATACGATCCACCTCTAGTGAAAAAGACAAATTTCCGCCGATTCAGTTGGAAGCGGGTAAAATTTGAACTACAGCTGCCTCATAGTTTTCTCTTTATTTTTTCTAAAAATTATTTCTAGGTACATAAGTATCTATTTAATTAGAGAAACACAAAAAGTTTTGCAAGAGTCAACCACTAGCTAGGAACGGTCAAGCCCGCCATTTTGACCACATTTTGAAACGGGCATAAAAATTCAAAAAAATCAAAAAATTGGAAAACCTTCGCATTGTGTCATTATATGTGACCAAGTTACCAGGAAAAATAATAAACTTGTAATACGGTAATTATTTTTAAAAAGTATTCTCAGAAGCGAGCTATCATGCGTGAAGATGGATGACTTTCAAGCCAAATGATCAATCTTATGGCCACATTCATGGCATAGTTTGTTCAAAGGATCTCATATTATGCACAAGGGTGCATATTGGAATGGCAAACAATGTTGCCTAAGGAAGTTTTCATTTTCTTTGGACGAAAAATCAATTTTCCATTTTTCAAGTGCCCAAAATGAGTTTTTTTTGTGAAGGACCTACCATATATTTGTTGCAAATTTGTACCAAATAAATTTATAAAATAATAGGCCATATTTAATGCACAATTGACAAAATGGTTGGGTTTCAAAAGTTTTGATCCACCTCTCGTGACAAAGACAAATTTCCGCCGATTCAATAGTAAATGGGTCAAATCTGAACTGCAGCTGCCTTATAGTTTGCTCTTTATTTTTTCCAAAAATCATTTCTAGTTACATAAGTATCTATTTAATCAAAAATACATGGTTTGGTGGCGATACATCGAGGTTTGGACGGTGGCCGAGGGCCCCAACTCTAGAGCGCGTAAACTTGCATGCCCGCCGCGTGGTCACCGCATGACTGTGGCGTTGCCATACGTTCTAGGTGGCCTAGGCATGTCTAGTGGGTTGGGCACTCCCCAGGTAGGTGCTAGGAATAATAATACAACATAAGATTCTCATGAGGAGACCGAACTTTGCTAAAAAATGAATTAGCAGCCAAGTGTTTGATTAGCGGTACAGGAAATGCACATGGCCAATGGGCGTGAGTTTTGGCTGAGGATGGTCACCTACTAAGAAGACTGTCTTCACAAATTTTCAGCTCAAAAGGAGGAGCCTAGGTGGTACTTGCTTTGCAAAGTACCACACTGGACAAAAATATGAATATTGAAGCTGGGCTCAAAATAATGACTGGATTGAGATAAAATTTGGTGGAGGATGGTTATTTGGGCATAGGAAAGCACTGTAGAAAATTGATACCATTTGGATATGCCAAAGTGGTACTTCCTTCATAATGCTCTTCTCTGGACAGAAACTTGGGAAAATTAGCGAGACAAATTGGATAAATTAAATGAGCTCAAATTTGGTGTAGGTAAGTTACATAGGTATGGTCATGCCCTGGTAAATTTTCACATCATTTGGGTAAGCCTAGCTAGTACTTACTTCACAAAGCTTCCCTCGAGATAGAAACTTTGGAAATTTTCTGAGAAAAATTTACCAGGATAATGGAGCTGAATATTATCATGTGGCAATGATTTTGGTATGGAAGAGTGCCCAAAAAGTTTGAGCGTAATAGGAGGGGTCTAGATAACACTTGCTTTGCAACGTGCCAATCTGGCCATAAAATGTAAATTGAACCTGGGCTCACATAGATGATTTGACTGAGCTGCAATTTGGAGGAGGGTGATAATTTGGGCATATGAAGGAACTGTACAAATTTCATGTCATTTGGATATACAAAAATGGTACTTCCTTCACAATGCTTCTAGGTGGACAAAAACTTTGGAAATTTGCCGAGGAAGATTTGCTAGGCAAATGGAGCTGAATTTTGTCATGAGGCAATGATTTGGATAGGAAAGAGTGCCCAAAATTTTTGAGGGCAATCAAGAATATATAAATAGCACTTCCTTCATAAAGTGTTGTTGTGAACAGAATAGGAAAGTGAATATTGTTGAATTATTGTTGAACTAGGCAAGGAAGGATTTTTACATATTTGACGAAGATATGACCCAAAGAATTTATGAGATTTTTTTGGGAATTTTTGGAATGACAGAAATATAGGTTGCTTCACAACCTAGGGCAAAAATTGACACATGAACATGACACATAGGCAAAACTGATGAGGTGGCGCCTAGTCATAGCAATCCACCACAATTTACAAGGTTATGACCATCTATATTGGTCGTGATCGGCTAGAAATAAGGCAGCGGACCAGTGCTGTCTTCTTTATGACCATTTCGTGTAAGGAAATTACGACCTTTCTGACCAAAATGGTCGATATAGTTGAGGGTTTGGAGCCCCCCGAACAGCTTTTGACCAATTGGTCTCAAATGGTCGTAGATCTATGACCAATTCTTCCAGGGTCACTGACAGAAGGTCACTAGTTGACATATTTCTTGTAGTGTTTGTTTGCTCACTGTTGCGTGCAGCCACCTAACATTGAAGCTTACGTTCTGCCAAGGCTAGAGATGCGCTTTGAAAGTTTCAAAGAAGCAAAGAACTTCTACAACGTCTATGCAAAGCACGCGGGTTTTGCTGTCAGGGAAGGCCCCAAGGTTGAGAACATAATCTACCTTTATTGCAGGTGCTATGGAGTTTATGAATCGAAGGTGTCAGAAGCAAGTAGACAGCGGGACAAGACCACAGCCAGGACTAACTGCGGGGCTAAAATGGGGATGAAGAGGGAAAAGGATGGAACACTTGCCGTAAAAGAGATAATCTGGGAACACAACCACAAGGTACAGCTCACCCCACAAATGCTTGTCTTCTTGCACTCCCACAAAAACTTTGACAAGGCGATCTTGGAGTACGTCAAGTACCTGCAGTTCAAAGGCATTGAACACGCGCAAATCATGAGCACACTGGGCAGCGATGACCCTGGTAGCTACTTCCTCGAAATGAATGCCAAAGACCTAATTAACATGTAAGTCCAATTTGTTCTCCTCCCGAAAAAACCCCTCCATCTTTTTTCATCTGTCAGTACAAATATATTACGCAACGCATTACCTGATGCCAGTTCAACATGCATTTTTCCAATGACTATTCACTTTCAATATGCAGCAAAGCAAAAAATTCAAGGATGGATGACGTGGACGATGTCCTGAAGACTGTCAACTTCTTTAGGGATATGAAAGCAATAAATATGGAATTCTTCTGCGACATACAACTTGATGAGTCCGACAGAGTGAAGAACATATTCTGGGCGAACGCGAGCTGCCGAGGGGCATATCAAGATTTTGGTGACCGCGTGACGTTTGACACCACGTATAAGACCAACAAATACCATACGCCACATGGAGTGTTTGTGGGTACTAACAACCACTTTTAGACTACAATCTTTGCTTTCGCCCTGATAAGAGATGAGGATGTAGATTCATTCAGATGGCTTTTCAAAACATTTTTAAAATGCATGAGAGGGAAGGCTCCTACATGCATCCTCCCAGGTACAACCGAAAGAAAAAACCTAACCCTAAACCCACACCCCCCTAAAAAAGGAAAATAACATAGTAGAAATGTTGTGTCAGTTCTATTTGTATATATGCACAACCATCTGCTGACCACTCCGAGTCTATTTTCTCATTACGAGACCAGTGCCCGGCAATGGCTTTGGCGATCCCAGATGTTTTCAAGAACACAGTACACAAGCTATGCCGCTGGCACATTATGAAGAAGTATAGAGAACACCTCGCGTACCTGTACAACCTCCACAAAACCTTAAGGATGAATTCACAACAATCCTCAACTGGCCCCTCATGCCAACTGAGTTTGAGACTGCCTGGAAAGAACTCATGGATACGTACAACCTCCATGATGATGCCATGATGGTGGCAATGTGGAACGAGCGCGAGAGATGGTTATTAGCTTACTTCATGGAAATTTTTTGTGCCAGAATGACATCGACACAACGGAGTGAGAGCATGAACTATGTGCTGAAGAAGAACTAATTATGTGAGAGGCAAAACCCACTGCAAGAAAACTAATAATTTGTTCAACACTCTTGCTTGCGCAGAAAAAAACAAACACGCTGACCCTCTATGGGTTCGACACTCAGATGGCAAAACTTTACTCATGAGCTGTGTATAGCGAGATCAGAAAAAGGCTAAAGCTGAGCACCCTCTTCACTGTGACGGAGACGGGAGAGCCCACAAAGTACCTTGTGCGCTACAACAAACCGCAAAAATCGTCTGCATGGTCTCAGCACGCATTCCAGGTGGTTGCAGACCCCGTGGGAGAAATATACGACTGTGAGTGCAAGCTCTGGGACCACACATGTGAGGACTAAAAAAATGTTACACACTATACTACTTATTTTTGCAAAAGTTTTTGTTCAAATGAAATGACAGAAAACATGCACCTCTTCCAAAAAATAGTTATTTTCTGCGTGCATGTCCTGTGCATGATGCAAACAATTAAGTCTACCAGCGTTCCAGAGAAATACATCCTCAGGAGATACACCAAACCCCCGAACATCCAGCCAATCTTCAACAGAAATGACTTGAGGACAGCAGCGTCAAACAAGACCTCCCAATACTGCATTGAAAGCGCTCTGCTGCAGCAGGTTTTGAGAGTGCACAGAAAAAGCTTGAGAAGCCAAGACCAAATGGCGAGGTCACGGGTCATCATGGAAAAACTTGAAGAAGAACTCGACGCCATGCATTCTTCTGAAAACGGAGGTGTCGTGGACAACGAAGCAGAAAAACTTGAGCAGGATATCGCTACAATCATATCCGAGATGAACCATATGGGAGATATTGACCCATACGACAACGAGGAGGAGGAGCAACAACAATCAGAGCTTACCCATGTGCACACTCAAGAGTAGCAACATGCTCATGTGCAAGATCATGAACTTGACGGTGCTCTAGGTGGACGACATGACAACAGGAGATCCTACCAGGAGCAGCAGCAAAGGGTAATTAAACCACCCATATTCTCATGCACAAACGGGAGGAAGAGTAAGACGCAGGCAGCGAAAGCAGCATCCCAAAAGTCGCCACGCCCTATCAAACGTGTGGAAGACAGCCTGGACGGAAACCTCTCGGGGTAAGGGCATGCGGATTCCGCAACTGGGTGACCAATCATAATTACCGCAGATGCCCACACCGCACAGATGCCATTGCCAACAAGCAAAAGCTGCAGAAGCAGATTGGAGCTGCCCAGGTCTCTACCAATGGAGACGACACACGTAGCAGCTACACTTGCAGCAAGTGTGGGGGGACTGATGGACATAATGTCCGCACATGCAAAGTGGGCAAGGAGGTCGATGGCGCTGAACAGAAACAGGGCAAGGTCCAGAGTTCCAAAAAATCAAATGAAGAGGATGAAGAAGAAGAGTTTGACGAGAATGATGACCAATCAGACGAAGACAATGAAGATGACAGTATTGGGGACGAGGAAACTAAAACTGACGATGAAGCTGCCAAGGCTCAACCAGGAAAGGGCGTCGGCAAGGGACAATATTCGGGGCCAGTTAGGAGGAGCTCAAGACTGAAGAATCCATAGTGGTTATGCTGATGTGTCAACTGAAAAATAAGCTTGTAGTCTCAGTTGCCTCGGTACACAATGAGGAAACATTTCAGAAACACTGTCGTTACCAAAAGATATTTAGCATTATCGTCAATTTCTCAATCAGTACTATAGTTAAGATATAATTTGTGATTTGTGCCCGCTGGACCAGTGACATTATTATGTAAACCATTTGATAATCCTTTTGAATGCAGTCACAAATATATTAAAAAAACTTATCTGGATTTATGTAACGCCAACATTACTGTCGACCAGTAACTCAACAAAAATATGTTAAGGAAAATTTAAACCCTCACACACATCAGTACTGATAATCCTCAAAAAACATCGTTTTAAAAAACAAGCTATCTCTGGTTCTGCCAGTCCTAGTTCAAAAAGTCCATTAGTACAGAATAATAATTACCTCAAGCAAATGCAAATACAATACACTTGTACTGATGAAAAACTAATTTATCTGTAAAAATACTTTCAAAGATTATGTTCATATAAACAATCCTTTCAAAAAAATGTTTAAAAAAAGATTAGCATGACACACACAGTCTGACTGGTATTTGGTAAGTTCAATTACACTTCAATCACCAGTCCAAGTAACACAATAGAGAAGTAGAAACCTCCATCATCACCAAACCTGACACATGCAAGTGGGATAAGCAGCTGATAAGTACAGCTTGACAAGACGATCAGTGCGACAGTAAAATGCCATCGGCACCGACCTTGAGACGAGCAAGTGGGATAAAGCAACTGATAAGTACAACTTGAGAAGACTACTTAGTTCGACTAGACTAATACCCTGGCAAAGAAATTGGCTTGGACGGTTGGTTCTTCCAAGCCACCGCCCGCGCCACCCACTGGGCGGTTGCCACAAGGGACTGCAAACGGCGACCCCACGACAACTACACCCACATCCCCGACGAACCGCCTCCCACACATCCCCGTCCACGCCCTGGAAATAACCCATTGTCTTCCATCTCTGCCTCATTCCAAGAACCACCATCGCCACTTCTGTGTCCACCACAGACAACCCAGAAACTTCTCTCTTCCAAGCCCACAGTCGCCGGAGGAGGGTAATGGCAGAGGAACCGTTCGCCAAGCGTCATCATGGCGAGACGTCCGACAAGAGCTGCAACCTCGACGACGTTCACGTCCCCGGCGAGAAGCGCGCGTACACCAAAATGCTCACAGGGGTTGAGCTCCACGGCAAGGAGACGCTGGAGATCGTCTGCACCAGTGAACCAGACAAGGACAACGAGATGATCTCCAGGCTCTGGAGGAAGGTTGGCGGCTCTCATCGTAAGATCGTCGGCCTTGGTGTGCACTACACCAGGGAAGACGTACCTCCCCAGATGGCAGCAGTCCTGCAGTTGTGCATGGAGGAACTCTGCCTGGTGTACCACATCGCAGCGGCCACGAAATGGTGACCCATCCTACTCATTTGCCCTGTTTGGTCCATCTGTTTAATTAGTACTCTATCTTGAAAATTTCATCAAACTTGTTTCCCAACTAGATGTACTAGTGTGGTTTGTGAAAGTGGATGCACTACTGCATTTTCTCAAGTAGATACACTATAAATGTATTTTTGAACCTCATGCATTGGATTACTATTTGAAAAATCTTGCAGAAGATTAATTTCTGAAGTTGATGTACTAGTGTAGTATCTGATCTTGATCAGATAGTGTAGTTTTTGTACTCATTGTATTAAAAAGATGTTTCTGAACTTGATGTAGTGAAGTAGTTTCTGAAGTTGGTCTAATGTTATTTTCATAAGCAAAAAAACTAAGTACTTGTTGAAGCACTGGTATGTGTTGTCCTATTCAACAAAAGTAGATAAACTAGTACTAAAGCAGCACATACAACATTGGCTCAAACTATGTATAATCCAAAAAGAAAAATAACATGATGTACTTGAATTTAATTTCAGACCTTTGTTTACTAATTTCTGAAGTACATTCATCCATTAATTATGCTATATAAGCATCTACTTCATGGATTCATCGCTTGTAAAAGAAAAACAAAAATGAAGAATTCAAACATCAAAGTAATGCTAATCTTCAAAATGTCTCTCCCCTTGTAGGTCCAGGCGCCTCAACGAGATGCTGAAGCATGAGAAGTTGTTCACATTTGCCAGTTTCAGCATTGAAGGCGACAAAGAGAAGATGAAGATGTCTGGCCTTCCGACGATCAACCCCAACAAGTACGTCGACATTTAGCGCTTCTGGAGAGTTCCATACACCGGAAAAGAGTACGACTCCTTGACTGATGTTGTAGCCAGCATCATCCACCCATTCTACAAAGGCATGAAGAAGAACATCGACACGCAGGAAGACCACAAACTGTGGGGGATCAGCACGCTGCCATTCAACCTCATCGAGTACGCAGGAGTAGATGCGTACGCCACGTACAAGTCATGGAACATGATCGACAACATCACAAATGGTTGAGAAAATTCAAAAGCGCGGGAGGCTGGCCACTACTACGACTGCCCCTTTTAGGGATGAAGATACATCAAATCCTGCCTTCGTTTTGCTTCTGCTTGTGCTTGCCTTTTATCTTGTTGTTTCAAATTCGTAGTTTGCTCACTACGGCAGGAGACTGCTAACGCGATACTACGATCAGAGACCCTTTGCCGAAACTGTGTGCGATGGCATAATCGCAAACGGTGGTGTAGAAAAACCCTCAAAAAAGGTGCAAAATGTTTGCGATGATGGATGCATCAAACACGGTTAAGATTTAGTTTGCGTGTGCGATGCAGGGCATATGGTTAATCCATTCAAACTGTCTGCGATGAGGCAGAACAACAGAAACGGGCAGCCATAAAAATGTGTGTGCGATGTAGGACACACGGTTAATCCATTCGAACTGTTTGCGATGAGGTAGAACAACAGAAACGGGCAGCCATATCAATGTGTGTGCGATATACGGCATACGGTTAACTCGGACGAACTGTTTTCGATTAGGGAACACAACAGAAATGGTTCAACTTAACAAGATGTGTGTGATATGCAGCATACAATTCACATGGATGAACTGTTTGCGATGAGCCAAAAGAACACAAACGAGTAGTGTAAACAAGATGTGTGTGATACGCTCGGATGAACTGTTAGCGATGAGAAATTACAACACAGGCGGTCAATACAGTTACTTTGTGTGTGATTATGTGTGTACAAAAAACTTTGAAAAATGCAAACTAGTTGCTTGCGGTGGCTAGGAGTATCGCACACGATGCGTCTACGAGTACTCATTTGCGATGATTAGTATGTTACACATACGTTTCCTTATGTGAACATGTGTGTGAATTTCTAATATGGACAGTTAATATGCAAATGCCTTCTGGACATCGGGCACACGCTTAAACTCAATGAACTGTGTACGATACTAATACTTTCCATGAAGATTTATGAACTTGGGTGACAGCATTTGAGTAACGTATATATAGTGGTTACACTATTCGACAAAAGGAGGATCTTGGTAACATGGTTTTGACAACCATATGGTCCATATCTACATACTTAACATAGTAACAACTATCACATTTTAAGAGGCTAAGGGCCAACAACCATATGGTCCATATCTACATACTTAACATATATAGTAACAGCTAGCACATTTTAAGAGGCTGAGGGCCAACAACCACAACTATCCACTGGAAGCAGCTTGATCACGGCGACTCGGCATCTCGTCAATGAAAAGGAAGAGCCCTCCTGTGCCTTGGTAGAGCAGGAGTAGAACAGTGTCTCCAATTTTCCAATATGGATGCATTGCCACGAGAAGCGAGAACTTGTTAATTTGAATGGTTCCATTTTTGCGGGAAATGCAGTACCTTGCAATCACTTTGGCGTTATTAGCAGGCACAAGTGTAATTCGACCACACCGGGAAATCGATCCAGGAACGGCTACAGGGGGCAATTTCTATTGACATGTAGAATAAAAAACAATTGTAACATATCGTTGAAGATATATATAGTTTATGAGCATCAACATTAAAATAAGACTTTTTACCAGCGCTTTGTGCACACAATTGGTCTTGTTCAGTGTGTGCACCATAGGTCTAATTAATCCCATCCAAAATCCAGCGTTCATACGCTGTGCTATCTCTGTCAGATTATCAACAAAGTTTATGACATGCTTCAAGTCCTTCCAGTGAAATTTGGTACGCTTAGTAACATACAGATCGTTCACTATGCATCCAACATATCCTGCTTAAAAGGTGGAAAGGTATTATTTATTCAGAACATGGCAGAAGAATATATAGTGCGCATAAATTGGTAAACAAAATTTGTTACTGCCTAGGAACGGAGTCAGAATATGATATCACAATTGGTTGCTTAAATAGTGATCAATTGGTTGCTTAAATAGTAATATGACAGCATGGAGAAAGTTGAAAGGACACTAACCTCGATCAGACTTTGATCGGCTGATGACGTTGGGGAAGTAAACATCCATGTTAATTAGACCAGGCTGTGGTGCACGCACTAGAATTTTATTGCCAGCTTTCAGTTCATAACACTTAGACATTTTTCTCCAAAGGTCCGCATTAAAATAGGAGTGACCATCTTTATCAAGTTTTACGCTAACCGTCATTGTAAATCCATGTTGCGTTGTCAATATGACATCCTGGGAGTCATCAGCAAAGTAAAGCCAAAGATTTCCTTCTACTCCTATTCTTGCAAAGCAAGGGATGTACTGCTTGAAATGAAAATTAAGATCGTAAATTAGATATATTGAAATAACCAAGCAAGATGCAAATATGGGAGTAACTAATAGAACATATCCATATATAGATGCAAGCAAAGTACAAAAATATAGAATTAAAAATAGATAATGTAACAAAGATTTGATGCAAATATATGGATAATGTAGCAACAGACGGTATATGTTCACAAATTTAGGCCATGCCGACCGTGGTAGGTTGAGATTGAACATACCGAGCGCTCCCTGAAGTCATCCGGAATGGTGAGATAGAACTTCGTTTCCGACTAGCCACGACCACAGTTGCCCAATTTGTGCTCGCACTGTGCACACATGAATGAACACCCACTAATTAGCTAGAACAAAAATGATTCCACGGCGATTTCCGCCGGTTGATTAACAGCGATGGACGGACTGCGATAAGTGATGAGTGAATATTTCGCTAATTAAGTTGATTACCTTCTCCATGAGAAAAATCCCCGGCCCAATCCGCAGAAAACCCCAGTCGACCAGAGTCTAGAATGTCGGTGCAGATAGGCGGCGAAAAGCGGTGGAGGCGAAATCCATGCCGTTTGGAGCGCGACCTACGCCCGCCGCCAACAACCGTCGAGCTTAGGGTGCAGAGTTGCGGAGGAGTCCGCGGTGAGTGAGTGGGGACGAAGTGGGCGAGGGTTTTCTTTTCCTTTTGCATGTGTGAGTGAACACACACGATTCGCAGAGGCGACGGAGATGAATCGTGGGCGATAGTAAATCGCCGAGATTGAATGGGAATCCAAATTTCCTTTGTCCTTCATCCATGAGTTTTTTTTCTACGATGAACATAAACCCTGCTAATCACCACGTTCAAATTTGACACTTTTCCGGGTTCATTTACAATATTTAGGGGATTATGTGCATTTTGTAGGCATTAATGCACGTAATTCAAATTCAAACAATTAGTGCATGAATGGGTGCACAAGAACGATCTAGAAAAACCATACTCGTGGTATTTAGTAATTTCTCAAGCTTTTTACAAGGAATGGGCAGAGATTTCAATGGAATGCGTGGCAATAGTCAACCACAAACGCATCATTTACTGGGTAATCAACTATAGAACAATGAAATATGTGCTTGAAAAACATGACGGCTGGCATGGTGCCATGGTATGGCCTCACCGTGCCCTGGTTAAAAGCTGAGAAGGTTTGATTTATGTCGTCATGCACGCCCTTCATAAATCGAATCATCACCGAGGAAGTTCAATGCTTTCGAGAGGGAAATCACCAAGATTGAAGGGGAATCCAAATTTCCGTCCTAGTTTGTCATTCAGTTTTTTTCCAACGATCAACATACCGCTTCAAATGAAATGTGTTCAAATTTGACATTTTTTCCGAACTCATTTACCATATTTAAGGGATTGTGTTCATTTTCTAGGCATTAATTATGCACATAATTCAAATTCGAACAATCGGTGCATGAAAAGGTGCACAAGAACAGTCTGGAAAACCATGCTCGTGCTATACAAAAAATGAAACACATGGTTGGAAAACATGACGCCTGGAGTGGTGCCATGGTATGGCCTCACCATGCCCTGGTAAAAATTGGAGAATGTTTTCCTTATGTCGTGATGCGCGCCTTTCATAAAACGAACGATCATCCGAGGAAGTTTCATGGTTTCGAGGGGGAAATCACCAAGATTGAAGGCGGGTCCAAATTTCCTTTGTCCTTTGTCCACGAGTTTTTTTCTATGATGAGCATACAACCTGCAAATCACCGTGTTCAAATTTGGCACTTTTTCGGGTTCATTTGCCATATTTAGGGGATTATGTGCATTTCCTAGGCATTAATGCGCATAATTCAAGTTCAAACAATCGATGCATGAAAGGGTCCAGAAGAACGACCTAGAAAACCATGCTCGTGCCATTTAGTAAATTCTCATGCCTTTTACAAGGAATGGATAGATATTTCGATGAAATGTGTGGCAATAGTCAACCACAAATGTTTGTTTGTTGGGTTTTCAACTATAGAAAAAATGAAATAAATGCTAACATGATGCCTGGCATGGTGCCATGGTATGACCTCACCATGCCCTGGTAAATATTTGAGAAAGTTTGGCTTATGTTGTCATGCACGCCCTTCATAAATCGAACCATCACCGAGGAAGTTCCATGCTTTCGAGAGGTAAAATCCCCAAGATTGAAGGGGAATCCTAATTTCCGTCCTTGTTTGTCATCTAGTTTTTTCCAACGATCAACATACCGCCTCAAATGCAACGTATTCAAATTTGACATTTTCCCGGGCTCATTTAGCATATTTAGGGGATTATGTGCATTTTCTAGGCATTAATGGACATAATTCAAATTCAAACAATCGGTGCATGAAAAGGTGCACAAGATTGGTCTGAAAAACCATGCTTGTGTTATTTAGCATATTCTCATGCCTTTTACAAGGAATGGGCAGATATTTCAAGGAAATGTGTGGCAATGGTCAACCATAAACGTGTCGTTTACTCGATTAACAACTATACAAACAATGAAACACATGGTTAAAAAAACATGACGCCTGGCGTCGTGCCATGGTATGGCCTCACCATGCCCTGGTAAAAATTGGAGAATGTTTTCCTTATGTCGTGATGCGCGCCTTTCATAAAACGAACCATCATCCGAGGAAGTTTCATGGTTTCGAGGGGGAAATCACCAAGATTGAAGGGGGATCCAAATTTCCTTTGTCCTTTGTCCACGAGTTTTTTCTATGATGAGCATACAACCTGCAAATCACCATGTTCAAATTTGGCACTTTTTCGGGTTCATTTGCCATATTTAGGGGATTATGTGCATTTCCTAGGCATTAATGCGCATAATTCAAGTTCAACCAATCGATGCATGAAAGGGTCCAGAAGAATGACCTAGAAAACCATGCTCGTGCCATTTAGTAAATTCTCATGCCTTTTACAAGGAATGGACAGATATTTCGATGAAATGTGTGGCAATAGTCAACCACAAATGTCTATTTGTTGGGTTTTCAACTATAGAAAAAATGAAATAAATGCTTAAAAAACATGACGCCTGGCATGGTGCCATGGTATGACCTCACCATGTCTTGGTAAAAATTTGAGAAGGTTTGGCTTATGTTGTCATGCACGCCCTTCATAAATCGAACCATCACCGAGGAAGTTCCATGCTTTCGAAAGGGAAATCCTCAAGATTGAAGGGGAATCCAAATTTTCTTCGTTCTTTGCCCTGGAGTTTTTTTCTATGACAAACATACACCCTGCAAATCACCGTGTTCAAATTTGGCATTTTTCCGGGCTCATTTACCATATTTAGGGGATTATGTGCATTTTCTAGGCATTTAGCGCATATAAATCCAATCCAGCTACAGGTGCACGGGTGTGATGCGAGGGACGTGGATTTCCGTTCGATCGCGGCGCATCCAACGGTGCACACGCGCGCTCCGCGTGGCTGGGGTTCCAGCCAATCATAACGCAACACACAATAGGCTCAGCGCACACTGTTTCCGGAAGCAACGGAGATGAACCGTGTGCAATAATGAACGAGCAAAATTGTAAGGGAAGCCAAATTTCTGTTGTCGTTTGTGGTTGAGCTCTTGAATACCACCGCACTGTACGGCTGCCCGGCCCCTCCGTCCCAGAGCTCTCTCCAGGCATCGTCCATGGCACCGCGACAGTAACTGGTAAGGAAGCGATGGCATCCCGCCGCGCCGCGTTCCTCGCCGCCCGCGACCGCACACATGGCAAGGAAGCGATGGCATCTCGCCATGCCGAGTTCATCACCGCCGGCGGCCAGACAGTTACATGGGTGGACTTTGAGGTGCCATGGCCGAATGGGTGGTGGATCTAGAGGCGGCCAAAGCCGCACAGAAGGAGCGGAAAAGGCACAAAGCAGTCAAGAAAAGAGAGTTCCGCCACCGCAAGAAAAAAGAAGTCGCACGTTGTGGTGAGGAGAGCTTGGCAGAGATCGAAGCACGGTGGACTGCCGCCTACAAGGCCGGGAAGGAGAACGCCGACGTCTGGCCAGCATGCCCTGATGGCAGCATGTGAGAAGTAGTTTAAGTTTGTAGTATTAGAGAAAATTACCAGTAGTACTTTAAGTTTGTAGTATTAACGTACAATATCGGTAAGAGCATCCTTTGAGGGCTTTGAGCGTTGATTAGCATGTGTGCCCGTGTGCGTTTTTTTGCGTTAATCATTAGAAGATCACAAAACACACGGTTTCTATGTCGTACCCATCTGCATTTTTTGCGTTAATGACCCATAAGTCAGTAACCTGTGCGATATTTCCTAATAAACCAGGCGTACCATTGACCGAAAAAAATCAAGTACACATGTACATTTTCTTGGAGACGGGATCTGCCAACTTTCTTTTTTCTCGCACACGAGTATTTTACGTGCTTCGTCTGTGTTGTGTGTTTCCCCCGCCCAAGTTTCAAATTTCGCACCGAAATTTTCATTAGGTGCGCGATTTCAGAATTTATTCCTCCAACCACATCCCCTTCCCCTCAGTATCCCCCTCCCTCGCGCCTCCCCCTACCGGCATCTCAAACCGCCGCCGCCGCAACCACATCTACGTTCTACTCGGATCCAGTCAGGTAACCTACCGATCTCTATCATGTCCCCTGCCTGATTGCTTAAATGGCGCCTGCGAAACATCCTCATGCCTCCAAACCCCCCCGCCAGGAGCTGATGTCGGTCCATGGCGCAATGGCCGCTGTGCGTGTTGACCCGGAGGAACATCTCGCCTCCGCCGCCACTGCCGACATGGTGCAGGCTCTGGCCCAGATGAAGTCCCCCAGCAGGACTTAACAGGTAAGATCTGACCAGCTAAATCTTACCAATACCACTTGCAACGGCTATGATTTGTACGGTTGATGTATTAAGCATGTTCGTGCCTTGTTTATTTCAGTACTACACACTGTGTGATGTTCAAATATTACCGTGTCCAGCTCAATTTCACCAATACCAGCAACCAACTTACAATACATGACTCAGGTTATCACTAGAGATGCTGCCCATTTGCTATTTTTAGTGGATGCTAACCCTGTTGCACTTAACATGCATGTCCATGTACTTACGCAGGGTCATAATGGCCGATGCTTTTGTTTGCCGTCGAGGTGAGCTGCATCCCATGTCTTACAGTATTTCACATAATTTGTGCAATTGCAGTTTAACTTCTACCCATTTACTGGTTGCCTATAGGTACACATGTCAGTGGCACAGATCCACGCTTCGACCCGGAGGAACAGCTCGCCTCCGCCGTTGCTGACTTTGGGCGAGCTCTGGACAAGATGAAGTGCCCCAGGAACCACTACAAAAAAAGACACATCCGTGACATTTTGGGCCGAACGAATTTTTTTGTCATACTTATGACACTTCTATGACAATAATTGTGACAAAACATGGTATCATCATAGATGTGGTGGGGTCCTACTTCTATGAAAAAAATCATGACAGAAAATGGGTTTTTCGTCCTGGGTGGGCCAGAGACGCAGCTGCATGACATTCTTTGGGCCGTCCATGACGGAAAAAACCGTGGTAGAAGCGAGGGCGAGGAAAATATCGGGGTGTTCCCGGTTACGGTGGGTGGTCGGGGCCGAGCGATGTGCGTTTCTCTCGTACACGCACGCGCGTGCGTGCGAGGCGTTGGGCTCTAACTGAACCCGAGCGATTGCACTGCAGGCTACGCGTTACTGAACCCGAGCGATCGATCGATGGCTGTTAACTGAACCCGATCGAGCGATTCCTTCGCTACTGCTGCTAACTGAAGCCGATCGATGCTGCCTCTGGATGAACAATGAGCGTTGCTGGGGGGGGGGGTTGGATGAACAGTTCCTGGTGGGGGTGAATGAACAGGACCCCGTGGTGTTGCCTCTGGATGAACAGGACCCCGATCGATCGAGCCGGTTGGGGCTAGATGAACAGGACCCCGTGGAGGGCTGGATGAACAGGACCACCCCGTGGAGGGCAGGATGAACAGTAGACGGTGGAGGGCTGGATGAACAGTAGCCCCTGGAGGGGTGGTTGAATAGGAGCCCGTGGAGAGGGCTGGTTGAACAGTAGCTGGTGGAGCAGCGCGCGGTGGAGGCTGGATGAACAGGAGCCCGTGGATGAACAGTCGCAGGTGGAGGCTGGAGGAGGTCGACGGTGGATGAACAGTAGCCCGTGGAGGCTGGAGGGGGTCGATGGTGGAGATGAACAATATCCCGTGGAGTCCCGTTTTGCGGTACGCCACACCCCTCCCAATCAACAGGACCCCCGTTTCGACCGTAGCGCTCCAACACAAGTCCGTTTCCTCCATTTTGCGGTATGCCACACCCCTCCCGATCAACAGGACCCCCGTTTCGACCGTAGGAGGTCCGTTTCCTCCGTTTTACGATACGCCAGACCCCTCCCGATGAATGGGATCCCGTTTCGAACGTGGCCGGTCGAACACAAGGCCGTTTCCTCCATTCTACAGTATGCCAGGCCTTGTCTCCATCGGATGTTCCGTCCAAGCCATCCCGATGAAAACGACGACGCATTCCTTTCCGACCCAGCCGGTTGGCTCCCCATGAACACGACGACGACGTTGTTTCTCCGTTCTGACCCAGCCATGTACACGAGCCCTAGCCGTACGTATGCGCGAGTAGGCGTTCGAGACCCTGCCCGTATGTACGTATGTCGCCGTATTTTCTTTCTTGCACACTGGCCGCTGTACATGCGTGTAAATGCTACGTGCGCGCCTCTTCTACGACACGTGCACGCCTCTACATCGACCAGTATGTACGTACACGTTCGCGCCAGAATGACAACGCGAGGTACACTTCGACCAGGTGGGTCCCGACTGTCAGGAACTTCCTTGCCTGCGAAGATGTAGCTGGTGGGTCCCAGCAGTCAGGGGGCGAATCGTTTTTTTTGCCCGGACGCACTTCCTTGCATGCGAAGATGTAGCTGGTGGGTCCCAGCAGTCAGGGGGAAACGTTTTTTCGCAAAATACGGTGGCCCGTCTGGTGGGTCCCCGCTGTCAGGTGGAGGAATAATTATTTTGCATGTAATAAGGAGGCACTTCCTTACCGCGGCCGTGGACCCAGCTGTCAGCCTCTCCACGTACAGTCCACGTCCGATGGAAGCCGTTCCTTGACCACGTTGACCACGCCGCGCCGAGAGCACTAGGGCGGTGGACGACGGCGAGGCCTAGGAAGGGGACGACGCGGAGCCGGGGAAGACGCGGCAGTGGATGCCCACGCGTAGAGGAGTATGAGGGTTCACTGCGGTGTGAGGCTGCCGTCGCCGCGGAATAACAGGGGGTGGGTGAGTAGAGGGATGGCCTGGCCAGCGGTGGGAGTAGTAGGGGCAGTGAGGCCTCCGCCGCATCGCAGCCAGCCACAGGAGGCAGGAGCATGAAGCACGACCGGCGCTGGTTTGGGCGGCTGGAGCAAGAAGACCAGAGGTTGAAGAAGCACTACGGCCGTTGGATGGACATCGTACGGTCACTGGAGCTAGAATCATGCATATTGACTAAGTTGACAAAGCCCTCCATCCCCGTCAACTTAGTAGGCCCACAAGTCAGCCTGCCACTATACTGGGTCCCAGCTAGCAGGGGGAGTATTCATTTTTTTGTGCGTAATAAGGAGGCACTTCCTTGCGTGCGAAGATATAGCTGGTGGGTCCAAGCTGTCAGCGGCGGTAATGTGTTTTTCGCGAAATACAGAGTCCCTTTCAGTGGGTCCCAGATGTCAGGTGGAGGAATCATTATTTTGCGCGTAATAAGGAGGCATTTCCTTGCGTGCGGTCGTGGACCCAGCTGTCAGCCTCTCCACGTACAGTCCACTTCAGATGCATATCGGTCGTTGACCATGTTGACCAGGCCGCGCCGAGAGCACCAGGGCGGTGGACGATGGCGAGGCCTAGGAAGGGAACGACACGGAGGCAGGGAAGACTCGGCAGTTGTTTCCCACGCGGAGGGGAGTACGACTGTACCAGGGTTTACTGGTTCGTCTGCCGTCGCCAGAGAATAACAGCAGGTGTGGGTGAGTAGAGGGATGTCTAGGCCAGCGATGGGGGTACGGTGGGGCGGTGAGGCCTGCGCGGCAGCACAGACGGCCGCGGGGAGGAGAGAGCACGCAGTCCCGCCGGCGCTTGTTTGAGCGGCTGGAGCAGGAAGAGCAGAGATTGAAGAAGCACGACGGCCGTTGGATGGACATCCAACAGTCATTGCTTGTGCGTCAACCTTTTTTTTAGGAAAGCCAAAATCTGTGGAAAATATCATACAGCCCATCTGCCCTTATTTCTAATAATTTACATCCCATTGGCTAATTCCTAAGGTTTTTTTGGAGCCCATATTCTTTTTGTTAGCATTACAGCCCATATTGTGGCCACGGTTAAAAAATTATACGAAATTTTGCATATTTCGGTGCGGTCCGAACTGTTTTTAATCCCGAAATTTCGAGTCACATTCAAACTGATTTTAAAAATAAATGTATATCAATATAAAATCCAACAAATTGTCCATGCATAAAAATCAATGCAATTTAAAATCTCGAAATGAAAAAAGAAATTTGAAACTAATTGCCGGTTTGATGTGTTTTAAAAATGTACAGCCCATTTCTCATTACTGATAGGCCATTTTCTCGGCCAGCCGAATGAAGCTCTCCTCGTCTTGAAAGATTTGCAGCCCAACAGGCCTGACAAAGCAACTTACTTGGCAAATCACAAAAAAACTGGGCTATGGCTGTGGACCCAACTGCGGCCGTGGACCCAGCTGTCAGCCTCTCCATGTACAGTACTCTTCTGATGGAAGTCGGTCGTTGACCACATTGACCATGCCGCGCCGAGAGCACCAAGGCGGTGGAAAAACGGCGAGGCCTAGGAAGGGGACGACGCGGAGCCGGGGAAGACGCGGCGTGGATGCCCACGCGGAGAGGAGTACGAGGGTTCACTGGTTCGGCTGCGGTGTGAGGCTGCCGTCGCCGCAGAATAACAGGGGGTGTGGGTGAGTAGAGGGATGCCCTGGCCAGCGGTGGGAGTAGTAGGGGGCGGTGAGGCCTCCGCGGCATCACAGCCAGCCACGGGAGTAAGGAGCACGCGGCACGACCGGCGCTGGTTTGGGCGGCTGGAGCAAGAAGACCAGAGGTTGAAGAAGCACTACTACCATTTGATGAACATCGTACGGTAATTGGAGCTAGAATCGTTCATATTGACTAAGTTGACAAAGCCCTCCGTCCCCGTCAACTTGGTAGGCCCACAAGTCAGCCTCCCACTATGCTGGGTTCCAGCTGGCAGGGGGAGTATTCATCTTTTTTGTGCGTAATAAGGAGGCACTTCCTTGCGTGCGAAGATAGCTGGTGGGTCCGACCTGTCAGCGGGGGGCACGTTTTTTCGCGAAATACAGAGGCCCTTCCGGTGGGTCCCAGATGTCAGGTGGAGGAATCAAAGACTGGAGAAGGCGTACAGAACAAGCTAGTGTACCAGTAAAGAGACGTTGCTGAGTTTTAGAAAAAAGAGAGACGTGCTCCTGTAGCTGGTTCGAATCCAAACCTAGACTACTGGTGCTATGCTACTCTGCAAGTAATGAAACTCACATATCCAACGTTCGCTTATCCTCTTCTCTACTTACTCTGCCTAGCATCAGAAGCTCTGGCTGCAGCAACCATGTTCGCTGGCTGCTCGTCCACCTGCTCTTCAGCTGGCACCAACCAAATATGCGCCAAGTCGCCACATGTACCATCGCCTGTGGGTCTCATCACACCCCCGCCGGCACGCGCACCGCAGCCGGTTGCTCATCGCAACCCGCTGCCGTTGGTGTGGTGCCACTACTGCAAATCACGCAGATTCATCCGTCGCGTCTCAACCACAATCCTTAACCCTGGCCGAGTCTTCTACAAATGCCCGAATCATGGGGTAATAATATGTTTAAGTGTTGTTCTGCTACTTTTAGTTGCTGATTTTTTTAATAGTTTGGTTGATGATCTTCCAATTTGATTCGTGCAGAAAAGGGAAGATTCGTGTGATTTGTATTTCTGGGAAGTTGCTGATGTGGGGGAGTGCAACTACGCTGATTATTTGGTTAGCCGAGGAATCCCAATACCAGCAGGTTGGGGTGTTGGACAAGTAACTGAAGGAACGGCAGAAGAGGAAGATGCAGAGCAGAAGGTTAAAGATGCAGTTCCTCTGATCATGGCCAAGCAACACCTGCTGAACGGCCTTGACAACAATGAGGAGATGAAAGAGCTTGTGAAGATAATGGGCAAAATCGATGTGCTCTGTAGGATGATTGTCTCTTTATTTGCAGTGTATGTAGCACTCATGATGTATTCAGTGGCTATGACATGAGCACTTTGCTGAAACTAGTAATGAAAGAAACCTGTGTAGCAGGCTGGGCGTAGTGTTGTGAACATCTAATGATTTCTATTAACGGAAATCAGGGGTATCCCCTTTTGCTAATAAATAAACAAATAGCAGAGGCCCTTTCGGTAATAAATAAATAAATTAGCAGAGGCCCTGTCGGGTCAGCTTTGTTCTCATTCGAAGACGTCGAGCAAACTGCAGTCCAACAGCAAACTATGTGTGCGGGGAAACGACACCTATGGGATCACTGGAATCCCTTCTACGGTTGGCGGGCACGGGGTCGTGGGAAGAGCAGGTCTAACAGGAAGCACACGGATCGTTTACCCAGGTTCGGGCTGCGAGGATGCGTAATACCCTATTCCTGCTTTGGTGGATATATTGAGTGTTCTTGTGTTCTTGAGCTAACTACGGGGTGTAACTTGCCCAAAAGAGCCGAATCCCTCTCCTGGTCGCCTCGGGCCTCCTTTTATAGGCAAAAGGGGTTGCCACAGTGGCACACAGGAGGTGGAAAGGTGTACAGCGCGCGAGCTTATCGCCCGACGTTACGGGACAAAGCGCATTATATGCGCTACTTAGGTGTCCATTAGCTTTATCGGGGATGGGAACGGGGCCCGTCCCGTCCGTCGCCGCTCCGCCTCGCTTCGACACACGCCCAGGCCAGTGATGCGTACGGTGCCATGTAGGCAAGCAGGCAGCTGAGGTGGCGGGGTGGCAGGGCCTTCACGAAGATTTGCATGCCACCACGCAAGCGCTTGCTGAGTTGGCCTGGAAGCCACATGTTGCCACGCAGGTGCCTGCCCAGCTGGTTGGGCTGGCAGCTGCATGCGAACGGCAGCGGAGTCTTGGTCGATGCGGGCCTGGCTGTGGCCCCGCTGATATCCTCGGCAAGGGCCTTGCCGGGGGCCCGGCAAGGGTCTTACCGTGGCGTTGCAGCCGTCCCCGGCAAGGCGCTTGCCGGGGGTCTTGTGGATTCCCTCAGCCGCTGAGGGTCACCGTCTTCTGGTCCTCATCTGATCTTGTGTGTTCATAATCTTGACGAAGATCTGCATGCCACCACACAGGCGCCTCCCGAGCCCTGGTTCCAATGTAGTTGGTTGGCTGGTGTTGGAACCCACGGGCTCAAGGGTGGCCTGCTCCACTGGCATTGGGCAAGTTGCCCCGGCAAGCCTCTTGCCGGGGCCGCGGAGGCCTCCTCGGCAAAGGTCTTGCCAGGGGAGTCCACCTCGCCCCTTTGGTCTTGGCGTTGCCTCGGTTGTCTTGCACTTCGGCTTCTCTCCGGCTTCCCTCTTCTGCCCTGCTAGGTGTGGCCGCGGTGCGTGGCTCTGACTGCCCGTGCACAAGTAAAGGGGTCAAAAGGAGAGCCCCTACTTTTGTACACCGACAGGAGCCCCCGGGCCTGGGCCACACATAAGCGCGACGCATTGTTGGGCCAGGCCCAGAATGGTGCGCGGGCAGGTGGGGCGGATTTTACCGCAGTAACTGTTTTGTCCGCTGCGCTTCCCCACAACCCGCGTTGGACACGCGACGTGGAGGATCGCGCGTGACGTGGGGGTCATGCGTGGGGCGGTTTTAACATGCATGCGTCACATCGTGGAAAAGAGGCGGCTCGTGCCTTCCCCATAAAAGTGGGGGACGCTGAGGCGCGACTCATTTACTGAGTGGACCCGGGTCGTGGTCTTCAAGGCGCCCGCGCCCCACGATCACGGGGTGGAGAACGGTCGCTTCACCCGTCCCCTCGATTCTCCATGCTCGCCACGTGTTCTTCATGCAGGTGGCAGGTGGCGGAGGCGGGAAACCGGGCCGTCGCTGATTGGGGCAGCGGGTCGGTCTCGATTCCCTGCGCCCCCGATGGCTGGATTGGTTGAGTGGGGCGGCCGAGCTCCGACCCCGCCCCTTTATAAGAAGGGGGAGGGTGATGGCATCCCACATCCTTTCCTCGTTCGCTTTCGTTCACTTTGGCTTCCTTCTTCCATTTGCCATGGCGGGAGGAGGCACCGGCTCTTCGACGGTGGCGGCGAGGGTCTCTGCTCGACAGCGCGTCCCTCCTTCCCAAGGGCTCGCAGCGACGGAGCTGCCACAAGGGGAAGGGGGAGGGGCAAGGCCGAGGCCGTCGTGGTGCTCGCAGAAGAAGGGGACAGGGCGGCGTATCGACTTCGTCCCCGCCGGTGGTGCCTCTCCCAATGAAGGGCCACGTTGGGGATCAGCCTCGCGAGTTCTTCATCAGGCTGCGCCGGCCATCGCGCCATCGTCTTCGTCTCCCCACTCCGTTTGCTCAGGAGATAGAGGTCGACCCGCCCCAGACCCTCAGGTTGCATATGAGGGGTTGCGGGAACGGCAGCACGCGGGTCGACGTCGACTTCCCCGCTCCTCACGTCATGTACCTCCGCCACGGGTGGAAGACTTTTGCCCTCATCCACAGCTCGACGGCGGGGCTCGTTCTCTCCTTCAAGTTAATGGAGAACGGCCTGCTCTCCGTCAAGGTCTTCGGGGATCTTGGAACTCGCCTAAAGTGTTGCGTGGAGAGCTCCTCTGATGGCGAAAGCTCCTCTTCGAGCGAGAGTGATGAGGAGGATAGCGGCAGCGACGACGAGGGTAGCGGGGGGAGGGATGACGGGTCCGACTAGGTGTCCGACTCGCCGTCCTGGGCAACGCCGGCAGCGCCACCATCTGCATCGCCATCTCCTCGAACTTCTCGAGGTCGCCTCCCTGGGCGGTCGGTGTGGGAAGGCCGGAGAAGATGAAGAAGGCGGTGGCAGGCCGTCAAGTCGGAGTACGCGGGTACTGACGCCATCGTCGCGTACTGGCAACCTGCCGCCTCGTCTTCCAGCTCTTCTTCCGGCACCATCATCACCAGCCTTCTTCAGGACGGCCACCGGGATGTTCCCTTGGTGTCTTCTGCTGCTCGTACCTCTCCTAGGCGCCCCTTTTGCCCTTTTGCTTTCTTGTTTTATTTCCTGAGGAGAGCGACAAGAAAGGGATTGCAGGCACCTTATCTCTTTTTAGTTTGTAAGCCTATGGGCATTTGTTAGTTGTAAGACTTGTAATCCCCTTGCTCATGTTTTTCATTTTGTAGGAACTGTACCTGTATGGGATGTTTTTAATGAAAAGGGATGTTTGACGGGTTTCTTTGTGCGTGGGCGAGGCCCATGCCAAGGGACAAATCCTTTTTACTTTCAAGATAAACATTGTCGCCCGGCAAAGGCCTTGCCGTCCCCCCACTTCAATTGACCATTCTCACGTTTCGGCGAAGGTAGGGGTGAAGTGGAGTTAGGCCCCTCGTTTACTTTCTTGCCACCGCGACTACGACCAAGTTCCGACCCAGGGGATAGCTCTTGGGTATAGGAAAAGGGGAGCACGGTGGTTTAAGAATTTAAACGAGGCTTCACATGTCCCAGTTCCATACGGAAATGCATAACGGGGGATGAAAGACTTATCTGAACCCGCAGCCCCCGGCAACCTTGGCTTGTCGTGGTTGGATCCTCGTGTCTTCAGCTCCCGGCAGTCTTGGCTTGCCGGGGCCGGAGCGCCGGTTTGTCCTCTTTCTTCTAAGGGGCTCAACGGAAGTGTTCACGTGCCATGCGAACCAAAGATTACAGAAAGACGCACACTCAACCTCTGGGCTAGGGGTTAGTCGCCGCTAAGCACTATCAACCCTAACCGAGGGAGAGACTTAACCTACCATGCATGCTATAACTTAGGGCGCCAGCGCTTCGTTTATTTATGCTCAGGGTCTGCGCCTGGGTTTGTACAGAGCGTTACATGCCTTGTCGGCAAAGTTTGGACAAAATTTGGCTTGCCAGGAGGCCCAGCAAGCCGCGCCTTATGGGTAAAATTTGCGAAGATGCTCAATGTTCCAGGAGTTGCTCACTGGGATAGCATCTTCGGTCTCCAGGCGGACTGCGCCGAGCCTGGCGACTCGTATTACCTGATAAGGGCCTTCCCACTTTGGCGTCAACTTATTGGAATTCTTGACTGACTGAACGCGCCGAAGTACAAGGTCGCCTTCCTCAAAGCTTCGGGCATGAACCTTGCGGCTATGGTAGCGGCGCAAGGCTTGCTGGTAGCGTGCTGCTCTCACAGCCGCCCGAAGACGATCTTCCTCAAGGAGTGTTGCGTCATCTTGCCGCAATTGCTCTTGCTCAAGCTCGTCATAAGCGAGCACTCGAGGTGACCCGTATGTGAGTTCTGTGTGGAGAACTGCTTCTGCCCCGTAAACCATGGCAAAGGGTGTCCGGCCGGTGGCTCGATTTGGCGTCGTTCTAATCGACCAAAGAACCACCGACAACTCATCAATCCAGCGCCTTGCGCTCTTGTGCAGCCTGTCAAAAGTCTTTGTCCTTAAGCCTGGCAACACTTCAGCATTTGCCCTCTCCGCCTGGCCGTTGCTCCGTGGATGTGCCACGGGAGCGAAACAGGCCTTGTTGCCAAGGTCTTGGATGTATTGCATGAAGGTGTGGCTTGTGAACTGCGTGCCGTTATCGGTGATGACTCTGTTTGGCACACCAAAACGGCAGACTAGCCCTTTGAAGAATTTGACGGCTGACTGTGTGGTCACCTTCCTCACTGCGTCCACCTCCGGCCACTTTGTGAACTTGTCGATGGCAACGTACAAGTACTCAAAGCCCCCGACAGCGCGGGGGAAAGGGCCCAGTATGTCGAGCCCCCATACCGAGAATGGCTAGGAGAGAGGAATTGTTTGAAGGGCTTGAGCTGGTTGATGAAGCTTCTTCGAATGGAACTGACACGCTTCACACTTGGTTACTAGAGCCGTTGCATCCTGGAGGGCAGTGGGCCAGAAGAAACCCTGCCGGAACGCCTTGCCGGCAAGGGCCCTCGACCCCATGTGGGAGCCACATATGCCTCCGTGTATCTCCGCCAACAGCTCCAGTCCTTCCTTCCGGGGAATGCACTTCAATTTCACACCGTTCGGCCTCCTCCTGTACAGGACGTCATCGACGAACTGATACATAGCAGACCAACGAGCTACCTTCTCCGCTTCTTCCTGCTCCTCAGGAAGCTCCCCTGTTTGGAGGAATCAGACGGTATGTTGTGCCCATGTCGGAACCTGGGGCTCGACGGCAAGGACAGAAGGCATTTCTTCTGCCATGGGAGCGTCTGTCTCTACGGCCAGGGCTTGACGGCCTGCCGAAGTCGGTCGCTCCTCGGCAGGCTCAGAGTCCACGGCAACACCCTTACCGGCAGCCCCTGGGGGCTCAGCGGGAAAGTACTTGCCGGGGCCTGATTTCCTCCGCTTGTTCTTCTCCGTTGATGGTTCGACGGATGGTTGAGTTAACCGAAGCAAAAAGGTACCTGGTTCCACAGGTAGCTTGAATGCAGCGCGCTTTGACAGGTAATCGGCGATGTCGTTTGATACGTCTCCAACGTATCTATAATTTATGAAGTATTCATGCTATTATATTATCCGTCTTGGATGTTTATGGGCTTATAATGCACTTTTATATTATTTTTGGGACTAACCTATTGACCCAGAGCCCAGTGCCAGTTCCTGTTTTTCCCTTGTTTCAGTGTTTCGAAGAAAAGGAATTTCAAACAAAGTCGAAACGGAATGAAACCTTCTGGAGAAGTTATTTTTGGAAAGAAAGCAACCCGGGAGACTTGGAGTCCATGTCAAGAAAGCAACGAGGAAGGCACGAGGCAGGGGGGCGCGCCCACCCCCCCTGGGCGCGCCCTCCACCCTCGTGGGCCCCTCGTGGCTCCCCTGACGTATTTCTTCCGCCTATATATATCCATATACCCTAAAACGATCGGGGAACAGAATAGATCGGGAGTTTCGCCACCGCAAGCCTCTGTAGCCACCAAAAACGTATCGGGACCCTGTTCCGGCACCCTGCTGGAGGGGGGATCCCTCATCGGTGGCCATCTTCATCATCCCGGCGCTCTCCATGACGAGGAGGGAGTAGTTCACCCTCGGGGCTGAGGGTATGTACCAGTAGCTATGTGTTTGATCTCTCTCTCTCTCGTGTTCTTGAGGTGATACGATCTTGATGTATCGCGAGCTTTGCTATTTTAGTTGGATCTTATGATGCTTCTCCCCCTCTACTCTCTTGTAATGATTGAGTTTTCCCTTTGAAGTAATCTTATCGGATTGAGTCTTTAATGATTTGCGAGCACTTGATGTATGTCTTGCCATGCGTATCTGTGGTGACAATGGGATATCACATGATTCACTTGATGTATGTTTTGGTGATCAACTTGCGGGTTCCGCCCATGAACCTATGCATAGGGGTTGGCACACGTTTTCGTCTTGACTCTCCGGTAGAAACTTTGGGGTACTCTTTGAAGTTCTTTGTGTTGGTTTGAATAGATGAATCTGAGATTGTGTGATGCATATCGTATAATCATACCCACGGATACTTGAGGTGACATTGGAGTATCTAGGTGACATTAGGGTTTTGGTTGATTTGTGTCTTATGGTGTTATTCTAGTATGAACTCTAGGGTTGTTTGTGACACTTATAGGAATAGCCCAACGGATTGATTGGAAAGAATAACTTTGAGGTGGTTTCGTACCCTACCATAATCTCTTCGTTTGTTCTCCACTATTAGTGACTTTGGAGTGACTCTTTGTTGCATGTTGAGGGATAGTTATATGATCCAATTATGTTATTATTGTTGAGAGAACTTGCACTAGTGAAAGTATGAACCCTAGGCCTTGTTTCCGAGCATTGCAATACCGTTTACGCTCACTTTTATCATTAGTTACCTTGCTGTTTTTATATTTTCAGATTACAAAAACCTATATCTACCATCCATATTGCACTTGTATCACCATCTCTTCGCCGAACTAGTGCACCTATACAACTTACCATTGTATTGGGTGTGTTGGGGACACAAGAGACTCTTTGTTATTTGGTTGCAGGGTTGTTTGAGAGAGACCATCTTCAACCTACGCCTCCCACGGATTGATAAACCTTAGGTCATCCACTTGGGGGAAATTTTCTACTGTCCTACAAACCTCTGCATGTGGAGGCTCAACAACGTCTACAAGAAGAAGGTTGTGTAGTAGACGTCAAGCTATTTTCTGGCGCTGTTGCCGGGGAGGTGAGTGCTTGAAGGTATATCATCAGATCTTGCAATCGAATCTTTTTGTTTCTTGTTTTATCGCTAGTTTAGTTTATAAAATAAAACTACAAAAAAATGGAATTGAGTTTATCTCATACGCTTTATCTTTTTAATATCTTTCGTGTTTTTATAAAGACTTCACCCAAGTCTTCAGTATAGCTATACATGAAGTTTTTATTCACCACATGATATGTGTTTAGCTTGGAGCGTCATTTTATTTTCTTTTGTTTTGCTTGCTGTATGAATAAAATACCAAGATCTGAAACTCTTAAATGGGAGAGAGTCTTCACATAGCTACATAATTATTTAACTACTCATTGATCTTCACTTATATCTTTTTGGAGTAGTTTGTCATTTACTCGTGTGCTTCACTTATATCCTATGAGTAAATGGTTGAATGATTTGAATGTCATAAATCTGAAATTATATATGTTTCATATGCCTTTCCCATGGGGAGTAATACCTTCACATATAAGAAGTAGAGGTGGTAAATTTTTTGAAGGTTAGCAAACATTGTATTGGTCACTTGAACAATTCATGAAAGAATATTGAAGGAAGAGAGGTTTCACATATAAATATACTATCTTGGACATCTTCTATGATTGTGAGCCCCATTAATTATTTTCAAACCTGAGCAAATTAGTTGAAGTTGGACAAGGAAGATAACATAATGAGTTATGCTTGGGTATATTTGTATAAGTTATATTGTTTTGGATCCTCCAACATGTGGTGCTTGCTATTTAGAATCCTTTGCTAGCCAAAATATCTGTACTAAGCGGGAATACTGCTTGTGCATCCAAACTCCTTGAACCAAGTTTATTCCATGAGTGTCCACCATATCTACCTATATGCGGTATTTACCTGCCGTTCCAAGTAAATTTGCATGTGCCAAACTCTAAACCTAATAATCTGTTTTGTATGCCCGAATCGCTCATGTAGCGACTACGGGTTAGCAGTATCTTCCATGCTAGGTGGGTTATTCTCACGATGAGTGGACTCCGCTCATCATTCATGAGAAAATGGCTGGTAACTGGGATGCCCAGTCCCATGATCAAAAGATCGAAATCAAATCAAAAATAATTGCAAACAAAACTCCCCCAAGATTGATGTTAGTTGGAGGCACCCGTTGTTTCGGGCAAGCCATGGATTGATGATTGTTGGTGGAGGGGGAGTAAAAATCTTTACCTTTCTGTTTGGGAACCGCCTATAATGTATGTAGTATGGAAGATATTGGGAACTCTTGGTCGTTATGTTGACAATGAAAGCATACCTCTCAAAATTATTTTCATCTCTGTTTTTGCTCCGAGCTCTGGCACCTCTGCAAATCCCTGCTTCCCTCTGCGAAGGGCCTATCTTTTACTTTTATGCAAGAGTTGGTAGTATTCCTTCTCATTCCAACCTACTCTTTAGTTGGCAAGCATCATGTGATGGAAAGATCTAGGCATATATGGCCATTCAAATATATTTGAGCATGAATTATTATTGTTGACATTACCCTTGAGGTAAAAGGTTGGGAGGCGAAACATTAAGCCCCTATCTTTCTCTGTGTTTGATGAACACTATTTGTTCTAAAAATATGCTTTGAGTGGTAGCAATCATGGAAGACTAAATGATAGTTGAGTATGTGAAGTTTGCTGAATCAAAGCTCTGACATAGACTCTTCCTGAAAATAAGATGAATTGCAATTGTTTGATGACTCAGAACATAGTTTGTTAGTTTTCAAGAAGGTTTATGATCTATACTTTAACATGTAAATAGCTTGTTACTTGATCATGCAAAGTTCTATGAGTTGAGCTACTGTTATGACATATAATGATGCTAGAAAAGGTGATTGAAATTATCATTGATCAAACTTATGCACCTGCTAGCATTCACACTTCATAAATTAGTTCTTTTATCATTTACCTACTCGAGGACGAGCAGGAATTAAGCTTGGGGATGCTGATACGTCTCCAACGTATCTATAATTTATGAAGTATTCATGCTATTATATTATCCATCTTGGATGTTTATGGGCTTTATTATGCACTTTTATATTATTTTTGGGACTAACCTATTGACCCAGAGCCCAGTGCCAGTTCCTAATTTTTCCCTTGTTTCAGTGTTTCGAAGAAAAGGAATACCAAACAAAGTCGAGACGGAATGAAACCTTCTAGAGAAGTTATTTTTGGAAAGAAAGCAACCCGGGAGACTTGGAGTCCACGTCCAGAAAGCAACGAGGAAGGCACGAGGCAGGGGGGCGCACCCTCCACCCTTGTGGGCCCCTCGTGGCTCCCCTGACGTATTTCTTCTGCCTATATATATCCATATAGCCTAAAACGATCGGGGAACAGAATAGATCGGGAGTTCCGCCGCCGCAAGCCTCTGTAGCCACCAAAAACCTATCGGGACCCTTTTCCGGCACCCTGCCGGAGGAGGGATCCCTCACCGGTGGCCATCTTCATCATCCCTGCGCTCTCCATGACGAGGAGGGAGTAGTTCACCCTCGGGGTTGAGGGTATGTACCAGTACCTATGTGTTTGATCTCTCTCTCGTGTTCTTGAGGTGATACGATCTTGATGTATCGCGAGCTTTGCTATTTTAGTTGGATCTTATGATGCTTCTCCCCCTCTACTCTCTTGTAATGGATTGAGTTATCCCTTTGACGTAATCTTATCGGATTGAGTCTTTAATGATTTGAGAGCACTTGATGTATGTCTTGCCGTGCGTATCTGTGGTGACAATGGGATATCACGTGATTCACTTGATGTGTGTTTTGGTGATCAACTTGCAGGTTCCGCCCATGAACCTATGCATAGGGGTTGGCACACGTTTTCGTCTTGACTCTCCGGTAGAAACTTTGGGGTACTCTGTGAAGTTCTTTGTGTTGGTTTGAATAGATGAATCTGAGATTGTGTGATGCATATCGTATAATCATACCCACGGATACTTGAGGTGACATTGGAGTATCTAGGTGACATTAGGGTTTTGGTTGATTTGTGTCTTATGGTGTTATTCTAGTACGAACTCTAGGGCTGTTTGTGACACTTATAGGAATAGCCCAACGGATTGATTGGAAAGAATAACTTTGAGGTGGTTTCGTACCCTACCATAATCTCTTCGTTTGTTCTCCACTATTAGTGACTTTGGAGTGACTCTTTGTTGCATGTTGAGGGATAGTTATATGACCCAATTATGTTATTATTGTTGAGAGAACTTGTACTAGTGAAAGTATGAACCCTAGGCCTTGTTTCCTAGCATTGCAATACCGTTTACGCTCACTTTTATCATTAGTTACCTTGCTGTTTTTATATTTTCAGATTACAAAAACCTATATCTACCATCCATATTGCACTTGTATCACCATCTCTTCGCCGAACTAGTGCACCTATACAACTTACCATTGTATTGGGTGTGTTGGGGACACAAGAGACTCTTTGTTATTTGGTTGCAGGGTTGTTTGAGAGAGACCATCTTCAACCTATGCCTCCCACGGATTGATAAACCTTAGGTCATCCACTTGAGGAAAATTTGCTACTGTCCTACAAACCTCTGCACTTGGAGGCCCAACAACGTCTACAAGAAGAAGGTTGCATAGTAGACATCATCGTTCTCCACTCGGGGAACGTGCTCCGCTTGTATACCTTCAAAGCGCTCCTCCAGCTTCCTCACCTCATCTACGTAGGCCTCCATCAACGGGCTCTGATAATCTTTGTTGACTTGTCTGACAACAAGCTGCGAATCACCCCTGACGATGAGCTTTTTAACTCCGAGGTCTGCCGCGATCCTGAGACGGCAAGCAACCCCTCGTACTCAGCAGTGTTGTTGGTGGACATCTCCCTAGGAAAGTGCATCTGGATTACATAGTTGAGGTGCTCTCCGGTGGGTGCACCGAGCAGCACACCAGCACTGGCGCCTTGCAGCGAGAAAGCTCCGTCAAAGTACATAATCCAGTCGCGAGCTGTTTCCTTGCCGGGGAGAGTGGTCTCCTGGATCTCTTCATCAGGCGTTGATGTCCATTCTGCAATGAACTCCGCCAAGACTCTACTCTAGATTGTTGAAGTACTTTCAAACTTCAACCCAAAGCTTGATAACTCCAAGGCTCACTCCACAATCTTTCCGGTTGCGTCTGGGTTGTGCAGTATCCGTTGCAACGGGAGGCGGGTGACGACAGTGATCTCGTGGGCCTGGAAGTAATGACGCAGCTTCCTCGAGGCCATAAGGAGGCCGAAGAGCAATTTCTGCACACCGGAGTACCTTGACCTACCCCCCTGCAAGAGGGAGCTGACAAAGTAAACCGGGTGTTGTATCATCTTCTTCTTCTGCACCACTTCATTGGGTTGCGCGGGCCCTGCCCTGACGGCGTCAGACTCCGCCGGGGGCCTTGCCTTGCCGGCACCAGGCCCTACTGGGGGAATCTCGGACTCGCCATCTGCCGGTCCTGCCGTCGCCACTGCCTCTTCGTCGACCTCCCTCTGCGCCACTAGCGCGGCGCTGACCACTTGATTCTTCGCCGCCAGATACAGCAGCAACGGCTCTTGCGGTTTAGGCGCCACCAGTACTGGTGTAGAAGAGAGGTATTTCTTCAGATCTTGCAGTGTTGCTTCGGCCTCCAGGGTCCACTCCATTGGGCCCGCCTTTTCAAAATTTTGAAAAAGGGAAGGGCGCGCTCGGCAGACTTGGAGATGAATCGGCTCATGGCGGCAACGCAACCAGTGAGCTGACGCACGTCCTTGATCCGCTTGGGTGCCTCAATCTGCTCAATAGCCTTGATTTTGTCTGGGTTTGCCTCAATCCCACGCTGCGACACAAAGAACCCGAGAAGTTTGCCGGACGGAACGCCGAAGACACACTTCTCAGGGTTCAGCTTGAGGTTGATCTTGCGCAGGTTGGCAAACGTCTCTTCTAAGTCTTGTACAAGAGTTTCCCTGTCCTTGGTTTTGACCACTATGTCATCCATATAAGCTTCCATATTTCTATGTAGCTGGGGCTCAAAACCAATTTGGACTGCCCTTGCAAATGTCGAGCCAGCACTCTTCAACCCGAAAGGCATCCGTAAAAAGCAGTACGTACCACATGGGGTGATGAATGTTGTCTTCTCTTCGTCTTCTCTTGTCATGAAGATCTGGTGGTAGCCCGAGTAGGCGTCGAGGAATGATAACAGATCACACCCGGCTGTGGAGTCAACAATCTGGTCGATGCGCGGCAACGAGAAGGGGTCCTTAGGACAAGCCTTATTGATATTTGTGTAGTCAATACACAGCCTCCACTTCCCGTTTGCCTTGCGCACCACCACCGGATTGGTCAACCACGTCGGATGGAGTACTCCCCTCACCAAGCCTGCTGCTTCCAACTTCCTGATCTCCTCTGTGATGAACTCCTATCGTTCCAAAGCTTGCTTCCTGACCTTTTGCTTGACGTGTCGCACGTGGGGGCAGACAACAAGATGGTGCTCAATCACTTCCCTGGGAACGCCGGAGATGTCAGATGCTTGCCATGCAAACACATCGACATTCGCCCGCAGGAAATTGACGAGCGCGCTTTCCTATTTGCTGTCAAGGTTGGAGCTTGTGGTGAAAGCCCCTCCCGTGCCATCCTCCTTGATGGGCACCTTCTTGGTCTCTGGTGGTGCAGCTCTGGATTTCTTGCTCCTGCCGGTGGAGCTCTCTGGCACGTCCTCGACGGTAGCACAACACTCCGAAGAGGTGCTCTTGCCGGAGTGGGTGCGAGAGGTCCTTCCGGTCTTCTTCTTCCCTCCCGGGGCTTCAGCGGTAGGAGCAAGTGCCTTGGCGGCAGTTGCTGCAATTGCTTCCCGGTAGAGTAGGTCAGCGCAGATCAGCGCATCCTTCTTGTCACAAGGAACGGTGATGATGGTCATCGGCCCAGGCATCTTCAGCGTGTTGTAGGTGTAATGTGACGCCGCCATGAACTTGGCTAGTGCCGGGTGGCCGAGAATCCCATTGTAGGGCAAGGGGATCTCGGCTACGTCGAAGACGATCCTCTCCGTCCTGTAGTTCAACTCGCCCCCAAACGTCATAGGCAGCGTGACCTTCCCCTTCGGCTGACTCCTTCCCGGATTGACCCCTTGAAACGTGCCCGTTTCCTCGAGGTCTCCATCAAGAATTTGCAACCTCTTGATCACAACAGGCGAGATCAAGTTCATACCGGCCCCGCCATCGACTAACATCTTGTTCACCTTGAGGTTGCGTATCGTTGGTGAAACCAACAACGGCAAGCACCCGACCACAGTTGTGCGATCAGAGTGGTCCTCGGCGTCAAAGATGATAGGCGTGCTGGACCACTTCAGTGGCTTCTGAGCGTCGAATGATGGCTCTGCTGCTGTGATCTCACGCGCCCATTGCTTGAGCTGGCGGTGAGAGGTATGCAGCGAGGCCCCACCGTCGACGCACATGGCCTCTGTAGCCTTCTGGAACCCATGCTCGCTGGACTCATCGTCTTCGTCATGATCATCGTCTTCCTGCTTCTTGTCGCGGCCCCGAGCAGGCCTCTCTTGCTGGTTATCCTTCCCGCGGCGACCTCCTTGGCTGCCATGCTTCTTGCCGGATCCCTCGGCACCATCCTGGCCCTTCTCCTTGTCCCGCTTCTCATACTCAGCTTTTTGCTTCTCAGCAAGCAGCTCGACTTGCCGGCAGTTCTGGAGGTCGTGGCCCTTGGTGCGGTGGATCTTGCAGTACTGCTTGTCAGAGCCCCCTGGCTTGTCGGCAGCCGCCAAGGCTCGGCAGGCGGCGCATCCGGCAATTTCCTTGCCGGGGTCGTCTGCCTTAGCCTTCTTGGCGGCGCCGGTGCTGTCGGATCCCTCGACGGCAAGCACGATCTTGCCCTTGCGTTTCCTGTTGCGACGCCGACCCTTCTTCGTCGGGGCGGCGGTGTCTTCATCAGTAGAGTCGGTTTCCACGCCGGCATCCTCGCCGGGGTACTTCCTTCCCTCTTCAGCTCGGGCGCACCTATCGGCCAGAACATAAAGTTCGACCATATCCTTAACCTTGTTCATCGCCAGCTCTTCGCGCATCTTGCGGTTGCGCACGTTCTGATGGAACGCGCTAATCACGGCGGCGGGATGAACATCGGGGATGTTGTACTGTACCCGGCTGAACCTCTGGATGTACTTGCGCAGGGTTTCCCCTTCCTTCTGGGAAATTATATGCAAATCACTAGCCTGGCCATGAGCTTGGTGGCCTCCGGTGAAGGCACCAACGAACTCATGGCACAGATCCGACCAAGAAGAAATGGAATCCAACGGCAAGTGCATCAACCAAGACATGACGTGGGCTTCAGTGCCAACGGGAAGTAATTGGCAAGCACCTTGTCGTTGCGAGCTCCGGCAGCTTGCATCGCGATGGTGTAGATGCCGATTAACTCTGACGAATGGGTCTTGCCGTTGTACTTCTCGCCGACGTCGGGCTTGAACGTGCGGTGGGATGGCCACTGGAACTGCCGCAACTCAAGGGTAAAGGCTGGGCAACCCACCTCATAAGGTAGGCCGCTGAAGCCCCCCGGTGCTGGGTGGTCCATAGCGGGTCCCGCCCGCTTATCCGACTGGTGGCGTGTATCGCGCCGGCGCTCGATACTGGCTCGAGCATCTTCGTGGGCTCGTTCTCGAAGAACTTGGCGCTGGTCGCAGTGGGTCTACGGGTCGGACGACGCTATGGAAATGTTATCGCATGCGTCGTCACGACGGATCAACACCGGCGGCAGCTGGCGCGGGGGAGGAGAGTGTACTGTGGCTGCAGCTCCCACGGTCTTCCCACCGCTGACATGTGGTGGCTTGACGGAGCGCCGGGCCGAGGGCCCCGCCGGTCGCGGATCATCTTTATTAGCGACGGCGACGAGGCTCTGGATGATGGCTCTCCACTCGTCGAGCTTCTCCGCAGCAGGAGGGAAGTCGAGGAGCAGCTGCGCGCGCACCAAAGCTTCTGCTGGCGTGGGTGGTGGAGATAGCTGCGTGGACCATGGCGCGCTTCGACTTCTAACCACGTTAGAAGGAGCTCTATCACGGCCCAGCGGCTGCGTGCCATTTTCGCCAGCACTTCGGTGGGCATGCTGAACTCCTTCGTCCCGCGGACGATGCACAGGGCTCTTCCCACGGCGGTGTCCAGGGTCACCGGCGTGGTGACGCTGCTCGTCGCGCACACCATGGGAAGAGCGCACTGTGCGCGCCGGGGTGGGCGTCGTGGAGGTCCCTGCGCCGCCTATAGGGGGCACAGCGACGCCCCTGGAGGGCCCCGCGTCGCCTGCGGGGGGCCCAGCCCCGTCTTTGGATCTGGCGCCACGCGGCTCGTCGTCTGGCGCACGAATGATGCCGCTCGCTAGGCTCTGACTACCGGGGCGATGCTGGTGCTCGTGGGCCGCGGCTCGGGTTCTGTCCGCGACCGGCCCGCTGCTCGTCCGCACTGGCACGGGCTGTTCAGCTCCCGACGAGCCGATCGCCGTGATTGTCTTCTTCTTGGGAGCCATGGCGATGATGAACCGCTAGGTTAACTGCTAGATCAGATTCTCACGACTGGGCCCCCTACCTGGCGCGCCAAAGATGTCGGGGAAACGACACCTATGGGATCACTGGAATCCCTTCTACGGTTGGTGGGCGCGGGGTCGTGGGAAGAGCAGGTCTAAGAGGAAGCACACAGATCGTTTACCCAGGTTTGGGCCGCGAGGATGCGTAATACCCTAGTCCTGCTTTGGTGGATATATTGAGTGTTCTTGTGTTCTTGAGCTAGCTACGGGGTGTAACTTGCCCAAAAGAGCTGAATCCCTCTCCTGGTCACCTCGGGCCTCCTTTTATAGGCAAAAGGGGTTGCCACAGTGGCACATAGGAGGTGGAAAGGTGTACAGCGCGCGAGCTTATCGCCCGGGGTTACGGAACAAAGCGCATTAAATGCGCTACTTAGGTGTCCATTAGCTTTATCGGGGACGGGAACGAGGCCCGTCCCGTCCGTCGCCGCTCCGCCTCGCTTCGGCACGCACCCAGGCCAGTGATGCGTGCGGTGCCATGTAGGCAGGCAGGCAGCTGAGGTGGCGCGGTGGCAGGGCCTTCACGAAGATCTGCATGCCACCACGCAAGCGCTGGCTGAGTTGGCCTGGAAGCCGCATGTTGCCACGCAGGTGCCTGCCCAGCTGGTTGGGCTGACAGCTGCATGCGAACAGCGGCAGAGTCTTGGTCGACGCGGGCCTGGATGTGGCCCCGCTGATGTCCTCGGCAAGAGTCTTGCCGTGGCGTTGCAGCCGTCCCCGGCAAGGCGCTTGTCGGGGGTCTTGTGGATTCCCTCGGCTAGGATCCCGCCGAGGGTCACCGTCTTCTGGTCCTCATGTGATCTTGTGTGTTCATGATCTTGACGAAGATCTGCATGCCACCATAGAGGCGCCTCCCGAGCCCTGGTTCCAATGTAGTTGGTTGGCTGGTGTTGGAACCCACAGGCTCAAGGGTGGCCTGCTCCACTGGCATCGGGCAAGTTGCCCCGGCAAGGCTCTTGCCGGGGCCGTGGAGGCCGCCCCGGCAAGGGTCTTGCCAGGGGAGTCCACCTCGCCCCTTAGGTCTTGGCGTTGCCTCAGTTGTCTTGCACTTCGGCTTCTCTCCGGCTTCCCTCTTCTGCCCTGCTAGGTGTGGCCGCGGCGCGTGGCTCTGACTGCCCGTGCACAAGTGAAGGGGTCAAAAGGAGAGCCCCTACTTTTGTACACCGACACTATGTAATGAAATTCAAGTTTCACAGCCAAATATGAGTACAACTAAACAACAATGTCATCATGTTTTAGTCGTCATACAATCACCAAACGCAAATCAGCATACATAACAAGTGATGTTCTCACAGGAAAATACTAAACAACATGTTCATCAGGTTTCAGTTGTCATAGCAAACACAATTTCACATAGTAGATAAAAAACGTCTTCTGACAGGCAAATACGACAAAAGCAATGTAATCATCATCCGCAGTAGCAGCGTCAACATCTTCGCCATGTGTATCAGTCTGGATCATAATTCCCCATGGTGTCTTCTTCTTCTTCGTCCTCAACGTCCTTGAATGTTGGCTTCTTCTTGATCAACTCTTGTATGTCCACAGCACGACAGGCAATATTTTTGCCGGCGTCATTGACGTGATGGTTCTCAAAGAAATTAGGAACATCTGTGTTATCTTGTACATCAGGAGCAGTGTAAGCATCATCTTGTTGTGCAACTTCATTAAACGAATTCCTCTGCTCAAACCTTTGCAATACTCTCCAGTCATTGCTACGTGCAAATGTGTCTTCCAAGAAAAATATCTGTGTTACCTGATTTGCCAAAATAAAAGGCTCGTTGGTCTGGTACGCCGCCTTGACATTGATGGATTTGAAATAATCATGAGCTCTGGGTTTTGCGATCCTGGAAAACAGGTTATACCAACGACAGCACAACAGAACCACACACCGATGTTCCTCGAAACTGGAGATATACTGCAACTGAACAATGTCTGTTATGTTAGCATACATTTCAGTTGTCTCTTTGTCATACGTATCCGTGCTCATGATGGCACTGTTTTGTGTCTTCCTACCTTCGTCTCGTGCAAGGGTATTGTAGCGCACATCTCCAACAACGCAAGATTCATAATGTCTTACCCGAGTATCAGGACCCATTGCTAGTGAGTAAAGGGCATCATCAACTGCCTGCCCATCCTCCCGCATCTTCTTAACCTATAGTTAGAAAATAGACAAGCTGATCATCTTATGTACTCAAATATTAAAAAAATGACAGTGCAATTCAAAAGCTTACATGGCTCTTGAACCATTTCGCAAATCCTGCCATAACCAGTTTGTCAATGTTTCTTGGATTTTGCGGCAGTAACTCCTTTTTGTAGATGCTGCACAACATAGTGATCGCGTCAAACATCTAAATATATAAGAATGTGGTGCAAGTTTAGTAGATTACGATGTATAAGCTGCAGTACTTAGCACTTACTTGATATAAGGTAGTATCTCAGGATAGTTATTCAACACATACCAAACCATTTTGTCCAAATCTTTAGGTTTGTCCTCTTGTCGACTCTTCCCTGTAACTAGAACAGAATAATCGAAAACATTGAGCCCGGGATTGTCTTCATCCACCTCTTTGCTAAGCTGATCAGCTGTTTCAATTTATTTTGAGCAGAATGTCAACGCTTCTGTAGCAGTGTAGGCCTTTGCAATGGAACCCTCGGGTCTAGCTCTGTTCCTAACATAGCCCTTGAAAGTGCCTAGCCGCCTTTCAATAGGGTACATCCAACCATACTGTACTGGACCTCTAAGTAGTGCCTCATCAGGTAGATGAACAACCAAATGCACCATCACATCAAAGAAGGCTGGAGGATATATCTTCTCAAGGTCGCATAGGATAGTTGGTATCTTGTCTCTAAGACGCTCCAAAGCATCTATCCTGATATTTCTACTGCAGAGTTCCCTGAAGAATTGTCCCAACTCTGCAACTGCTCTGTATAAGTCAGGGCGGCCCAATCCTCTAAGGATAACAGGTAAAACCCTTTGAAGTAGGACGTGGCAGTCATGAGTTTTCAACCCTTGTACCTTGTTTCCATCTGCACTGACTCTCCTTCCAGGGTTGAAGCAAATCCATGTGGGAATCTCACACATGACAGGACCTCGCAGAATTCTTTTCTTTTTACCTTGTCCAAGACGTACACAGCTGGTGCCATATCCCGTGGTTTACCTTCATCTTGCACCTGCAAATCCTGTCTGATATCCAAGTGTGTCAAATCAATCCTAGATTTTAAGGTATCTTTTGTCTTGCCTTCAGTATTAAGAAGTGTGCCGATAATGTTGTCACATATATTTTTCTCGATGTGCATCACATCAACATTATGCTGCAGATCCAAATCTTTCCAATACTCCAAGTCCCACAAAGTGGACCTGCGGGTAAACAATAATCCCTCTTCTGCCCTGCCACGCTTCCTTTTCCCGCTACCATTATCAGGATGGTTTCCTGGTGTAATATGCCTGACCTTCTCTAATTCCACTTGCAACTCATCGGCGGTGAGCCTCTTTGGTGCATCACGGTTTTCATGCTTTGCATTGAACACATGTCTTAGGTATTTTCTAGGATGCGGCTTGTCCTTGGCAAGGAAACGGCGGTGTCCAATGTAACAGATCTTGTTAAGTATTGCGTATGACAGCGGATTCCTGTCACAGCGAACACATGCATTGTAACCATGTGTCGTTCGCCCTGACATAGTGCCCAAAGCCGGATAATCATGGATGCACCAAATTATAACAGCACGCAGAAAGAAATCAGCTGGTGGGCTGCTATATAGGTCTCGAGTGAGAACCCCCCCTCCATAGCTTTTGAAGTTCCACCACAAGAGGCTCCATGAACAAATCAAAATCCTTTCCAGGACTTTTTGGACCTGGGATGATCAAGGCCATCATGTAGTTTGATTCTTTGGTGCAGCCATTTGGAGGCATGTTGTAAGGGATAACAAGCACTGGCCACATGCTATATGTGGCGCTCTGGTGGCCAAATGGGTTAAATCCATCTGAAGCTAAGCCAAGTCTAATGTTTCTCGGGTCAGTAGCAAACTTTTCGTGTTTCTGATTGAAGCTTTTCCACTCACTACCATGTGATGCATGGCTCATTACATTCTGATCTCTGTACTCCTGGTTCCTAGAATGCCACAGTACATGTTCTCTTGTTTCAGCATCATGAAACAACCTCTGCAATCTTGGTGTAATTGGAAAATGTCTCAGATCATTATGAGGAACCCTCTTCACAGCATCGCCATCTTTCCATCTTGATGATTTGCATTTCGGGCATTCACTTAAGTTGGCATAATCCTTCCGGAACAGAACACAATTATTCTTACAAACATGGATCATATCATATCCAATTCCAACTACACGAAGGAAATTCTTCACTTTACTGTAGCTGTGTGGCAGCTCAGATGCATCTGGGAAAGCTTTGCGGAAAGCAGCCAACATCGCATCGAATGATTTGTTGGTCATCCGCTCAGATGTCTTCACCTGAAGAAAGGTGACCATAGCTGAGAATACTGACAACTTATTTCCTGGGGTGACAGCCACGTTGCATTGTTCCAACACGCGGGCCCACCGTTTTTCTTCTGCAGGTGAAAGTTCACGGAATGCACGAGCATTTCGTAGCATTGTTTCAATGTTGGTCAAACTCACTGGCTCCGCTACCACCTCCTCCTCCTCCTCTTCCACCTGAGCATCAGGCAGATCAAGATGGTGATCTGCTGCTTCCATGTAGTCAATTACATTGATGTTCACAGCTTCACCATGATGAACCCACCTAGTATATGTGACCGACATCCCATACAAGTGTAGATGATTTTGCACAGTTGACTGGGGTCTTGTAACTGAATTCATACAACTGCTACACGGGCAGAGCACATCTGATTTCGGACCACCGTACTCAGCTCTGATAAAGTTCATGAAGTTTTCAACCCCCTCGACATATGCAGCGGAGAATCTTCGAGCAGAAGTTATCCAAGTCCTGTCCATCTGTTAGACATACAAATTAGTTCTTCTACTAGATATTACAGGAAAAACATATATGCTTTTTTATGAAGTCCAGAAGAAAATACCTAGGTTGATGTCTAAAGCTATGGCAAGATATTTGGACGAGCAGATCTAAGTAACGAAATATATGTAAAGCTCATTTAGCAAACAGATTTGAGTGCTAAATTATGGCAGGCTGTTTCAGCAGTCAATGAGGCCGAGCACACAACCACCGAACTATCGAAGGCCATCGCAGCAACAAAGATCGAGTTTAAAACGGTGTAGAGCTATTTCACCTAACAAATTGGCTACTAGACCATGGCAATCTACGTCACAATAAATATATGGCAGGATATTTTAGCAACTAATCATCCTTGGCATGCCATCTCAGCTAAGAAGATTGAGTGCAGAACAGGGCAAGGAAGCTTCTTAAGCAGAGCATATCGACTGTAAACTACTTCGGCAAACAGTGAGATTAACAACGTCTATCAGCTAACATTCAGTGCTACACTGACATGCACGGGGCCTCAGTCTAGGATGCGCGTACCATGGGAGAAGCTGGCCGCCGTGCGTCTCCACACGAACGTCGCCAGCGGTGGTGGCGCTGACCGCCGTGCGCCTCCACAAGAACGTCGCCAGCGGTGGCGGCGCGGCTAGAGGACTGCAGTCTACGAGAGCGTATTGTGCGAGCGAGAGGATCGCCGTGCGTCCCCTCGACAAACCGTGGCACCGACGTATCGGCGTGGCGGGGAGGGTGGCTTTGGGGAATATTATTGGCTAGTTGGCCGAAGGGCGGTTGAATCTAGGATTTGGGGGGAATTTTTGGGTGGGGGAGGATTTTCGCGCGGTGGGCGGGGGGAGTTTGGCGCATGGTCGGTTTCTCCAAGTGCAGTCCCATGTGTCAGTGAAGAGGCAAGCCGAAGCGCGTTCCGTTTGCGTGAGCCGTGTGCAGGACCGAACGTGTGTGGGGTGCAATGCGACCGCGATAGGGGTGCTGTGAGTGTACCGCCTTTTTTCTTTTAAACTAGGTGCTTCGCCCCCTCAAAAAAACTTGTTGCTTCGCGCAATCCATCGATACTACTACTAGTAATCCGGAAATCCCGACTAAAACGGCGCGGCCGGGTCTTTTCCCACGCGATATGCTGGGAGGTTGGCTTAGTTGGGTTTTTTAGGAATAGTAATGCTACACCTACGTAGTCCCAGTTACGTAATTAACATAATGTGAAACGTGTGAGCTGTTGATTGTAGATTGGGGGGAGGGAGGGGCCCACCACCATGAAAATCAGGGGAGGAGAGAGAAAGGCAATTTACGTTAACCCTTTCGGAGGTTCCCGTAGATGTAGAAAGATGTGAAATGCGTGAAATGTGCATTTGCAGATAAGGCCTTCCCTCATTCATCCTTTTCTCCCACAAGATCTTGATCTTCCGTGCAACGCACGGGCATCTTGCTAGTACTCCTACAATATACTATATTATTGTGAAAGTTCATATACACTGGCCGAGATTAATGGAAACATGGCAGATTTTCATTACATTTCGAACTTTTATAGGACAGAAAAATAAAAGAAACCCGACCCTAATCCTATTCTACGGCGGCAACCGACGTCCTCCATCTGCGATCTCCATGTACGGGGGCGGGGTTCAAGCCCCGTGAAGTGAAGGTGCGGTCTCCGGCGAGGAAAAGTAGAACATGGGAGACGGACAAGCCAGTTGGCACACCATGCACTGCCGCCTCCCATGCCCAACTCATCCTCGGAGGAGTCCCCGACCTTGGCGGTGCCGGACGTTGGACGGCGGCAAGTAGGACGCGTGGCTGACGGTGCTCCCGTCATCGGCCGCCAGCGTGGCCACCGCTTGTGCGGCGACTTGAGCGAGGGCGGCGACCTCGAGCTTCATCCCCGAAGACAAGCTCTCCCGCAGAGCGTTCGCGCTTGTGGTCATGGCGGATGTGGTGCCAGGTAGGAGGACGATGCGCTACGGTGTGGAGGTTAGCTGGGCGTTGCCACTTTAAGTAGCGCATTCCGGTGAGGCCAAGCGTCCTGGTGCGTCATTAAGTCACTGGAGTTGGTTCCTCGGGCACCGAGCCTCTTAACGACGGCATACAGACGGACGGCATGAATGCGGGCAGCTGGCACCGGCTGGGAACGCACCGCGCGACGGCGTGAGGGACGAGGGTTTTTGGTGTGCCAGGGTAGTCAGCTGCGGTCGTGGCAACGTTGGAGATGCCCTTTGCTCACATGCGATCGACGCATGTCATTGAAAAAGCAAGACGACCCGGCATGGTCTCAGGTCCTGAGGATGCAGTAGGCCGCGCTACACCACTCCGCGGACGCGTCTCGGCGCCCCGTGCATCCTCGACGAGCTGGGTGTTGGGGTTTGTTTGGATTGTGGCCAAAGTGCACCTTACCAAAATTTTGGTCATGGCCCAAAGATTGGTCTTTGTTCGGATGGTTGCCATTTTTTTGGCATGCCAATGAATTCTAGCCAACTCTAGTTCATTTTTCTTGCCGATGTCGGCCAAATCATGGGCAACAAAAACCTCAACCAAAATTTTGGCTACCCAATGCTTTGATGGGGCAACCTTGGGCACAAACTAAACATACGGTTGGTCGTGCCACAGCACTAACGCCATCCTCGGCACACTGAAGTCGAACGTGTCTAGCGACGATGAGCGTGTCGCTCACCGCGGTCGACGTATCCAGAGGCGGTGCTGGAGCTGCGCCATGTTGTTGTCCCCCACAACCCACATGAACGGTACGGTTGCCGGTGGCGACGAGGTCGTGGGCCAGCTCCTCCATTGGACTAGTTTGCGCTACATCGTCCCGACAGGTGTGCCCCACATGTCGGTTTCCCTGTTTTCCCAGCCATATTTGAGCGTCAGTGCTGTGCGTTGCGCATTAGGCCTTTAACTATGTAGGCCAAGTGAGACAACTTATTGTTTATTTGAGCCGTTCAAGTATAATCATGTGGCGTTTGCTTATTTCTCATTCCTCTCCAACCCTCTTCTCCATCGATCATGTCGCCCTCCGGTTGAGTTCATCCTCCCGCATGCCTCATTTGAACATTCCGCTGAGTATCATTCGCATGTGGGCCTAGACCATGCTTTTATTTCCAATGTTTATTTGTAATTTTTCCGACATGCATACAAACAAACGGTTCGTTTAAAGTTTCACTTTGCCTCCACTACGTGTCGCTTCGTGTCTTAGTTTTGACATCCCATTCGGTTCATGCCCCGACACATGTTGACGAGATCGATTGATGTTCAGAGATCAATTGCGTGTCGTGCAAGGAGATAAAGGTTTGGTCTGTTTCTATGATAGAAATGACCCACCGGGGGGTCTGTGGGGATCAGAGGGAGTATATTGTATGTTCATAAGTGAAACGAACGTATTGTACCCACCCTAGTCCTCTTTCAATCGATCTCCGGACCCCGAGATGAAATCGAGAGAGAACGAGTGGGGGCATGTGTGATACCTAAGGCGGATTCAAAATTTTGAACCGGTGATCATAGCATCCGCAAATCATATATAAAGGGTATTCAATGTTCATTTCGTTTTTGAACATACAATATACTCCCTCCTATCCTTTCTAGTTTACATATAAGTTTTATGTGTAGTCAAAGTATCTCTACTTTGATAAAAAAGTATCAACATTCAACAACGCCCAATCAATATTGTTAGATTCATACGTACTCCTAGATTTGTACTCAAGAGGGTTTCCAATTTCTTTTCAACCACGTGAATGTGCTTGTTCTTGCGCATGCTCTTCCTACTAGGATTTCGCCACGTATAGCCAGTCCAATAGTAACTTTTTTTAAGCTCCCTGTCCAATAGTACTAGTGGAGTACTGATAACATCTATACTAGAGTATCCAGTGCTCATATGTACTCCCTCCTTCCATTTATATAGGGCTTATGTGGAGGAGAGAGATGTGAAAAAGTAAGGGGAGTGAGCTCTCATGCAAGAGCCTAGCTATATACACATTCCTAGTTAAATACGTACAATAAATATGAAGAAAGAGATGGAGAGGAGATGGAAAAGGTACTAATACAATAGCCAACCTTATAATTTTTTTGCGGGAAATAGCCAACCTTATAGCCCACACTATTGTATGAGTGCATATAATAGATGATGGCTATAGATTAATGGCAGTTCCTTATAGCCATCGACTGGCTATATTATTAACCATGCTCTAATGCGTTTTTCAAAACCGCATTTGACTATTGACAAGATTAATAGTACATGAGATGTATAATGTGAAAATTATATCATTGGAAGCTCCTTTCACATACGTATCCCTGCTTTACCCTCCCTTTCGGTCACTTACTGGCGGACCCCATGCTTGCTAGGCCCCGCATGTCAGTTACTCAATGGATTCGGCCACGCCAGGGGAACCTCATCCGTAGTATACTCCCTCTGTTTTTATTTACTCCGCATAAAATGACGCGGGCGGGGGAGGGGGAGGGACGTCGGTTTGCTCTCAACTGCAGTCCCACAAGCGAGCGCAACGCAAGACGAAGCGCGTTCCATTCGGTGAGCGACGTGGAGGGTCCAGCGTGCCGGGCTGCAACGCGAACGCGACAAGAGCGATGTACAGTCAAAACCGATTGACCGGTCATCACCGGAACCACGATTCACACCAGAACCTTCGCTGCTCGGCCTACGCCAGCCACTGCCCTAAAACCACACCTAATCTCCAGCCCCTTCCCCCACCTTTCGATCCCCTAGCCCACATCAAGTGTCCCCTAGTTCACCGGAAAGCCATGGTGCGCCGCAAGATCACGTACTACAAGATGCTGACGCCGGAGCGCCGCGTAGAAATCACAGCGGCGGTCGGCGCCAGAGACCTCCGTTCCCAAGCTCGCTTTGCGGCGAGCCAATCCCCGAGTTCTCTGGAGCCAAGCTACAAGGAGGAGGAAGCCGATCCAATGTTCATGGCGGAGGTCGCGGCGCAGAAGGCCCCCGATGGGTATGAGACGATGGACGTCGACTTCGTGCCGGCGTCCGAGCCCCCCATGCTGCAGGCGGACCAGCGGTTCAACCTGGCGATACTAAAGGAGGACCGGGAGGCAGAGGCTCAACTCGACACGGAGCGCGCGCATGCCACTGCCATCGAGGCTCTCCTGCAGGCGGAACCGGATGTCGTGGATGTGTACCGGGCGGCGGACGCTCAACTTGAGGCGGAGCGCGCGGATGCCGCTGCCATCGAGGCCCTCCTGCAGGCGGAACCGGACGTCCTAGACTTGAACCGTGCGGCAGAGGCTCAACTCGACACGGACCGCGTGAATGCCGCTCTCATCAAGGCCCTCCTGCAGGCAGAACCGAACGTCCTGGACTTGAACCGGGCGGCGGAGGCTCGACGCGGAGCGCGCGGATGCCGCTGCCATCGAGGCCCTCCTGCAGGCGGAACCGGACGTCCTCGACTTGAACCTGGCGGTGCTCTCCTTCGTGCAGAGCGCCCGCACGCTCCGCGTGAACGAGTAGCTGGAGGCCGAGGACAACCACGGTGTGGAGACACACGTCGGCAGCTACGGCTGGTTCACGCCGGCAGCCAAAGACGACGAGGCCATCTCGTTCCGCGAGCAGTGATAGTTTTTCTTTATGTTGTTGTTTTTATGGATCTTTTGCTGTGTAAAAACATATATTGTTATGCAAGTCGCCTGACTTGGGTCAGTCTACCATTTCAGGCGGTTGGATGAATATCCTACGTCTCCTAACCCTTCTTCCTCACTTCTTCTTCTTCCCCAACAGACCACCGTACCGCACGGGCCGTACGGATACTCCCCAACATGCGGTTGGATAAACATACTCTATGAACGAAAATTATGTGTCAGCGGTAGGATGGCTGAGTTTGGTTTGTTCACATGCGACAGCACGTGTCAGTGAGGGTGTGTTCCCTTGGTTGGGTTTGCGGCGTGCAGGAGCGACTGTGCATGTGAGGGTGCAGTGCGACCGCGGCGTGCAGGAGCGACCGTGTGAGGGTGCGGTGCGACCGCGACAGCCGTGCGCAAGTGTACCTCCTTTTCAATTTGAAAACTTTAGGCAAGCTTGGCAAAAATGTGTGGCGAAGTATGGCAATGCAAGGCCTAGACCCAAAAAGGATAAGTACGTAGTACTACGTACTAGGAGTACTAGTGTTAAAAAAGAAAGGCGGGGTTTTCCTTCGTGGGATTAATCGATACAAATCCTCGTTTCACGTGTCAATTAATGCGTATTTTTTCTCCAAAGCCCAAAGAGCTAACCATCTCACTCCTCATCGCTTGATTAATGCAGCGCCATGCAAACCAACCTTCTCACTTCCGCATGCATGCAAGGGATATTAATGTCCTTGGTTGCTAGTACGAGGCAAACCCCATCAATTTTGCCTCGATTAGTGTTAGTGGCCTTTTGCAAATTGTAATTTTGATATACTGGCCTCGTGTACAAAAAAATGGAGGTAGTAACTATATTTGACTTCCTTCCCCATTGCGGTGACTTCGACGATATCTCAAACGTTGTGGTTTGGCGAAGTGCGTTCGACGGAGAGCACCACTGAGGGAGACCATGGTAAGTTGTTCGCAAGTGCCTCCTGCAAGCCGAGACAACCGCCTTATTTGCATCCAGGAAGTTTGTTGAACCAAAGGACGCGTAAATGTACTAGTACTACTCGTACACAATAGCGTCGTCTGTCCAGCTTAGTGCGGTGAGATGGTTTCTCGAAGAACACGATGGAGAAGCGGAGTCAGCGAAGAGTCAAATGATGGTTGCTTCGTCCGTGCTTTGTGATTTGATGCCTCACTGCTTTGTGATTTGTGATAGAAGGGACAGGGGAGTAGACTCTGTCCTCTATACTGTACATGCGTCCAAGCACGGGAGAAAGAGGAGAGACGTTGCATTTTTCTATTCCTTCAACCAATAAATCAGGGAGCTTCGGTTCCATCCTTTTGGCTTTGGCAACACCGTCCACAATGGTTCCCACGATGCCAAAAGCTATTTTCACATTTGGCAACACATTGTGGATGCCCTTAACCGTACCACTTGGTTTTGCTCCTATGTGCTATCTATACAAATCTCAATTATATTGATCTAAAAAATTATATAATCAAGATTAGTAAAAAGGAGGTGATTTTGCCGCGCGGATGGCGAGGGAGGTTTCTTATTTTTAGAGGACGTTGTCCTAGCGGTTTGCTAACATGTGGTCCCACGTGTCAGTGCTTTACCAAGCCGATCCGCTTCCCACATGAGGCAGAACAACGGCAGAAGCAACACGTGGTTAACTTGAAGAAGATGAGTGAGGGAGTCCTGGATTAGGGGGTCCTCGGACAGCCGGACTATATCCTTTGGCCGGACTGTTGGAATATGAAGATACAAGATTGAAGACTTCGACCCGTGTCCGGATGGGACTCTCCTTGGCATGGAAGGCAAACTTGGCAATACGGATATGTAGATCTCCTCCCTTGTAACCGACTCTGTGTAACCCTAGCCCCCTCCGGTGTCTATATAAACCGGAGGGTTTAGTTCGTAGGACAACAACAATCATACCATAGGCTAGCTTCTAGGGTTTAGCCTCTACGATCTCGTGGTAGATCAACTCTTGTAATACTCATATCATCAAGATCAATCAAGCAGGAAGTAGGGTATTACCTCCATCGAGAGGGCCCGTACCTGGGTAAACATTGTGTCCCCCGCCTCCTGTTACCATCCGCCTTAGACGCACAGTTCGGCCCCTACCTGAGATCCGCCGGTTTTGACACCGACATTGGTGCTTTCATTGAGAGTTCCACCGTGCTATCACCATAAGGCTTGATGGCTCCTTCAATCATCGGCAACGATGCGATCCAGGGTGAGGTTTTCCTCCCCGGACAGATCTTCGTATTCGGCGGCTTCGTACTGCGGGCCAATTCGCTTGGCCATCTGGAGCAGATCGATAGCTACGCCCCTGGCCATCAGGTCTAGTTTGGAAACTTGAACTATACTTCCGACATCCGCGGGGACTTGATCTTCGACGGATTCGAGCCCATGTCAGGTGCGCCGCACAATCACGATGAGCATGATTTAGCTCTGCCATCGGACAGTGTTTGGGAGATCACACCTGCAACCACTCCGGCCCTCAATCTGGAACAAATTGCGCCATCTGAGGACAGGTGGATGGACCCCGCCTCGGAGGCCGCACACTCGATGGCGATAGAGCCAAATACTAACTTCACCTCCTACGAGACCCGTGTTGCCGAATCGTTGGATTCGTCCCCGGCCGCGGACTCCGAGCCGCCTGCGTCCGTGCCCATCAAATCCGATTGGGCACCGATCATGGAGTTTACCTCCGCAGATATCTTTCAGCACTCGCCTTTTGGCGACGTACTAAACTCGTTGAAGTCTCTCTCCCTGTCAGGAGACCCTTGGCCGAACTATGTCCGGCTAGAATGGGATGCGGACGACGAAGAAATTCGCGCCCCACCCACCACCCACTTAGTAGCCACTGTCGATGATTTAACCGACATGCTCGACTTCGGCTCCAAGGACATCGACGGTATGGACGATGATGCAGGAGACGAACAAGAACCACTGCCCATAGGGCGCTGTACTGCCACCTCATCGTATGACATATACATGGTGGATACCCCCAAAGAAGGGGATGGCGATAAGACAACGGAGGATAATCCCTCCAAGAAGCAACCCAAGCACCAACGTCAGCGGCGCCGCTCTAAGTCCCGCCATAGTAAAAGCAGCGATACCGGCACAAGAGACAATAATGCTCCAGATAGTGCCGAAGACGACGATGATCCCCTCCAGCCAAACCTCGAGCGGGAGGACGAACAAGCTAGCCCTCCGGAACAGGCAGCAAACGGAGAATCAGAGGATGACAATTACATGCCTCTCTCCGAAGACGAAGTGAGCCTCGGCGATGAAGAATTTCTCGTGCCTAAGGATCCCGTCGAGCAAGAGCGCTTCAAGCGCCGGCTTATAGCCACAACAAACAGCGTGAAGAAAAAGCAACAACAGCTTCGAGCTGATCAAGATCTGCTAGCGGATAGATGGACTAAAGTCCTGGCAGCCGAGGAATACGAACTCGAGCGCCCAACCAAGAGTTACCCAAAGCGCAGGTTGCTACCTCGACTCGAGGAGGAAGCATTAAAACCTACATCACCAGTGTATGATGGGGCAGATCGGCCACCTTGTGGCCGAGATAGAGAGGCGTATCAGCCCGAAGTCCAGCCCGCACCCCGCCGCCACTCAAACAAAAATACCAAGGCCCGGGGCAACACGGAGGACCTGCGAGACGTATTGGAAACAGAACAAAACATGCAAGATCGATCTACGGATCACGGGGGCGCGCACCAATGCGCGACGATGACCATCACGCCGAATACACTAGAAGCAAATCCGGCCAGGCCGAATACAGCAGACAAGAATCATATGAACTGCGTCGTGATATAGCCCGGCACAGAGGCTCCGCACACCCCCTATGCTTCACTGATGAAGTAATGGATCAGAATTCCCAGAAGGGTTTAAACCCGTAAACATTGAATCATATGGTGGTACTACAGACCCCGCGGTATGGATAGAAGACTTCTTCCTCCACATTCACATGGCCCGCGGGGATGACCTACATGCCATCAAGTATCTCCCGCTAAAACTCAAAGTGCCGGCTCGGCATTGGCTTAATAGCTTGCTGGCAAACTCCATCGGAAATTGGGAGAGCCTGGCAGATGCATTTCTAGACAATTTCCAAGGCACTTATGTGCGACCGCCGGATGCTGACGATTTAAGTCATCTAACTCAGCAGCCAGGGGAATCGGCCAGGAAATTCTTGACCCGGTTCCTAACTAAGAAAAACCAAATTGTCGACAGTCCAGATGCAGAGGCCTTAGCGGCATTTAAACATAACATCCGTGACAAATGGCTCGCCTGGCACCTCGGTCAAGAGAAGCCAAAATCCATGGTAGCCCTCAGGACACTTATGACCCGCTTTTGCGCGGGCGAAGATAGCTGGTTGGCTCGTAGTACCAATACAGTAAGCAAACCTAGCATACCAGAATCCAGGGATAGCAACGGCAAACCACGACGCAACAAACACAAGCACCGTAAATATGGTGAAAACGCCGAAAATACGGCAGTTAATGCCGGGTTCAGGGGCTCAAAGTCCGGTCAGCGGTAAGGGCCACCCAAAAATAACAATCCGGGTCCATCCAATCTGGACCGCATACTCGATCGCCAATGCCAAATTCATGGCACCCCAGGAACGCCAGCCACACATACCAACAGAGAATGCTGGGTCTTCAAACAAGCCGGCAGGGCAGGCGCCAAAGACGGAGAAGGGGGGCCTCAAAGCGATGATGGCGACGAAGAGCCCAGATCACCGAACACAGGAGGGCAAAAGAAATTTCCCCCGCATATTCAATCGGTGAACGTGGTAAATACCACCCAAATTACCAATTCGGATCGGATACGCACCCTTAGGGATGCCGACTTAACGGAACCAGTCGTCCCACAATATAAACTAGGGCCGGTCACCTTCAACCGCACGGATCGTCCGGTTAACACCAATCATGGCAATCCAACCGCACTAGTCCTCGACCCGATAATAGACGGGTTCCACCTCACTCGAGTCCTTATGGACGGAGGCAGCAGTCTAAATCTGCTTTACCAGGACACAGTGAGCAAGATGGGCATCGATCATTCGTCGATCAAACCCACTAAAGCCACTTTCACAGGCATTATACCAGGAGTGGAAGCCAGCTGTGCAGGCTCCATTGCCCTTGAGGTAGTCTTCGGGTCACCAGAAAATTACCGTACCAAAGAGTTAATCTTCAAAATCGTCCCTTTCCGCAGTGATTATTAGGCACTGCTTGGACGAACCGCGTTCGCTCGATTCAACGCGGTGCCACATTATGCCTACCGTAAGCTCAAGATGCCCAGTCCGCACGGCGTCATCATGGTCAATGACAAGGCCGAACCTTCCCTCGGCACAAACAAATACACCACTGCTTTAGCAGCAGAAGCAACGAGCAGCACCTTGCAGCCGAACCTCGAGTCAACGTCCAGGCTCCCGGACACCATCAAGGGACTCCGAACTGCTTCGCGGAAGGATAGCCCGGCTCTTCCAGAGCTCAATTAAACACTCCGGTGAAGGCCAGGACAGGCCGAACTCAGCGGCTCAACCGCTCTCCGGCACGCAAATATTTCTTACATTTCCTTCGCAGGTTCACCTTTGCGCTGACCAGGACGGGCTATACGGAGGCAGCTTGAACGCGCAAGGGAATCCTTAGAAATTCCCCGCAATAACCATCCGGCTATATTACGGATCCGCACTCAGCCTCTTCCCCCCTGGTCTCAGCAGGTTCCGCAATCATATTCCTTTTTTTTATCACATTACTTGTACTCATACGCATAGACGTACTATTCAAATACAACATGTGGATTTATATGACGCTTACCTGCCGTTATTTCCTATTGAAATTCTTATGTAAAGTGGCATCCGCACATAGTGATATGCCTTAAAATATGCCAGGGGCTTCGTTTTACCCATAACACGGCAATAAAGTCCGAACACCTTCATGGAAGTTCGGCACCCCAAACCTATAGCATTATATGCATCAGCTCCGAATCATGTCTTGGGTCAATAGTTGGGTTTGCCCGGCTCCCATGTTTTGGTACCTTACGTTCCGCTATATCGGCTAAGGTAACACTGGGAGAACTACTGCGATTGTGTCCCGGTTCTTCCGGACGAGCACCTCAGTAGAGAAAGCTGAAAACTGACTGTCATGATACGGCGAGAGCTGGTCAGCTGTTCGAGAGGTCACAAAATCTTTAAGGATTTCTCCCGCATAATGCCATAACCAATGCGGCGTGCGATGGATCGGTTTTTTCCCGATCAGGTGCTTATAGAGCCCCTAGTACGGTCTTCCGAACACCAGGGATTGCGCCTACCATACTAAAGCTCCTATGGCTAAGTGAGAGTGATAAAGCCCTATAGTCCGATTGCCTGGTTCGTTGTGCTGAGCGCCTCCTTCGAAGGACCCAAAACTGGGATAAAGAGTGCTCAGATTTATCCCGAACACCCCCGTACTTCTTACGTGGGGGCAGAAGCCGACGACTGGCTAACTCTCAAGTTTAACATATAAAACGGCCGCACAGGAGGGTAAACTTTTATATAACAGGCAACAAATAAATGACCTTGTTCAAACATTACAATGGACAACATGATTGGCATTCATGGAAATATAATGTCCTTGGTACATAGCTCCGCTGCAAGATAGGATCCTTTTAGGACACTCTCATAATATAATTCGGGCTTGCGGTGCTCCTTTCCCTCTGGCAGCCCTTCGGTCATCAGCTTCTCAGCATCCATCTTCCCCCAGTGCACCTTTGCGCGGGCGAAGGCCATTCGCGCACCTTCTATACAGACCGACCGCTTGATGACGTCAAGTCGAGGGCAAGCGCTTACAAGCCGCTTCACGAGCCCGAAGTAGCTGCTTGGAATCGGCTCGGCAGGCCGTAGCCGGATAACCAAATCTTTCATGGCTAGTTCCGCCGCCTTATGCAGTTCGATCAGCTGTTTCAGTTGATCGGCAAAAGGCACCGGATAATTCGGTGCCAAATACGACGACCAGAAGAGCTTATCTGCAGTGTTCCCTTCTTCGGCTAGGTAGAATTGGGTGGCATCCGATATGCTGTAGGGTAGCTCGGCAAATACCCTTGAGAAATCCGGATTCAAAATTATAAACATAAGTTTTTCCCTCAAATACTCGCTTTACATGGAAAAAGCCTTACCCGCCGCTATTTTTCTCGCCTCTTGGATCCCCTGCAGGGCGCTTTGGGTTTCCCCCCGGGCATCGCTTGTGGCCTGATGCGCCTGGGTGAGTTCAGATTCTTTCTCCGTTAAACTCTGCTCCAAGGTCTCGCACTTCCTCACGGCCTCTTGTAGCTCCTGCTCAGCTTTCATAACCCTGGCCTCGTGCTTCTCACGAAGAGCCTGCTCTGTGGCTGCCTTTTTCTCGGCCTCGGCCACAGCCTTCCTAAGGGCTTCGACTTCGGTCATAATCCCTAGCGCAAATCATCAAGCTTAGTTCATACTGAAAATTCATTCGCAATAAACGCGAACAAGACTTGTGCATACCTTGTTTATCTCTCAACTGCATTTTCAATTGGCCACGTTCTTCTTTGGCCCACTCCAGACTTTGATTCAGCCCGGAGATCTCTGCAGTATGAGAAGTAGCAGCCGCTACAGACGCCTGCTTATAACAGAAAAGAAATAGATTTCATTCAATGAGTCTTCCTGCGAACATAAATTCGATCCTCTGTATGGTTATTTCTTTCACCGAACAGTGTATGAGGGGGCTACTATCTATACTATGACACTCTTCGAAAACTCATAAAACATACCTCAAAGCCTTTTATAAGGCTGATACAGGCTTCGTTCAGTCCACTCTCAGTTGACTGAATCTCCTCAATCACCGCACCCATAAGGGCACGGTGCTCATCAACGATGGAGGCGTTTTTCAACGCCACCAACAAAGCATCCGACACCTCTGATTGGACAGAGGTCGCCGATGGAATAGGCACACCCCCTCCAGCCGAGGGAGGCTGCCTGCTTGATTCTGGAGCCGTATAGATCTCCAGAATCGCATCCGGCTGGGAGCCGAACTCGGGATGGCCCCCGCCGTCAGCTCCCATGGGAATCTTTTCCCCCATGTGTTCGGCCCCTGAAGTTTGACCTCCAGGCGCCGCCTTCACGGTTTTTCCCTTTCCTCCTTGGTCGGGGTCCTTCTGGGATGAAGCCTCGGTGTTATGCACCTGTTTGGAGGAAGGGGCCTTTGGGGGCGTCCCGCTCTCCATAGAATTTGAGCTCAGCAAGTCCTCTGATGAGGATTGTACTGGACCTCGCCGGACTACAAAAAATATGGCTTAGGTTGAAATACTATGCCATGATAAGTCCGGACGCCTAAAACGTACTCGCATTTTATATACTTACGAGTTCACCAGGGGCTGGGCCCTGGGATCCCATGCCGGGCCGCTATCGGCGGCGGCAGTGGACTCCTCCGGAAGAGGAGCCTTTCCCCTTTTGGGCAGCTCGGCCTCCAAGTGTACAGAGGCCGTCCTCTTCTTTCTTCCCCCCGCAGGGGATTCATCTTCCTCCTCCTCCTCGTCCTCTTCGGAGGCGGAATGGGCATCAGAGCCTTCGGATATTGTGTCCGAAGTGCCACGGCGACGAAGGCCGCCCCGGGTCTTTTTGGCCTCCTTCTCGGTCGTCTTCTTCGGCACCTTGTAAGGCGCCGGGACTAGCATCTTCGTCAGAAGTGGGACGGCCGGTTCTTCGGGTAGCGGGGCCGGACAATGGATCCACTCTGCCTTCTTCGTCCAGCCCTGGGAGAGTTGTATAATGTTAAGCGCTTCCTTTGGGTTACGCGGATAGAAAAGTTTGATGACTCACCGAACTTGCAGGGCGGGACAGTTGGTACCCGCGGTCCTCGGCGGAGTTCAGCCATGACTTGCTGGACTTGAAAAGCACCTTCCAAATGTCCTTGTGCGAGGAGCCGAAAAGCTCTCGCAAGGTTTGGTGCCTGGCCAGATCGAATTCCCATAAATTGCAAGTCCGGTGCTGACAAGGCATGATCCGGCGAACTAACATCACCTGGACTACATTGACAAGTTCAATGTTCTTGCCTCCCATATCTTTAAACGCGTGTCTGGAGCACCAACAGTTCGTCGGACGAGGACCAGTCCAGGCCTTTCTTGACCCAGGATGTAAGCCGCAGGGGGGCACCAGATCGGAACTCGGGAGAGGCGGCCCATTCCGTGTCGCGCGGCTCGGTGATATAAAACCACTGCTGTTGCCACTCCTTGACAGAATCATTAAAGGTTCCCGCTGGCCATATGACGTTGGGCATCTTGCTCACCATGGCGCCCCCGCACTCGACTTGCTCACCGCCCACCACCTTGGGCTTCACATTAAAAATCTTCAGCCATAAACCGAAGTGCGGCGAGATGCGGAGAAAAGCCTCGCACACGACAATGAATGTAGAGATGTTGAGGAAGGAATTAGGGGACAGATCGTGAAGATCGATCCCATAATAATACATGATGCCGCGAACGAACGGGTGGAGGGGAAACCCTAGCCCGCGGACAAAGTGAGGGAGGAATACAACCCTCTCATGGGGTTCCGGAGTAGGGGCGATCTGTCCTGCCGTCGGGAGACGGTGGCTGATTCTCTTGGCCAGGTACCCGGCCTCCCGAAGCTTTTTGATATCCTTCTCTCGGATGGTAGAGGCCATCCATTTGCCTCCTGCTCCGGATCCGGACATCTTCGGAAGACCTTTTGTGGGCGGAGAAGACAAACGCTTGGGCGCTGGAGCTTGAGCGGAAGGGAATGAATTGGGAAGTAGAAAGCATGGGTGCAAAAGGGAGTTCTTATCCCCTTATAAAGGCAGTAGGGATTCCGCGCCTTCCCACTTGCCTGGTAAAACCTCTTATTCCTCAACCGCCATAATTGATGGCGCGGTTGGGTTACCCACACCCGTATTGATGAGAATCCCGTGATAAGGGGACACGATCTCTGCTTCGACAAGACGTGCCAAGGAAACCGGCTCGCAATATGTGCAGTGGCTGGTTGTAAAAGAATGGTTCGAATAATGACCGGGCCATGGTATGATGTCATGCTGCAAAATGCGTTAGCAGATTAGATTTGTGGAAATATTATTCTCTCTACGGTGGTATGTGGAATTTGTTTTGCAGAGCCGGACACTATCTTTGTGTTCAAAATCTTCTATGGAGTATTCGGAGGAGGAACCCGCCTTGCAATGCCGAAGACAATCTGCGCGCCGGACTCATCGTCATTGAAGCCTGGTTTAGGGGCTACTGAGGGAGTCCTGGATTAGGTGGTCCTCGGACAGCCGGAATATATCCTTTGGCCAGACTGTTGGACTATGAAGATACAAGATTGAAGACTTCGACCCGTGTCCGGATGGGACTCTCCTTGGCGTGGAAGGCAAGCTTGGCAATAACCGACTCTGTGTAACCCTAGCCCCCTCCGGTGTCTATATAAACCGGAGGGTTTAGTCCATAGGACAACAACAATCATACCATAGGCTAGCTTCTAGGGTTTAGCCTCTACGATCTCGTGGTAGATCAACTCTTGTAATACTCATATCATCAAGATCAATCAAGTAGGAAGTAGGGTATTACCTCCATCGAGAGGGCCCGAACCTGGGTAAACATTGTGTCCCCCGCCTCCTATTACCATCCGCCTTAGACGCACAGTTCGGGAGCCCCTACCCGAGATCCGCCGGTTTTGACACCGACAATGAGGGAGAAGAGGATTCAGGAACGAGTGAAATGATGGTTGCTTCATCCCTCCAAATTCTTTTTTTAGCATTATTACTTCGTCCCTCCAACTTAACTGCGGGAAAGGTGCAGCTTTGTGATTTGACGCCTCATTTCTCATTACTACGCCGGTGCCATGACTGGATGCTTCACCCCGGCTGCTCTGCATTGTATTCCGGTATGGCACGTGGACCCGGTAGCTTGATGTCCCACATGTCGGCGAAAGGGACTAGAAGATTTATGAAAGCGAGCGCTCCACTCTTACGACGGAGAAGTACAGGACACGACGGCCCAGTGAACTATCACTTGTACTGTATATAGTACTATAGTTTTGCTGTTTCGCACGATCCATCGATACAAACCCGATTAAACAGGAAAGGGCGGGATTTTTCCCACGCGGTATATGATACTGGCCATACATTTCAAAGGCAATTTTAATGTATGCAAACTGAATAATTAAGTAACAATATGATATCTAGTAAAACTAAAAACACATATGATTTATTGTGTTAGAGTGTAGTAGTAGTGCTGTATTGCATAGTTGTTAGATTTAACATGCGAGAACGTGTAGAGATGTAGTTTTGGAGGGCCTACAGAGAGAAAAGCGTAATATGTTCACCGAACTTCAGAATAAGCTGATTACGGTCACTATATACGTTTTGCGGTGATTATACAGTCACTTGCTCATAGTTCAGCATCGGAATGCACTCTGTTGACCGGCCAAATAGTCTGCGTGGCACCATGTTGACTAGTTAAATTGACCACGTTCCTTGTGGGTCCCACCTGTCATTTCGCATAGGGAAAAGGTCGGATAAACACAAATTTACGCAGGCGCGACAAGACTCCACCCCGTGTGCGGGAATCACCTGGTTGTGTATGTGTCTGTCAGGGCCTGATGTGTGCGCATGCATGTGTAGGTTGAGCACTTGAGCGTGAGAGTGTGTGTTGGTCGTGTGGTGTACTGGTGTGTGCATGCGTGCGTGCGTGTGAGTGTTGCGTGCGTGCGTGGCTGCGTGTGTACGTGTGAGTGTTTCGTGCGTGCGTGGGTGCATGTGTTCGTGTGAGTGTTGCGTGCATGCAGTTTGTGTGCATGTGTGCGTGTGTGTATAACCACCACACCAGCTCTTGTGTGTTAAAACAGACGGCGCAGCATACCAATACAAGGCCACCTTGTCCGCTGTGCATGCGGTCATGACTTCGAACCACCGTCCAATATTTTTTTGTCATTTGTTTTCATTCTTACTAGCAAGATGCACGTGCGTTGCACGTAACATCAAGATGCATTTGTATGGCTAGTTTATCTTTGTGAGAGAAAAGGATGAACGAGGGAAGGCCTTATTTGCAAATGTTGAGAGGTGTGTGGGTACCTTTTTGCAAAATTGTCATAGTTTCTTTCCTATCCGTCAGATATAAATCGGACGGCCTGTATTGCAGGATGGCAGGCACACCATCATCACCAACTTTGTTTTTTATAAGAGTGTATTTTATCACTACTCTTATAAAAAGCATAGTCAGTGATGATCGTGTGCCTGCCATCCTGCAATATAGGTCGTCCGATCTATATCTGACGGATAGGAAGGAAACTATGGCAATTTTGCAAAAAGATACCCACACCCCTCTCCACACTTTCAAATAAGGCCTTCCCTTGTTCATCCTTTTGTCCCACAAGATAAACTACTCATACAAATGCATCTTGATGTTCCGTGCAACGCATGGGCATCTTGCTAGTATTTTATAGGAGTGTAGATGTAGAGTAGATACAAGCCGACAGGTGGGCCTGATGGTAGTGAGATAATGTGATGCAACACTAGAGGTGCCACGTGGAGCGTTTAACTGGTCAACTAGTCGTGTCTTGAGCAAATACAGAGTTGTACGGTGAGCCTGTGACTGTATAATAACCACAAAATGTAAATGGTGACCGTAATGAGTGGATTCTGAAGTCCAATGTACGTATCGTGCTTTCGCTTCAAATACAATGATCTTCACTGTATATATCGCCCGAGAGAGATGAAACATGTGTGAATGTGCTGGGGGCTTACTTTTAGAGGACCTGGAGATAGTTTGTGTGCGTACGTGAAAGGGGCGTAGAGGGGGGTATGCGATGGAGAGAGAGATGCTCTTCGTTTCTCTTTATTATGACTAACTTTATATATAGTATAAAAATATACAAATTCACAGTGCGGAATAAATATCATTGTGGGCACCATGCAATGCAAGCGTTCATACTCGTCCATATAACTTTGTAATGTTGTATATATGTAGAAATTCTAAAATATATTGTTGGCCACACTTTATTCAAAAGGAATGTTGTATGCGAAATAAATGTGAAGAGAGGGCTTTTTAGATCAATGGGGTACGTGATGTAACATGTGTGAATGTGTAGTTGATGCATTTGGCAGGGCCTATAGAGGTATGTGTGTGTATTACGTATTCGAGAGAGGCATGGATAGAGGGGCCGGCGGGGGCGTGGGAGAGATAGCACGAGAAATGAGAGTGGTCTAGAGAGAGAGACGAATATGACGTCACGGCGAGAGATTCCCTTGAGTGTGTATATGCAAGGGGGGAGTGGATACATGCACCAGGAGAATTTGTGTGTGTGTGTGGTGTCTGTGTTGGTATGTGTGGGTGTGAGAAGATAATGAGACGTGGGGGCAGAGGGTGTGTCACCGCGTGAGGTCCGGTGGGTCGAGGTGAGGCCCTTCGTTCGGCTCCGTCCTGCGCCACATTGGTCGGCCCGTGACGCATTTAGGGAGACCCATGGATGACTAGTCGTACAAGACAAAGATAGCATAATTGTGAAGGACACTATGTCCACTAACAAAGCCGGCTAGGATTTGTAACCCTAGGTTCTCAGACTAAGGTAACCCCTTTGTCTCTGATATTACTATTCATCCAACCTAACTTTCAGGGGCATCGTACATAATGCTCTGCTAGAATCATACTCGTCGATTAGGAAGAGAGGTGTGAGACAATGCGTGAGAGACAGGCCTAAAGATAATGTGCGTACAGGAGACATGTAGGTAGGTCTATGTATATAGAAAGGGTCGATGGGGATTGTGTGTGTGTATGCTTGCGAGAGGAAGAGTGCTTGTGATAAAGGTTAGTGAAAATAGTCGTAAATGGTTACGAGAGGGAGGGAGGGTTATATCGAGAGCATGTGTGCGAGAAAGACACCTCGGGAGAGAGTGTGTGAGCATGTGTGAGAGACCACCGATGGAGAGTGAAACTACATGTACAAGACTGTTGTACACATTGATTAAAGATATAAATTTTATCCAAATATTAGGATGGGATCATGATATTTGCAATTCGCGTAAGGAACGGTCATTGATCCATCAGACATCTAGATTCTATAGAATTTGAGCATGTCTATGTTATTATTCGACACAATTGATCCACATAGTTAGTATTTTGAACTCCAGACAATGCATCTCTTTAGCAATCGAATATAAACGTGAGTATAGTTCATGTTGTGTGTGTAAAGCACATTATACATACGAAAGTTACACAATGAACATTATAAATAGCTACCTATGAACTAGCATACATTTGAATTCAATTTAAGGTGGTTTAAAAAAATCAAATTCAACATGAAGTCCATTCAATTATTTTTGATATCATGGCATTTGTAAATCATACCTAAATTATGGGGGCACCAATCTTTGCTCTGATTTGTACATAATAGCATATGTAGTCATGTACAAAATAGATTCAAATTTAGCTCCTCCATTCCAAAATAATCTTAGTTATAGGATTTTCAAGTGTCAAAATTTTAAAAAGAAGCGGATAATTTAATGAGGTTTTCAAACATACAAGGTCAAATTTAACGTTGCCTATTTAGGTCAATCCTCAAAGTTCAAGAGTACTCTAAACGTGAATGCTTGTGTTTCAAAATTTCGAACGAAGCACCAAAAGAGCCTCTACTCGCCCGAAACCGCGTGAGACCAATGTTTGGTAGTACAAGGAAATTACTTTTCTAATAACTCCGACCCGTGAAACCTACCGGCCCGACGTCCAAAGGTCTAAACCGGGGTAGGTTTGTAGCTTCATCTAGACGCCACGCAACCGCCTCTGAAAAACATTCATACACAATGGCTGCCTAAGCACACATGCGTGCGGCCGAAATCGCTCCCGCCCACTATTTGGGACACCTGGGATTACCATCCTACCCCCGACCCGTAGTAGGTCCGAAATTTAAGAGGGGGCAAAGTTTGTACTTTCCCCAAATTTCAAACAAGTGCGTCCCATCTTCTGTTCAAACAATTTTATGCTATCAAAGTAGGTGGATTGGTCTGTGGTGCTCACTAAACCTGCTATTGGACGGGATCAGACATAGGTCTTAGATGATCTCGATCTTGAAGAAAGCTAAGATTTTCGGCTAAACCATTGCTAACTCTTCGATATATTTCTTGCTGAAAGTATCCCTGATCCACTGATAACGAGTAGGCCCAAATACCTTTTTTGATTTTTTCCAAATGAATAAAGCAGTTGGAATTTTGGAAATGACAATGGGTATATTTATTAACAAGCGCGTCCCAGACCGAGACGTGGTTCCCCCCCCCGGCCCACCCGTCCGATTCCCCATTCGTACTCTGTGGGCGCAAAAACTACCTCTCCACCAGTCGCGAAACCCCGGCGTCCTCCGTCCGCCACCCCATTCCACCCATCAACCGCCGCCCTCCTCCATCACACCGGAGCCGATACCCCGACGTCCTCGTCCACCGCAACCTCAACCACAACGGCCTCCATGACTAGTAGTTGAAGCCGAGGCCGAGTCGTCCGTACCCGAGCCAGTTCAACCACGTCGTTCTGCGCCTCACCGCTGCCGCTCCAACTTGGCCACCCTCCACCGCACCGGAGCTGTTCCTGCTACGCCGTCCTTCGCCGCCTCGGATCTGCTTCCCCTCCGCCGACATACGGCCACGGAAACACAGTCAACAATTTGGCCATGGGTTCGTCCAAGCCTGCACCCTCCTCCAGAACATCGGTTTCCCCGGCAAAGAAAAGAAGATCGGCGCGACATGTGGAGGCGACCACACCGGCAACCGAAAATGGTACTCCTCTTCCCTTATTCGTGCAAATCTTACGTGTCTGCTTGCACGGTATTCATCCCGGAGAAGACACTAGTTGACCGCTTCTTCTTGATACTAGATGTTCCTAGTAACCCGCGATGCACAAGGTTTCTCCTCATATACTATTTCACCTTAGCTAGAGGTCCATCGCCCCCCTGAATTTCAATTCCTGGTTAGTTGATTCCCAATTAACGGAAGCATTCCCCGGCGTAACAGGCGGTAGTCCGCCTATTACGCCAGGGAAGCAGCGCCTCGGTGTTTATCTTAGGGGCGTGTGGGGCCTAGAGCTACTGGCGCCCGATCTGGAGGTCGACCGGGATTAAAGGGATGGCCTGGGGGCGCTGCCAAGCACGGCGGTGGTGTGAGGTCGAGGGGAGGGCGGGGCGGCGGAGGCAGGGGTCTGGGCTGGTGGTCACTGGCGGTTCGAGAAAGATCGTCAACAGTGACTGGCGGGAGGTAGACGAAGGCCATCTGCCCATTCCTTATAGATCGGACGGTTCATTAAAAAAATCGACTGACCTATTTATTTTCAGTCGACTGTTATCTTGATATGCCCACATGTGGTGGTGTGCTGGAGGAGTACCTGCATTTCCTGTGCTCATATATTACAAAATCATACGGAGTAGAATCTAATTTTGTTTGCCATGCAATGTTGTAGAGCTATCATATGTCTCCTGTCATTTATTTTTCAGCCACCTGCTATCTGCTACTTTTATAGTGCACTAGTTCTACACACACTTCACCCATACTCTCACTATTGTGTTTTTATGCAAGGGTATTTCAGACTCTGCTGCTATGATAGAAGCAAAAAAGAAAAGAGAGAAGTCGCTCCAGCGTCATACGCGGATAGGCCAGACATGTTTCAGCCTTATAATCGGTGCAGTGTCAGCAGATGGAGACGGTAAACGTAGCTCTGGAGTTGATGACCTCGCTCGCAATGAACCACCATCCCAGGTGCTTGCTTTAACTTCGCGGTGTCATATGTGGTTGCATGTTCCATATGGTGTCTAGCTTGTATTTGAAAGGCTGAAGTCGGTCTTTATTAAGATAAGGAAAGATATTTTTTACATGAACCACCATCCCGTGAGCACCAGAAGACAAATAGCTAGTCAGGGCACTGGCCAAGCCAGTGACAAGCCCAGCAAAGAGAGGCATCACCTGGAAGCCAACTACAAATCCGCGATGGTGGAGAAGCAGCCCGCCTCCCACCAGGCTCTCAGGTCCTAGATGATCATGCTCACCACTCCAGTCGGATGTCTACCTTGTATTGCTTCCAATTTGGTTAAATTGCATCTGCTTAGCTTACACATTATACCTTTGAATATGACATGCCTTTCTGTTTTTGGTACACACTAGTACATTTGTGTATTAACCATGTTCTTACATCAAACTAATGTTCTTGTGTATCCCTCATCAATCACTTATGATGAGGCAGTCAGGCAAGTGGATTACTCCTCATTTAAAGAATGCAGCGTCAGCCTCCCGACATGATTCTCAAGAGATAGCAAGGCTAGATGAAGATAGTGAACGTAGCTCTGTAGTTGATTGCCGCATTTCCCCTACACTAGCATCACAGGTGCTTGCTCTAACTTGGCAGCGTGATATGTGGTTGCATGTTGCATATGGTGTCTAGATTGTAATTCTTCCAATCTGGTTAAACTGCATGTGCTATTCTGCTTAGCTTATACATTATACCTGTTAATGTGACATGCCTTCCTGTATTTAGTACATAGTACATCTGTCTATTAAGCATGTTCTTACATAAAACTATTGTTTTTTTGTATCCCGCGTCAATCAATACGACGAGACACCTTTAGTATATGCAGTGCGATATTAGTTGCATCTTTCATAAGATTTATAGCATGCGCTGCTTCTAATTTGTTGAAATTCCATTTATGATGGGACGCTTTTAACTTGGCAGAGTCATATTGGTTGCATCTTTCATGTGGTGTCTAGCTTGCATTGCTTCTTATTTGTTGGAATGGTTTCTGCTTAGTTTACACAAACAGCTGTGAACATGCCATGTCGTCCTGTTTTTCGTACATATTCCATCCTGGTATCATGTGTTTGCCTTACATCAAAGTAGTGATTGTCAGTATCATGCATGAATGAGTTCTGAAGAGAGAATTTATTGCTTTCTCTTGTCGGTTTTACTTGACAATTCAAAATCAATAAAGCGGAAGGAAGTTAGCAAGGCAGCGGATAAAGGTGCTCCTTCCAAACGGAGGGCCTCTACAGTTTCTACTCCTCCATCCCCCCAAGATGATTTCCAAGACAACACATGCATAGACACTCAACGTAGTTGTGTTTATGATGAGCACGTATCCCCTAGTGCACCATCACCGGTGCTACCTCTAACTTGGCACTGTTATATGTGGTTGCATGTTATGTGTGATGTCTAGCTTGTATTGCTTCTAATTTTGTTGAATTCCATCTGCTTACTTTACACATTATACTTGAATAAGACACGTGTTCCTATTTCTAGAACATACAATATCAGTCTATCACACCATGTTCTTACATCAAATTACTACTGTTGTGTAACCTGCAACAATCACTTATCATAAGACACGTTTGACTTCAGAGTGTGATATAGGTTACATCTCGCATTCTTTTCTAGCTTGTACTACTAATTTGTTGAAATGGCACTTATGGCGAGACAGTTTTAACTTGGTAGAGTGATATTCGTTGCATCTTTCATATGGTGTCTAGCTTTCATTGCTTCTAATTTGTTGAAATGTCTTTTCCTTAGTTTACACATCATAAGCTATGAATATGCAATGCTGTGAATATGCAATGGCACTAATGATGAGAGACCTTTAACTTGATAGTGTGATGTTGTTTGCATCTTGCATATGATTTATTTCTTGTACTGCTTCACATTTGTTTAAACGGTATTTATGATGAGACACTGTTAACTTGGCAGAGCGATATTTGTAGCATCTTTCATATGGTGTGTACCTTCCATTGCATTGCTTCTAATTTAGTGAAATATCTTCTGCTTAGTTTACACATCATAGTTCTGGTTATCTCATGCCGTCATGTTTTTCTTACATATTACACCCTCCTATCATGTGGTTGTCTAACATGAAAGTTCAGTTCGTCTGTATCACGCATCAATTTGTTCTGAAGAACTAAATTGTTATTCATTTTTCTTGTCGGCTTGACTTAACATGGCACAGAGAAAGAGGAAGCAAGACAGAACGACAGGGAAAGGGAAGCGGAAGAATCCTACAGATTCTGCTGGTACTGATGGTGCAATAGAAGGTCAAAGTCCAGCGGAAAATTGTACCAACAGGGTATCCCGTGCTAAATGAGCTGCAGACAAAGCCAAACAGAAACAAATAGCTGCCACCAAACAAGTAGAGACAACCCTAGTTGTTGCAACACTTTCCATAGTACCACCAGCTGCACGATTTACTCGTTGGTCAACTCAGCTAGCATCACGTTCCCAAGCTCCCTTGCCACCTGACACTACTTCCGAAGCACTCTTGACACAAGATGAGTTGGCAAGATCAGATGAACTTTGTGAGCTTCAATAGCAAGAAGGTAGTTGCTGGAGTCAAGTTACAGTTGCATGCTTCTTTATATGTAGTCACATAGTTTGATGTGCACTAACACTTCCTATGTTTGTTGTTCGACTAGCACCTAGGCGCAAGAGGAAACAAACATCAGGGATAATGCTCGATAGGTTAACTAAATCTAGAGGAGGAAGAATGGAGATCCGTTTTGAGGCAGGTTTAAAAAGGCCACGTGATGCTACAAAGTCAGCCAAGTTAGTGTCAGAGGCAGCGGTTGCTGTTAGGTGTCATGTACGTATCCTCCCAACATGGATTCAGTACAGGAATGACAAAGACGAAACCCAGTTCAACACCTTCCTCGACCATTTATCTGTAAGTATGGTTATGTATGGAAACTAGTAATATCGTCTTGCTCTGTCCAATACTTTCTAGGTCGCTGATAATGAGACTCCCATAATTTTCAACAGATGAGGTTCAAGTTGGATAGGCAAGATGATGCAACCAGACAAGCTTGCACCCATGTTTTCAAGTCTGCTCTGCGACAGTATCGGTATTACTTGAGGAAAACTCACTTTGAAGGCAAGGCTAACAGTGAACTTGCCCAAACATCTCCAGTGGAAAATATATCTGATGAAGACTGGAGAGGCCTCTTTAAACACTGGTCCGATCCGAAGTATTAGGTACTTTATATATATGTGATCAGATCACATGTTGAAGTCCTATTTACGCATGTGCCACACAAATCTATCTTCTTGTAGGTGAACTGTTCAAAGAACAAGGCCAAACGTACGAAAGTGAAATTCCAATAGACGACAGGATCTCGTAGCTATATTGCACACTACGAGGCTCTTGTAATTAGCTGTTGTTTCACTGTTTTCGCTGTACCATATTATCAGATCTATATTGACTTGTTCCAAATGCAGAGGAAAGCCAGCAAGGACCAAAAAGTACCTGAACCAAATGCTGTGGAAATCTTCAAGGACTGTCACACCAGCAAGAAGAAGGGCATGACTACACCAGTCAAAGCCGCTGTTGTAAGTCCTTAATCCTCATGCCTTTTAACTACTACTTACTCTGACTTGTGCCTTGAACTGCATGGTTTGCAGCCAATGTCTATTACTCTTTTCAATTTTATACACAATTGTCTTAGCGTATCATTGCACCTTACAAGGTTTAAAAGAGAGGAGTGATGTTCCTTTGATCTTGACCTGTAATCTAGTTCCGTGCTGGACTTGCCCACACAACGTTACAATTGCCTGTTTGTCTGTTCTCAGTTGTTTTGTGATATGAATGATGTCATACTATGCTTACCGTATTATAAACTTCGTCTCTTTATCCTTAGCCCTCAATACAATGTGAAGAAATAGACAATACATTAGCGATGGTACATGGTCATATGTTTGGAACCTGGTTTTATTATGTACTTTGCAATAAAATACAACTATTATTTTACATGGGTTCACCAGAATAAGTTCTGTATATAGACCAAAGCTATTTTGTTTGGTTTCGCTGCCTCCTTAATATCTTCTGTTCTAGTACTACTAATGTAAAACCTCAACTTTTCAGCGAGCTATGGAAAAAATGGTGGAACCGCCACCTTCTGAAGGTGGCGAGGAAACTATAACCGCAATGTCAGCTCTTGCTGCAGTGGGTCAGTACCTGTCCACTAACAGTGCCAAAAGCACGTTCCTGCGTAATACTGGCTTGGTTGTTAAGGCAATCTCGTCCAAACTGTCTCATGATCAAGATATGCAAGCTCAAAACAGTGTTGTATCTGCTCTCCAGACACAAGTCCATTCCCTAACAGAGACCCTTTGTGAAACAAGGAGAGACATTGTTCGATGTTGTCAAGATATGCATGGTTTTGAAACCAGACTATCAGACATTTTCTATGTTATTCAGGAGCCTAGGAGAACTGAAGGCGAAGGTTATGGTGCTCCATCGGACAATACAGCATGAAAACGTAACAGTCAGGTCAAATGAACTGAGCTTCTGAACTTCTGGTGGTGCATTTATCTGCTAGACTGTTAACTTTTATGCCGACCTTCCTTTTGTATAGTGTAGGGTGTTCCCTATATTTGCACTGGTGGCGAACTTTGATGCCCAGTGGATGTAATATGTGTAATAGCCGTGATAGCCTAGCGTAAGTTGTTTGCTTATTTACTTCCTTATTGTCTTGTTTATTTGTTTTCTTGTAGTCAGTGCAGTTCTTCCGCGGTTTGCTAGTGGCCGCAATAACCTATTTTTTAAAACTAGGCCACATTAACCATGGGCTACATATTTACTGTAGTTAACATGGGCCTCCTACGGGCCGTAGAAACAATGGGCTTTCTAAGGGTCGTAGAAACAATGGGCGTTCTACGGGGCGTAGAAACAATGGGCCTTATACGGGCCGTAGACACAATGGGCCTTCTACGGGCCGTATCATCAATGGGCCTTCTACGGGCCGTATGATCGGTTGACCAAACATGGGCCAATAACAGACCACATTATGGCCGTAAATGGGCTAGAGTTGAAATCGTTCGTTCATGGGCCGACCATAACAGGCCGTCGTTAATCGGCCGTATTTGATGACGCTATGAAAACGGCCCAACGTATTAACGGGCCACAAACGGGCCGACTGTAACCACGGGCTGAATTTGGCCCACAAGCAGAAAATGACGGTAACGGGCCGTAAGTAAACGAATGCTGGAAATGAGCCCAAGAATAAATGGGCCCTGAGAAGGCCGAAAGATAACATGGGATGGAAACGGCCCAACTGAATAATGGGTCGTTAATGGGTATAAAGTGATACACTGTTCATTACGGGCCAGTTTTACCACGGGCCGTTAATGGGTATAAAGTGATACACTATTCATTACGCGCCAGTTTTACCACGGGCCGTTAATGGGCCGAAGTTACTAAGGGCCTCATATGGGCCGAAAGACGTCATGGACCATACATGGGCCGGAAGTTAAAACGGGCCGGAATTATATTGGACGGCCCAGATGACGCTACTGGGCCTAATTCGGATAGGACGTAAACGGACCCTGGGTTAGAGGGTTGTAAATGGGCTATATGCGAACAGGCCATTAACAGGCATGTCGTGGGCCGGCCCGCCACCTTTTGACCAAGTCAAACGGGCTGGCCTTTTCACAGGAATGGGCCTCTGTTGGGCCGTGCCACGTGTCGATGTATCATAGGCGCTTTGGGTCCAATGAGTGGATGACTTCCCTCCCAACGGTGAGCCGACACGTGTTTCCTCCAGCCAATCATGATTTTACACGTGGAAAGTCCCCATTGGTCGGGGCTGTTAATGGGTTATCGGATCCAAAACCGGACCCGGTAGCTTAACGGCGTTCCGTTACGGTGGATGCCACGTTTTGGTCACCCTTGACGAAAGTACTTCTGTGACGCGCGATTTATTGTCATGGAAGTGGACACTTCCGTGATGATAATTTTGGTAATATCATGGAACACTTCTACGACAGCATAGGTATGACTATCTTGATTCTGTCATAAATTTGTCATGGATGTACATGCATGACAGAAAACGTGACCTACTGTGACAAAGACGTATCATCACGGAAGTGTATTTTTTTGTAGTGAACTACCTCTCAGGACTTACCAAGTATGTACTCACCAGTTCAATCTTACCAATACCAGTTGCAATTAATGGCTATGTTCTGTACGGTCGATGTATTAAGCATGTTCTAGTAAACATGCCTAACACGCTTTTGCTACTTCCCCTACCTTTTTATAGACATCTGGGCCATTCTCTGCTCTGGCAGCACCTGCCTTGTGATGTTTAACTATGCCAATTGCATTTTTATCAGTACCGGTTTCAATGTCTATTAAGCCTGTTGCAATTAACAGTTGAATCCATTTTTAAACAGTTGCATTTCAATGGCTACAAACTTACAAAACATGACTTAGGATGTTGTTAAGCCTGTTGCAATTAATAGTTGTATCCATTTTTTAATCTGTCCATTTGCTACCATGCTACTCTCCGCAATGAAGATATACTGGAGATGCTGCCCCATTTGCTATTTTTGGTGGATGCTAACCCTGTTGTACTTAACATGCTTGTCCATGTACTTACGCAGGGTCATAACGGCCAATGTTGTTGTTTGCCGTCAAGGTTAGCTGCATCCCATGTCTTACAGTATTTCACATCATTTGTGCAATTGCAGTTTAACTTCTACCATTTACTGGTTGCCTGTAGGTACACATGTCAGTGGCACTGATCCATGATTCGACCCGGAGGAACAGCTCGCCTCCGCCACCGCTGACGTTGGGCAGGCTCTAGCCAAGATGAAGTGCCCCAGCAACTACCTCTCAGGACTTACCAAGTATGTACTGTTGGGGAACGTAGTAATTTCAAAAAAATTCCTGCGCACACGCAAGATCATGGTGATGCATAGCAACGAGAGGGGAGAGTGTTGTCCACGTACCCTCGTAGACCGAAAGCGGAAGCGTTAGCACAACGCAGTTGATGTAGTCGTACGTCTTCACGATCCGACCGATCAAGTACCAAACGCACGGCACCTCCGAGTTCAGCACACATTCAGCCCGATGACGTCCCTCAAACTCCGATCCAGCCGAGTGTTGAGGGAGAGTTTCGTCAGCACGACGGCGTGGTGACGATGATGATGTTCTACCGACGCAGAGCTTCGCCTAAGCACCGCTACAGTACTATCAAGGTGGACTATGGTGGAGGGGGGCACCGCACACGGCCAAAAGATCAATCGATCAATTGTTGTGTCTCTAGGGTGCCCCCCTGCCCCCGTATATAAAGGATCAAGGGGGAGAGGTGCGGCCGGCCAGAAGGGGCGCGTCAAGAGGATTCCTACTCCCACCGGGAGTAGAACTCCCTCCATTTTCCTTGTTGGACTAGGAGTGGAGGGGGAAAGAGGAGGGAGAGAGGAAGGAAAGGGGGGCGCCGACCCCCTCTCCTTGTCCTATTCGGACTATGGGGGAGGGGCGCGAAGCCCTGCCCTGGCCGCCTCTCCTCTTCTCCACAAAGGCCCACTATGGCCCATTAAGCCCCCGGGGGGGTTCCGGTAACCCCTCGGTACTACGGTAAAATCCCGATTTCACCCGGAACACTTCCGATATCCAAATATAGGCTTCCAATATATCAATCTTCATGTCTCGACCATTTCGAGACTCCTCGTCATGTCCTTGATCACATCTGGGACTCCGAACAACCTTCGGTACATCAAAACATATAAACTCATAATATAACTGTCATCGAAACGTTAAGCGTGCGGACCCTACGGGTTCGAGAACTATGTAGACATGACCGAGACACGTCTCCGGTCAATAACCAATAGCGGAACCTGGATGCTCATATTGGCTCCCACATATTCTATGAAGATCTTTATCGGTCAAACTGCATAACAACATACGTTGTTCCCTTTGTCATCGGTATGTTACTTGCCCGAGATTCGATCGTCGGTATCTCAATACCTAGTTCAATCTCGTTACCGGCAAGTCTCTTTACTCGTTCTGTAACACATCATCCCGCAACTAACTCATTAGTTACAATTCTTGCAAGGCTTATAGTGATGTTCATTACTGAGTGGGCCCAGAGATACCTCTCCGCCAATCGGAGTGACAAATCCTAATCTCGAAATACGCCAACCCAACAAGTACCTTTGGAGACACCTGTAGAGCACCTTTATAATCACCCATTTACGTTGTGACGTTTGGTAGCACACAAAGTGTTCCGCCGGTAAACGGGAGTTGCATGATCTCATAGTCATAGGAACATGTATAAGTCATGAAGAAAGCAATAGCGGAATACTAAACGATCGTGTGTTAAGCTAACGGAATGGGTCAAGTCAATCACATCATTCTCCTAATGATATGATCCCATTAATTAAATGACAACTCATGTCTATGGCTAGGAAACATAACCATCTTTGATCAACGAGCTAGTCAAGTAGAGGCATACTAGTGACACTATGTTTGTCTATGTATTCACACAAGTATTATGTTTCCGGTTAATACAATTGTAGCATGAATAATAAACATTTATCATGAAATAAGGAAATAAATAATAACTTTATTATTGCCTCTAGGGCATATTTCCTTTAGTCTCCCACTTGCACTAGAGTCAATAATCTAGATCACATCGCCATGTGATTTAACATCAATAGTTCACATCACCATGTGATTAACACCCATAGTTCACATCGTCTTGTGACCAACACCCAAAGGGTTTACTAGAGTTAATAATCTAGTTCACATCGCTATGTGATTAACACCCAAAGAGTACTAAGGTGTGATCATGTTTTGCTTGTGAGAGAAGTTTAGTCAACGGGTCTGCCACATTCAGATCCGTATGTATTTTGCAAATTTCTATGTCAACAATGCTCCGCACGGAGCTACTCTAGCTAATTGCTCCCACTTTCAATATGTATCCAGATTGAGACTTAGAGACATCTGGATCAGTGTCAAAACTTGCATCGACGTAACCCTTTACGATGAACCTTTTTTCACCTCCATAATCGAGAAACATATCCTTATTCCACTAAGGATAATTTTGACCGTTGTCCAGTGATCTACTCCTAGATCACTATTGTATTCCCTTGCCAAAATCAGTGTAGTGTATACAATAGATCTGGTACATAGCATGGCATACTTTATAGAACCTATGGCCGAGGCATAGGGAATGACTTTCATTCTCTTTCTATCTTCTGTCGTGGTTGGGCTTTGAGTCTTACTCAATTTCACACCTTGTAACACAGGCAAGAAACTCTTTCTTTGACTGTTCCATTTTGAACTACTTCAAAATCTTGTTAAGGTATGTACTCATTGAAAAAACTTATCAAGTGTCTTGATCTATCTCTATAGGTCCTGATGCTCAATATGTAAGCAGCTTCGCCGAGGTCTTTCTTTGAAAAACTCCTTTCAAACACTCCTTTGCTTTGCAGAATAATTCTACATTATTTCCGATCAACAATATGTCATTCACATAGACTTATCAGAAATGTTGTAGTGCTCCCACTCACTTTCTTGTAAATACAGGCTTCACCGCAAGTCTGTATAAAACTATATCCTTTGATCAACTTATCAAAGCGTATATTCCAACTCCGAGATGCTTGCACCAGTCCATAGATGGATCGCTGGAGCTTGCATATTTTGTTAGCACCTTTAGGATTGACAAAACCTTCTGGTTGCATCATATACAACTCTTCTTTAATAAATCCATTAAGGAATGCAGTTTTGTTTATCCATTTGTCAGATTCATAAAATGCGGCAATTGCTAACATGATTCGGACAGACTTAAGCATAGATACGAGTGAGAAACTCTCATCGTAGTCAACACCTTGAACTTGTCGAAAACCTTTTTGCGACAATTCTAGCTTTGTAGATAGTAACACTACTATCAGCGTTCGTCTTCCTCTTGAAGATCCATTTAATCTCAATGGCTGTTCAATCAAAGTCCATACTTTGTTCTCATACATGGATCTCATCTCAGATTTCATGGCCTCAAGCCATTTCGCGGAATATGGGCTCATCATCGCTTCCTCATAGTTCGTAGGTTCGTCATGGTCAAGTAACATGACCACCAGAACAGGATTACTGTACCACTCTGGTGCGGATCTCACTCTGGTTTACCTACGAGGTTCGGTAGTAACTTGATCTAAAGTTACATGATCATCATCATTAGCTTCCTCACTAATTGGTGTAGTAGTCACAGGAACAGATTTCTGTGATGAACTACTTTCCAATAAGGGAGCAGGTACAGTTACCTCATCAAGTTCTACTTTCCTCCCACTCACTTCTTTCGAGAGAAACTCCTTCTCTAGAAAGGATCCATGAATATCTTGCCTTTGGATCTGTGATAGAAGGTGTACCCAACTGTCTCCTCTGGGTATCCTATGAAGACGCACTTCTCCGATTTGGGTTTGAGATTATCAGGTTGAAACTTTTTCACATAAGCATTGCAACCTCAAACTTTAAGAAACGACAGCTTAGGTTTCTTGCCAAACCACAGTTCATATTGTGTTGTCTCAACGGACTTAGACTGTGCCCTTTTTAACGTGAATGTAGCTGTCTCTAATGCATAACCCCAAAACGATAGTGGTAGATCGGTAAGAGACATCATAGATCGCACCATATCTAATAAAGTACGGTAACGACGTTCGGACACACCATTACACTGTGGTGCTCCAGGTGGCGTGACTAGTGAAACTATTTCACATTGTTTTAACTGAAGGCCAAACTCGTAACTCAAATATTTTACTTCTGCGATCATATCGTAGAAACTTTTATTTTTGTTACGATGATTCTCCACTTCACTCTGAAATTCTTTGAACTTTTCAAATGTTTAAGACTTGTGTTTTATCAAGTAGATATACTCATATCTGCTCAAATCATCTGTGAAGATCAGAAAATAACGATACCCGCCGCGAGCCTCAACACTCATCGGATCGCATACATCAGTATGTATTATTTCCAATAAGTCAGTTGCTCGCTCCATTGTTCCGGAGAACGGAGTCTTATTCATCTTGCCCATAAGGCATGGTTCACAAGCATCAACTGATTCATAATCAAGTGATTCCAAAAGCCCATCAACATGGATTTTCTTCATGCGCTTTACACCAATATGACCTAAACGGCAGTGCCGCAAATAAGTTGCACTATCATTATTAACTTTGCATCGTTTGGCTTCAATATTATGAATATGTGTATCACTACGATCGAGATCCAACAAACCATTTTATTGGGTGTATGACCATAGAAGGTTTTATTCATGTAAACAGAACAACAATTATTCTCTAACTTAAATGAATAACCGTATTGCAATAAACATGATCAAATCATATTCATGCTCAACGCAAACACCAAATAACACTTATTTAGGTTCAACACTAATCCCGAAAGTATAGGGAGTGTGCGATGATGATCATATCAATCTTGGAACCACTTCCAATACACATCGTCACTTCATCCTTAACTAGTTTCTGTTCATTATGCAACTCCCGTTTCGAGTTACTACTCTTTAGCAACTGAACCAGTATCAAATACCGAGGGGTTGCTATGAACACTAGTAAAATACACATCAATAATCTGTATATCAAATATACCTTTGTTCACTTTGCCATCCTTCTTATCCACCAAATACATGGGGCAGTTCCACTTCCAGTGACCAGTCCCTTTGCAGTAGAAGCACTTAGTCTCAGGCTTAGGTCCAGACTTGGGCATCTTCACTTGAGCAGCAACTTGCTTGCCGTTCTTCTTGAAGTTCCCCTTCTATCCCTTTGCCCTTTTCTTGAAACTAGTGGTCTTGTTAACCATCAACACTTGATGCTCTTTCTTGATTCTACCTTCGTCGATTTCAGCATCGCGAAGAGCTCGGGAATTACTTTCGTCATCCCTTGCATACTATAGTTCATCACGAAGTTCTACTAACTTGGTGATGGTGACTAGAGAATTCTGTCAATCACTATTTTATTTGGAAGATTAACTCCCACTTGATTCAAGCGATTGTAGTACCCAGACAATCTGAGCACATGCTCACTGCTTGAGCTATTCTCCTCCATCTTTTAGCTATAGAACTTGTTGGAGACTTCATATATCTCAACTCGGGTATTTGCTTGAAATATTAACTTCAACTCCTGGAACATCTCATATGGTCCATGACGTTCAAAATGTCTTTGAAGTCCCGATTCTAAGCCATTAAGCATGGTGCACTAAACTATCAAGTAGTCATCATATTGAGCTAGCCAAACGTTCATAACGTCTGCATCTGCTCCTGCAATAGGTCTGTCACCTAGCGGTGCATCAAGGACATAATTCTTCTGTGCAGCAATGAGGAAAAACCTCAGATCACGGACCCAGTCCGCATCATTGCTACTATCAGCTTTCAACTTAGTTTTCTCTAGGAACATATATAAAACATAGGGAAGCAACAACGCGAGCTATTGATCTACAACATAGATATGCTAATACTACCAGGACTAAGTTCATGATAAATTAAAGTTCAATTAATCATATTACTTAAGAACTCCCACTTAGATAGACATCCCTCTAATCTTCTAAGTGATCATGTGATCCATATCAACTAAACCATGTCCGATCATCACGTGAGATGGAGTAGTTTCAATGGTGAACTCACTATGTTGATCATATCTACTATATGATTCACGCTCGACCTTTCAGTCTCAGTGTTCCGAGGCCATATCTATTATATGCTAGGCTCGTCAAGTTTAACCTGAGTATTCCGCGTGTGCAACTGTTTTGCACCCGTTGTATTTGAACGTAGAGCCTATCACACCTGATCATCACGTGGTGTCTCAGCACGAAGAACTTTCGCAACGGTGCATACTCAGGGAGAACACTTGTACCTTGATAATTTAGTGAGAGATCATCTTATAATTCTACCATCAATCAAAGCAAAATAAGATGTATAAAAGATAAACATCACATGCAATCATAATATGTGACATGATATGGCCATCATCATCTTGTGCCTTTGATCTCCATCTCCAAAGCATCGTCATGATCTCCATCGTCACCGGCATGACACCATGATCTCCATCATCTTGATCTATATCAATGTGTCGTTACATGGTCGTTTCGCCAACTATTGCTCTTGCAACTATTGCTATCACATAGCGATAAAGTAAAGCAATTATTTGGCACTTGCATCTTATGTAATAAAGTGACAACCATAAGGCTTCTGCCAGTTGCCGATAACTTCAACAAAACATGGTCATCTCATACAACAACTTATATCTCATCACGTCTTGACCATATCACATCAAAACATGCCCTGCAAAAACAAGTTAGACGTCCTCTACTTTCTTGTTGCAAGTTTTACGTGGCTACTATGGGCTGAGCAAGAACTGTTCTTACCTATGCATCAAAACCACAACGATACTTCGTCAAGTTAGTGATGTTTTAACCTTCTCAAGGACCGGGCGTAGCCACACTCGGTTCAACTAAAGTTGGAGAAACTGACACCCGCCAGCCACCTGTGTGCAAAGCACGTCGATAGAACCAGTCTCGCGTAAGCGTACGCGTAATGTCGGTCCGGGCTGCTTCATCCAACAATACCGCCGAACCAAAGTATGACATGCTGGTAAGCAGTATGACTTATATCGCCCACAACTCACTTGTGTTCTACTCGTGCATATAACATCAACGCATAAAACCTGGCTCGGATGCCACTATTGGGGAACGTAGTAATTTCAAAAAAATTCCTACACACACGCAAGATCATGGTGATGCATAGCAACGAGAGGGGAGAGTGTTGTCCACGTACCCTCATAGACCGAAAGCGGAAGCGTTAGCACAACGCGGTTGATGTAGTCGTACGTCTTCACGATCCGACCGATCAAGTACCAAACGCACGGCACCTCCGAGTTCAGCACACGTTCAGCCTGATGACGTCCCTCGAACTCCGATCTAGCCGAGTGTTAAGGGAGAGTTTCGTCAGCACGACGGCGTGGTGACGATGATGATGTTCTACCGACGCAGGGCTTCGCCTAAGCACCGCTACAGTATTATCAAGGTGGACTATGGTGGAGGGGGGCACCGCACACGGCTAAAAGATCAAACGATCAATTGTTGTGTCTCTAGGGTGCCCCCTGCCCCCGTATATAAAGGAGTAAGGGGGAGAGGTGCGGCCGGCCAGAAGGGGCGCGTCAGGAGGAGTCCTACTCCCACCGGGAGTAGGACTCCCTCCCTTTTCCTTGTTGGACTAGGAGTGGAGGGAAAGAGGAGGGAGAGAGGAAGGAAAGGGGGGCGCGCGGCCCTTCCCTGGCCGCCTCTCCTATTCTCCACAAAGGCCCACTATGGCCCATTAAGCCCCCGGGGGGTTCCGGTAACCCCTCGGTACTCCGGTAAAATCCCGATTTCACCCGGAACACTTCCGATATCCAAATATATGCTTCCAATATATCAATCTTCATGTCTCGACCATTTCGAGACTCCTCGTCATGTCCGTGATCACATCCGGGACTCCGAACAACCTTCGGTACATCAAAACATATAAACTCATAATATAATTGTCATTGAAACGTTAAGCGTGCGGACCCTACGGGTTCGAGAACTATGTAGACATGACCGAGACACGTCTCCGGTCAATAACCAATAGCGGAACCTGGATGCTCATATTGGCTCCCACATATTCTACGAAGATCTTTATCGGTCAAACCGCATAACAACATACGTTGTTCCCTTTGTCATCGGTATGTTACTTGCCCGAGATTCGATCGTCGGTATCTCAATACCTAGTTCAATCTCGTTACCGGCAAGTCTCTTTACTCGTTCCGTAATACATCATCCTGCAACTAACTCATTAGTTACAATGCTTGCAAGGCTTATAGTGATGTGCATTATTGAGTGGGCCCAGAGATACCTCTCCGACAATCGGAGTGAGAAATCCTAATCTCGAAATATGCCAACCCAACAAGTACCTTTGGAGACACCTGTAGAGCACCTTTATAATCACCCAGTTACGTTGTGACGTTTGGTAGCACACAAAGTGTTCCTTCGGTAAACAGGAGTTGCATAATCTCATAGTCATAGGAACATGTATAAGTCATGAAGAAAGCAATAGCAGAATACTAAACGATCGTGTGCTAAGCTAACGGAATGGGTCAAGTCAGTCACATCATTCTCCTAATGATATGATCCCGTTAATCAAATGATAACTCATGTCTATGGCTAGGAAACATAACCATCTTTGATCAATGAGCTAGTCAAGTAGAGGCATACTAGTGACACTCTGTTTGTCTATGTATTCACACAAGTATTATGTTTCCGGTTAATACAATTCTAGCATGAATAATAAACATTTATCATGAAATAAGGAAATAAATAATAACTTTATTATTGCCTCTAGGGCATATTTCCTTCATGTACCCACCTGTTCAATCTTACCACTACCAATTGCAGTTAATGGCTATGTTTTGTACTTTTGATGTATTAAGCATGTTGTAGTAAACATGCCTAACACGTTTGAGCTACTTTCCCTACCTTTTTATAGACAACTGGGCCATTATCTACTCTGGCAGCACCTGCCCTGTGATGTTTAACTCTGCCAATTGTTTTTTTATCAGTACCGGTTTCAATGGCCATTAAGCCTGTTGCAATTAACCGCTGTAGCCATTTTTAAAGAGTTGTATTTCAATGGCTACAAACTTACAAAACATGAATTAGGATGTTGTTAAGCCTGTTGCAATTAATAGTTGTATCCATTTTTTAATCCGTCCCTTTGCTACCGTGCAACTCTTTCGAAATGAAGATATGACTACACATGCTACCGTTTTATTACCATTTGCTATTTTTGGTGGATGTTAACCCTGTTGTAGTTAACATTGGCTTTCCATGTACTTACACAGGGCTACAATGGGCGATGTTGTTGTTTGCCGTCGAGGTTAGCTGCATCCCATGTCTTATACACCATCTATTCCTAAATATAAGTATTTTTAGAGATTCCAATATAGACTACATAAGGAGCAAAATGAGTGAATCTAGATTCTAATCTAAGCTATATCTATAATTCTATATACATCCGTATGTAGTTCATATTGAAATCTCAAAAAAATACTTGTACTTATGAACATAGGTAGTTGTATTTTACATCATTTGTGCAATCTCAGTTTAGCTTCTAACATTTACTGGTTGCTTGTAGGTACATATATTAGGGGTACTGATCCACGCTTCGATCCCTTTTGCATATGGGGCAATGAGATATTCATGAACAAGCGTCAAGTGAGGAAACTAAGAAAGATTGTTAGGCAAAAGAAATGGGTGATCGGAATTAAGCTCTTTATTTACACTTTGTCGACGACAACAGTGGACTTTAGGATGGTAAGTAATGTGTTGCCTTTCCCCCCTGCCCACAACAAGTTACTCTATTAGACCTCAGTATCTGATATTTTTCTCTTTTCAGTGGTTTCGGAAGCTATTTACTGATGATTACCTAGCAAACTACATGACCGGAGTGGAGGCAACTAAGGTTAAAGTATATAATTCATGCTACCATGATAATGCTCTAGAAGTCTTCCTAAAGGCGGTGAAGGATGGGCGGGCGATCGTCACAAGGGGTTGGACAAAAGTGGTTCGTGCCTATGGCATGCAGGAAGGCACATTATGGGCATTCCGCTTCTTCAACACCGTCAGCAGTCAAAATGATTTACACTTGTCTCTTCACCTTTACCGCCTCCGCGTCGCGATGAAGGCGCCCGTCTGAGCCGGTATGCCCTGCATGCGCGTGCCCAGCTTGGACTGGAAGAACTCCCCCCAGAGCTCGAGGGTAGGGAGGACGCCGAGGTAGCCTTCGCACAATGTGACGAAGGCCGACAGCTGCACCACCGCGTTCGGGGTGAGGTGGTGCGGCTGGAGTTGGTAGAACTCGAGCCAAGAGCGGAAGAAGGCGCTCGCTGGCAGGCCGAAGCCGCGCAAGAGATGCGAGCGGAAGACTACCCGCTCGCCTTCCTGCAGCTCCGGCGTAAGCTCCTTCGCCGGCGCGAGACGGACCTCCACCTTGTCCGCGCTGGGCAGCCGCCGCGTCTTGCGGAGGAATTCGATGTGATCTTCGTGGCCGTTGGAGCCGTCCCAATCCCCGCCATATTGCTCCGTGGCGGGAGGCATGGTGAAAACGAGCGCGGCGGCGGAGGAACGAGTAGTGGAAGAGCGCAGCGGCGAGGCACTATTGCAAGAAACGGCAAGAGGAAGAAGATGGTGGAAGGGGGAGGAGCGTGCGAGAGCCTGCCGCTCTCCCTCTTCCCCTACTTATAGCTTTGCGAGGTGAAGCCGGGGAGGCCGGACGTGGGGTGAGACGTGGGATTAACTGCACCCACTCCCCCCACACCTCGCGATTATTACACCCTAAAGGCGTGCCGAAACTGCCGCAAGGAGACACGCGGGCGGTTTCGGGCTGCAGAGAATCCGCGCCTGGGCCCGGGCGTGGACGTGGCGGGCCCCCGCCCTGCGGCCATCTCCCGTCCGGCTCGGCACTTAGCCATGCTAGCCTCGATGTCACCCACGGCCGACGCCAGTACGGTCCACGGGTGGCGGGCCCCTTCAGCCAGAGAGAGGCGCGAAGGCGGCCCGGCCTCCCCCAGTTGGCCAGGGGCGTAGCCGGCCCCCAGAAGCCGTCTACTCCCCTCTCGAAGCATGTGCCACATTAAGGAGACAAGACGAGGTAAGGCTACAGCGATAGCCCTCGAGGCGGCACACTATAGCCACGCTTACCTCGACGAGGCCCTCGTCATCAGGGCGAGGCTACAGTAAGCGGCCGCTGACAGAACCCCAAGGCGGTGGGGCCGGCCTGTCGACCAAGAGGCCGGCAGCCGGCGGGACCCACCAGTCGGCAGGCCCCAACAGCCGGCGGAGAAGCCGGCAAGCGCAGACACTGACGGCTGGGACCAGCGCCCTGTCGGATTACCATTGTACCCCCGGGAGGTAGGCCTATATAAACCCCCCGGGGCACCCATGCAAAGGGTTAGCTGCTGAGCATTACACACACACCATAGAGAGAGAGAAGTAAGAGCTAGCCTTGCTCTTCTCCTCCCTTGAACACACAGCTCTAGGAGCATTTGTAGCTACCCTTTCTGATCTAGTGATCATGCGGAGACCCCGCAGAGCAGGACTAGGGGTTTTATCTCCACGGAGAGCCCCGAACCTGGGTAAGATTCGCCAGCGTGCATGTCTTCGCCTCATCCCGTTTCCAGGCACCGGCGACGTTTTATTGGCTCCCACAATGATAAGCCATCCGTTGGCATATGTCGCACCTACCACCCGACATTTGGCGCCCATCGTGGGGCCAGGTGTACCGTCGTCCGGAGACCTGTTCTGGACGGGAACCCTCTTCCTCCCCCGCGAGCGCAGCCAGCCTGCTGCGCCCGATGGCGTTTGCCTCGACGCGCTGCAGGGCGTCGACGACGCCTGCGCGGCGAGCTGCCTCGCCGATCTTCTCGGCGAGACTCGCATCTCCGACGAGCCTGCGTCCGACGCAGGCACGGACTACCCCGAGAGCCGCCTCGTCAGCCTCCTCGACCAGCTTCATGTCTCTAGCGAGCCTGCTGCAGATGTGGAGTCGGTCGGCTCCACCGACCCAATGCTCGTCGACTCCGACACGGCATCGCTCGACGCTTACCCCTCCGACGTGGTGGTCTTCGATGACCCTCTCCCTCGAGCTGACAGTGGCAGCAGCGCTGTCACCGAAGTGCTGGTCATCAGCCACGTCACCAACTCGGGCGAGAACGCCCACGACGCCCTGCGAGCGGAGATGCACGACCTCTCCGTCCCCATCCCGGCCGACGCCGACGCCGAGACCCTGGAGGCACGTCGCCTCGCCCTCGTCGCGGAGGGCCAGAAGATAGCCTCCATGAGACGCCTCACCGAGGCCCACCAGCGCGAAGTCGACCGCGCCGCCTTCGGCACGCCGCCTCCTAGCGGCCCGAGCCGAGCCGGCTTTGTCCAGAAGCGCGGCGCGGCTATCGCCAGCATGCTGGGGGCAGATCGCCCCGTCTACGCCACCCCGCTCGAGAATCTGCGAGCCGCTCAGGCGGCCGCAGAAGAGCTCAATGGGCTGGGAGCCGATGAGCTCCCCTACATGACGAGACGGATCCAACAGCTGATCGACGCGGCTGCAGAACGGCACGAAGCCGGCGCCCGCGCCAACAGCCATCCCCCGCGCCGGGAGCATGCCGCGACGTCCCGCTCGCCGACTGCGAGCGGCGCCCGCCAGAAGAAAGACAAGGAGCCGGCTCCTAGCCGCAGCCGGACTCGCATCACCATCGAGCGCGACGCGGAAGGCCGCCCACGAGCGGTGGGGCACCAAGGAAATCTGCCTCCTCCCCCGCCTCGAAGAGAAAGACGTCTCACCCCGCCGCCTATCACGCACCCGACTCTCGGCGACCGACTCGGCCGCCGAGAAGGAGTCGGCGAGAACGACGCCCGCCACCGGATCGACCGCCTTGCTCGATCCTTGCCGTTAGAAGAGGAAGACGATGTCGGCCCACCATGCTTTGGCCCCCGCATCCGCGACGAGCCCTTCCCCAAAGGGTTCTCGCTCCCCAGAGACACGCCCAAGTACAACGGCTTGGTGAAGCCGGAAGATTGGCTCATCGACTACTCCACTGCTATCAGCATAGCCAACGGCAATCAGCGCGTAGCTGTGAAATACGTTCCCCTCATGCTGCAAGGCACGACACGCACATGGCTCAACAGCCTCAAGCCCTACAGCATCAACAGCTGGCTGGACTTCACGGAAGTCTTCGTCCGCAACTTCACCAGCACGTACAAGCAGCCTCCCAAGCCTCGCCAGCTCTCCCTATGCGTCCAAGGGCCCGACGAGTCGACCCGTGACTACGTCACGCGGTGGGCCGAGCTCCGCAACTCCTGCGAGGGGGTGCACGAGGTCCAGGCCATCGAGTACTTCACCGCCGGGTGCCGAGAGGGCACCCTCCTCAAGCACCGACTCCTCTGCGACGAGCCGGCTACCCTCGACGAACTGCTGGTCATCACGGACAAGTACGCCACGGCCGACTCCTCGATGAAGACCGAGCTCCGAGTGGACGCCTCTGGGAAGGTGCTCGCTCCGGCTCCAAGGACGCCGGCTGGCGATTCCAATCGGCGCCCCTACCAAAACGATCACAAGCGCAAGGCCCCCATGCCGACTTCCACCAGTCGGCAGGTGGCCACAGTTGAGGATGAGCAGCCCGAAGAGCGGCCTGCTCCCAAGAAGAAGGGTGGCAGGCCGGCTTGGCAGCCGGCCTTCTCCTACGAACAGGCTCTCGACGCCCCCTGCAAGTTCCACAGCGGCGCGAAGCCGTCCAGCCACACACCCCGAAAATGCCACTGGCTCACGCGAATCACCAAGGGCGAAGGGTTGTTGCCGCCTCCGCCTCCCGGGCCGCCGCCTCCAGCCCCCCAGCAGCCGGCGGCTCGGCCGGCAGTCGGAGCCGTCCAAGACGAGTTCCCTGAAGAGCACGCCGCCTACGTCGTCTTCACCAGCCAAACCGATGACAAGCGTAGTCGGCGCCGTCAGCATCAAGAGGTCAACGCTGTCGCCTCTAGCACCACCGAGTTCATGCACTGGTCAGAGAAGCCAATCAGCTGGAGCCAGGCCGACCACCCAGAGGTGATGCCATCCCCCGGCTCCTATGCACTGGTCTTGGATGTCACTCTCGCGACGGAGAGGCGAGCTGCCCGATTCTCCCGCGTCCTGATAGATGGCGGAAGCAGTATCAATATACTGTACCGCGATACCATGGAGAAGCTGAGCATCAAGGCGAAGCAGCTTATGCCGAGCCGCACCGTCTTCCATGGTATCGTCCCCGGCTTGTCTTGCTCCCCAATCGGCAAGATTAAAATGGATGTTCTCTTCGGAGACAAAGATCATTTCCGCCGAGAAGCAATCTGGTTTGAGGTAGTGGATTTGGAGAGCCCCTATCATGCTCTGCTTGGCCGACCTGCTCTGGCCAAGTTCATGGCTGTACCCCACTACGCCTACCTGAAGATGAAGATGCCGAGCTCAAAGGGGATCATCACGGTAGCCGGCAACTACAAGAAGTCCATCGAGTGTGCCATGGCCAGCAACCGGCTGCCCGAGTCCCTCGTGGTGGTGGAAGAGAAGAAGATGCTGGAGCGGGTTGTGGCCATGGCCGGCAAGCAGCCGGCCCTGTCCCCCAACCCCAAAGATTGTGATGCGCAGGGCTCCTTCCAGCCTGCCAAAGAGACGAAGAAGATACCTCTGGACTCGGAGAACCCGGAGAGGTTTGCCGTCATTGGGGCAAACTTGGACAGTAAATAGGAAGGCAAGCTCGTCGACTTCCTCCATGAGAATCGAGACATCTTCGCATGGTCCCCAAAGGACATGCCGGGTGTCCCGAAGGATTTCGCCGAGCACAAGTTACATGTCCGAGCTAACGCGAAGCCGGTCAAGCAGCCCCTCCGCCGACTGTCAGAAGAGAAGCGAAGAATCGTAGGAGAAGAGATTGCCCGGCTCCTTGCAGCCGGCTTTATTATGGAAGTGTTCTTTCCCGAGTGGCTAACCAACCCAGTCTTGGTTTTGAAGAAGAATAACATGTGGCGTATGTGTATAGACTACACCAGCCTGAACAAGTCCTGCCCAAAGGATCCGTTTGCTCTGCCACGGATTGACCAAGTGATAGACTCCACAGCCAGATGCGAGCTGTTGAGTTTTTTGGACGCCTATTCAGGGTACCATCAGATCAAGTTGGACCCAGCAGACCGCCTGAAGACTGCCTTCATCACACCATTTGGAGCTTTCTGCTACCTGACTATGACGTTCGGCTTGAGGAACGCCGGCGCCACTTTTCAGCGTTGCATGCAGAAATGCCTCTTGAAACAACTCGGCAGAAATGCCCACGTCTATGTAGACGACATTGTGGTGAAGACAGAGAAGCGCGACACCTTACTCGAAGACCTGAAAGAAACATTCACCAACTTGCGCCGATTTCAAATCAAGCTCAACCCCGAGAAGTGCGTGTTCGGAGTACCAGCCGGCCAGCTGCTAGGCTTCCTGGTCTCCGAACGCGGCATCGAGTGCAACCCCGTCAAGATCAAGGCCATCGAGAGGATGGAGATCCCACCAAACTGTGAGATGTGCAGAAATTCACCGGCTGCTTGGCCTCCCTGAATTGTTTTATCAGCCGACTAGGAGAGAAGGCTCTCCCCCTGTACCGACTCATGAAGAAGTCCACTCACTTCGAGTGGAATGACCAAGCCGACCAAGCCTTCCATGAGCTGAAGAAAATGCTGACTACTCCGCCTGTCCTGGCAGCGCCGACTGAGAAGGAGCCCATGCTCCACTACATTGCCGCGACCAGCCGAGTAGTCAGCACTGTTGTCGTGGTCCAGCGCCCGGAAGAAGGCCGAGCCCAGCTACTCCAAAGGCCGGTGTACTATCTGAGCGAAGTGCTTTCCAGCTCAAAGCAGAATTACCCGCACTACCAGAAGATGTGCTATGGGGTGTACTTCGCCGCCAAGAAGCTGAAGCCCTACTTCCAAGAGCATCCCATCACGGTCGTGTGCACCGCCCCGCTCGCCGAGATCATAGGCAGCCGGGATGCATCCGGCCGGGTGGCTAAGTGGGCCATTGCACTGGCGCCATACGTGATCTTCTGCCAACCCCGCACCGCCATCAAGTCCCAAGCATTGGCCGACTTCCTCGTCGACTGGGCCGAGACCCAGTACCTACCGCCGGCTCCCAACTCTACCCATTGCCGGATGCACTTCGACGGGTCCAAGATGTGCACCGGCTTGGGAGCCGGCATCGTCTTCACCTCTCCCAAAGGCGACAAGCTCAAGTACACGCTGCAGATCCACTTCGCCGCCTCCAACAATGTGGCCGAGTACGAGGCGCTCGTACATGGGCTCCGGCTAGCCAAAGAGCTCGGCATACGCCGGATCCTGTGTTACGGCGACTCAGACTTAGTGGTCCAGCAGTTGTCTGGCGACTGGGACGCCAAGGACGCGAACATGGCGAGCTATCGATTTCTCGTCCAGCAGATCAGCGGGTACTTCGAAGGGTGCGAGTTCCTCCACGTGCCAAAGGCCGACAACGACCAAGCAGATGCCCTAGCACGGATCGGCTCCACCCGACAAGCCATACCGACTGGCGTCTCCCTCCAGCGCCTCCTCAAGCCGTCCATCAAGCCGTCTCCAGAGTCGGACTCTATCTTCGTACCGCCTGCGCCGGATGCAGCCGGATCCGACTGGAGGAACCCCGTAGGCGGCACGGGGACTTCGACAACTGGCCCGGGGACTGTTGTAGTCGTACCCGGCCCGGGGACTTCAGAACCCGGCTCGAGGACTGCAGCAGTCGGCCCGGGGACTGCAACGACGCAAGAAGCGGCGGCCGACTCCAACTCCACACCACCCAACCCACCCACCCGAGTCATGGTGGCTACACTAACAGAAGAAGAAGTCACTGCTCCATCATGAGCCCAGCCCATCCTCAAGTTCCTAGTCAGCAGAGAGCTGCCGGCTGATGAGATCTCAGCAAGACTAGTGCAACGACGAGCCGGAGCATATGCAATAATCAATAGAGAGCTTGTTAAGCGCAGCGTCACTGGAGTCTTCCAGCGCTGTGTTGAGCCAGAAAAAGGAGTGGCAATCCTCAAGGATATCCACCAAGGCGAATGCGGCCACCACGCAGCCTCAAGATCACTTGTGGCCAAGGCTTTCCGCCACGGTTTTTTTTGGCCGACTGCTTTGGAAGATGCCAAAGAGATAGTCAAGAGCTGCAGAGGATGCCAAGTTTTCAGTTCCAAGCAACACCTGCCGGCTTCTGCACTCAAGACCATTCCCCTCACCTGGCCTTTTGCCGTCTGGGGACTGGACATGGTGGGCCCTTTCAAGACAGCCCGCGGCGGCTTGACGCATCTACTTGTCGCTGTGGACAAGTTCACAAAGTGGATCGAAGCAAAGCCGATCAAGAAGCTGAACGGGTCGACTGCTGTAACATTCATCACCGACATCACTACTCGGTACGGCGTGCCGCACAGCATCATCACCGACAATGGCACAAACTTTGCCAAAGGCGCACTGGCACGTTTCTACGCGACACAGGGCATCCGACTAGACTTAGCGTACGTTGCCCACCCGCAGTCAAACGGCCAGGTCGAGCGAGCAAATGGACTCATCCTCTCCGGCATCAAGCCCCGACTAGTCGTGCCACTGGAGCGATCGGCCGGCTGCTGGCTTGATGAGCTGCCGGCTGTCCTCTGGAGTCTGCGCACTACCCCCAACAAGTCAACCGGCTTCACTCCGTTCTTCCTTGTATATGGCGCCGAGGCCGTCATCCCAACCGACATCGAGTTCGACTCGCCTCGAGTCACCATGTACACGGAGGCGGAGGCCAAGGAAGCAAGAGAAGACGGCGTCGACCTACTGGAAGAAGGCCGTCTGTTGGCACTCAGTCGGTCTGCCATCTACCAGCAAGGGTTGCGCCGCTACCACAACCGCAAGGTCAAGCCAAGATCATTCCAAGAGGGCGACCTTGTGCTTCGGCTGATCCAACGAACAGCCGGCCAACACAAGCTCTCGGCCCCTTGGGAAGGCCCCTTCGTCATTAGCAAGGCACTAGGCAACGACTCCTACTACCTGATCGACGCGCAAAAACCAAGAGCATGCAAGAGAGACAACTCCGGCAAGGAGTCGGAGCGACCATGGAACGCGAATCTCCTGAGAAGATTTTACAGTTGAAAGCAGTATGTATCATGCTACCCTTTTGTATTAAGTATGAACCATCAGGCCCCCCGAGGAGCACCCGGGGACTGCCTTTATTTATCTGCGAATGACTAGTGTCATATCCATGAATGTATTATTACATTTGATTTCTTGTCTGGCACCGGGTTCGACTAGTCGGCCCGGGGACTGGCCGCCTTGAGCTATATTAAAAGTTCTACCTGAAGTCAGACAAGTAGTGTGCCGGCTCCCGAGTCCCCTCTTGTTGAAAGTCGCAGCTCGAAGAACCGACTGTCCGACTAGCAAGAGGCAAGGCAGAAAGGATGCCCACATGAAAAACGGCTAAGGACCAACGAACTTATATAGCAAAAAGACGGCCTCCAACCACGCTTGCCGGCTGTCAGAACAGCCGGCTGGCCGGCTTCCTAAACACTTAGCTCTAAGTCCAGCAAAGCTAGAGTACTTGCCCTCCCAATCGGCCAAGCACTCTTCCAGGCACAGATTGCAGAGCAACTGTCTGACTGGGGAAGCGGCAACCAAGGGAGGGCAGCAAAGGAAACAACAGAAGGATGAAAAGCAAAGAACAAGGAAAAGCCAAGCGCATGCATAAGTTATATATACATTTAAAGCACCCAACAGGCTGGCAATCAACATAGTTCGTATACACCCCCAGTGGGTGGAATTGTGCAGACTTAACAGAACATTGTTCCAAAAGTGACAAAACAGGAAAACAAAAGATGGCAGACTAGACTAGGGAGCGGTGCGGGAGCCCAGCTGGTCGGTGGAGACGGCCTCGCCGGCTGAAGGAGTGGCCGCCTAGCGGGTCTCGGCTTGGTCACCACCAGTGGCAGGCGACGCACTCGCGCGTGACGTGGTGCTGGAGGCACGGTCAGGCTGAGGCTGGTCGGCTGCTCCACCAGCCGGCTCGGCGTCTTCACCTTCCTCCTCCTCCTCCTCTTCGCCCTCGTCGCTGGAGTCGATCTCCTCCGCCGAGTCTTCACCGTCTGCCGGGTTCAGCCCGAACCACTCCTCCGACTGGGCGACACCGTTGTCATCTACCTCAGGGGCGAAGACGCTGGTGTCGGTGTAGTCGGCGATCGCCGAAGCCCGCCGGATGATAGCCGGCTGCGCCGGCTCCAGCTCCTTGTCGGCTTGCTGCCGCCAGGTAGCCAGCTGATCCAGGCTCAGGCCGGGATACCAGGCCTTGACGAACTCCAGCGCCCGCCTGGCGCCGGACCGAGCCGCCGAGGCCTTCCAGGCTTCGAAGCAGCCGACTGCCACCTCCAGCCAGTCGGTGGTCCGACTGGGGGTGCGAGGAACCACTTGGCCGGGCCAGAGGGCGGCCAATACTTGCGCCCCGGCACGCTGAAGTCGGCGGAGCAGTCGGTGAGCCGGCTGGATGCGGGCCTGGATCGCCAAGAGCTCCTCCTCCAGCGAACGGCCAGCGCTTGGTGAAATCTCGAAGCCAGCCTGCCTTCGCGCTTGGCGGCGGGCCTCGATGATCTGGTTGGCGGCGGTGGAGTAGCCAGGGAAATACTCTGTGCAAGAAAGAAAGAGAAAGAAGAGAAAACACCAAGTCAGAAAACGAGCCAAAAGCGGCAGACGGCAAGAAAGGACGAAGAAGTAGGCGGCTTACTGTTAACCAGCTCTTTGATCTGACCATAGCCAGAGATCAGAGTCTGCCTTGCTTCAGCCCAGCCAGCCGCTTCTGTCTCGTACTCGGCCTGAAGGGCGGCTTCGCGGTCCTGCGCCGCCTTCAGAGCCGCCTTGTGGCTCTCCTCCTGGTCGGCCAACCTCTTGGCCAGGCGGTCACGTTCCTGCACCAAGGCGGCAAGCTTGGCATCCTTGGCACGAAGGGTAGTCTGAGACTCCCCCAGCTGCGCCCTCAGGCTGGCGTTGGCCGCTGCAAGAACGGCAGAAGAAGAGGAAGCAATGAGAGGAAGTCGTCAAGGAAGATCCGACCCGACTGCTCAGCAGTCGGCCCGAATCTTGGGGACTACACCTAGTGGATGCGCTGACGCGCCCCCACGTGAGATAAAGAACAAAGTACTTACCCCGGCTCTCAGTCAGGTCGGCGTTCTTCTGGGTCAGCTCCCGAGCCTGGGAGTTGAAGGCGGCCACACGAAGATTGTGGTAGTCCTGCAAGATAGGCAGAAGATCGAAGTAAGAACAAGAATAGCAAAGCCAAATCCACTAAGAAGTTCCAAGCCGCTTGCTCAGCAGCCGACTCGGAACTCGGGGACTACACCCAGTGGGTGCGCTGACGCGCCCTCACGGAAGAAACCAAGATCAAGAAGAAGCAAGATAAGAAGCCTAACCTGGATGGCCGCCCGCGTCGCAAGGAATTCGTCGGTGTATCGCCTCAGCGTCGTTGCCTGGGCTTGGAGCCGGGTCCGGACGTCCTACGCGGCCACGTTCATCACGGCTGTCCCTACGCCCAGCATCCACCCCGAGGTGGCGCTGGCCGCCTCCACATCTTGGGCCAACGAGCTGGAGCCCGCGGCCGGCTGCGGCTCCGACGCGGCTTTCTGTGGCTCTGACGCAGCCCTCCCCACGCGCCGGCTTGGCGGCATCCGGACTGCCAGCTCAGTCCTCACGGCCGGCTCGCCCCCCGCCGACTGCGCAGGCGGCAGGTCAGGCCGGCCTCCTTGAGCCGCTCCAGTCGGCGGGGTCGACACCGGCGCCCTCTCCAGGATGACGACGTCGTCATCCCTCTCCAGCCCCGGCTGGTCGCCGCCGGCTTCTCCTGGCAGAGGCTCCGGGGCCCCAGGAGCTCTGACGCGCAATGGGGTGACCAACAAGGCCTCCTCCGCCGTCGCCGCAGCTGCAGCCTCCGCTTGGGCCTTGGCTGCGGCGTCGGCACGCGCCTTCGCCGCCTCCTCCTCCTGCGCCGCCTTGGCGGCGGCCGCCTTCCGTGCCTCCGCCTCCCGCGCCTCCCGCTCCTCCCGCACCTCCCGCGCGTTCCGTTTCGTCGCCTCCTAAAGGTCGACACGGGGGTCCACGCGGCGAGTGGTGCTCCCAGACCCCCTCGGCGACTCAACGACGGAGGCGGCAGCCGCCCGCTCGAGCGACAATGGAGCTCTGGTTGATTGAAGAAGAAGACAAGGATTCAGGAAGCCACCAGAGAAAAGAAAAAAGAGTACACGAAGGTGTTTTTGAACTTACGCCGACACCGTCTGCGGTTGCTTCACCGTCTTGCGGAAGCGAGCCGCCTTCGCGGCCGCCTCCTCCCGCCTGGTCGCTGCAGCCCCGCCCCTGGGCTTCTTCGACCGGCTGGCAAACAAACCCTGCGCGGCGCGACGCTTTTGCCCGCCGCCCCGAGCAGGCGGCGCAGCGGAGGAACCCGCGCTGCGGCCAGACGCCGGCTGCTGGCGCGGGACGACTTCGGCCTCGTCCTCGTCCGGCCAGTCGTCGAAGCTGACTCCGTGCCCGGAGCCGCCTGCTTCGCCGCCGTCTTGGCCACCGCCCGGCTCGGTGTTGTCGTCCATAGCAGCCGCCCCCAAGTCGGGGTCCTCCAGATCGTGCTCCGTCCGGTCCGGGGCGAATCGGCGCTCCGCGTCCGACCCGCCTGCAGGCCGAAGAAGAGGGCTCTGTCAAAGACAAGCCGACTAGTCAGAGTCGGCCAAAAGGGACTCGGCGACAAAATTAAGAGAAGAAGAAAAGACAAGGAGAACATACCATAGGCGGCGGATTGGCTCGGCAATATGGTTCCTTGCCGAACTGCCACTCTGCGGAGAGTTTGCAGTTCGCAAGATAGTTTACCATATGAGCCACCTCGTCGTGCGGCATGTCCTTGGTACACATCCGGCTCGGATCAAGCCGGCCACCCATCTGACTGATCAGATGGGGGCGGCTCTGGAGCGGGAGTACCCGGCGCGTGACGAAGGCGGCCAACAGGCCGGGCCCCGTCAAGCCCTCCGCTGGATCATCACTCGCACTCGGGCGACGGCTGCGTTTCCAGCCGGCGTCAGCGACACGGCCCGGTAGGACCATTGGGGCCGCCTGCCCGCCGGTGGGCCGGCTACGTAAGCCGGCAGATTGACGTAGTCGCCGTGCGGGGCGACATTCCTCACGTAGAAGTACGACTTCTGCCACATCTTCACCGACTGGATCAGCGTGATGGCGGGGAAGGGGTTGTCGGCAGATCCCCTCCGCATCGTGATGAAGGCGCCAGTCTGAGCCGGTATGCCCTGCATGCGCGTGCCCAGCTTGGACTGGAAGAACTCCCCCCAGAGCTCGAGGGTAGGGAGGACGCCGAGGTAGCCTTCGCACAATGTGACGAAGGCCGACAGCTGCACCACCGCGTTCGGGGTGAGGTGGTGCGGCTGGAGTTGGTAGAACTCGAGCCAAGAGCGGAAGAAGGTGCTCGCTGGTAGGCCGAAGCCGCGCAAGAGATGCGAGCGGAAGACTACCCGCTCGCCTTCCTGCGGCTCCGGCGTTAGCTCCTTCGCCGGCGCGAGACGGACCTCCACCTTGTCCGCGCTGGGCAGCCGCCGCGTCTTGCGGAGGAATTCAATGTGATCTTCGTGGACGTTGGAGCCATCCCAATCCCCGCCATATTGCTCCGTGGCGGGAGGCATGGTGAAAACGAGCGCGGCGGCGGAGGAACGAGTAGTGGAAGAGCGCAGCGGCGAGGCACTGTTGCAAGAAACGGCAAGAGGAAGAGGATGGTGGAAGGGGGAGGAGCGTGCGAGAGCCTGCCGCTCTCCCTCTCCCCCTACTTATAGCTTTGCGAGGTGAAGCCGGGGAGGCCGGATGTGGGGTGAGACGTGGGATTAACTGCACCCACTCCCCCCACACCTCGCGATTATTACGTCCTAAAGGCGTGCCGAAACTGCCGCAAGGAGACGCGCGGGCGGTTTCGGGCTGCAGAGAATCCGCGCCTGGGCCCGGGCATGGACGTGGCGGGCCCCCGCCCTGCGGCGACGTCCCGTCGCGCGCGTGGGCTGGCAGGCTTTTTGGCCGAGTGAGGCCACGTGGTTCGCAGGCGGCAAGTGGCCGGCCCGTGGCCCGGTGCACGAGCTGGCGAGCTCCCGCCCACCGACTCCAGAATTTTTGGCCAAGACGGCGCGCCTAACCAAAGCCGGCTCTCAGCTGCCGGCTTGTCAAGATATGAAGCTGATCGAGCTTCTCAACTCCTACCCAACCTCGAAGCCCAATCAGCTTCGGGGACTACTGTCAGAGTAAATGGCCACGGGTAGCCTAACCGACTGCCCCCGGCTCGTCCATAAAATTATCAGGCCTTTGGGCCTTCAAGCACTCCAAGCATTGGACCACCTTCCCTGGCCGGCTACCTCTAAAGCCGACTCGCGGAAGGCGGCCCAGCCTCAGCAACCTCCCCCCAGGATAACCACGGGGTGGCCGGCTCCAGGAAGCCGGTCGCAAAGGATGCCGACTCCCCAGAAGCCGGCCTCGAAGAGCGCCGACTCCAAGAAGCCGGCCAAGACCGCAACCACCAAAGCTACGCCACATAACGGTGACAAGACAGGGTGTGGCCACAGTGCGGCCCATCACTCCCGAAACCCGAGGCAGGCATGGCCACAGGACGCCGTACGGGACGGCCATCTCCCGTCCGGCTCGGCACTGTAGCCATGCTAGCCTCGACGTCACCCACGGCCGACGCCAGTACGGTCCACGGGTGGCGGGCCCCTTCAGCCAGAGCGAGGCGCGAAGGCGGCCCGGCCTCCCCCAGTCGCCCAGGGGCGTAGCCGGCCCCCAGAAGCCGTCTACTCCCCTCTCGAAGCATGTGCCACATTAAGGAGACAAGACGAGGTAAGGCTACAGCGATAGCCCTCGAGGCGGCACACTGTAGCCACGCTTACCTCGACGAGGCCCTCGTCATCAGAGCGAGGCTACAGTAAGCGGCCGCCGACAGAACCCTAAGGCGGTGGGGCTGGCCTGTCGACCAAGAGGCCGGCAGCCGGCGGGACCCACCAGTCGGCAGGCCCCAACAGCCGGCGGAGAAGCCGGCAAGCGCAGACACTAACGGCTGGGACCAGCGCCCAGTCGGATTACCATTGTACCCCTGGGGGGTAGGCCTATATAAACCCCCCGGGGCACCCATGCAAAGGGTTAGCTTCTGAGCATTACACACACACCATAGAGAGAGAGAAGTAAGAGCTAGCCTTGCTCTTCTCCTCCCTTGAACACACAGCTCTAGGAGCATTTGTAGCTACCCTTTCTGATCTAGTGATCATGCGGAGACCCCGCAGAGCAGGACTAGGGGTTTTATCTCCACGGAGAGCCCCGAACCTGGGTAAGATTCGCCGGCGTGCATGTCTTTGCCTCATCCCGTTTCCAGGCACCGGCGACGTTTTATTGGCTCCCACAATGATAAGCCATCCGTTGGCATATGTCGCACCTACCACCCGACAAAAACCGTGTGGGATGTACATCCGAACGGAAACGTTTTCCCTGGATTGACTGTGTGGGATGTACGTAAGAACGGAAATGTATTCCTTGGATTGACTGTGTGTGATATACATACGAACGGAAATGTTTTTCTGGGATTCACCGTGTGGGATGTACATACCAATGGAAATGATTTTCTTGGATTACCGTGTGGGATGTACGTACCTACGGAAATGATTTCTGGGATTCACCGTGTGGGGTGTACATACCTACGGAAATGATTTCTGGGATTCACCGTGTGGGATGTACACACCTACGGAAATGATTGGGTTTCAATGCCTCGCCCGGTCGCACACGGCCCCAGCCTGGTTCTCAGGAGGGCCTATCCCTGACTATTTCTGGGATGTGTGGGAAGGACACCCTATCGCACACACTCACTTGGCGACGGTTCCAAATGCCGTCGCGGAAAGGGGTAAAAAACCGTTTGTTTAGGACTGACGCGCACCAGTGGCTCTTGTTGGGTTGAACCAGTATGATTATGATGTGCTTTTCATGGTTGAATAAGTTTACTTATGTCATCAAGTATATTGTTTTGCTTATCTCATTATACAAGTTTGGTAGCTTCGTATTTTGTTAATCCATCATTTCAAATTCAAAGTAGCTTCTCAATGGAACTTTGTGGCTGCTCTAAAGTACTAGTTATGAAGCAACTAATCACACAATGTTGTTCCATGTGTAGTTTCGATTCAGTATTGTATAGAAAACATAACATTGAAAACAATGAGTGCAATTTGAGTTGCTTAACAATGCTTCAAAAGTTGAAGAAGAAATTCTTAGTACTTCATGTACTGTTCTCATTCATATGTAGCTGCTAGAAAATTAACAAGTACTACAAACAGAAAAAGTTAAGAAGCATCAGCACACACTTATGTTGGTCACTTGCAGACTAAGAATGACAGTACTAGTACACTTGATCGGACAGTACATACTTACTACAATAAAAAAAAGTACAAAGAAGCATCAGTTTGTAATCCCCCCAAAAAAATGTCAGACTAAGAACATAAGTGCTACTATGAATGGACTATCAGTACAACTTAGTCTACACGCAAGTAACATAGTGCTGAAAATGATACCAGAAGTGTTGGGGAACGTAGTAATTTCAAAAAAATTCCTACGCACACGCAAGATCATGGTGATGCATAGCAACGAGAGGGAAGAGTGTGTCCACGTACCCTCGTAGACCGAAAGCGGAAGCGTTATGACAACGCAGTTGATGTAGTCGTACGTCTTCACGATCGACCGATCCTTAGTACCGAACGTACGGCACCTCCGTGTTCAGCACACGTTCAGCTCGGCGATGTCCCGCGAACTCACGATCCAGTAGAGCTTCGAGGGAGAGCTTCGTCAGCACGACGGCATGATGACGGTGTTGACGAAGTTACCGAAGCAGGGCTTCGCCTAAGCACCGCTACGATATGACCGAGGTGGATTATGGTGGAGGGGGCACCGCACACGGCTAAGAGAGATCAATGATCGACTTGTGTGTCCATGGGGTGCCCCCCTCCTCCGTATATAAAGGAGTGGAGGAGGGGAGGGCCGGCCCTCTCTAGGCGCGCCCAAGGGGGAGTCCTACTCCCGGTGGGAGTAGGATCCCCCCTTCCCAAGTTGGAGTAGGAGAGGGAAGGAAGGGGAAGGAGGGAGGAAGGAAAGTGGGGCCGGCCCCCTTCCCAATTCGGATTGGGCTTGGGGGGGCGCCCCCTCCTTTGCTCATTTCCCCTCCTTTCCACTAAGGCCCAATAAGGCCCATATACCTCCCGGGGGGTTCCGGTATCCTCCCGGTGCTCCGGTATATTCCCCATCTCACTCGGAACCATTCTGATGTCCAAATATAGCCGTCCAATATATCGATCTTTATGTGTCGACCATTTAGAGACTCCTCGTCATGTCCGTGATCATATCCGGGACTCCGAACTACCTTCGGTACATCAAAACACATAAACTCATAATACCGATCGTCACCGAACGTTAAGCGTGCGGACCCTACGGGTTCGAGAACTACGTAGACATGACCGAGACGTGTCTTCGGTCAATAACCAATAGCGGAACCTGGATGCTCATATTGGTTCCTACATATTCTATGAAGATCTTTATCGATCAAACCGCATAACAACATACGTTGTTCCCTTTGTCGTCGGTATGTTACTTGCCCGAGATTCGATCATCGGTATCTCAATACCTAGCACAATCTCGTTACCGGCAAGTCTCTTTACTAGTTACGTAGTGCATCATCCCGTAACTAACTCATTAGTCACATTGCTTGCAAGGCTTATAGTGATGTGCATTACCGAGAGGGCCCGGAGATACCTCCCCGACAATCGGAGTGACAAATCCTATTCTCGATCTATGCCAACTCAACGAACACCATTGGAGACACATGTAGAGCACCTTTACAATCACCCAGTTACTTTGTGACGTTTGGTAGCACAGAAAGTGTTCCTCCGGTATTCGGGAGTTGCATAATCTCATAGTCATAGGAACATGTGTAAGTCATGGAGAAAGCAATAGTAGTAAACTAAACGATCAAGTGCTAAGCTAATGGAATGGGTCAAGTCAATCACATCATTCTTCTAATGATGTGATCCCGTTAATCAAATGACAACTCATGTCTATGGCTAGGAAACTCAACCATCTTTGATCAACGAGCTAGTCAAGTAGAGGCATACTTGTGACACTATGTTTGTCTATGTATTCACACATGTATTATGTTTCCGGTTAATACAATTCTAGCATGAATAATAAACATTTATCATGACATGAGGAAATAAATAATAACTTTATTATTGCCTCTAGGGCATATTTCTTCAGTCTCCCACTTGCACTAGATTCAATAATCTAGATTACACAGTAATGATTCTAACACCCATGGAGTCTTGGTGTTGATCATGTTTTGCTCGTGGAAGAGGCTTAGTCAACGGGTCTGCGACATTCAGATCCGTATGTATCTTGCAAATCTCTATGTCTCCCACCTGGACTTGATCCTGGATGGAATTGAAACGTCTCTTGATGTGCTTGGTTCTCTTGTGAAATCTGGATTCCTTTGCCAAGGCAATTGCACCAGTATTATGGCAAAAGATTTTCATTGGACCCGATGCACTAGGTATGACACCTAGATCGGATATGAACTCCTTCATCCAGACTCCTTCATTTGCTTCTTCCGAAGCATCTATGTATTCCTCTTCACACGTAGATCCCGTCACGACGCTTTGTTTAGAACTGCACCAACTGACAGCTCCACCGTTCAATAAAAACACGTATCCGGTTTGCGATTCAGAATCGTCCGGATCAGTGTCAAAGCTTGCATCGACGTAACCATTTATGACGATCTCTTTGTCACCTCCATAAACGAGAAACATATCCTTAGTCCTTTTCAGGTATTTCAGGATCTTCTTGACCGCTATCCAGTGATCCACTCCTGGATTACTTTGGTACCTCCCTGCTAAGCTAATAGCAAGGCACACATCAGGTCTGGTACACATCATTGCATACATGATAGAGCCTATGGCGGAAGCATAGGGAACACTTTTCATTTTCTCTCTATCTTCTGCAGTGGTCGGGCATTGAGTCTGACTCAATTTCACACCTTGTAACACATGCAAGAACCCTTTCTTTGCTTGATCCATTTTGAACTTTTTCAAAACTTTGTCATGGTATGTGCTTTGTGAAGGTCCAATTAAGCGTCTTGATCTATCTCTATAGATCTTGATGCCCAATATGTAAGCAGCTTCACCGAGGTCTTTCATTGAAAAACTCTTATTCAAGTATCCTTTTATGCTATCCAGAAATTCTATATCATTTCCAATTAACAATATGTCATCCACATATAATATTAGAAATGCTACAGAGCTCCCACTCACTTTCTTGTATATACAGGCTTCTCCAAAAGTCTATATAAAACCATATGCTTTGATCACACTATCAAAACATTTATTCTAACTCCGAGAGGCTTGCACCAGTCCATAAATGGATCGCTGGAGCTTGCACACTTTGTTAGGACCCTTTGGATCGAAAAAACCTTCTGGTTGCATCATATACTACTCTTGTTCCAGAAATCCATTCAGGAATGCAGTTTTGACATCCATTTGCCAAATTTCATAATCATAAAATGCGACAATTGCTAACATGATTCGGACAGACTTAAGCATCGCTACGGGTGAGAAAGTCTCATCGTAATCAACCCCTTGAACTTGTCGAAAACCTTTCACAACAAGTCGAGCTTTGTACACAGTAACATTACCGTCAGCGTCAGTCTTCTTCTTGAAGATCCATTTATTCTCTGTGGCTTGCCGGTCATCGGGCAAGTCAACCAAAGTCCACACTTTGTTCTCATACATGGATCCCATCTCAGATTTCATGGCCTCAAGCCATTTTGCGGAATCAGGGCTCACCATCGCTTCTTCATAGTTTGTAGGTTCGCCATGGTCAAGTAACATGACCTCCAGAATAGGATTACCGTACCACTCTGGTGCGGATCTTACTCTGGTTGACCTATGAGGTTTGGTAGTAACTTGATCCGAAGTTTCATGATCAATATCATTAGCTTCCTCACTAATTGGTGTAGGTGTCACAGGAACCGGTTTTTGTGATGAACTACTTTCCAATAAGGGAGCAGGTACAGTTACCTCGTCAAGTTCTACTTTCCTCCCACTCACTTCTTTCGAGAGAAACTCCTTCTCTAGAAAGGATCCATTCTTAGCAACAAATGTCTTGCCTTCGGATCTGTGATAGAAGGTGTACCCAACAGTTTCCTTTGGGTATCCTATGAAGACACATTTCTCCGATTTGGGTTCGAGCTTATCAGGTTGAAGCTTTTTCACATACACATCGCAGCCCCAAACTTTAAGAAACAACAACTTTGGTTTCTTGCCAAACCACAGTTCATAAGGCATCTTGTTAACGGATTTCGATGGTGCCCTATTTAACGTGAATGCAGCCGTCTCTAAAGCATAACCCCAAAACGATAGCGGTAAATCAGTAAGAGACATCATAGACCGCACCATATCTAGTAAAGTACGATTACGACATTCGGACACACCATTACGCTGTGGTGTTCCGGGTGGCATGAGTTGCGAAACTATTCCGCATTGTTTCAAATGTAGACCAAACTCGTAACTCAAATATTCTCCTCCACGATCAGATCGTAGAAACTTTATTTTCTTGTTACGATGATTCTCCACTTCACTCTGAAATTCTTTTAACTTTTCAAATGTTTCAGACTTATGTTTCATTAAGTAGATATACCCATATCTACTCAAATCATCTATGAAGGTGAGAAAATAACGATACCCGCCGCGAGCCTCAATATTCATTGGACCACATACATCAGTATGTATGATTTCCAACAAATCTGTTGCTCGCTCCATTGTTCCGGAGAACGGCGTTTTAGTCATCTTGCCAATGAGGCATGGTTCACAAGTACCAAGTGATTCATAATCAAGTGATTCCAGAAGTCCATCAGTATGGAGTTTCTTCATGCGCTTTACACCAATATGACCCAAACGGCAGTGCCACAAATAAGTTGCACTATCATTATCAACTCTGCATCTGTTGGCTTCAACATTATGAATATGTGTATTACTACTATCGATATTCAACACAAATAGACCACTCTTCAAGGGTGCATGACCATAAAAGATATTACCCATATAAATAGAACAACCATTATTCTCATATTTAAATGAATAACCGTCTCGCATCAAACAAGATCCAGATATAATGTTCATGCTTAACGCTGGCACCAAATAACAATTATTCAGGTCTAAAACTAATCCCGAAGGTAGATGTAGAGGTAGCGTGCCGACGGCGATCACATCGACTTTGGAACCATTTCCCACGCGCATCGCCACCTCGTCTTTAGCCAATCTTCGCTCAATCCGTAGTCCCTGTTTCGAGTTGCAAATATTAGCAACAGAACCAGTATCAAATACCCAGGTGCTACTGCGAGCTTTAGTAAGGTACACATAAATAACATGTATATCACATATACCTTTGTTCACCTTGCCATCCTTCTTATCCGCCAAATACTTGGGGCAGTTCCGCTTCCAGTGTCCAGTCCCTTTGCAGTAGAAGCACTTAGTCTCAGGCTTAGGTCCAGACTTGGGTTTCTTCTCCTGAGCAACAACTTGTTTGCCGTTCTTCTTGAAGTTCCCCTTCTTCTTCCCTTTACCCTTTTTCTTGAAACTGATGGTCTTGTTGACCATCAACACTTGATGCTCCTTCTTGATTTCTACCTCCGCAGCCTTTAGGATCGCGAAGAGCTCAGGAATTGTCTTATCCATCCCTTGCATATTATAGTTCATCACAAAGCTCTTGTAGCTTGGTGGCACTGATTGAAGAATTCTGTCAATGACACTATCATCCGGAAGATTAACTCCCAGTTGAATCAGGTGATTATTATACCCAGACATTTTGAGTATATGTTCACTGACAGAACTATTCTCCTCCATCTTACAGCTATAGAACTAATTGGAGACTTCATATCTCTCAATCCGGGCATTTGCTTGAAATATTAACTTCAACTCCTGGAACATCTCATATGCTCCATGACGTTCAAAACGTCGTTGAAGTCCCGGTTCTAAGCCGTAAAGCATGGCACACTGAACTATCGAGTAGTCATCATCTTTACTCTGCCAGACGTTCTTAATGTCATCAGCAGCATCTGCAGCAGGCCTGACACCTAGCGGTGCTTCCAGGACGTAATTCTTCTGTGCAGCAATGAGGATAATCCTCAAGTTACGGACCCAGTCCATGTAATTGCTACCATCATCTTTCAACGTAGCTTTCTCAAGGAACGCATTAAAATTCAACGGAACAACAGCACGGGCCATCTATCTACAACAACATAGACAAGCAAAATACTATCAGGTACTAAGTTCATGATAAATTTAAGTTCAATTAATCATATTACTTAAGAACTCCCACTTAGATAGACATCCCTCTAATCATCTAAGTGATCACGTGATCCAAATCAACTAAACCATAACCGATCATCATGTGAAATGGAGTAGTTTTCAATGGTGAACATCACTATGTTGATCATATCTACTATATGATTCATGTTCAACCTTTCGGTCTTAGTGTTCCGAGGCCATATCTGCATATACTAGGCTCGTCAAGTTTAACCCGAGTATTCTGCGTGTGCAAAACTGGCTTGCACCTGATGTATAAGAACGTTGAGCTTATCACACCCGATCATCACGTGGTGTCTCGACACTACGAACTTTGGCAATGGTGCATACTCAGGGAGAACACTTGTAGCTTGAAATTTTAGTGATAGATCATCTTATAATGCTACCGTCAATCAAAGCAGAATAAGATGCATAAAGGATAAACATCACATGCAATCAATATAAGTGATATGATATGGCCATCATCATCTTGTGCCTTTGATCTCCATCTCCAAAGCACCGTCATGATCACCATCGTCACCGGCGCGACACCTTGATCCCCATCGTAGCATCGTTGTCGTCTCGCCAACTATTGCTTCTACGACTATCACTAACGCTTAGTGATAAAGTAAAGCAATTACATGACAATTGCATTTCATACAATAAAGCGACAACCATATGGCTCCTGCCAGTTGCCGATAAGTCGGTTACAAAACATGATCATCTCATACAATAAAATATAGCATCATGCATTGACCATATCACATCACAACATGCCCTGCAAAATCAAGTTAGACGTCCTCTACTTTGTTGTTGCAAGTTTTACGTGGCTGCTATGGGCTGAGCAAGAAGCGTTCTTACCTACGTATCAAAACCACAATGATATTTCGTCAAGTTAGTGTTGTTTTAACCTTAGTCACACTCGGTTCAACTAAACTTGGAGAAACTGACACCCGCCAGCCACCTGTGTGCAAAGCACGTCGGTAGAACCAGTCTTGCGTAAGCGTACGCGTAATGTTGGTCCGGGCCGCTTCATCCAACAATACCGCCGAACCAAAGTATGACATGCCGGTAAGCAGTATGACTTGTATCGCCCACAACTCACTTGTGTTCTACTCGTGCATATAACATCTACGCATAAACCTGGCTCGGATGCCACTGTTGGGGAACGTAGTAATTTCAAAAAAAATCCTACGCACACGCAAGATCATGGTGATGCATAGCAACGAGAGGGAAGAGTGTGTCCACGTACCCTCGTAGACCGAAAGCGGAAGCGTCATGACAACGCGGTTGATGTAGTCGTATGTCTTCACGATCGACCGATCCTCAGTACCGAACGTACGGCACCTCCGTGTTCAGCACATGTTCAGCTCGGCGATGTCCCGCGAACTCACGATCCAGTAGAGCTTCAAGGGAGAGCTTCATCAGCACGACGGCGTGATGACGGTGTTGATGAAGTTACCGAAGCAGGGCTTCGCCTAAGCACCGCTACGATATGACCGAGGTGGATTATGGTGGAGGGGGACACCGCACACGGCTAAGAGAGATCAATGATCAACTTGTGTGTCCATGGGGTGCCCCCCTCCGTATATAAAGGAGTGGAGGAGGGGAGGGCCGGCCCTCTCTAGGCGCGCCCAAGGGGGGAGTCCTACTCCCGGTGGGAGTAGGATTCCCCCTTCCCAAGTTGAAGTAGGAGAGGGAAGGAAGGGGAAGGTGGGAGGGAGGAAAGGCGGGCCGGCCCCCTTCCCAATTCGGATTGGGCTTGGGGGGCTCCTTTGCTCCTTTCCCCTCCTTTCCACTAAGGCCCAATAAGGCCCATATACCCCCCGGGGGGTTCCGGTAACCTCTCGGTGCTCCGGTATATTCCCGATCTCACTCGAAACCATTCCGATGTCCAAATATAGTCGTCCAATATATCGATCTTTATGTGTCGACAATTTCGAGACTCCTCGTCATGTCCGTGATCATATTCGGGACTCCGAACTACCTTCGGTACATGAAAACACGTAAACTCATAGTACCGATTGTCACCGAACGTTAAGCGTGCGGACCCTACGGGTTCGAGAACTATGTAGACATGACCGAGACATGTCTTAGGTCAGTAACCAATAGCGGAACCTGGATGCTCATATTGGTTCCTACATATTCTACGAAGATCTTTATCGGTCAAACTGCATAACAACATACGTTGTTCCCTTTGTCATCGGTATGTTACTTGCCCGAGATTCGATCGTCGGTATCTCAATACCTAGCTCAATCTCATTACCGACAAGTCTCTTTACTCATTCCGTAGTGCATCATCCCGTAACTAACTCATTAGTCACATTGCTTGCAAGGCTTATAGTGATGTGCATTACTGAGAGGGCCCAGAGATACCTCTCCGACAATCGGAGTGACAAATCCTATTCGCGATATATGCCAACTCAACGAACACCATTGGAGACACCTGTAGAGCACCTTTATAATCACCCAGTTACGTTGTGACGTTTGGTACCACACAAAGTGTTCCTCCGGTATTCGGGAGTTGCATAATCTCATAGTCATAGGAACATGTATAAGTCATGGAGAAAGCGATAGTAGTAAACTAAACGATCAAGTGCTAAGCTAACGGAATGGGTCAAGTCAATCACATCATTCTTCTAATGATGTGATCCCGTTAATCAAATGACAACTCATCTCTATGGCTAGGAAACTCAACCATCTTTGGTCAATGAGCTTGTCAAGTAGAGGCATACTAGTGACACTATGTTTGTCTATGTATTCACACATGTATTATGTTTCCGGTTAATACAATTCTAGCATGAATAATAAACATTTATCATGACATGAGGAAATAAATAATAACTTTATTATTGCCTCTACGGCATATTTCCTTCAAGAAGACCCTTGAGAATAATCCTTCAAGAAGACCCTTGAGAATAATCACCAAAACAAACACAAAAACAAGGCAAAAAACTTCAAATGAAAAATAACACTTCCACAGAACTAGAACAAAAAGTATCACTCCAAGTTACTGGTGGAGTCAAGTACTAGATTCAAACCAAAAAAAGTAAAAATTGACCGCCCAAGGACAAGCAGGCCCTGACGGTGCTAGATACTTGAACTCGAGCCCACGGCGGAACCGTCGGTGAATCCCTAGTAATCCGCACAACGCAGGGCCAGCCGACCAAAGCCCACAGGTCATGAGAGAGAGCGAGCGTCGTGTATAAGTGCTCAGGTAAGTATTCAGAGGAGTTCAAACAGTAGGACTCGGCCGCGCTTATAAACAGGTCGAGAGCCTCCTCCCTTAGGGAGGTGGGACTAAACCAGAGCACACGCACATCCAGCAGTCCCCAAAACGCCCGCGTGGGCCATTTGGGCCGGAAAATGGCCCAATAGCCTCCGTCGTCTACAAACACCCCACCAATAAGCCCAGTTAAACAAAGTAGAGCGCGGGGCAAAGAAATATAAAGTACAAAAAAATGTTCGAAAACTGAAAATAAAAAAGTTCAACTACTAGTTCGTAGGCAATAACTTTAAAATACAAAAGTAAAAATAAAAATAATTTTAGCTGTGCACCACGGATGATAAAAAAGGAAAAAAATATGATACAAAAACAACGAAACTCTAAAAAGTAGAGAACTTAATAGCCTATCTGTTAAATGTGCATAATTTAAAACACCAAATTAAATATTACTTTCAAGTTCAACTACTAAAATGAAAGAAGTTCAAATAGATATTGTTTGTCAATTCTGCTAAATTTCTTATTTATGTAAAATCTAACAAGTTCAACTACTAAAAGGCAAGAAGTTCAAATAGATATTGTTTGTCAATTCTGCTAAATTTCTTATTTATGTAAAATCTGACAACACCTCAACGAACAATTTCGTCGTAAATAATCTCAATCCCCAAAAAGAAAACTCACTTCAAACATACATATGACATCAGTACTAAAAAAGCAGGAACAGTCTGTCCACTCACACCACTATGACACCAAATTTCAAAACCGTACGCTGTATGAAATTACAATTCAGTTCACACAGCACTAAACCATAAGTGCACTAAAAAGATAATACAAAAACTATAAAGGCCTAACTTAGGTTCGGACAGATGAAAATAAAATAAGTCCCAGTTTTGAGCAACAACTCCCATGGCACTGATTTTTTTTTTGAGATCAACTAATGTATAATACTTCAGTGGAAAAACAAGACTTCACCTGCACACAGAAAAACATCATAAAAGCATATGTCACTTAAACAGTTCAAAATGCCATCATCACCACCCCTGAGACATGCAAGTGGGATAAGCAGCTGATAAGTACAGCTTGACAAGACTACTCAGTTCGACAGTAAAAACCCTTGATTTGGACGGTTTGTTCTTCTAGGCCACCACCCGCGCCACCCACTAGGCGGTTGCCACAAGGGAGTGCAAACGGCGACCCCCACGACCACTACACCCACGTCTCCTACGAACCGCCTCCCACACATCCCCGTTGACGCGCTGGAAAATAAACCATTGTCTTCCATCTCTGCCTCATTCCAAGAACCACCATTGCCACTTCCATCTCCACTGCAGACAAACCACAAACTTCTCTCTCCCAAGCCCACAGTCGCCGGAGGAGGGCAATGGCGGAGGAACCCACTACAAAAAAAATACACTTCCGTGATGATACGTGTTTGTCACAGTAGGTCGCGTTTTTTGTCATGCATGTACATCCATGACAAATTTATGACAGAATCAAGATAGTCATACCTGTGCTGTCGTAGAAGTGTTCCATGACATTACCAAAATTATCATCACGGAAGTGTCCACTTCCATGACGATAAATCACGCGTCACAGAAGTGCTTTCGTCAAGGGTGACGGACACGTGGCATCCATCGTAACGGAACGCCGTTAAGCTATCGGGTCGGGTTTTGGATCCGATAGCCCGTTAAGAGCCCCGACCAATGGGGATTTTCCACGTGTAAAATCATCATTGGCTGGAGGAGACACGTGTCAGGTCCGCGTTGGCACAGGTGTCACTCATCCAATGGGCGAGACGCGCCTATGATATGTTGACACGTGGACCGGCCCATCAAGTTTAAATGGGTCGGCCCAACTGAAGGCCCACAAGATTTTGCAGACCATAATGGGCCGGCCCAGCTAAAGGCCCACGAGATTTTGCGGACCATAATGGGCTGGCCCAGCTAAAGGCCCACAAGATTTTGCGGGCCATAATGGGCCGGCCCAGGTAAAAAGGCCCACAAGATTTTTGTGTGCCATAATGGGCCGGCCCAGGTAAAGGCCCACAAGATTCTTGCGGATCATAATGGGCTGGCCCAGCTAAAGGCCCACGAGATTTCGCCGACATTAATGGGCCGGCCCAGCTGTAGGCCCACAAGATTTTGAGGACCCTAGTAGGCCGGCCCATTAACTGGCTGCCATGTTTTGGGCCAAATGCCGGCCCATATTTGATCCGGTCCATTAATGGCCTGCCATGCTCCGGGCCTAATAGTGGCCATATGAGATCCGGCCTGTTAAAAGCCTACCACGTTCTGGGCCAAATTACGGCCCAGATCAGGTACGTCCCTTTAAGAGGCTTTGGGCTCAATTATGGCCCATATCAGATTCGGCCCGTCAACTTGACACTATGCTTTTGGGCCCACTTGCTAAAGGCCCACTTAGTAATTCGGCCTGATATTAGTTTTGGCATGTTAAGGGCCCGTTTAACATTTCGGCCCTATATTAATTTTGGCCTGTTAAAAGCCCATCATATAGTTGGGCCTAACTACGGCCCGGTTTGCATCCGGCCTGCTCGCAGCCGATATCTGATTGGGCCAAACAAGGACCGAGACAATTTTGGCCTGTTAAAAGCCCGTGATTTGATTCGCACAATCATGGGCCGGGGTCCATTTCAGGCTGCTGCCGGCCCGTGAGCTGTTCGGCATGTTTCAGGCCCAACCTACATCGTGATTGCATGACGGCCCGATTATGTACCGTAATTTTACGGTTTGGCCGGTTTACTGCGAAGACATGATATATACAGTAAAATAACTGCAGCATCGTGAATAAGAAAAAACCTAGACTATACAATAAAGAAATTACGGCATATTACATCCACTGGGCATCAAAGTTCGCCACTATGATAATAAAGCACAAGCAGACAGCAGATTACATACACTGGGCATCAAAGATCGCCACCAGTGCAAATAAACACACCGACAAAATAATATACAAAACCGACAACACTTCAATAGAGTTCAAGAAAGGTTAGCCCTGCTGGGGAGCTGCAACGCAAGCAGCTGAGCAAGATGATGAGACTGCGCTTGTTCAACACTTATATCTTCCTCACTCTGAAAGATAAACAAGCAGACAGATGACAGGTTTTGCACATAAAAGTATCAATGCTGACAATTCATCACATTTCTTACTGACGAATAAAGTGACACAGTTTAAAATTGCATTAACACAATATGGTATTGTTCAGGTCAAGACATGGCAGGAAATGACATTGTGAAGGAGTTGGCAGCTTCACGACACCACTGGATTACAGATCAAGAACTCATAAGTATCAATGGTTAGTGTGCTGTCAATTTATACCATTTCAGATTGGCAAATAAAGAGACGGTTTAAATAATACTAGAATGATATGACATTGTTCATAGTTAAGACATTGCAGAATATGACATTGTGCTGTAGTGGGTAGGTTCACCACACCACTGGATTACAGATGAAGAACAGAAGCATACATGCAGTGCAAAAGAAGATCACTTGCTCTGTATAGTTTAATTTACATGGTATGAAGAAGGAACTTGGTTGTACAACTGAAAACTCAAATTGAGAAAGGACAAACTTTTGTTTATGAACTACATAATAAACTTTAAACAAGCAATTTGATGCAAACACCAAAAATAAACAGCTGTTGCAGTCATGCCTAACCAAATATATACAACAAAGTTTGAAGGCTTGAGATGGACAAACTTACATTATTGGTGAAGACAGGCTCTATAAAGGCCTTGTCCATGCTGATGGGGGGGGCAATTCAAGAAGTTTACCACAGAATCTTCTTCAAAAGCATTGCCTTTATTCTACATTTTGTTAAGAGTAAATATAAATGTGATAATATACGAAAAAATGGAGAATATTTAAGATAAGATGAAGAGTGATGCTACATAACCAAGTAGCTATAAATGTAAGTGCAGCGATACAGGCATAAGGTACAGCCAAGAGCAATGCACAGCTAAACTTCTTCAGTACCAACCTTATGGTAAGAGTAAATATAGATCTGATGTGTAGAAAATGGAGGGCAAAGGAAAATAAGCTGCAGAGTGATGGTACATGAACAACTACTTGTCATTATAAGTACACTGATAAAGGACAGCATGTACTTACAAGAACAATGCAGAGCTAAAAAACATTGGCATTGGATATATTCTACACTAATGTAACCATTCATACAGATCAGATAATTTGGAGCAAACAATTGATAAGCAAGCTATCATGCATACAGCTGTCACATAATGAACCAGGTATGTATGCAAGTACAGTGATACAGGACAACAGGTACTAACAAGAGCAAAGCAGCGGGCAGCATATTTGCGATATCCTGTCGTTCTTATCAAACCAGAATTCTTCTTCGAGCAGATTTCCTGCAAAAAAGATCCGTAAGGCACATGCGGAAAAGTAGAAGTTCAAATTGTCATGTGATTTCATAGACAGTACCTCATCCTAGGAATGAGACCAGTGCATAACAAGGTTTTTCCATTCAATGTCTTCTAAATTTAGCACAGGAGACTTCACCGGAAATTCGTTTATAGACTTGCCATCAAAGTGTGATTTCCTCAGGTAACACCAATACTGCTGCAATGCTTCCTTGAAAAGCACAAGCAAGCTTTTCTCGTCATGACTATCCAGATTGACCCTCGCCTAGTTACAACAATGTAATGTAAATCATTGATGTGTTCAATCAGCAGAAAACAAGAAAATAATAACCATGAATAATAGCACTTACACGTAAGTTGGACAGGAAGATGTGAAAATGGTGTTTGTCTTCACAATAATCTTCCCTTGATGGGAATATATGCATGTAGTCCCTAAAAACATTGAAAGCATTGTCTTTTAAACTGGGAATAAATGGAATGGGGTTCCAATCTGCAGGAATTGGCCGTCTCTGCAGTTGGGATATGTCTTCGGCCGGTGGACTTGCTGCACTTTTTGCTGGAGTGGGATTTTTTTGTGGTACAACTGGTGCTATGGCAAATGAAATCGATATACCTTTTGCTGGAGTGCAGGTCCTCTGTGGTGGGGCTAGTGGTGTGGCCAGTGAAGTATGGGTACAGTCTGCTGGAGTCAGTCCTACGTTTTGTGTCAGTGGTTGTACAGCCAATATAAGTAGGGTGTTGTCTGATTTCTCCGGCACCACCACGTTTTTCAAGGACTTTGCTGGTGCTCCTTCAGGTTCGGCAATCACCCTCTTCCTTTTTGATGTCTGATGCACAAGAACAACATTTGAGTGGAAAAACATGGTATGATGACAGATGGAATATGTATTGATAATGGATGGGCATGGCATCTCGACACATATGATGAGTAAACTAAGCAGATGGTGGTGCAACAAAGTAGAAGAAATGCAAGACAACATATGCAAGATACCCGCAATCAATAAAACATTGCCAAATTAGAAGAGGCACCTTGATGGGTGAACAGGACAGGCCATCTGCCTTTGACTCCTCGAGGTTAGAATAGTCATTAGGATCATATTCTGAACAAGAATCAACAGGTGGGAGCGTATGAGTTTCATTGCATCCAGAATGGCACTCAATGCCTTGGTGCCAATTCTGTAAGTCATTGCAGTGTTTAGCTTCAAGAGTGGACTGCTGCTAGTGCGACACAAAGCAGCTACACAGATCATAGTGTAGATATAACGGGAAAACCTTAAGCATCAGAGTAAAATCAGCAAAGTGGAACTTGCTGGAATATATGTGCTAGTATTGCCGGTACGGCTAGAAAGGCTTCGGATACCAGCTCTCTTCAAGTGAAGGTGCGGCACTGTTAATATCAGTGTAACTCTCAAAGGCGACCGAGCTCCCCGCATTTCCTTGCTATTCTTATAGGATTCAAGTGGGCAGGCCACTACAAATCCTATTCCTATGTTTACAAGATCCTACGAATCAAAGAGGCTCAAAGTGTCCATCACAACCGACCGTATAGACCTCTACACTGCAAATGTCCCTGCTCATCTGCAGTACAAGGAACATACTGTACTACTATCATACTCCCTCCGTTTCGAAATATAAGTCTTGGTAGAGATTTCCACTATGGTTCACATACAGATGTATCCAGATACATTTTAGAGTGTAGATTCACTCATTTTGCTCCATATGTAGTCCATGGTGGAATCTATACAAAGACTTGTATTTAGGAACGGAGAGAGTACATATTAAAGAAGAACGGAAGAGGAACATGGTAAAGAAGAGCAAGCAGATTTTGGATAATAAAATGTTGGTTGCGTAGTGCCCACACATGATGAACCAGAGCGCATTAAGAATGCAACTCCTAGCTGTCTCTCGACCATTTCAGGCGGTTGGATGAAGATCCTACGTCTCCTAACCCTTCTTCTTCCTCGTCTCTGATTCTTCCCATACAGAACACCGCACGGGCCGCCGGCCGGACCACCGGCCCCCACCGCCTGTGTTCCTCCGCCACCCCCACCCCCACCCCCGCCCCAACCCCCACCCGCGTCGAGTTTTCTTCGTTCGGCGAGGCCCCACAACCACCCGAGCCCCTTCGATCGCACCGGCGAACTCCGGCGAGCTCTGAAAAATCGACTGACCCAATTTTGAAATTTAGTCTACTGTGATTTAACTAGTGTGGAATATAAAAGGGGAAAACCATAAGCATTGGGAGTATAGTGTTGAGCGTTTCATGGAGGATCTAAAGGTGCAAACCGGACAAAGGCAACTTTGCAACCAAGACAAGAAATCAGAGTAAAGCAGTGGTGATCTATTTTCTTGCTGTGATAAATAAGTTGAGCAGATACGAAAGAGTACCGCCTCTGGTGCGGCGCCATGTACGCATCTGCTGAGAATTTGACGGTGCTGCGGTAGCGATGGCTGTCGGCGGCGTGGAAGCAGGTCTAGGAGGGTAGACGGTGGCGGCGGGGCGCGGTGGACGAGACGGTCGTAGGAGCAGCGCCGGCAAGGTGGACGACGGGGGGGATGAAGCGAGAGGACGGGATGCAAGGATCCCGGTCCGAAGCCGTGGATGAGAGAGGTCGATCTCTTGTAATGGACGGCGGCGTCGGGGTATCAGCTCCGGCATGGTGGAGGAGGACGGCGGTGGATGGGGTGGCGAACGGCGGCGGACGGAGGAGGGTGGGGTGGAGAGGGTGTTTTGGCGCCCACGGAGTACGAATGGGGAAAAGGGAGGTACAGAGGAAGGGGGAACCATGTATTCAGGGCGCGCTTGTCTCCAATGCGAGGAAATTTATAAACTTGGCCCCCGTTTCAAATCTACTACATCACAGCAACATTAGTCGGTTGGGGATAGGACGGTAATCTCGCATACACCGAATATTTGCCGACGAGAGTTTGTTTTTGGCGCCCACCGTGTATGAATATGAATCGGGGAGGGAGTCGATTTCGGCCGAGGACACACTGTGTTTTGGCGCCCACCGTGTATGAATCCGGGTGAGAGGCGGTTCCGTCACATTTGGGTGAAATTACAAACCTACCCCTATCGAAACCTATAGAAATCCAGCAGATAGGCTTTGTGTGGCAGGGATAGGCAGTAGTGATTTCCATCTCGCAGATTTTGGTTTCGGGCGGTTACTGTGACTTTCCCCGCTTCGTTCAAATTTTGCAGAGTGCACGTTTACCGTGCCAACTCAATTCGAATCCCGTTTGTATTCTATTTTTTTCGGGCGGGATCATTTTCAATTGTAATTACATTCTATATACATCATTTTTTATATATACTTTCAAAAGCACAACAAAGAATTCTGCTCCTTTATATGTATAATATGATTTACAAATACAACGATCTCGAAATCTTAAGGTTGAATTCGAAAAAAATTAACCAAATTATGTTCTACTAAAATGTATGGATCAGTAATATCTACATATTAAATAACATAGATGTGCATGAATTCATATGAGTATGCATGTTTGATAGATCAATTTTGGTTCGGGCATGGATTACATGTATCATCATCTCGAATTCAAATATTTGAATCCCTTTTTTGTTCACTCCTTTCACGCCCATCTCTCTCGCATGCATGCTCCTTCAGGTAGCTATCACTCCCTTTTCTCCAGCTCACCCGCACGCTCACTTCATGTTTCTCCTATCCTCGCAAACATGGTCTCTCGACGTCTCCCTTGAGAAGTGTCACACTCTCCCTATCATTATACATTACACGGTTTTCATTATCTCTCACGTCTCTACTGTTCTCTGGTATCACTCGGTACCTAAGCTTTCTTTTTCACCGCCACACACACAGTCTCCACTCATCTTTCACTTTGTCTTTCTCTCTATGGGATTCTCTCACACACCCTATATGTCTCTACATATGACTCATACCACTAAAATTACTCTCTCTCTCTCCTGTAGACACAACATTTGTTGTGGTCTCCTTTTCGTCTCCATCCAAGACTAACATTATTCATTTGTTTACCGATCAGACAACCCCGACTACCGTCTCCTCTCTCTCTCACAGACACACACACACAACTCCTGCTTCCACTCCCCTTCCCGACTACCGTCTCTCTCTCACACACACAAAACTCTCGCTTTCACACCCCGACTCGTATTTCTCTCACAAACATTTATCGAATAGCTAGCCTCTAGATAGGTTTATACACCCGCACACTCGTGCTTCCACCATCGCATACATGTCTCTCTTCCGCTCCTTGTATCTATGTAGATTTTTCTTCCCTTCTTGAGACACGCCCTCTCGATCGTGCACACACACACTATCGCCTCATTTTAAGCTGATACCTATCGCACACACACTCCTTGTGTCTTTGTCACACATGCACTCCGTCCTCCTCCACTCTCCCTCTCTCTCACACATACATGGGCTTTTTGCAACAACTAGCAAGATGCCCATGCGTTGCACGGAACATCAAGATGCATTTGTATGAGTAGTTTATCTTGTGGGGGAAAAGGATGAACGAGGGAAGGCCTTATTTGCAAATGTGGAGAGGGGTGTGGGTATCTTTTTGCAAAATTGCCATAGTTTCCTTCCTATCCGTCAGATATAGATCGGACGGCCCATACTGCAGGATGGCAGGCACACGATCATCACCGACAATGCTTTTTATAAGAGTAGGGATAAAAAAATAGAGTTGGTGATGATGGTGGGCCTGCCATCCTGCAATGTAGGTCGTCCGATTTATATCTGACGGATAGGAAGGAAAATATGGAAATTTACCCGCACTCTTCACCACATTTGCAGATAAGGCCTTCCCTCGTTCATCCTTTTCTCCCACAAGATCTTGATGTTCCGTGCAACGCACGGGCATCCTGCTAGTAAGAGTAGAAATTAGACATATACCACTTCTCAAATCTTGAAACCAACAACATTCCTCCCTTATCTCATCAAAACCGCCAAAGGAATATATTTTGAGTGAAACATAACATATTTTTAGTGATATACGTATTTCAAAACTAGAATTTTTTTCTATCAAATCGGTGAATATGTATTAATCTACTTTGATCGTGTGGCAACGCATTGGCACATTGCTAGTAGTTATTATAATTTTTGGACACCAGACAAACGGTGGAGTACATATACGAAGAGAAGAGGCGCACGGACGCAGTCGGCCTCTCGCTGTCTCGCACACATGAGTGTTACGTAAAGGCGACGTTAACAAATAAACCCTAAAACCCTAGGTGCACGATTGCTGCATTCGCGGGTACCGGGTATGTGGTGGAGCACCTTTGTAGGAATAGTCAGCTCGCGTGATAATTTGATCCGTAGGAGTTGATGGTCGGGACCATAGGTGAACGACTTGGAGCGCGGTGGTTCGCCAGTTGCCACAGATCGAGTAGCCACATTTAAAATATCGTTTTTTAGCGGGGTTAAGAGTTCCGATTTTCAATGGCGCGTTATAAGTAGTAAGTAGTTTTTAGAACGATTGGTATGGAGCGAAAATGGAATTCATAGTACTACGTACCTCCTTGGCGTATGGTTGTATGGTTTTTTTTGCGATGGAGGTTGTATGGGTTTATGTTGCGAGATGTTGAACCTGGTAGTTCTAGGGCAAATACTATGGTTTAGATTTAGATGCTGGTTTTTAGTAAGGAAAATCGGAAGGGGAAACCCTTCTTTGATTAAAAAAAACTACTACCTCCATTCTGGTTTACTAGTCCCCATCGTACTTTGGGTCAAAGTTTGTCCACGAATTTTACTTGTAAAATGTGAATGGAAAATGAGATTTTGTTATACCCAAACAAAAAAGGACTGGAGGGAGTGATTGCTCTGACACGGACGCGACCTCTCATAGCGCAGGCATTGAACCAGCGCGCCGGCCAAGAGGGCCGCACTCGCTGCAGGCTCGGCTGAGCACGCCTCCTCGCCGCGTGCAACCAGCTCAAGACTGCCCCGCCTGCCTTCATTGAATCCGCGCGTGTGCCGGCAACATGTCCTTCCGCGAGCCGGCACGCATTTTAGAACACAAAAAATGACTAAAATATAATTAATTTACGCATGGTCTTGACTTGTTGTGGTCGCCGTCTTCGATCTGCTCGATGCCCTCTTTGAAGATTGAGGTGTTGTGCATATTGGGGTGCAAAGAAGCACAAGCAAGAGTGGTCACCGTATAACCTTGGATGGGGATGAATTGTGTGCTCGGGGGAGTGTGTGTGTGTGTTGTGCTGCGTGTGTCTCTGTGTGTGTGTGTGTGTGTGTCAGATATTGAGAGAAAACAAACCTAAGGAGAGAAATGGGTATTCACGAAGAGATTGTGCGGGCCTTGAGGTGGGCAGGGGCCGGGTGAGGGTGTCAAAATGTGCGCGTTGATGCATGTGTTGCATGCGACCGTGCGAGGGACGGACGAATCGAGAGAGATGGTTGTTGTGTTACGGATGCTCCTCTCTCTGTCTCTCTCTCCCTCTCTCTCTCACACACACACACACAAGTAAACTAGAAGACCGTTCTCTCATGTATACACAACGTATCGGCATCTGTCTATGTCTCACTCATGCATGATCATTTGCACATTCACACCTCTCTATGTCTGTATCACACGCACACCGTCTCCACATTGCCCTTCCGCCACAACACACATATGGACACATACACACGTTCTCTCTCAGTCACACACACAAAATCAGTATTAAAAAAACTAGGGCGCAACTAAAACGTCCAAATCCAAATAAACACGAACTGGAGCTAAATTCAAATATATGGAAATATTGCAGCGTCAAGAACTTTCACAGGAAAAAAAAGTTGAGTAATATTCGAGGATTGTTTTCACACACACAAAAAGGTTCGGTGGATGTCCTTCGAGCCCGACACGGTGACGCACCGTTCGATCGACCGCGCGGCCGCGGTTCACGCGCTTGCACCGGATTCCGTATCGTGGCTGTGGTACTAACTAATAAAAGCGTTGCCTAAGTCTAATGTTTACGTGTACTAGTATGGTTTTCTTTTAAGTTTGACCAACCTTATATATAAAACTAAAGTAAGCTCCCACACGCGCACTCATCAATATGCCGCCGCCGTTGCGCATGCCGGCGCCCGCCTGCTCCGGCCAACAATTTCTCACCCGTCAGCGCCGTGTCGCTGCCATCCCTGTGCCATGAAGCCGAAGGCTCGCCCGCTCATGTCGACTGCAGTCCCTCCTCGCGATGCCGCCGCGCTGCCAAGCACGCGAGCAGCTGGTGGAGCCACGTCTATGCACGCAGCGTACGAAGAGGAGGACGAGCGCGTGCTCCAGCACGCCGGCGAGGAGGAACTAGCATGTCATTGTCGTCTCCGTCCGCGCGGAGGAGGCGCGCATGGTGGCTGTCGCGGCGGACGCCGGTCGCGTGCGCTTCGAGCCCACAAACCGGGTGCGGACGCGGAATCTACCTTCGAGACCTTGAATGCCACGTGGATCCTGCAATCTGAAGGAGCAATTTGGGTCAGTCGACTCATGTGAGCCGTTTGATGCAACATGGATGGCTAGAAGGGCTTCTTCCACCTCTTCTGCCGTCTTCTTCCTTCGCTCCGTCGAACTTCTTTCACAAATTGACTGACCCAAATTATACTACTAGTACGAACGTATTAAGTACAGTAGGAACACGAAGATACGAGCAGTAGTACCAACTGCAAGAAGAACAGAAGTAAGACATAGTACTAGTACTACAGTACGTACTAAAGAGTTCAAATAATGAGAAAGAACATAAACATAGTTCTGCTGGGGCCTCAGCGCAACACACCCTTGAAAATAAACTAAGAAACTAGTCTGCTTGACACTGCAGTAGAACCAGCATGAGCGACGGCACTGCCGCCTACTTGGAGTCCGAGTCCACGTCCTCGACTTCGTCCTTGTCCCTCTTCCTCTTCCTCTTCGCCGACGCTTCTTTGCTTGAACCAGACAATGGGCTCTGCTTCTTCATCCAACCCTTGTAGATATTTAAACAAAGGTAGGCATCCATTGCTGCGTACAGGATGTGATCTTCATCTAATGTCTTCGACTCCCATGCATGATGAAACTCGTGATGAGGTTTCTTCATTTTAGCGTACGAAGGATCAATCATGGCTGTTGCCAGGGTCAGCATTGAAGGTTGAGAGGAGGACACCAGGCTTGCCTTCTGGAGATCGAAGGGCTGGCCTACAACGAGACCTATCTGACACAGGACATCCCTGTCGTTCTTAAAGCCTACAGTAACGAATTTCACCCTTTTGTCCTTGAGGAAGTTCTTAAAATCCTGGCACTCAACGTCGGCATGGCATATGTGGTAGACCAAGCAAACGTTATGTACGCAAACCTGGGTCACGGCGGGCTTCTTCCTCTCTTCGTCCTTTAGATCCTTCTCTCGTCCCAGGACTGTGGTGTACTCAACATCTAGCCCAGCGACCCACTCATCCGTTGAACAGTTGAACATGCGTAGGAAGCGAGCAAGCCATGCTTTCACCGTCTCGGATCCACGTGTATAGATGACGATGAACTGATCGCCGGTGATGGCTCTAACCTGGTACTCAGCGGCGACCATGGAGATTTGAGAGGCCATGGATTTTGGAGGAGGGTTAGGAGAAGTTGAACTGTTGTACCCCGCAAAAAAAACTGGGAGCGAACTAATGTGAAAGGACGGGACGACTGGGAGCGACCTGTTGTAAGGTAGAAGACGGGGACGAGTAGGGCGTGCGAACGGCGTGGGGTTGCTGGCTTGCCCAGTAGATAAACGGCTGCAAGCCCCCAAAGAGTTCTCGAGAACTATGTGTGACCCACTAGATGTCATGTCTACTAGACCCATATCGTAGGCCTGACGGTATAGCTTCTGCCTGTTCGCACGCCATGCCGGCGCATGGATGTCGTTGGGGAACGTAGTAATTTCAAAAAAATTCCTACGCACACGCAAGATCATGGTGATGCATAGCAACGAGAGGGGAGAGTGTTGTCCATGTACCCTCGTAGACCGATAGCGGAAGCGTTATCACAACGCGGTTGATGTAGTCGTACGTCTTCACGATCCGACCGATCAAGTACCGAACGTACGGCACCTCCAAGTTCTACACACGTTCAGCTCGATGACGTCCCTCGAACTCCGATTCAGCCGAGTGTTGAGGGAGAGTTTCGTCAGCACGACGGCGTGGTGACGATGATGATGTTCCACCGACGCAGGGCTTCACCTAAGCTCTGCAACGGTATTATCGAGGTGTAATATGGTGGAGGGGGGCACCGCACACGGCTAAGAGATCTCAAGGATCAATTGTTGTGTCTCTGGGGTGCCCCCCTGCCCCCGTATATAAAGGAGCAAGGGGGAGGCAGCCGGCCAAGGGGAGAGGCGCGCCATAGGGGGGAGTCCTACTCCCACCAGGAGTAGGACTCGTCCTTTCCTTGTGGGAGTAGGAGAAGGGAAGGGGGAAGGAGAAAGAAGGAAGGGTGCGCCCCCCTTCCCTAGTCCAATTCGGACTGACCATGGGGAGGGGTGCGGCCACCTTTTGAGGCCTTTCTCTCCTTTCCCGTATGGCCCATTAACGCCCAATACGAATTCCCGTAACTCTCCGGTACTCCGAAAAATACCCGAATCACTCGGAACCTTTCCGGAGTCCGAATATAGTCGTCCAATATATCGATCTTTACGTCTCGACCATTTTGAGACTCCTCGTCATATCCCCGATCTCATCCGGGACTCTGAACTCCTTCGGTACATCAAAACTCAATAAAACTGTCATCGTAACGTTAAGCGTGCGGACCCTACGGGTTCGAGAACTATGTAGACATGACCGAGACACGTCTCCGGTCAATAACCAATAGCGGGACCTGGATGCCCATATTGGCTCCCACATATTCTACAAAGATCTTTATCGGTCAGACCGCATAACAACATACGTTGTTCCCTTTGTCACCGGTATGTTACTTGCCCGAGATTTGATCGTCGGTATCTCGATACCTAGTTCAATCTCGTTACCGGCAAGTCTCTTTACTCGTTCCGTAACACATCATCCCACAACTAACTCATGAGTCACAATGCTTGCAAGGCTTATAGTGATGTGCATTACCGAGTGGGCCCAGAGATACCTCTCCGCCAATCGGAGTGACAAATCCTAATCTCGAAATACGCCAACCCAACAAGTACCTTTGGAGACACCTGTAGAGCACCTTTATAATCACCCATTTACATTGTGACGTTTGGTAGCACACAAAGTGTTCCTCCGGTAAACGGGAGTTGCATAATCTCATAGTCATAGGAACATGTATAAGTCATGAAGAAAGCAATAGCAACATACTAAACGATCGGGTGCTAAGCTAACGGAATGGGTCAAGTCAATCACATCATTCTCCTAATGAGGTGATCCCGTTAATCAAATGACAACTCATGTCTATGGCTAGGAAACATAACCATCTTTGATTAACGAGCTAGTCAAGTAGAGGCATACTAGTGACACTCTATTTGTCTATGTATTCACACATGTATTATGTTTCCGGTTAATACAATTCTAGCATGAATAATAAACATTTATCATGATATAAGGAAATTTATAATACTTTATTATTGCCTCTAGGGCATATTTCCTTCAGTCTCCCACTTGCACTAGAGTCAATAATCTAGTTCACATCGCCATGTGATTTAACATCAATAATTCACATCACCATGTGATTAACACCCATAGTTCACATCTCTATGTGACCAACACTCAAAGGGTTTACTAGAGTCAATAATCTAGTTCACATCGCTATGTGATTAACACGCAAAGAGTATTAAGGTGTGATCATGTTTTGTTTGTGAAATAATTTTAGTCAACGGGTCTATCACATTCAGATCCGTAAGTATTTTGCAAATTTCTATGTTTACAATGCTCTGCACGGAGCTACTCTAGCTAATTGCTCCCACTTTCAATATGTATCTAGACCGAGACTTAGAGTCATCTAGATTTAGTGTCAAAACTTGCATCGACGTAACCCTTTACGACGAACCTTTTGTCACTTCCATAATCGACAAACATATCCTTATTCCACTAAGGATAATTTTGACCGTTGTCCGGTGATCTACTCCTAGATCACTATTGTACTCCCTTGCCAAAATCAGTGTAGGGTATACAATAGATCTGGTACACAGCATGGCATACTTTATAGAACCTATGGCCAAGGCATAGGGAATGACTTTCATTCTCTTTCTATCTTCTGCCGTGGTCGGGCTTTGAGTCTTACTCAATATCACACCTTGTAACACAGGCAAGAACTCTTTCTTTGACTGTTCTATTTTGAACTACTTCAAGATCTTGTTAAGGTATGTACTCATTGAAAAAACTTATCAAGCATCTTGATCTATCTCTATAGATCTTGATGCTCAATATGTAAGCAGCTTCACCGAGGTCTTTCTTTGAAAAACTCCTTTCAAACACTCCTTTATGCTTTGCAGAATAATTCTACATTATTTCCGATCAACAATATGTCATTCACATATACTTATCAGAAATGTTGTAGTGCTCCCACTCACTTTCTTGTAAATACAGGCTTCACCGCAAGTCTGTATAAAACTATATCCTTTGATCAACTTATCAAAGCGTATATTCCAACTCCGAGATGCTTGCACCAGTCCATAGATGGATCGCTGGAGCTTGCATATTTTGTTAGCACCTTTAGGATTGACAAAACCTTCTGGTTGCATCATATACAACTCTTCTTTAATAAATCCATTAAGGAATGTAGCTTTGTTTATCCATTTGCTAGATTTCATAAAATGCGGCAATTGCTAACATGATTCAGACAGACTTTAAGCATAGATACGAGTGAGAAACTCTCTCATCGTAGTCAACACCTTGAACTTGTCGAAAACCTTTTGCGACAATTCTAGCTTTGTAGATAGTAACACTACTATCAGCGTCCGTCTTCCTCTTGAATATCCATTTAATCTCAATGGCTCTTCGATCATCAGGCAGGTCAACCAAAGTCCATACTTTGTTCTTCATACATGGATGTCATCTCAGATTTCATGGCCTCAAGCCATTTCCCGGAATCTGGGCTCGCCATCGCTTCTTCATAGTTCGTAGGTTCGTCATGGTCTAGTAACATAACCTCCAGAACAGGATTACCGTACCACTCTGGTGCGGATCTTACTCTGGTTGACCTACGAGGTTCAGTAATAACTTGATCTGAAGTTTCATGATCATCATCATTAACTTCCTCACTAATTGGTGTAGGAGTCACAGGAACAGATTTCTGTGATGAACTACTTTCCAATAAGGGAGCAGGTACAGTTACCTCATCAAGTTCTACTTTCCTCCCACTCACTTCTTTCGAGAGAAACTCCTTCTCTACAAAGGATCCATACTAAGCAACGAATGTGTTGTCTTCGGATCTGTGATAGAAGGTGTACCCAACTGTCTCCTTTGGGTATCCTATGAAGACACATTTCTCCGATTTGGGTTTGAGCTTATCCGGATGAAACTTTTTCACATAAGCATCGCAACCCCAAACTTTAAGAAACGACAACTTTGGTTTCTTGCCAAACCACAGTTCATAAGGCGTCATCTCAACGGATTTAGATGGTGCCCTATTTAACGTGAATGTAGCTGTCTCTAATGCATAACCCCAAACGATAGTGGTAGATCGGTAAGAGACATCATATATTGCACCATATCTAATAAAGTACGGTTACGATGTTCGGACACACCATTACACTATGGTGTTCCAGGTGGCGTGAGTAGTGAAACTATTTCACATTGTTTTAACTGAAGGCCAAACTCGTAACTCAAATATTTTACCTCTGCGATCATATCGTAGAAACTTTTATTTTCTTGTTACGATGATTCTCCACTTCATTCTGAAATTCTTTGAACTTTTCAAATGTTTCAGACTTGTGTTTCATCAAGTAGATATACCCATATCTGCTCAAATCATCTGTGAAGGTCAGAAAATAATGATACCTGCTACGAGCCTCAATATTCATCGGACCACATACATCTGTATGTATGATTTCCAACAAATCTGTTGCTCTCTCCATAGTTCCGGAGAACGGCGTTTTAGTCATCTTGCCCATGAGGCACGGTTCGCAAGCATCAAGTGATTCATAATCAAGTGATTCCAAAATCCCATCGGTATGGAGTTTCTTCATGCGCTTTACACCAATATGACCTAAACGGCAGTGCCACAAATAAGTTGCACTATCATTATTAACTTTGCATCTTTTGGCTTCAATATTATGAATATGTGTATCACTACGATCGAGATCCAACAAACCATTTTCATTGGTGTGTATGACCATAGAAGGTTTTTATTCATGTAAACAGAACAACAATTGTTCTCTAACTTAAATGAATAACCGTATTGCAATAAACATGATCAAATCATATTCATGCTCAACGCAAACACCAAATAACACTTATTTAGTTTCAACACTAATCCCGAAAGTACAGGGAGTGTGCGATGATGATCATATCAATCTTGGAACTACTTCCAACACACATAGTTACCTCGCCTTTTTACTAGTCTCTGTTTATTCTGCAACTCCCGTTTCGAGTTACTACTCTTAGCTACTGAACCAGTATCAAATACCGAGGGGTTGCTATAAACACTAGTAAAGTACACATCAATAACATGTATATCCAATATACCTTTGTTCACTTTGCCATCCTTCTTATCCACCAAATAGTTGGGGTAGTTTCGCTTCCAGTGACCAGTCCCTTTGCAGTAGAAGCACTTAGTCTCAGGCTTAGGACCAGACTTAGGCTTCTTCACTTGAGCAGCAACTTGCTTGCCGTTCTTCTTGAAGTTCCCCTTCTTTCCTTTGCCCTTTTCTTGAAACTAGTGGTCTCGTCAACCATCAACACTTGATGTTTTTCTTGATTTCTACCTTCGTCGATTTCAGCAACACGAAGAGCTCGGGAATTACTTTCGTCATCCCTTGCATACTATAGTTCATCACGAAGTTCTACTAACTTGGTGATGGTGACTAGAGAATTCTATCAATCACTATTTTATCTGGAAGATTAACTCCCACTTGATTCAAGCGATTGTAGTACCCAGACAATCTGAGCACATGCTCACTAGTTGAGCGATTCTCCTCCATCTTTTAGCTATAGAACTTGTTGGAGACTTCATATCTCTCAACTCGGGTATTTGCTTGAAATATTAACTTCAACTCCTGGAACATCTCATATGGTCCATGACGTTCAAAACGTCTTTGAAGTCCCGATTCTAAGCCGTTAAGCATGGTGCACTAAACTATCAAGTAGTCATCATATTGAGCTAGCCAAACGTTCATAACGTCTGCATCTGCTCCTGCAATAGGTCTGTTACCTAGCGGTGCATTAAGGACATAATTCTTCTGTGCAGCAATGAGGATAATCCTCAGATCACGGATCCAATCCACATCTTTGCTACTAACATCTTTCAACATAATTTTTCTCTAGGAACATATCAAAATTAAACACAGGGAAGCAACAACGTGAGCTATTGATCTATAACATAATTTACAAAATACTATCAGGACTAAGTTCATGATAAATTCAAGTTCAATTAATCATATTACTTAAGAACTCCCACTTAGATAGACATCCCTCTAATCCTCTAAGTGATTACGTGATCCATATCAACTAAACCATGCCCGATCATCACGTGAGATGGAGTAGTTTCAATGGCGAACATCACTATGTTGATCATATCTACTATATGATTCACGCTCGACCTTTCGGTCTCCGTGTTCCAAGGCCATATCTGTTATATGCTAGGCTCGTCAAGTTTAACCAGAGTATTCCGCGTGTGCAACTGTTTTGCACCCGTTGTATTTGAACGTAGAGCCTATCACACCCGATCATCACGTGGTGTCTCAGGACGAAGAACTTTCGCAACGGTGCATACTCAGGGAGAACACTTTTATCTTGAAATTTTAGTGAAGGATCATCTTATAATGCTACCGCCAAACAAAGCAAGATAAGATGCATAAAGGATTAACATCACATGCAATCAATATAAGTGATATGATATGGCCATCATCATCTTGTGCTTGTGATCTCCATCTTCGAAGCACAGTCATGATCACCATCGTCACCGGCGCGACACCTTGATCTCCATCGTAGTATCGTTGTCGTCTCGCCAACTTATTGCTTTTACGACTATCGCTACCGCTTAGTGATAAAGTAAAACTATTACATGGCGATTGCATTTCATACAATAAAGCGACAACCATATGGCTCCTGCCAGTTGCCGATAACTCGGTTACAAAACATGATCATCTCATACAACAAATTATATCACATCATGTCTTGAACATATCACATCACAACATGCCCTGCAAAAACAAGTTAGACGTCCTCTACTTTGTTGTTGCATATTTTACGTGGCTGCTACGGGCTTAGCAAGAACCGTTCTTACCTACGCATCAAAACCACAACGATAGTTTGTCAAGTTGGTGTTGTTTTAACCTTCGCAAGGACCGGGCGTAGCCACACTCGGTTCAACTAAAGTGAGAGAGACAGACACCCGCCGGTCACCTTTAAGCAACGAGTGCTCGCAACGGTGAAACCAGTCTCGCGTAAGCGTACGCGTAATGTCGGTCCGGGCCGCTTCATCTCACAATACCGCTGAACCAAAGTATGACATGCTGGTAAGCAGTATGACTTATATCGCCCACAACTCACTTGTGTTCTACTCGTGCATAACATCAACGCATAAAACCAGGCCCTGATACCACTGTTGGGGAACGTATTAATTTCAAAAAAATTCCTACGCACACGCAAGATCATGGTGATGCATAGCAACGAGAGGGGAGAGTGTTGTCCACGTACCCTCGTAGACCGACAGCGGAAGCGTTATCACAACGCGGTTGATGTAGTCGTACGTCTTCACGATCCGACCGATCAAGTACCGAACGTACGGCACCTCCGAGTTCTACACACGTTCAGCTCGATGACGTCCCTCGAACTCCGATTCAGCCGAGTGTTGAGGGAGAGTTTCGTCAGCACGACGGCGTGGTGACGATGATGATGTTCCACCGACGCAGGGCTTCGCCTAAGCTCTGCAACGGTATTATCGAGGTGTAATATGGTGGAGGGGGGCACCGCACACGGCTAAGAGATCTCAAGGATCAATTGTTGTGTCTCTGGGGTGCCCCCCTGCCCCCGTATATAAAGGAGCAAGGGGGAGGCAGCCGGCCAAGGGGAGAGGCGCGCCATAGGGGGGAGTCCTACTCCCACCAGGAGTAGGACTCGTCCTTTCCTTGTGGGAGTAGGAGAAGGGAAGGGGGAAGGAGAAAGAAGGAAGGGTGCGCCCCCCTTCCCTAGTCCAATTCGGACTGACCATGGGGAGGGGTGCGGCCACCTTTTGAGGCCTTTCTCTCCTTTCCCGTATGGCCCATTAACGCCCAATACGAATTCCCGTAACTCTCCGGTACTCCGAAAAATACCCGAATCACTCGGAACCTTTCCGGAGTCCGAATATAGTCGTCCAATATATCGATCTTTACGTCTCGACCATTTTGAGACTCCTCGTCATATCCCCGATCTCATCCGGGACTCTGAACTCCTTCGGTACATCAAAACTCAATAAAACTGTCATCGTAACGTTAAGCGTGCGGACCCTACGGGTTCGAGAACTATGTAGACATGACCGAGACACGTCTCCGGTCAATAACCAATAGCGGGACCTGGATGCCCATATTGGCTCCCACATATTCTACGAAGATCTTTATCGGTCAGACCGCATAACAACATACGTTGTTCCCTTTGTCACCGGTATGTTACTTGCCCGAGATTTGATCGTCGGTATCTCGATACCTAGTTCAATCTCGTTACCGGCAAGTCTCTTTACTCGTTCCGTAACACATCATCCCGCAACTAACTCATGAGTCACAATGCTTGCAAGGCTTATAGTGATGTGCATTACCGAGTGGGCCCAGAGATACCTCTCCGCCAATCGGAGTGACAAATCCTAATCTCGAAATACGCCAACCCAACAAGTACCTTTGGAGACACCTGTAGAGCACCTTTATAATCACCCATTTACGTTGTGACGTTTGGTAGCACACAAAGTGTTCCTCCGGTAAACGGGAGTTGCATAATCTCATAGTCATAGGAACATGTATAAGTCATGAAGAAAGCAATAGCAACATACTGAACGATCGGGTGCTAAGCTAACGGAATGGGTCAAGTCAATCACGTCATTCTCCTAATGAGGTGATCCCGTTAATCAAATCACAACTCATGTCTATGGCTAGGAAACATAACCATCTTTGATTAACGAGCTAGTCAAGTAGAGGCATACTAGTGACACTCTATTTGTCTATGTATTCACACATGTATTATGTTTCCGGTTAATTCAATTCTAGCATGAATAATAAACATTTATCATGATATAAGGAAATTTATAATACTTTATTATTGCCTCTAGGGCATATTTCCTTCAGATGTAACTTCACTTAATTCCGTCAAACGTCGCGCCTCCCACGACCTTCGCCTCCCTCGCGCGGTCGCGCCCTTTGAGACTTTGACCGGCTATAAATGAGCAATTTTTTTGCCTTTTTTTTAGACAAGCAATTTTTTTGCCTACTCCGCATGCATGATACTCCCTCTGGTCCTTTTTACTCCCGTCAACCGTTTGCAAAGTGTTTGACCAAATTTATAGTTTTTTTGAACACCACCTTATATTAATTAACCAGCCACACCAGTACACTCATTCGATACAATATTCACCACACAGGGCGGTACGTTATTTACAAGAATACCATCTAATCTATTGTCAAAGCTATACTTAGTGATTAAGTGTGCCACCTTATTGGCCGAACGACCAATCTTTGACAATTGAAGATTGTTGATCAACTTCGAGATGCTCAACGCTTTCATCTTCAGGTCACGCATAGCAGACCTGTCATAGTCCCCCGATGCAAGAGACGCTACCACAAAAGCGCAATCAGTCTCTAAAATTACAAGATTATGAAGAGAAATACCTATGTAGAGACCAGCAATGCAAGCCCTAAGCTCCGCTTCCTCCACGCTTTGACAGGCATCAATGAAATCCCACAACCAAATTTATACTAAAAATATCAATATCTACAATACTGATTATAATGAGTATAAGAACTACGTTTTATAATGAGTGTAAAAATATTGATTTGACATTGTGAATGTTGACACATTTTTCTATAAGTCTGGTGAAAGTAGAGGTACATTGACTTCAGACAAAACTTAAATGCACAATGCAGACTAGTTCCTCCGTCCAGGTGCGTGCCATGTCCTATCTTGTCATCACAACAAGGTTAGCTATTAGGCTGGCCATAGTGGGGGTAACATAAGTAGTATCATGCACTTGGGACTCGCAAACATGCTAATGTGGTAGGCAATTAAAGAAGAGAGAGATGGTTATAGTAACATAGGTAGATACCGTAACATAATAAATGTGATGCTACTATGTGTCATGCATGGCAATAAATGAGACCACCTATGATACTAATCTATGATACTATGCACTATAGAGGTAGTAACATAGACTAGTAACATATGCATGTTACTAGTCTAAGTTACTCCCCACTATGACCAGCCTTAGAGTACCACTACCTCCCTTCTAGTTTAAAGCGCTCGATTCAAAAAATTCACCTACTCTTAGCAAGATAGTAGAGGCGGTGGAATAGTTTTTGAAGTCTGCAAAAGTACTCAACTAGTGCTGTCGTTCTTCACAAAAAAATGTGTTTACCAATGCATGCATGAACACTAGTTACTCTAACCCCCCTCTCTTCTTTAATTCTTTGCCACATCAGCATGTTTGCTATTCCCATCTGCATGATACCAGCTAAGATACCACCATTATGGCCAGTCTTAATCATCGCATGCAATAATTTAGTGCACCTTGAAATATGAACATGTGTGGGGCGTGTATGTTTTTAATGACTTGAGAATATACCTAGCCCGGCATGCAAGATGACTTATTATGCACCGTTCCCCATACCTGCAGGAAGCCCGTTCGTCTCCAAATCTTTTCCTCTCCATGTGTGGAAAAAATATGCCTGCCAAACTCTCCTTCTCCCTCCGGCGGTCCCACCACTCCACCCCGTGTGAAAAAATCTGCATGCATGACTCTCCTCCCCCCACGCTCGTCCAATCCGTTGTGACCAGCAATATTTCCACCCCTTCGCTCCCCCATAATTTACTCCAACAAATATGCCCACGTAGCTGTTACTTAACTGCAGGTGCATTGGGTCACTGACATATGGGCCCAACAGGGGTCTGGCCCACATGTCAGTGACGCAACTGGACCTGCAGTTAAGTCAGTGCAGCTCAGTCCATATCTTACGTAGGTGTGCCATTGCTCGCTATAAATACTGCGCCTCCCACGACATCTCTATCTCCTCCCCCTCATGTTCACGTTCATTGCTATCTCCTCCCCCTCCCTCTCACGTCGACCACCATGGCATCGCCCCTCCCAAGCCCTAGGAGCCCCTCGCTGCACCGCGCGGACGGCCACGCGTCGCCGTTCCGTTCCTCGCCGCCACTAGTCGAGGAGGACGCGTCGGTGTTCCACTCCTCGCCGCTACGTGACGCGTCACCGTTCCATTCCTCGCCGCCACTAGTCGAGGAGGACGCGTCGGTGTTCCGCTCCTCGCCGCGACGCGACGCGTCGCCGTTCTGTTCCTCACTGCCACTAGTCGAGGGGGACGCGTCGGCGTTCCGCTCCTCGCCGCGACGCGTCGAGGTGGACGCGTCGGCGTTCCCAATCTGGCCAGTACGCGCGTCGGAGGACGCGTCGGCTCCCCGCTACGAGGAGAACGCCGCGCCGCCCGCCGAGCCCCCCAGCCTTGAGGAGCTTTGGAAAGAAATGGATGTCGCCTTGTGGGAGGCTTTGCCTCCAGCAGAGCGCGCCAAAATAGAGGCGGAGAAGAAGGCCGAGGAAGAGAAGCACACCGCGGAACAAGCTGCCTGGGAGGCCTATGTCGCGTCCGAGAGAGTCAGGCAATTGGCTCTTTGGTAGAAGGCTCGTGCGAGGGCCGTGAGGGTGGCGGAGGATGCCCGTGCCGACGCCCTGAGTGCAGTCGGGCCCAAGCGCCTCATCTACGCTTGGCGGTACGTGGACCGGGTGCACGCTTCCTGCGAGGAGGAGTACCTGTTGGTGCCGGATCACCACACCGGTGAGATCGCGCTCGCCCATCAACAAGCCGCCAATCAGCACCTCGCGAGTTGCGAGGCTGAGGAAGGGGCGTTGTGTCGGCGTGCTGGGAAACGGCCGCGCACCAGGGCACTCGTGGCGCGCCGCAAGCGCTCCTGCGAGCGTTGTGGCTTTTGGGAGGAGTATAATTTTTGTTTTGTAAGGCGATCTCATTAGTTTTGGGACGCAAATGATAAATCCCGAACGTTCAGGAATTTTTAGCATCCTCAATTAAGTATGTAAAAGGGAAAGTTTGGAAACCTTGTGTATTCGTACGCATTTTGCAAGTACGTGCATATAGCACAAACTTTACTATATACTATCGCACTACACGTCTCTCTCGATATATGCTTGCAAGACTGTGCTACTCCCTCCGTCCAAGTCAATAAGTCATCTTTGGTTGTGCACCGTGACCAAGAAGGAGGGAAGACTTATACACCTAGATGGAGGGAGTACTACTATTACTTATGTATGTGCAAATGCACGTTTTAACATTACGATGCGGTTTTTGTAAAAGTAGAAAAACAGCACTAGTCAAGCTTGTGAAACGATTCAATGCAAAACAAATGCAAAAATGCTTGTTTCATTGTTTACTTTTAGCTTCCTTCTCTGTGGTTATTTCTCGGTCGTACTTTGTACGGAGTATCTCACTGGTTGGAAAGGCATGCAAATTCCCAAACCGCTTCCTAAACCCTGTATCGAATTTTTTGCCTAACAAGTTGTGCCGTGCAATTGGAATTCCAACTTGAGTACTACTACTAGTAGGAGTACCAGGGGCCAGTTCTTTTAGGCTTCTAGATTAGTAATCCCATAACTACTACCTCCGTCCTGGTTTATTGGTCCCCATTGTAATCTGTGTCAAATTTTGATCATAAATTTAACTAATGAAATGTTAGTGCATGTCACATGCACTACTCCATCCGTCTAGGTGAGTAAGTCATCTTAGGCTGTGCACTGTGACCAAGGAGGAGGAGAAAACGAGAAACGTTAATGTTTATTTGCTAATTAATAGTATTGCATGCAATGAACTAACCACTGCATGTCGTGTTTGATATCTCAAGTCATTAAAAGCATGCACACTCTTTATCTCTTATTGGTTGATATGTCAAGAAACAAGAAACGAGGTACGGAGTAGAATTTAATGCACCGCGCCTAAGTGTTTTGGGATTATTTGGTTTTCGTAAGATGACTTACACACCTAGACGGAGGGATTACAATGGTGAGGAATAAACCAGTTAAATCTTTGGTCAAAATTTAGCACAAATTACAATGGTGAGGAATAAACCAGGACGGAGTAGTAGTTTAGAAGCCCAAATAAATGAGTGAGGCGCCTTATCATTACTTTCCACTGTGACTAGTCTTGTGGGAAAAGCTGGGGAAGCCGCCAAAAGAACTGGCCCTAGGAGTAGTAGCTAGGGATCGAGTGTGCGAGATGAACCGGAGAAAGTAAATGCAGAGAGATGAAATGCAAAAAAGACGGAGGGATGTGATGGTTGCTTGTCCGTTTATTTTACCAGGCCACTTATTACTCAGAGTGGTTGGGTTTTGTGATATGACGGCTTTACTACCGTGCCACGAGCGGGGTGAGAGGTGAGACTCCCGTGCAGCGCCGCCCTCTACACTTGTACTACATCGGTCATGGTTTATTAGTCCCCCATTGAATTTGACTGAAGATTTAACTGACAAAATGTTAGTGCATGTCAACAAAAACTATATCGTTGGATTCGTATTTGAACATAGTTTTGAATGATATAATTTTAGGTGACATGCATCAGCATTTATCGTACTATATATAATGTTAGTTCAATTTTTGGTCGTACTAATCTATAGTAGTAAGGTGCCCGTGCGTTGCACCGAAGAGTGAAATGCATTGATCGGGGAGTTGTTTATTTTGACAAAGGATGTGGGGGTCATCTCATGTGTAACGGGTATCGATAGGTTTCTTCGGATATTATTTCATCTCTAGAGCTCACAAACATCCGGGTGAAATAGATAAAAATGTATCTTTTGCAAAAAAAAGCGTTCAACTGTTCAACCTGCATCCAAAACTTGTGAAGAAATAACACTTATTGTGCTTTGCAAGAAATGATCTTTAAGAATTAGTTTTTGAGTATCGATTGTTATACATGTTGGCTACAGATGACATGGCACTTTCTTATAGTCAATAGTTGGCTATACTATTAAGTAATATTAACCATGCCCTTATACACCTAGACGGAAGGATTAAATCAGGATGACTTGCAAGCGGGCAGAGGAGATGTAAGAAATGGTTCATCGTAAGTCTTTCACCAGTACTGTAGTAAAAATTCATACATGGAAGATTCTAGACTAAACCATAAACGGATACACTTTTATACATGCGCGATACTCCAATAGAGCAAGATCCTGCATGGAAGTCTCCACATGCTTAGACAACGGATTACATTGAGCGAAGACTAATGATCAACATTTAACTTGATAATGCGTATGTCCAGGTGAACCTCCTTGGAGTCCCCGTGCACCGCGTCGGCGGGTAAAGGATGCCATGGGTTTTCCAAGTCCACATTGGCGGGATAGTCCCAGCTCCCCAGAGTCCAAGTCCGTTCGATGAGGCCGGTGTCGCGGCCCACGCGACCTGGAGGGGTAGTAACACTGACCACGCACCCGTACATCGGCCTCATGTCAGTGTCAGCGTCAGCAGCGTCGCCCCTGACGCACATTACAGAGACGGGGCGGCGGCCTGCACGGGCCTCGCCGGTGCCCACGATCAAGAGGAAGACGCTGCCGTCCTCCTCCGAGACTAGCAGGCGGCGGTGATCCTCCAGCGACTCCGGCATGGTGAACGGGTAGCGTGTCTCGTACTTGATGTTCTCAGCCAAGGGCCAGTAGTGACCGCTGTGCGCATCCGTGAGGTGATGCACCATGTCCGCCGGCGAGCCACAAAACGGCATCGGGCACTCATAGCAGTGGACGAAGGGCTCCTTGGAGGCATCGACCAGGCCGTCCATGAAACGGGAGTGGCTGTAGGGGACGTTGCGCCAGTTTAATATATGAGCAAGTTACTACGAGATTTAATCCGAATAAGCAAAAAATAAATCCTGACGGCTATAACAGAGATGAAACTAATCATGTGGACTAGCATAGTAGTAGGATACAGAGTAGAAACATGAATTCTACCACGATTTCGAACAGGAAGGACAGAAACACATACGGTGCAACGGGAGCAGCACTGTTGGCGTTGAGGTTGTCGCCCATGTCCAAACACCACGTAGACACGGTCTTTGAGCACGGTTCGTAGTCGTTCCACGCTCGGGCATTGAAGTTTGTAACTATTTTAGATTAGAATATACTACTCCTCTGGTGCTAGTAGTAGAGCAGAGTCCTACTCTACTACTCTACTCAAGCAAGTTAGGGCATAGCACTGTAGGGAGTACTAGTACTGTGATCACTCAAGCAAGTTGTTTGGCATCGACATGACCCTACGCTGTTGGTATGTGTCTCGTAAGTCAAGCGGCGTGCGGTAGTCATCATCACCTGTCCACTTCCCGCAGCACATATTCGCTTCTCCATCTTTGTCCGCACATAATCTCGTCCAATCTTCCATCCCCGCTAAGGCGCCTCCCCCCCTCTTCCGAAACCCAAGCACTAACAATGGCAGAACCGAGCAGCGTCCGCCGAAAGAGTGCCTGGAATTCGCTACCCACAGAGGTAATCAAGCTCATTGTTTCGCATGTGGACAATCTCAGTACCATGCCGCTCGCCGCGTGCTCGTCGGGGCTGTACCGTTTACTCAAAGCCCTCATGCCAGAGCTTTTTAAGCCAGCTCCTTGCTTGCTGATGTCGCCTGATCTTCAGAAACGGCGTGTCACGCAGCATAACGATCGTAGCGTGGCGAGCATCAACCCCCTTGACTGCGATCCGATCCCCGTCAGCCTCAACTACATTAACGGTATGTACTGGGTCGGCATGAACACGTCTTGGATGGTGCTCGTCGACGGTCGCGGCAGCTGGATGCCCGTGGAGGTCTACACCCGGCGATTGATCCCCCTTCCTTCGATTAACACTGCACTGCTTTGGCACCGCGGCCCAGAATACTCGGAATCTTACAGTAGCCAACATGATACCAAGTTTGATTTGCTCAAGGTTGTAATCTGCCAAGTGCCCACAAGATATGCGAATTATAAAGACTTCAGGCTAATTGCGTTCTTCAACCACGGTCTCGCCTATCTGACAGGTCACTGCGGTAAGTGGATAAATCTGCACGTCCATCGCAGGATCATACATCCTCCATGGTTCTCGGATGCCATTGAACACAAGGGCTTCATTTACGCTGTCGACTCCTTCTATGGTTGGACGTATTGCTGGCCTACTCCAGTCATCGCTACAAACGGCTGTTACAGCAGTATGTTACTTTCCTATGATATCATGATGGCTTGCTTATATTACTGTCAGCATTTGCTGAAAAAATATTCATGCTCATAACATGCTGTTCTTAAGATTGACTAAATCAAGAGCCCTTTTTTATTTGACTCCAACTTGATATGATGTTGTAGGCCGCCTGGTGTCCCTACCCTTCCTAATCCCAGAACCTTTCAAAGAAAAGCGGCATGGCAGTTGCAGGTGGTTCCTGGCTCGATCAGACGACAGCGAAAGATTAATGATCGTTCGCACGTACCGGACGTGTTGTTTCGCGGAATACAATCACAGTCACTGCAAGGTCTTTGAGCAGGATCCCAGCTTCTCTGGGCCTTCAGGAATTTTTGACTGGAGGCTGGTAAGTAGCCTTGGTACACGCTCTCTGTTTGTCGGACTGAATTATCCGATTAACCAGGAGATAACCGACGGCAAGGATCATGATGGCAGCGCGGTTTCGTTCATCAGGCAAAACTGTGTGTACACAGCGTACCATGCGTTTCTGCATGCACCATACCCTGATATGTGCCGCCACGCTCTGCAGCGCAAAGTAGGAGAGAGGGTCGCAAGTATCAGACTTCGACCTGCTGGCTGGAGTTTCCCCCGTCAGGCACCCATCTGGTTCAAGCCGTCAGCCAATCTCCACAGCTTAACAAATAGTAACGTCTAACTGAGCCAGTTAGTTAGATGCGTACACTTGGTGTAGTAGGATCTTTATTTAGTTTGATGCATACACTTGTTCTTTTTTGGTTGCCCTTTTGTAATGATGGCTGATGTTTGGTTTGGAAGAGAGAGCTGCATCTTCACTCTTCTGGCCTGCTTACTGCTTCTGTTGCACCCCCAGCCCTGGTTGCTGCTGCTGTTGTTTTCAATGTACAATCAGTAGTATATTTCGTCTGTTGGTTGAATAAATGTGTTGTTAGAATGACAAACACAATGTTTTGGAAGTCGTTGCATGGTTCGATCCTTTAGTGCCCCGTACCGTACGTAGCGCATACTATTTTTCGTACGGAACACATTTTCCACTTGTTGATAACATGCAGCCCACTGATGAAGGCCCAATAGAGAAGCCCATAATTAACTGGAGGGAGGCTCTCACATGAATCCGGCCCAAGTACATGCTCATGGTCCCCTAAACATAAATAAGTAAATAAATAAATAAATAAAGCTAAATGCTCATGCACCAGTTCTTTGGGAAAATAGGTAGCCTAGTATTTCTTTTTGAAGAATACCCAAGCTAGCCTATTTGTTTTCTCCGAATTACTGGGCTGCAAATCTTTCAAGACGAGGAGGGATGCATTCCGGCCTGGCTTAAGAGTATGGTCAATGTCTATTAAAAGTAATATCAAAAGGGGTTGAAAATTCCAAAAAAATTATAGCAAATGGGATATAAGTTTCTTTTTTTGTTTTTGTTCTTCCCTGATATCTTATACATATTTCATTGGATTTAACATGACATAGTACTAATTTATTTTTAAATTTGTTTTAGTATGGCTATTAATTTTTTGATTAAGAATATTTCGTTCCCCAGCAAAAATTTGTGAATTTTCAAAATTTCCCACATATTTAGTTAATGTTTTGACCCTGGTACTGACCAGAAAATGGCCAGCAATTCTAAAAATGGAAAACGGGCTGTAATAAATTCCATATGAATTAGAAAATGAGTAAAAATTATAAAAATAATAGCAAATGGGCTGTACACGCCACAGATTTCGAGGCTGACTTGTTTACGCAAGGCTTTGTCAGTGAACACACGATTCTAGCAGCAGTGACTGTTGGATGTCCATCCAACGGCCGACGTGCTTCTTCAATCTCTGATCTTCCTGCTCCAGCCGCCTAAACTAGCACCGACGGGACTGCCTGCTCCCTCCTCTTGTGGCCTGCTGTGATGTCGCGCAGGCTTCCCCGGCCCACCCTACTCCCTCTGCTGGCCTGGCCGCACGCAATCAACTGCCTCCTTATTACGCGAAAAAAATGATTCCTCCCACTGACATCTGGGGCGCACCGGTTGGGAGGCTGACCTGTGGGCCTACAAAGTTGACGCGTACGCAGGGCTTGTCAACTTAGTCAACAAACGATTCTAGCAGCAGTAACCGTTGATTTGAATCGAACGGTCCTGCTGCTTCTTCAATCGCTGCTCTTCTTGCACCCACCAGCCGCCCAAACCAGCGCCGGGGAGACCGCCTGCTCCTGCCTCCAGTGGCCGGCTGTGCTGCCGTTGAGGCCTCATCGCCCCCTACTACTCCCACCGCTAGCCAGGCCCTGCGGCGACGGCAGCCTCACACCGCAGCCGAACCAGTGAACCCTCGTACTCCTCTCCGTGTGGGCATCCACTGCCGCGTCTTCCCCGGCTCCGTGTCGTCCCCTTCCTAGGCCTCGCCGTCGTCCACCGCCTTGATGCTCTTGGCGCGGAGTGGTCAACATGGTCAACGACATTCCATCGGAAGAGTATTGTACGTGGAGAGGCTGACAGCTGGGTCCACGGCCATAGCCCAGTTTTTTTGTGATTTGCCAAGTAAGTCGCTTTGTCAGGCCTATTGGGCTGCAAATCTTTCAAGACGAGGAGAGATTTCATTCGGCTGGCCGAGAAAATGGCCCATCAGTAATGAGAAATGGGTTGTACATTTTTAAAACACATCAAATCGGCAATTAGTTTCAAATATCTTTTTTTCATTTCGAGATTTTAAATTACATTAATTTTTATGCATGGAGAATTTGTTGGATTTTATATTGATATACATTTATTTTTAAAATCAGTTTGAATGTGATTCGAAATTTCAGGATTAAAAACAGTTCGGACCGCGCCGAAATATGCAAAATTTCGTATAATATTTAACCGTGGCCACAATATGGGCTGTAATGCTAACAAAAAGAATATGGGCTCCAAAAAAACCTTAATATTAGAAAATGGGTTGTAAATTATTAGAAATAATAGCAGATGGGTTGTATGCTGTTTTCCACAGATTTGAGGCTTTCCTAAAAAAAGGTTGACGCACAAGCAGTGACTGTTGGATGGCCATCCAACGGCCGTCGTGCTTCTTCAATCTCTGCTCTTCCTGCTCCAGCCGCTCAAACAAGCGCCGGCGGGACTGCCTGCTCCCTCCTCCCCGCGGCCGGCTCTGCTGCCGCGCAGGCCTCACCGCCCCACCGTACTCCCATCGCTGGCCTAGCCATCCCTCTACTCACCCACACCTGCTGTTATTCTCCGGCGACGGCAGACGAACCAGTAAACCCTCGTACAGTCGTACTCCCCTCCGCATGGTAAACAACTGCTGAGTCTTCCCTGCCTCCGTGTCGTTCCCTTCCTAGGCCTCGCCATCGTCCACCGCCCTGGTGCTCTCGGCGTGGCCTGGTCAACGTGGTCAACGACCGACATGCATCTGAAGTGGACTGTACGTGGAGAGGCCGACAGCTGGGTCCACGGCCGCACGCAAGGAAATGCCTCCTTATTACGCGCAAAATAATTATTCCTCCACCTGACATCAGGGACCCACCAAAAGGGCCTCTGTATTTTGTGAAAAAAACGTTACCGCCACTGATAGCTCGGACCCACCAGCTATATCTTCGCACGCAAGGAAGTGCCTCCTTATTACGCACAAAAAAATGAATACTCCCCCTGTTAGCTGGGACCCAGTATAGTGGCAGGCTGACTTGTGGGCCTACTAAGTTGACGGGGACGGAGGGCTTTGTCAACTTAGTCAATATGCACGATTCTAGCTCCAGTGACCGTATGATGTCCATCCAACGGCCGTAGTGCTTCTTCAACCTCTGGTCTTCTTGCTCCAGCCGCCCAAACCAGCGCCGGTCGTGCCTCGTGCTCCTGCCTCCCGTGGCCGGCTGCGATGCGGCGGAGGCCTCACCGCCCCCTACTACTCCCACCGCTAGCCAGGCCATCCCTCTACTCACCCACACCCCATGTTATTCTGCGGCGACGGCAGCCTCACACCGCAGCGAACCAGTGAACCCTTGTACTCCTCTATGCGTAGGCATCCACTGCCGCGTCTTCCCCGGCTCCGCGTCGTCCCCTTCCTAGGCCTCGCCGTCGTACACCGCCCTGGTGCTCTCGGCGCGGCACGGTCAACGTGGTCAAGGAATGGCTTCCATCGGACGTGGACTGTACGTGGAGAGGCTGACAGCTGGGTCCACGGCCGCAACAAGGAAGTGCCTCCTTATTACGTGCAAAATAATTATTCCTCCACCTGACAGCGGGGACCCACCGGACGGGCCATCGTATTTCACGAAAAAAACGTTTCCCCCTGACTGCTGGGACCCACCAGCTACATCTTCGCACGCAAGGAAGTGCCTGACAGTCAGGACTCACCTGGTCGAAGCGTACGTAGCGTTGTCATTCTGGTCGCGAACGTGTACGTACATATATACTGGTGGATGTAGAGGCGCGCACGTGTCGTAGTAGAGGCGCGCACGTAGCATGTACACGTACGTATAGCGGCCAAGGTGCAAGAAAGAAAATACGGCCACGTATGTGTACATACGGGTGGGGTCTCGAACGCCTACTCGCGCATCCGTACGGGCAGGGCTCGTGTACATGGCTGGGTCGGAACGGAGAAACAGCATCGTCGTCGTGTTCATGGGGAGGCAACGAAATGCGTCGTGTTCATGGGGAGGCAACGGAATGCGTCGTGTTCATGGGGAGGCAACGTAATGCGTCGTGTTCATCGGGAGGCAACGGAACGCGTGGGAGCCAACCGGTTGGGTCGGAACGGAATGCGTGGTCGTGTTCATTGGGAGGGCTTGGACGGAACAAGCGATGGAAACGAGGCCTGGCGTACCGCAAAACGGAGGAAACAGACCTCCTACGTTCGGAACGGGGTCCTGTAGATCGGAAGGGGTGTGGCGTACCGCAAAACGGAGGAAACGGACCTCCTAAAGTCGAAACGGGGGT